>NC_052056.1:56180558-56889558 GCF_903992535.2 Arvicola amphibius
CCCAACTAGACTGACCTCCCAAAGTCCAGTTAAAGAGCGAGAGGAATGAAAATATGAGCAAAGAGGTCAAGACCATGAAGGGTTCACCCACTGAAACAGTCTACCTGAGCTAATGGGAGTTTACCAACACCAGCCAGACTGAGAAGGAACCAGCATAGGTCCAAACTAGTCCCTCAGAATGTGATTGACAGTGGCATGGCTGGGGCAGACTGTGGGGCCACTGGCAGTGACACCAGGATTTATCCCCACTGCTTTTACTGGCATTTTGGGAACCCATTCTCTTTGGATGAATACCTTGCTCAGCCTAGATAAAGTGGGGAGGCCTTTGGACTTTTCCCCAAAGCAATTTGCCTTACCTTCTCTGAGGAATAAATGAGGGTGGGGGGGGTAAGTGAAGGGAATAGGAGGAAGGAAAGGAGTGGGAACTTGGATTGGTATGTATAATGAAAAAAGATAGTTTTTTTCTTTTTTAAAAAAAAAAAAGTAGTACAAAAACACACATCTCTGCAATATGCAGACTTAGAAGCCTTCAAGTAGATCCAAGAGTGATGTAGCGTGGCCATAAGGTAGTTCTAATCTTAATCCGTTCTTTTTGGAAACATTTATACTTATTTCCACAATAAATGCGCCAGTTTAAATTAAAAAAAAGACTCTCAGCTACTCCCGCAACACCATAGCTGCCTGTATGCCATCATACTCCTTGTCATGATAAAAATGGACTGACCCTCTGAAATGTAAGCCACCCCAGTTAAATATTTTCCTTTATAAGAGTTGTCATGGTCATGGTATCTCTTCATAGCAATAAAAACCTAAGACAGAATTTTGTTCCAAGTACTGGGGTATTGCTGTGATAGGCCTGACCAAGTTCTGTTTGGAGTTATATGGATTTGGGGAGTTTGGGTTAGGAAAGCAGTGGAGTGTTTTAAGCACTGCTTAATGGGCCATCCTAGTAGGGGCATGGAAGACAGTGGAGCTGAGTGTGATTTGACGAACTGTGGGGGTCAAGAGGTTTCAGAGAAGAGTGTTAGTAGACTAGTCTTACGATATTTTGGTGAAGATAGTGGGTGCTCTTTGCTCTTCCCCAAAGAGTCTGCCTGAAGCTAAAGAGTTTTGAATTAATTCCACTGGCAGAGAAAATCTCAAAATAGAAATTATAATGAAAAGGACCAAGCTTAGCAGGGTAAATTACAAAAGGCAAATTTTGAGGAGAAAAGAAGCACCAGAAAGTGAAATGGAGCAAAGTCCTGTTTTCCAAGGCAATAAACAGATTAAGAAATGGAATAAAGGGAGTGGTGACCTCTGGGCTAGATCCAACCCAGCTGAGTTTTCAGTTTGTGAAAAGGAACTAAAGAAAAGCTTAGAGCTGGGTGTGGTAAAAAAAAAAAAAAATACACCTGTAATTCCAGCAGTGGGAAGGCAGAGGCTGGCAGATCTCTAAGTCTGAGGCCTGCCTGGTATACAAAACAAGTTTCCAGACCTCCAAGCTCAGGCAATGAAGGACAGAAAGGTTGTGAAGATATAATTGAATGAGGGGCCATGTTCCAGCCCCAGTAATCAGCAGAATTTGGCAGCTTTGGCCACATGGTTCTGGCTTTAGAAATAAGGATAGAAGAAACGGGTTGTGGAATTTGTTTCCATGCCTAAAGAAAGTCCCTAAGGCCAGGCATGTGACAGGGGTATCCATGAATGAAGGCCTAGTAGAGAAGTCATTGCACGAAACTGTGAAGTTGAAGCCTGGCTTGACTTGGAGAACCAATGTTAGAGATACCAGAGTCATGGGATACCTGCCAAGAAGATCTGCTAACAGGGAGGAAAACCAACAAAGCTGAACAGAGTTGGAGATCTGAAGAGTGGTTTGACATCAGACATGGAGATGTAGAGTCTGGAGTTTGCTCAGGTGGTTTTTGGTCTTACTTTGATCCAATATTTCCTCTCTATGCTCTATTCCATGTGTTTTGGCATTATATGTTGGATCTTCTTTTTTATTTTGATTGTTACAGGTGATTATAGTTAAGAGACTGCTTGAATATCAGATGAGACTTTGAACTTTGGATTTTAAAATATTTTTGGGATTGTGATAGACTATGGAGACTGTTGAGGTTGGATTAAATGAATTTTGCATAATGATATTGTTACAAGCTTATGGGGGCCAGGGAGTGGAGTATGGTTTGTTTGAATGTAATTTGCCCCCATAATCTCTTAGGGAGTGGCACTATTAGGAGGTGTGGCTTTGTTGGAGTAGTATAGCCTTGTTGGAGGAAGTGTGTCACTGTGGGGATGGGCTTTGAGGTTTCCTATGCTCAGGATACTGCCCAGTGTCTCAAAAGGAAGCCCGTTTGACTTCTTTTTGCCTATAAGATGTAGAATTCTCAGGTACTCCTTCAGCACCCCATCTGTGTGTATGCTGCCATGCTCCCCACCATAGTGACAATGGATTGAACTTCTGAAACTGTAAGCTGCCACCTCAATTCAATGTTTTCCTTTATAAGAGCTGCTGTGACTTTAGTGTCTCTTCACACAAATAGAAACCCTAACTGAAACCCTATACCCTTTATTCATTTTCTGTCATTTCTATTTTCCTATATTATGCGCATTTGATAACTTTTTCTTCTCTGTACTTTGACATTGCATCATATATATTCCATCTGCTACTATACTCTTGTTTCAGTGGAGACTATGTCTGTTCTGTGGACTATATATGTCTGCTCCCTCTCACAACTCCTCTTATAATTTGTTCCATTAATCATCACACTCATCTACTCTGAAATTGATTCTTACCCTACAATCACATCTGAGTCTCCTACACTCCTATACACTTCCTTCAACCATTGCTTCTCTGCTCAGCACTTCTCCCATATCTTTTGCATTCATCGAACTTCCTGAAAGCATCTATATTTGATATATCCACTTTAACTGTCATTTATTTCTCACTTATCTATCTGGCATCTGACCAACATGCCTATGGGACAATGGTCTGTATTCTATCAATTACATTTTAAATGAACACTGATTGGCCAGTAGCCAGGCAGGAAGTATAGGCGGGACAAACAGGCAGGAAGTAGAGGCAGGGCGACAAGAACAGGAGAATTCTGGGAAGAAGGAATCCTAGTCAGCAGTCCTGTTCCAGCCACAGAAGAAGCAAGATGTGACTGCCCTGCCTAATAAGGTACTGAGCCACGTGGCTAACACAGATAAGAATAATGGGCTAATATAAGTTATGAGTTAATAAGAAGCCTGAGCTAATGGGCCAATCAGTTTATGATTAACGTAGACCTCTATATGATTTCTTTGGGACTTAATGACTGCAGAAACTGAGGAGAAAACCTCAAACAACACATGTCAGTTCCTCCAAGATCATCAATGACAAATTAGTCACAAATTCTTTCATTAGTAATTGTATTCTAAGACAGCATTGAGGAATATGTGGGAAATTCCAATAGTATATATAACATTAAATTTCTTAAAACAACAGAATTTTAAACTAGCCTTTGATACCAGTATATTCTAAAGTGTTGATATACATACATGAGTAGAGGGAGAAACATCACCAAATGTTAACAATCATTAAGTTAATGGTTATTAGTTAAGAGAATCAAACCATAGCTTTTAAAAATATGTTTTTTGTGGGACTGAAGAGATGGCTCAACAGTTAGGAATGCTGGCTGCACCTTGGAAATCAATATGGCAGTTTCTCGAAAAATTGGGAATGAATGTACCACAAGACCCAGCTATACTACTCTCAGACATATACCCAAAAGATGATCGACCATTCATACCACAAGGTCACTTGCTCAACTATATTCATAGCAGCTTTATTTGTAATAGCCAGCACCTGGAAACAACCTAGATGTCCCTCAACTGAGGAATGGATAAGAAAATATGGTATGTTTACACAACGGAGTATTACTCAGCTATTAAAAAACTATGACATCAGGAAATTTGAAGGCAAATGGATGGAACTAGAAAAAAAATCATCCTGAGTGAGGTAACCTAGACCAAGAAAGACAAATATGATATATACTCACTCATAAGTGGATATTAGCGTAAAATAAAGGAAATATGCTACAATTCACAGTCCCAGAGAGGCTAGGTAAAAAGAGGACCCAAGCGGGGACGTGTGGATCTCCCCAGGAAGGGGACATAGAGTAGATTTTTAAGGTGGGCTGGGGGTAGCTGGGCATGGAAACTTGAGTGAAGGGAGAGAGTACTGAGAGAGATGACTGGATAGGGTGCTTTTGCGGGTCAGGGAGAAACCAGATGAAAGGAAAACTCCCATGAGTCCACAAGGATAACTCCAGCTAAGACACCTAGCACCTAGCAATAGTGGATACATAGTCTGAACTGGTCACCCCGGGTGATCAGATCAGTTGACTATCCCAATTGTCAGAGAGCCTTCATCTAGTAACTGATAGAAACAGATACAGAGACCCAAGGGAAACATTAGGCCGAGCTCAGGGAATCCTGCTAAAGAGAGGGAGGAAGGATTGTAGAAGCCAGAAGGGCCAAGCACATAACAAGAAAACTCACAGAAACAAATAACCTGACTCATAGGAACTCATAGAGTCTGAACCAACAACCAGGGAACACGCATTTAAGCCCTCTACATAGATGTGCCAGTTCTGTAGCTTGGACTATTTGTGGGGCTCCTAACAATGGGAGCAAAAGCTGTGTCTCATGCTTTGGCTGGCTCTTGGGAACCTTTTGCTCCTACTGGATTGCCTTGCCCAGCCTAAATACAAGGTGAGGTGCCTAGTCTTATAGCAACTTGATATGCCAGGCTCTGCTGATACCCATGGGAGGCCTGCCTCTTTCTGAACAGAGGAAGAGTAGATGGGGGAAAGTGGGGGAGGGAATGGGAAGACAGGAAGCAGGCAAAACTGTAGTCAGGATGCAAAATAAATAAATTAAATTAAAAATAAAACAGTACTGGCTGCTCTTCAAGAGGTCCTGAGTTCAATCTCCAGCAACCACATGATAGCTCACAACCATCTATAGTGTAACGTGATGGCTTCTTCTGACATAAAGGCAAACATGCAGATCGAGCTCTCATTTATATACAAAATAAATCTTTAAAAAAATGTTTTCGTGGTTACCCACTTTTTAAATGACTTTCATAATCACAGGGGTAAAAGGGGTTTAAAGATTTTTCTCCTTGTTCCTGTTTCTGAAGTCTCCCTTCCTTGAATCTGTGCATTCTTAGTTCCCAAAATTCTTCCCAGGACCAGCACTGCAGGTGGATAGCCTATGCATCCACTAAAAGTTTAACAAAAGGCTCCACATTTTCATCTTGCCGTCGAGCCAGATAATTATGTATCTGGTTCCGATACTTGCCTTCTCCCTAATAGTGTCAGCTGCTTCTCCTCCTCCCTCACACCTCCTTTCCTGTCCGTCATACCACTTCCATACCCAGGAGCTCATTATAGCAGCCACTGCCACCCTCTTATCTCTTTTCGCTGACGTCATTCTTAGCCATGGCTTCAACAAATACCATCTTTTACCAAAATTCCTAGCGTCAAGCCTGCATTTGCACCCATGATCTGGATATTCCCACAGAGGTTTGTCAATAAGCACCTCCTCCCAATTAGCATTTCCAAGAAGAAATTCTGTGTCTGCTCACATGGTCTCCTGTGTCCTTCTCTCCTTCAACTTTATATTAGAGATTCACAGGTGGATACATGCAGCTATAAAGCATCTATAGTCACTGCTGTGCAGTTTCTGTTATGTGAGTACACTTGGCTTATTTCTTCATTTTACTTGAGATAAATCATGAGTTGCTTTGTGGGAATTATTGCTTGTTATATTAGCATACACTAAAGTATATTAGAGTTAGAATACATATGCAAGAAGTCTTTCCCTGCACTATAGAACAAGTAGTAAGCTTTGTCATAGAAAGGGCTTCTAAAACTTTTTCCACCCATGATCCTTTTTCACCCAAGAAACTTTATGATACCCCAGGCATTTAGTTGTATAGTGTGTGGTGTGTGTGTGTCAAACATTTACTAATCATAAATCATAAAGAAATCTATTTTAAAACAATTTTGTTTACATGTGATTCTATCATTTCTTACAGATGAAGAAATTTGTATATTAATGAAACAGATGTGCTGTTTGTTGTTAAACAAAGAATTTAATTTTGGCTGAATACATGTGACTGCAGAGCATGGAGCATCTTCATGCTTCTCAGAGTTAATCAGTATTTGACTTTATAATCAAATAATTAATTCTGAGAATGTCATCTTACATAATTGCGTAGTACAAATAGGCAGGAGTACCTTGAAATCTATTTCAGAAATTATTGGAAATCCTGCCCTTATCTTGAACCGAAATTGATTTAATGATTTTTACAAAAGTCAGAGGCTCAAGCGAAATTTTAAAAATCTGCCATCTGACTCCGTGCCTAGATATTCTATCCTGATCTTTACAAGCTGAGAGAAAGATAGTAGCAAGCTATTAAAAGGCTTTCTTTTCTACAATTAAATGATAATATTTTACATGAGCAAATAACTTTGCGTGTACAATAAAAACATTGGAGTTCATAATGTGTATTAGTTTCAAATTCAAGTCAAGGGCTTTGGGGAGCATTTCCTGACATCTGTTCTAGTTTCATTTATGGTTTCATGATAAAATGTTCTAATCAAAAAAGCCTGTGGGAAAATGGCTCATTTCAGCTCATAATTCCAAGTGTAGTCCATCATTTCAGGGAAATCAGGCCAGGAACCTGAAGCAGCTAGTCACAACCGCAGTCAAGAGCAGGGTGAGAATAATAAGAGCAGGTGTGAGCAGGGTGCGCACACTCGGTGCTCAATTAGCTTCCCTACTCTTTGTTCAGGACCCAACTCAAGAAACTCAAGTTCTGTCCACTTCCAGGCTGCATTTTCTCACATCAGTTAAGGCAGCCTTGATGATCTCTCACAGATATGCCCACAGGCCAACAGCTCTTCACTGAGACCCTTCCCGGGTGATTCTAGATCAGCAGCGCTCTCTCTCTCTCTGTCTCCTTTCTCTCTCTCTCTCTCTCTCTCTCTCTCTCTCTCTCTCTCTCTCTCTCTCTCTCTCTCTCTCTCTCTCTCTCTCTCTCTCTCTCTCTCTTTCTGAGGGAATTTTCAAGACAGGATTCTCTGTAGCTCTGGAGCCTGACCTGGAACCCACTCTGTAGACCAGGAGGCTGGCCTCGAACTCACAGAGATCCTCCTGTCTCTGCCTCCCGAATGCTAGGATTAAAGGCCTGTGCCACCACCACCAGGCTAGATCAGTGGTTCTCAGCCTGTGGGTCATGACTCCTTTGGGGATCAAATGACCCATTCACAAGAGCCACCTAAGACCATTAGAAAACATAGATGTTTACATTATGAATCATAACAATAGCAAAACTACAGTTATGAAGTAGCAACGAAAATAATTTTGTGGCTGGGGTCACCATAACATGAGGAACTGTGTTAATGGGTCGCAGCATTAAGAAGGTTGAGAACCACTGTTCCAGACTGTGTTAAACTGACATGTAAACATACCACAGCATTTTGGTGTGGTAGCATGCACAGGGCTAAGTGTCTTTAAAATCATGGATGTAATGAAATTGTACAACAAAATGTGGGAGGGCACTGTAAGAAACATTTTGGATTCATTAGATGCTTTATTGTGAATTAATTTTTCCACCGTTATGAATTCCCAAATATTTTACTGTTTTTGTGACCCCTCCCACTCAACTACTCAATCTCTTTTGGGGTCATGACCCACAGTTTAAGAGGCTGTGTCTTAGGGTACATATAGATTCACTTGGGTAGGAAATAATGCCAAGACAGTTTCAAAATGGTTGCATCAGTTTACCCTCCCGTCCACATTGCATAGAATCCTGTTGCTCAATGTCCTTACCAATACATGATGCAGCCAGATCGGCATCTCTGTTGATACCACGGTATTTAACTATGAATTTGATATGCTTTTCTCTGATTATTAAGAATTATTGGCACATATCTATAACTTTGTAATCTTTATAATCTTTTTAAATCAGAAACTATTTTGATTAACATCTACGTTCCAGGCATCTATTGTCAGGATAACAATGTTTTCAGCCAGCTCTGAAGATCAGTAAAAAACACACTTTCCTTCCCTCGGTTAGATGACAAACTTGACCAAGTCTACACATACTTTGGAATATTCCCCAAAATAATAATGTTTTGTAACCCTAGCCCAGTATGAAACCAATGACAGCTGACTAAACTCATCATGACCTATGATACACCAAGCACAGAGTTATTCAGTTATTAGCTCAGAGTCAGACTAACTTCTGAGCATGTGTACTGTGGAATAAAGAATGTTCTTCCCACACAGTGACATCTAACTCCCCCACACAACAAGAACAAGATGTACAGCTGGGTGATAGCAGAGCACATTGTTAATCCCAGAGAGTTCGAGGCCAGCCTAGTCTACAGAGTGAGTTCCAGGAAAGTCATAGCTACAAAGAAATCATGTCTCAAAAAAAAAAAAAAAAAAAAAAAAAAAAAAAAAAAAAAAAAAAAAAAAAAAAGAAGGAAAGAAGGAAAAAAAGAGAACAAGATGTACAGAGAAAATATATATCTATTGTTTGGTGATGAGTCTCCTACACTTAAGAAGAGATTTATAGAAATCATGGGAACTAAAAATGACCTGCCTCGCCCAACCCAGCACAGTGTCACCTCTCAGATACTTCCTACTTCAGTCTCTGGAGTTCCCCAGGTAGGCTGTCCAGAAGTCACAGCTTCCTGTCTATCATTACCTAAGTGTCTCACACCAGAGAAGACTGTGTCTCAAGGCAAGGAATCTCCAAAGCTGATTTGACATTAGCTAATTATATGCAGATAAATTTCACGTTCCTCCGTCCAAGAGACAAAGATGGTGAATAATTCAGTTTAATCTGATAGATATTTGTTAAGCAAATATTGTTACTAAGGGTTTGTTAGCATGTCTTAGCAATCAGTACACAAACTGTATATATTGAGACTGAGAAAAAGAGTCACTGTTTCTACTCTAAAATACAAAGAACACTGTCAAGCCATGCCTTTATTGCATCATATATTTCCATACTGTATTTATATAAAATGCTATGTTCAACATCTAGCCCTCAGTTTTCTTCTCTTACGTGCACTAAGAAAATTCAAAACCTTCTCCTCATAACTATCAAATGTAAGGTACAATTTGAGTACTTACTAAATGCATGAATTACAGTATGTGTCATATGCACGGTAGCTTATTTAAGATTTGTAACTAAGTCGGGCGGTGGTGGCGCACGCCTTTAATCCCAGCACTCGGGAAGCAGAGGCAGGCGATCTCTGTGAATTCGAGACCACCCTGGTCTACAAGAGCTAGCTCCAGGACAGGTTCTAAAAAAGCTGCAGAGAAACCCTGTCTCGAAAAACCAAAAAAAATAAATAAATAAAAATTAAATTAAGATTTGTAGCCACCCTTTCAAGCATATATTCTTTGTTGTTGTTTTAGCTATAATTCCCATTCAGTAGTGCACATATTTCAAGGGTGCAATTTAGAATATTTTTATGATGTTTATGCATTTAAAGTGATGGCCCTTATTGGTATAATAAGCACATCACCATGACTACATGTTTCCTCGTGAATTTTTATGATGCCATCCTCCTGATACCAACGTGGACAACTACATTCACATAAAACCCAAGAGAGCTTGGGAAGTGAAGTGATTCTAGACACCAAAGAACAGAGTTAAACATGGCTTCTGGGTAGCAGCATTTTCTCATGTTTGCTGGAGGCATGGGCATCTCATTTAACAGAGGCCTCCTGACTCAGCTCTAGCTGCAAAAACCTTGAAGCTCTTTTAAGAAGCCCTACTACCAAACACTTAAATGGTGTTTAAGAATAGCTTATAATATGCTTTTTGGTGGTGGCAGGGACCTTGAAACTCCATAGAGTTGTGGCAATAAACATGGCCCCCGCCAGTACCTCTACCATGAGGCTAGACTGTCATACAGCTAAGGAATGGGATGAATCCAGCCATCAAAGTCACGGCTTTAATCCTAGCCATATAGCTTAGCAAATTAAAGACTCATGTAGTCAGAAAAAGAGAGATATAGTAAAAACATATTCAGATGAAAAAACCTCTGAATGGCCTAGAGTGTGTTTAAATACACACACACACACACACACACACACACACACACACACACACACATATGCTTGGGAGAGAAAAGAAAAAGGATAAAGTCAGAGAGAGAGAGAGAGAGAGAGAGAGAGAGAGAGAGAGAGAGAGAGAGAGAAGTTGGGTGTGGTGGCACACACCTTTAATCCCAGCACTTGGGAGATAGAAGCAGGTGGATCTCTATGAGTTCAAGAACATCCTGGTCTACAGAGTAAGTTCCAAGACAGCCAAAGATACAGAGAAACCTTGTCTCAAAAAATCAAAAAGATCAAAAACTGCTAAAAGACATTTGATTATAAATGCCACTGTATTAATCCAAAATATATTTGAAAATGCCTTGACTTCAAAATTTAAGTCAAAAGATATGTTACTTTGGAGAAGAGGCTTTGCTTTTGTTTCCACAGGAAATGAGAGACTGTGGATTCACTTTGGGTTAAGAAAAATTAGGTTTGCTCAAAAATTAGGAAGACACCCTGAGAAATCTCTGATAGGAGCAGATAGCCCAGATGTCTTAGTTCTACATCCAAAACAGTCTCAAAGACTGCTGGCTAAGATAATCAAGGCTCACAGAATATTCTAGTCAGGACTTGACTATAATCCTCAGTTTTCTTTGGGTCCCCATAAGATTATCAATGCCCCCAATCAGCAGGAAGTAGGCTGGAAAACTACACCCACATTGCCAAATAAATGGATTATGGATGTTTGTTTGTCTTTGTTTAGAGTGTTGATCACAAGTTGCTATGGATAATGGTCAGGAAAAAGGCTAAATGAAGGAGATTAAATTCAGAGTTTTTGTTTTGGAAAAAAGGAGGGTAAGTGCTGTGGGACTTCTACCCTGTAAAAATATGTCACTTGTATTGCTTTAACAAAACACTGACTGACCAGTAGCCAGGCAGGACGTATAGGCAGGGCAACCAGAACAGGAGAATTCTGGGAAGAGGAAAGATAATGCAGTAGTCACCCAGACACAGAGGAAGCAAGATGAGAATGCCTTGCTGATAAAAGGTACCAAGCCATATGGCTAATACAGAGAAAAATAATGGGTTAATGTACAATGTAAGATTTAATTAATTAAAAAAAGCCTGAGATAATAGGCCAAGCAGTTTATAATTAATGTAGGCTTCTGTGTGTTTATTTGGGACTAAATGGCTGTAGGACATGGTGGGACAGAAACCTCTGTCAACATCCTCCCACTTCTCTTTGTTATTCCTCCTTACCACCCTTAAGTAAATATCATCTGACACTACAAATTAGTTGGTATTTCTAAGAAAGTTTGAAAAATAAAGTCATATAGCATGGACTTTTTCTTGTATTTCTACTAAGTATAATTATTGTGAGTTTCCTGTTAATTGTCTCTGTGTGTGTGATGTTGCTGTTTTATTGTTGTTGTGGAGCAGTTTCCCCTGAGATTGAAACATTCCACATTCTATGCTGTAGGGAGTCTCCTCAAGACAGAAGGCAAACAACTCAAATAGCTTCAGGAAGGCCCTGAAACTGATCAGAACCACTAGACCTTGGTCCTCCAAGATTAAACAACAAAGACTGCTGAGTGTCACTCTTAGACCAAGCTGTAAAGAAGACTGAGTACATACCAGATACCCTCTAGAAGCAGAGGAGCTGAACTGCCTGGAAGAGGTCTAAAGCAACTGAGTCACTTAGAAAGGGCACTCTCCAACCTGCTGAGCTTTCTACAGACTGGCTGTGCAGTGAATTCCAGATTCCCACCTTTTGTGAACTGTGTGATGTCATATCCTCTTTTTAAATTATTATCAATACCCCAAGTCCAGTTAGTACTACCCATGTGTTAATAGGTGTGGTGCATCGGTGACCTACCAGGGACCAAAAAGTGATGATCTAGTCTTCATGAGCCACAAACTACCAACAGCCCCTCAGTCAAGGGTGGGGCCTTGAAAGCCCCTCACCCATCCATGTTGGACTATTGACTGTTTTGGTATTTTGTACATAGCCTGCAGGACACCAGACAGCAGCTTTCCACAATTCTCCTCCCATCCTCTGGCCCTTCCATTTTTTTCCGGACACTCTTCCATGATGGTCTCTGAGCCATGGGTGGGGGAGTTTGATTTCGACCCATCTACAGCTGAACAGTCACACTCACTTATTCTCAGCTTCCACAGTTATGTCTCTGCATCAACCTCCACCCACAGCAGAAAGCTTCTCTGACCTTGACTGAGAGCTACCTAAATCTATAAGTGTAAACATAAGTATTGAGAAGGTAGTCTGACAACATGACCGTGCCAAAATACCAGTAGGTTTCTCCCTAGGAACTGTGACCTCACACTCATGGACTTTGGCCAGATTTACACTACCAGGCACAAAATCCCTCCTGTAGATCAGGCCTCAAATCAATCAGAAAGTTAGTCACCCCAAGAGCCATACTACCACGACTGCACCAGAGGGCACAAGTTGTCTGGCAGGTCAGTATTGTAGCCTATGAAATTATTTATTAAATAAATTTATTAAATAAAGAAATTATTTTCTTCTAGATATTTTATCATTTCAGTTCATATATTTTAGATGTATAGATTATGAATCAACCTTGCAATCAGTGACAAATATGAACTAAAGTTCCTTATCTTTATGTATATCCAATTATTCTAGTACCATTTGGGACTGTATATGAGTGTATGTTGTGTGTGTATATGATATAGGTGTGAGTGTGCCAATGCAAGCTCATGCAGAGGCCAGAGGAAGATGTCAGCCTTATCCACGTGAGATGGAATATCACTGAACTGAAAGTTCATTGTTTTGGATAGGTTGACTGGCATGTGAACACTCAGGACCTGTGCTGTAGTACCAGGTTCACTTGTATATAAGTGGTGGCCAACTGGACTCAGATTGCCATGCTTACACAGCAGGGCTCTTATCCACTGAGCCATCTCTCCGGCCCCTATCCTCTTATTCTTGATCTCTTTGTATCTTCATATTGAGGGTGCCACCAAATATCTTCTTTTTATATCCAATGTGATTTTCTTGCCTTTTAATTAGAATGTTTAGTTCATTTACAATTAATGTTACTATTGATATAATTGAATCTAAACTTGTTATTTTAGTAAATTGTTTTTATTTGCCCTACATAAATTTTGTTCCCTTTGGTGTTTTCTGCCTTTCCATGAATTAAATTCACTTCTTTATGCTTTCATTTTAATCCCTTGCAACAACATAATAACTGTAACTATTTGCTATTTTACTCTTAATACTAGGATTTATACCATATGTGCTACAGGTAAGGTGCATCTTTACTGTATAGATGATCTACATACAAATAATATTAGATCACTTCACAGACAGCATACTTTTATTTTTCATGTATGTGGGGGGTCAGAGGACAACTTTCTGGGGTCCCTTCTGTCCCTCCACCATGTGGACCTCTGAGATTGAATGCACAACATGGAACTTGGCAGCCATCAACTTTACCCACAGGGCCGTCTTGCCAAACTATCCAATCAATTTTCTAATTGGTTTTCCATATTTTAAGAAGTTAGAATCTAATAATGACCTAGTACAACAATCCTTCATTATTTCAAATGTCTGTGTCAGAGATGTAGAATGAGCTGCCTGCATTTTCTGCCCACAGGGCTGAGATGAAGTTATCAGCTTGCTGTCACCTCACTTGGGGTGTGACAGCACCTGAGCCTATTTCTGTCGGTGACAGAACTTAGATTCATATAGCTTTAGGACTTAGGTACTTATTTCCTAATTGATTTTTTTCTAACCAGGGCTCATTCTCAGCTCCTTGAAGTCTCTCCGATCTTTGTTTTGAATTCATTCAACTGTAAACCCAGGTCCATGTAAATTTTTCTGGGCTCTCAACTTCTCTACTTTTTCTTTTTTACTACCAAACAAAGAAACCTCTGTGTTCCTTAAATAGCAAAACTTACAGTATCATTATCTTATTTAATTGAACAATGGGCATAAATGGATATTTCTCAAGAAACACATAGAAATGATCAGCAAATACATTTATTGCTATTGTTATTGTTGTTAAAACTAGATTCTTTTCTCATACAATACATCCTAACCACAGTTTGCCCTCCCTCCAAACATTTTTAAATGCTAAGAATCATTACTCATATAGTGAAATGCCAATGGTTAGCTTTGTGCTGACTAAACACTTTTGTTCTTTGAGATGGAGACTTAAGTAGCCCAGCCTCGTCCCAACTTCTGGATGTAGCAAAGGATGACTTTGAACCAATGGTCCTCCTGCCTCCACCCCCAGAGTGCTAAGATTATACCCAGTTTATGATGGGACTGGGGACCAAACCCAGAACTTATGGCCCAAGAGACAAGTGCTCTACCAACAGAACTACATTCCGGTGCCTGATTTCTTCACACTCACAGAGTTGTGTGCCAAAAATAGTCTTCATCTTCCACAGAGCTTGGCATCATTAGCAAGGGAACATCAAACAAGCTCCCTCCTACTTGTAGGAAGAAAAAAATCATATTTATGATTCACATATCTACTTATCAACTTTTCCCAAAGAAAAATGTCACAAATGTTTTCAGTCTCCCACCAGAAGAATACCCTAAAATATTCAGACTTGTTTAGCCTGGTGGTTTTACAAATTCTACTGGTTTTAGAATCAGCAATACTGTGTTTTGTTTTCTGAACATAGCTACAGTAAATGATAATTGAGTTCCCCTAGGCCAACCTCTAAGCTAACCCACAAATGATGAAGTAATACCCTCAAGTGATTTTGTTTTTTGATCCTTCTGTAAAAGAGGAAGAATGGAGAAGGGATTTTCTCTTCTGGATTCTTTGAGGCCTCAGAAACTTGAGACCTCAGTTATATTATTCTCAAATGAAACTGCTGACATCTGTCTTTCCATTCCTACCAACTTCCTCTGTTGTTTCATCATTTCCTCTTTAGAAGTTGTTTCCTATTCATAGCAAGTCATTTGCTTAACAGTTATGAAGGTGGCACCAGATGATCCTGCTCAAAGAGCAGCCGTCACCTACAGCTAGAACGTATGGCAGCTAGCTATCCAGCAGGGCATTCATCATCCCATTCATCATCCTCCCTCTCACAAGAATACACAAAGATCTGTCTGGAGAGCAACCTCAGAAGTTGTAATGAGTCCTAAGAGAGAAGTAGGTGATGGTGAGCAATACAGAGGTGACAGACACCCATCTCAGTCTTACAGGATTGTTCAGCTGGCATAAGGTGATTCTTTGAGAAGTTGAACCAGCAAAGATCCAGGAATTGCAGTAAAATGTCTTCAGCACACACTCAAAATATTTCTAAAATCTAGATGATATCTAGATGATTGAAAGTCCTGCCTTTCCCCAGTGTGCCACCATAGAAGCACCTCTGGGGCAGGGTGTTATTGACATATTTATTAATTAACTTCTCTTTTGCTTCTTTTTTATGGTTTATTTTTTTATATTTAAAAATTTCCATCTCCTCCCCTCCCCTTTCCTCCTTCCCCTCCACCCATAACCCCCTCCCTCCCTCTCCAGGCCAAGGAGCCATCAGGGTTCCCTACTCTATGTTAAGACCAAGGTCCTCCCAACTCCCCTCAGGTCCAGGAAGGTGATTGACCAAGCTGAGAAGGCTCTCACAGAGCCCATCCATGCAGAAGAATCAAAGCCCAGCGCCATTGTCCTTGGCTTCTCAGTCAGCCCCCACCGTCGGCCACATCTCTTTTGCTTCTTAATGATTTATTACAACCTGCCATTCTATCCATTGCATTATTTGTATCTTTATTTGCATTTTTGTCTTTTTCTTAGACAATGGTGAGTAACATTTTAGTTTCAGAGGATTAGAGGCCATGACCACCATGGCAGGGAGCATGGCAGCACACAAGCAGCATGAAACTGGAGCAGTCAGCATCCAAGACCTTACAAATTAAGACTCATCCATGAGGCATGTCCATGTTAAAAAGAATTTTAGATTGAGGCATAACATACTAATGGTTTCTGTCAGAGTCCTGTAGGGGAGAAGATTTAGCAACAGATGCCAAACTTACCACACACCAAGACATGAATGACTACAGAACACTAGAAATGCTATTATTAAAATTTTTCCAATTTATCATATTACAAAAAGTTTAAAACTGCATGGGAATTTCTGGGTCAACTGAACCAAAACAGGGAAAGGTTAGTTCTTGTGGTTCATTTAGTCTTAAGGAAGAATGTATCAATCATGCTGTCAAGTTTTTAAGAGAAAATTAGGTCAGTAAGTTGCAAAAGTCTGTTCCACAAGGACAAAAACAAATAAATAAACAAAGACAAAAAACAATACTTGATCTCAATGACCTTTGGAAATGAAAAGTAAATAAAAATAATAGCATATATTATACCTGTTTTAGTTTTGTGTTCTTGTAATGAGTTGAGCGCACAGCTTTTCAAGAAACCTTGAGACATGACAGAAGTAGATACTACGGAAAGTCAAGTGAGAGGCTATAGGGATATCTCAATGGTAGAGCCTAGTGCTTGCTCAACATGTAATAAACCTAGAGTCTGGGACAGGGAGAGCTGGGGACAGGATGAAGAAGAACAAGAGGAAGACAAGGAGGAGAAGTGGAGGAAAAACATTTTAAAAAATCAAAGTGTAGAGATCAGGGCTGACCAAAAGGGTTCACTCAATTTATTGCAGGTCACTTACATCAGACACCCTCTAATGAAATTGAAGAATCTAGGAAAACATCCTTACTGGGTCTTACTGAAGTGGGTTGTTTTTTGTTTGCTTTGCTTTGCTTTGCTTTGCTTTGCTTTGCTTTGCTTTGCTTTTGCTAGAAGAGTTAACATGAGCAATCTAAGCTGCACAGCACAGAGGAAGGAGAGACCAGGAGCTAATAATATATTCAAAATCTGCATAGTAATAGAAACGGTCATCAGTGCCCATCCACTTCAGTGCCTCAACCAGGCCTTACTCTCAGGCAGAAGAGCAGATAAAAAAACAGACTTCCAACTTAATCATGGTGGATTTTTTTTGGTGTGTTCTTGGATTCAACTTGCCAGTATTTTATTGAGTATTTTTGCACCAATGTTCATGAGGGAGATTGGTCTGTAATTCTCTTTCTTGGTTGAGTCTTTGTGTGGTTTCAGTATCATGGTAATTGTTGCCTCACAGAAAAAGTTTGGCAATGTTTCTTCTGTTTCTATTATGTGGAATAACTTGAGGGGGATAGGTATTAGCTCTTCTTTGAAGTTCTGGTAGAATTCTGTGCTGAAACTATCAGGCCCTGAGATTTTTTTTGGTTGGGAGACTTCTGATGATAGCTTCTATTTCTTTGCAGGTTACAAGTCTATTTAAATTGTTTACCTGGTCTTGACTTAATTTTGGTATGTGGTACCTATCCAGAAAATTGTCCATTTCTTTTATAGTTTCCAGTTTTGTGGAACACAGGTTTTTGTAGTATGACCTAATGATTCTCTGGATTTCCTCAGTGTCTGTTGTTATGTCCCCCTTTTCATTTCTGATTTTGTTAATTTGGATGTTCTCTCTCTGCCTTTTGATTAGTTTGGATAAGGGTTGTTTGTCTATCTTGTTGATTTTCTCAACAAACCAGATTTTTGTTTTATTGATTCTTTGTATTGTTCTCTTTGTTTCTATTTTATTGATTTCAGTCCTCAATTTGATTATTTCCTGTCTTCTACTCCTCCTGCATGAGTCTTCTTCTTTTTGTTCTAGAGCTTTCAGTGTTCTATTACGTCACTAGTGTGAGTTTTCTCCATTTTCTTTATGTAGGCACCTGGTGCTATGAACTTTCTTCTTAGCGCTGCTTTCATAGTGTCCCAGGAATCCACAAGGATGACCCCAGATGAGACCCTAAGCAATAGTGAAGAGGGTGCCTGAACTGGCCTAACCCTATAGTCAGATTGATGACTATCTTAAATGTCATCATAGAATCTACATCCAGCAACTGATGGGAGCTAATGCAGAGATCCACAGCAGAGCACTGGTTTGAGCTCCCACAGTCCAGTTAAGAATGGGAGGAGTGAGAATATAAGCAAAGAGGTCAAGACCATGATGGGGATACCCATTATACAGCTTATCTGAACTAATGGAAGCCTTCCAACTTCAACCTAACAGCAATAGACTAGCATAGGACCAAACTAGGCCCTCTGAATGTGTGTGACATTGTATCACTGGGGCAGACTGTGGGACCACTGGAAATGAGACCAAGATTTACCCCTACTGTTTGTTCTGGCTTTTTTAAACTCATTCTCTTTCGAGAGATACCTGCTTAGCCTGGATATAGTGGGGAGGGCCATGGTCCTGCCTCAAAGTAATTTACTAGACCCTGTTGACTCCCCATGGGAATCCTTACCCTATCTGAGGAGTGGTTGGAAGTGGGATAAGGGAAAGTGAAGGGAGTGGGAGGACAGGAGGGAGTGCCAACTGGATTTGGCGTATAAAATGAGAAAAGATAGTTTTTTTAAATAAATTTTAAAAATTAAAAAAATAAGTAATCTATCATGTGGAAAAGTAAAAAACAAAAAACAACAAACAAAAAGAAAGAAAAAGGAACAAATGTTCAGGAAAAGGGCCTACAGACTGAAGCCAAGGGCCTACCTAAAAGCTGTTCACATATGAGCATCCTACACTGGAGGATAGGTCCTATGATGTCTATTCTGAGTTGTCAACTTGACTACATCTGGAATAAACTACGGTCCAGAAATGGAGGGCACACCTATGAGAGATTATGTTTCCTTAGGTTGAATTGGGTGACTCCACTTCTAGTCTGGACCTTTGAGGTAGGAAGATACATGTCTTTAATCCAGATCTTGAGGCAGAAAGATATGCCTTTAATCTGGGCGATACCTTCTGCTGGAAGCCTATATAAGGACCATAGAAAAAGGAAAGTTTTCCTCTTGGCCTGTTTGCTCTCACCTTACTAGCAGAGCCATTCTTTCGCTGGCATTGGAGCCTGTTTCTTTGGGATTCCAGCATATACTGAAAACCAGTTGAGACATCCAACCTTGTGGACTGAGAAACTTCTGGATTTGATTTTCCGTTCACAGCTAGAAAATATTGAATTAGCTTTACTGCAGCCTGTAAGCCATTCCAACAAATCCCTTTTACATATGTATAAAAACCCTAACTGATGCAAGTCCCTTTTAAATTAAAAGATATCCCAATCTGGTTTTTAGCACTTTGTTTTTAAAATGAGTGGGAACAAGGATCACCAGTTATTTAAGCAAAACTGTCATCAAGAAACTAAAAGAACTAAGCTAGCAGCCTGGTGATACAGATTATATGTGGATCAATTGTTTATCAGGAATAGGTGCAATCTAAGGCACATGAGACTCTGCTGAATATACTATAAAATGGAAGAGACAGAGAACAACAGGGGATCTGTGAAATTAAACACTTGAAGTTGAAATGCACCATTCAGTAAAAGAGCTAAATGACTATGTGAAGATGGCTTTGAAAGAACAGAAGGAAAGGGAAGGACAGTAGGAGAAGAACTAAGAGAATTAGAGGCATAAGTGAAGAACCCAAATAGTGATCTAGAAAGAGAAAACAGAATTTGATGAAAACAACTGTATAGGAATATTTCCTCAAACTAAAGATCATCTGCCATACTGAAGCACCACTTAGAAGGTAAAGTTCAAAAGGCCCCGTTCCTGCCCTACAATGGGAAGAAACTGGGTGCACTGGAAATCATGGCTTTTAAATCTATCCAAAATTTAAGGATAAAAATGAAAAATGAAGCCAATGAACTAATGCTCATGAACAAATCCCTCTGTAAATTGTTAAAGCAGCTGACCTGTGATTCATCCAGTCCCTTCTAGGAGGATGCTACTAAGGAAAAAAGAAAATAACAGGAAACAATTACAAAGAATTACAAAAATTACAACATGACCCAGTCTAATATACTTTGAATTAGCTCCTTCCATTTGCCAAATGCCAAATCTATAAACAACATTCATCAATGCTGGGCCTTCAGAAAACTCTCAATGAAACTGTCAGTGGGAGCTTACCCCATCATTCCTTCCTCCTCTATAAGCCCATGTGTTTTTTTCCCGTGGAGAAATGGAACCTGTCTCCCCTTGAATCTGGAATGGACCCAAGTAGCTTTATTTACCAGCTTGGGACTCCGAAGACTAAATCCTAAGACCTCCAAGTGCCCTCCGAACCCTTGAGCTGCTATTTTGGGGAAGTATCACAAGAGAGAAACCAGCCACCAAACTGGAGGCCAGACTACCTTGGAGCAATTGTGTGGTAGGATGAACAAGCCATATAGAGATTCACTGAAGAATGAGCTGTCTGCGCAGAGGAACGAAGCACACACACTCTGACATGGACATGTGAGAAGTCCTCACCTCAGAAGTGCGCCTCTCTCCCCAGGCCCCCAGATGATGCCGTGTGGAATGATGACCAACTCCCTAAATCCATCCAGATCCATAAATAAAGAATCAAGAGCTCTAAGTTTTTATTTTATCTTTAAACCACTCAGTATTATAGTGGCTTATTTCTCAAAAATAAAGGTCAGTCTGTCAGTTATTAGATCCTTTCCTAGTTTATCTCATGAATTCTATGCAAATATTCCATATATGAGCTTGCCTCTTCTGGTTGCAGATCTGAGGCATAAGAAACCATTGACCCACTGACCCACATCTTACATAATATTGCCTCACTGCCAGGGGAACCACACAAAGAGATGCAGGAGTTGCAGATGAATCTATAAGTCAATCACACAGTATAAAAAGCAAGCCAGTTCAGAGGCCATATCTTACAGAAATATGAATGCCATCCTTTAGAATATAACATTTCAAATCATTTGCCTGCACATGATATTAGATACCCACAAGGGGATAAGGAGCAAGAAGTGAAAGCAGACATGGCCCTACTTACAGCTTTTTCAACCTTTTATAGTAGCCTCCCTTCATAGCACCTCAAGGATTTGGGAGTTAGGAATCACAGTCTTGGCAAAATAACATTGTCACAGAGACTGTTGTGTGGCAGACTTCTCATGGAGAAACAAAAGGAACATGTCTACTCACTCCAGATAAAGAGCCAGTGACAAAGACCAACATGTGAATATCACCTAATCCAGCTTGAAGAACATGTGAGTTTTTTGGAGGGTGGGGGATTACTTAAGAAATATGGATGAGGGGTTACTCTCAGAAGTTCTCAGAATTTATTCTCAGTATGAGTGACAGGTCACAGAATCTGGTAACCTGGAGCACACTGCACTTCCTCCAGGCAGCTCAATAGGTTGGAGAGTGTCCTTTTCAGGTAGCTCAGTTGGCCCAAGTTCCATCCAGGTGCCTCAACTGGTCTCTACTTCTTCCAGGTGCTTGTCTGAGCATCTTCTTCCATGTTTGGCACACCTGAAAGTGACTCTCAGCAATTTTTACAGCTTACTCTTAGGGGAGGAGGGGCCTAGTGAATCTGATCAGTTTCAGAGACTTCCTGATGCTATTTTGAGCAGTTTCTTTCCTGCCTTGAGAAGCTTCCCTGAAGAACACAGGGTTTCATCTAGAGGAAACCATCACAAAACTGAGATGCAGGAAACCCCCATTCATCTTTGCAATACCCTTTCCTTCTATGTTCTTCAGCCAATAATTCCAAGCAGGTTAGGAGTCACTTAATGTTTGCCATAGCAGAATGAGATGTGACTTTTGAGAGATTATTCTCTTCAGCAATCTCTAAGACAGTTGGTCACTAAGGGCCATTTGTTGTCAGCAAGTCCAGAAGCCAAGAAATTATGTCTTTCCTGTAAGAGAATCTTAGCAGAACGTCCCATTTCTAGTCACTTCACATTCAGGTCCCATTAAGAGGAATAGGGACGACCTTCTATTCCATAAGTGGATGCCTGTACCAGGCTCAATAAAACTCCATGAAACTAAACCAAAGTGGGTTCTTTGAGCCTTCATTGTAGAAATCGAAAGCTTGGTGTAAAAAAAAATAAAGCTTTTCAACCAACCAAAAAAAAAAAAAAAAAAAAAACCAGAACAGAGTCCAGAAAGAGGCCCAGCCATATAAAATCAACCACATATGAAAAAGAGAGCACTGTACTTTAGCAGAGAATAGTTGCTTTAGTCAGCAGTGCTGGATTACTTGAAATTCCATACTGTAATGGTTAATCTATGTGTCAACCTGAATGAGGTAAGGGATACCTAAACAGCTGGCAAAACATTTCTGGGTGTGCCTCTGAAGGTGTCATTGAACTGGTGGACCGTGTAAAGAGGGTGGTCCTCATCAATGTGAGCGGATATTAGCCAACCCGAGTAAAAGAAAGGCATGTGTGCTCTCCACCCCAAAGTTGGGACACCAGGGCTCCTGGTTCTCAGGGTTCTGAACTAGAGCTGAGATGTAGATCATAGTATTGAGCTAACGATGTCAGACTTGGCAGCAGGAGCCTTTGCCCACTATGCCACCTCACTGGCCTTCCTGTTTCTCACTTTCACCACACAGCTCTCTGTTCTTTCTCCCTCAGCTGATGAATATTGATAAAACTGGCACCAGTTTTATCAGTAGAGAAAACAACTTCTACCAAGGCAGCAAACTCTCTACGGACCCTGACACCCAAGTTCTCCATCTTCTCCTTTAATAAAATGAACTTCTACTTCCGTCCTATTAAGAATGGATAGATGATAGGTAGGTGGATGGATAGAGGGATGGATGGATGGACAGACAGATCCAAATCAGATTCCATTTCTAGTCTAGATCCTCTCCAAATGCTTACTTTATTCACATATAAGAACATTAAGACTCATAATAGCACCTACATCATTGGTTATGGCACATATTCAGTTAATTGCATATAAAAAGTATTATTTCCCTCAGAGAAAGAACTAAAAATGTTATTTTCTATACCATCTAATATAAAATATTAAAAAAGTTAACTACATTTGTGGTCTACTGTCGTAACACAGTCCGACAATGGCATCGTGTGAGGAAATTCTAAGGGTTTATGAAAAATCTCCAAGAAAACAAAACAAGAAAGAGTCTTGTGACCTCAGTTTCCTCAAAAACAAGGAATTGTTTTTGGAATATGCTTTTGTGCCCCCCTAGATGTAGCAGATAGGAGTTATTTTACTTCAAATTATTCATTACAACTAGCTACTGCCTCTATGAAGAACGTGTTTTTACCATGTGCCATGGGTGGCTTGTCACAGGTGTGACTTGCCTTAGTGAGTGTACACTTTTACTCATGTGACTCTTTTGAACTCTCAGAGAACAATTGTCTGAAACTCTGAATAAAGCTGGCTATTGCACGAGACTTTACTCTGCCTTATTTATCGGCTCCATTCTCCCAGGTCCCACCACTTCAGAGTGGCGACAGCCTCCACTTCCTTATCTCTCATTTTCCCTTCAAAACAAAAATCAAGTAACATCATCAACTGTGTGGAAACACTCTGAAGGCTTCTCGTTGCATAGTGGGATAAAATTTAATTTTCTGCCATGATGATTAATTTCCAGTGTCAACATGAGTGGATTAAGAAACATCCAGGGGATTAGTGAGATGCCCCTTTGAGTATGGGGTGGGACAGAGAGGATTAAGCAAGAATATGGCGTGTCCTGAGCATGTTAGGCAGCACTGTACAGGCTGGGGGGTTGAGACTGAAGAAAAAGGGAAGAAATGGAAAACCAGATGAACATCGGCATTTATGTCTCGGCTTCCTGGCTACTGACACGATTTGTCCAGCTGCCTCCGGCTCCATCATCATTCTCTGCTCCATGAGAGATTGTACTCCTCAACCTGTGAGACAAAAAAAAAGAAAGAAAGAATAACCTTTCCTTCCTTAAGTAGTTTTGAGAAATTTTGTTTGTCTTTGATTTTGTATGTGTGTATAAGGAAGATGGACAGACAGACAGACGGAAGATATGTATATGTGTATCAATGAGCATGTGCATGCCACCATGCTTGTGTGGATATTAGAGGGGAGGGTAACCTCTGATGTTGGTCCTCACCCTCTACCTTGTTTAAGACAAGATGGTAGGATCTCTTGTTGTCGAATGCTGTGTACCCAGACTAGCTGGCCTGCAGGCTTCCGAGAACTCTCCTGACTTCGTCTTCCATTGTACTGATTACAGACATATACATCCCCAGTTTTACATGGGTTCAGGGACTCTGAACCCAAGGCCTCATGTTTACACAGCCAATGCTTTACCCACTAAGCCTTTCCCTAGCCCCCTGACAGGTAATTTGTGACAGCAATGGCAAAAGTAACTAATACAGCCTCCCATATAGTCCATAAGTAATGTGGGAAGTCCTTCTGTATATGTGTTGCTTATATTGATTAATGAGTAAAGAATCTGCTTGGGCCTATGGCAGGGCAGAAAAGAGTTAGGTGGAAACACTGAAATGAATTCTGGGAGAAAGTAGGCAGAGTCAGAGAGATGCCATGTAACCACTGAAGGAGAAAAATACCCGTGGGAGCCTGCCAGTAGGTCACAACCTTGTAGTGATGCATAGATTAATAGAGATGGTTTAATTTAAGATGTAAGAGCTAGCTAGAAATATGCCTAAACTATTGGCCAAGTAGTATTTTAACTAATACATTTTCTGTGTGATTATTTCAGGTATGGGCGGCCAGGAACAAACGAGCAGCCTTCACCTACATGTAAGTCCCTACATGAGTGGCTCCTGGCCATTGCTTGTTTCCCCATGAGTTTTCCATTTTTTGCACTATGCCCCAAATAAAATAGCCATTTTTGTTCTTCCAGCATGTCAAGGTTATTCCCTGACTTTGCCATTGCTGTCTGTGTTTTATATGTTTTCCTTCCCCTACTGGCCACCATCAAAACAGGGATCATGTCTACATTTTTACTCATCAATCCCCCAATATTCATATTAAGCTTTTAAAGAAATATGTGCAAGTTTTAGAAATACCACTCCAGTCAATATGCCAACATGGGTGAAAAAAATTTTACAAGGTCCTACCCCTAAATGAAAAGCTACAGGCAGTCAATGACTGCTGATAGAGAAAGAATCAGTTGTCTTTAAGGATGAGCCTTCACTCCTAAAAGGTCAACCCTAAAAATATACATGTAGAGGCAATGCTAGTCAGAATCAATAAGCTGTATTTGTGTTCATGTATGTGTCTATATAATTATTAGAGAAAAAGAAGTAATGAATTTGAAAGGAGTAGGGAGAACACAGGAAGAATTGTAAGAAGAAAAGGGGAAGATTCAAACTATATAAATACAGGGTAAGAAATTCTAGTAAGAAATTCCCAAACAAAAAAAAAACTAATTTCATTTCCAAGTGTGACATTTCCCTCGCTTAGAATACAAGCTCAACAGGAGTACATGAACACAAACACCCCTCGCCCCAACACACACACACAGGAAAGAAAGATGTACAAATGTCAAGAACCCTTAGTGGGTAACTCATAAATCCATTCTGATGTGGTTTCTTCTCACATAATGCTAGTAGGGCTACTCTGTGTCTCCATATCCAACAACATGTTTCTCAATACCTCATTCTATTTCCCTACTCATCTACAGTTCACACCTTGAAATTATCCTCTGTAGACTATCAATGATACCTTTCTTTTTTCTGGTTTTTCTCCAATCCCAGTATATTTTCCCCTGATAGGTATTCTTTGCAGGCTCCTTATTTCTTTCTAGATAGCCAGATTTTGTGGGTCCCAGAGCTATATCCTATACAGCCTATCTCTCTCACTCTCCTAACAGTGATAGATGGTAGATAGATAGATGATAGATAGATAGATAGATAGATAGATAGATAGATAGATAGATAGATAGATAGATAGATAGATAGATAGATAGATGATAGATAGATAGATGATAGATAGATAGATGATAGATAGATAGATAGATAGATAGATAGATAGATAGATAGATAGATAGATAGATACTAGGTAGATAGATGATAGATAGATGATAGATAGATAGATAGATAGATAGATAGATAGATAGATAGATAGATAGATAGATAGATAGATAGATAGATAGATAGATAGATAGATGACTCATTCTATCTTTGCCAAAGTTACCATGTTGCTTCAGTGTGGAAATTGCAATTAACCTAGCAGAAAGGAGGTGAGAATTCTGACTTTTTCCATTCCATATGGAACTTCTGTTTATGCACTTGAGACTTAAGTGTTTGTGCAATGACTTCTTCACAAGTGAAGTAGAATACAGGGACACCCCACATCTTGTTCACAGTGTCTCAGGCTGTGGTTACTGCCCTCGTAACCTCACCATTTTTCCTACTCTCTGCTCAGGCATGCCACTGGCTCTTCCTGTGATCTATTACTCATCTGTTCCTGGTGTCTTTGTTCTCACACTGCACACTCTCTACACCTCCTATCTGCAATATCTGTCATATGATCTGCAGACACATGCAGGCAGGTGTGGGACAGCACTGTGGCCATCATGTGTGAGAAAAGGAAGAACAATGAGCGTCTGTACATCTCATTACCTGGCCACCAATCGCCTTCCTGAATGGACTCAACACATTTTCTGTTGTCCTTTCTCCCATTTCTCCCAGCCATGATCCAATAACTGTTGTGTGATTCTTCTAAAACATAGCCAAAGTTTATGAAAGGACATCACATAAAACTCAAGAAGTAGTTTCAAAACCATTCTATCAAACAAAACATGCGATTAGATGTGTATAGATAATTATACAGTTTTCAAGCTCACACACTCTTTTTATTGTTAGAAGTTATGTTTCTCTCTTTGCCTAAATTAGCTTACAATAAAAAATAAAGGGAAAAAACTCTGAGGTAATTAATGTAGTTATTCCTTGTCCAGGCACTTGCCTGAGCAGAGGTATCTCTAATAATTAGAAAGTAAATAGCTTCTTGAGACATGATTGAAAATAGTCTGCCTACACCCTTAAGATTCAAATCTAAAGAGTAATAGGTAATAATAAAAATTATTATATAAGTATTATTTATACATCTTTCCTATTCATCATTTTTAATTTATTCTGAACTAACTTAGCAGAAAAAAAATATGCATATTATCTGCACATTCTGAGTATATCCAGGTCACCACCTAGAAACTATGACGTAGCTAAAAGGAACAGACCATGAATTTGAAAGGTCATAAGAGGGTATATTGAAGGGGTTGTAGAAAAGAAAGGGAAGGGTGTAATGATGCAATTATACTTTAATATATATGTGTGTATATACACATATGAAGAAATTATCCCACAGACTTGCCTAAAGCCAATTTGATGAAGACATTTCCTCAGCTAAAGATTTATCTTCCCAAATGACTCTAGTTATTTCAAGTTGACCAAAAAAAAGAAAGAAAGATGAAATAGCACATATCACATGCCCATTTAGTCAAACAATAGTAGTAGATTTCCCACTATAGTTTTTGACCTTTTGAACCTTGGGCTTCTGATCAGATTTACAATACCAAGTATGAATTCTGCCCTTTGGCACTCAGCATTGGACTTCAAATCCAATAAAGAAATAATTTATTATCCCTATAAAGGCTTACCCATTACACCATTGGGCACATCTTACCTAGAAAGTCATTGTTTTATCTTCCAAAGTTCACAGATGGAAAAGATCATTGATTTCTTTTTTCTTCTCCATAAGCCTGCATGGCACTATGATAGCTATCTAGTAGGGAGGGAACTCCAGTTCAGTTCCAATTTGATTTCTTAAAACCCTGCCACCAACTTAAGGTGTCATCAGCAACAGGGTATTACAGGTCTGGTGGGCAACCAAGAACAATGGTAATAGGCTATGTTGTTTTGGGGACCTCTGAGAACTTTCTGACCAATAACCCTGTAAGGGGCTATAGCAACCTGGCACTGAGATTGGCTTCTAAGAGTAATATTATCTACTCATGAAGACTACCTGTGTCCAAACAATTCTTTATTATATTTTTAATCTGTTTACAGTGTGCTGGCTTTCCATACTGTTTTTCTCATATATCCTTAGTTTTGATTACCATCTCCTCCCCCTGCATCCTGCATACCCCATTCCTGTTTGAAACTTTTTACTCCAGTATTCCACAGAACCTAATAAAATGTTTAGATGGAAATAAATCTTCAAAAAGCATTTGTGAGTGAAAATATAATAATTTATTAGCATTTATTGATTAGGTTGTTTGTTTGATTCAACATTTAGAAGCCTGTTCTATGTTCAAGATTTTTCTTTTGGAAGCTAACCTAATATTCTAACCTCAGTTTATTTTTTTCCTGCGTTATTTCCTTTAATTTTGAGATTCTAATTACGGCATTCTCCAAGTTCCATGACTAGGTTTCCAGTACTAGTCATGATTTCCCTCTTATTGAGTGAGTTGTAAGTCCAAATAGAGAGCTGTTGGTTACCACCAATGTATATGTGCCACTATTGCTCTGTCGGGGTTTTCATGACATCTTGGTCATTGCTGTGCTTCATAAGTAGGCGTCATAGCTACGGTTTGTGTATAGGCCAATTGGTTGCTTGCTTCCTTCTTTGGAGCTTGCATGTCACATTTCGGTTCCATGAAAGCTAGAATTTAGGGAGGAGGCTTTCAAGTCAGTTCCTACTCAGAGGCCTTCAGACTCTGGTATCTTCAGCAACAGGGCAACTGAGGGCTATAACCATAGCTTATAATGCTTTGGGAGTCTCTTGGACAACCTGGCCAACTCAAGAGGTTTCTCATGCCTGGTATTTTTTTATTAGGTCGTCTTAAAGCCAAGCAACAATAAACAAGCCAAGAGATAGTGGCGGGGCGAGATGCAGGATAAGTTTACTTCTTCTACCATGACAAAAAAAATCCACATAAAATCTTAATACAACATGAATTTATTTTATCTTATATCTTATTTTATCTTTGGGAGGTCAGAAGTTCAAAATCAGCATGTAAGTGGTGTCACATCTGTTTCTGGAGTTCCTTTCTAGAGTCTTGGAGAATTGTTTCCTGTTTCTTCAGGCATCCAGTAGTCAGTCATCATCCCCACACCTTGCCCCTGTGCATGAGCCCAACTTCAAATCCATTAGCAATGGGTCAAGCACTTCTTGCTCTGCTTCTCTCTGTCTCTCTTTCTATCATCATGTTAATACAGAAAAAGTGGAGTACCTTTGCGTTGGATGTCTTTCCTCTTCCCGAGGGTGGGCTTCTCTTTAGGAGTTAGGATACCAGATGTTCATAGCCACAACAGAACTTTCACTGAGTCAGTGGTCTCCAGGCTCTTATTCCCTGAATTCAAAGAATAAATTGATGGACCACAAAAAGTGATTTTTAGAAAGAAATATTTTATAATAGAGTACATAAGAGAAAGGAAGCAGAGCTCCTATAGATCTGAGGGAGATAGGCTACCATGAGGCTGTTAACTATAGGGCCCAGCTATGACAAGCTCAACAGAGACACCCAAGCACCACCCAGGAACAGACCATCCAAGGGGAAAGTATGTAATATTCCAAAGAAAATACCTAATGTCAAACTATTGTAGATAGGATCACCTGCCAGTACACACCTGTCTTTTTCACCTTAGACAAATGTCAGTCAATCAGGGGTCCTGAACCTTAGAAATCCCTCACCCCAAAATCTATTATTATAATAACCCCACCCCAAATGAGATCGAGGCTCTCTGACCATGCTAATGTGTTAGACACATGGAAAGTCCAAGTTCAAACTTGAATAAGATTAAAAACTCTTTGCCTGTACAGATGGGACTCAGTCTTCTTGTTGGTTTTGGGGGGACTTCATGATAACATTGACCTGGAGGGTTATGACTTATGGAAAAACCTGGGGTTAGACATGTCAAGGGGGGTGAGCTGCTAAGTCCGCTAACCCCAACCATGCAGTGTCCTCTCGGTTTCACCCGCATCTTTGCACACAGACTCCAGGCAGAACTGTTCATTTAAGTGGGACAATAACCAGGAACCAGAAAGCATAGCTCTCTTCTGCATTCCTGGACATTCCTAGAAATTCTGCTTGGGGTCCCTGCCTTACCTAACCAGCTCCCATCTCCTGTTTTCATTGAGACTCATTAGCTAGGACTCAAATAATCCCAAGATCATTAACCTTAATCACATTTCAAAGCCCCTTTGACTTGTTGAGACATTCCAGGGATTAGAACATGAACCACTTTGAGGATTTATTTTTCCTCTGCCTGTCAAAAATGTTTCCCAGTCAGCTAGCACTGTGTTGGAGTAGTAGCATACAAATACATTATTTACCTTCTAGAAGCTCTTCCTCCCTGCTTCAACTTCCATGTCAGCCATGCTGGGCTAGGGAACAAAATCCCTGCAAAGTTGTCAAGATACCTTTTTGGGACAAACCCCCAAATGCCCCTTATCCCAGTAAAGCTTGATCTCATTGGTCAGAGCTTCCATAGGAATCACCAAAGTAACTGCTTTTATCCAGGTGTGTCAAGCTGACACATTTTACTTTACTAATAAGACAAAAAATCATTAACCACATAGCCTACATCTACTACAGTATGCTGAGAACTGAAAATATGTAAATTAGCACTCAGAAGAAGCTCTTTCATTTCATGCTTCATCAGAATGGCATCTTTCCGCAGCTAAAGGTCATTCATCAATCTAGTTTTGTTATAAAGATTCGTTTCTCGCTGGTGAAAGTCACTTTTCTTCACTTCTGCACTACGCCTTTCTGTTTCCACATGGCTCAGAATGGGCTGTTGGCACAATCCAGAGTTATTGGAAAGTGATTCTCCAACCCCCACATCCCTGGAAGATAATTTATCATCCTGCCGAGTTCATCTGATCTTCCTGAATCTTCCTTGGCTTTTTTACATCCATAACTGCTGTTTTCCTGTCATGGTGCCCAGATAAGCACTGCCTAGCTTTCCTACAACTGTTCCACCACCAATATGCCCCAGTGATGGTCCCACACCCATGTCCATTTAGACAGCACTAATTGAACATTGGAGAGGGGACTAGGAAGTAGGTATGATCAAAGCATATCATATACATGTGTGAATGTTCAAGGAATAAATAAAAATATTAGAAAAGAAGAAAGAGCCAATGACTCTTATCTATATGGACTTCCAGAAAAAGGTATTGAAGAGCGCCTCCTTGTTTGCTACTAATGCCTCTTGGGATTTCATAACCTCAGAAGTCTATCTTCCATTGCTATGACAAAATGCCTGCAACTGTGTAACATACAAAGAAAATATAGCCAGCTCATAATCTTGAAGATTTAAAACCATGGTGTTGTCATATGCTCAACCCTGGCAAGGGGTTTGTTGGCTGAGTCGCGTGGAAGATTGCATCACAGTAGGCCGGCAGGTGAGAGAAATAGCTCACATGAGGAGACCAGATCCTGAGTGAGAAGGAACCAGTTTTAATCATTCACAGCTCCCACTCTTGAGGGGTACTAGAGTCTGTAGGTCAGTGTTAAACCTCCTGAAAGCAATATCCATAGAGCCCTAATAACCTTGAATTAAGCTTCACATAGCATTTCTATACCTCTCAATATCACCATACTGAAGACTAAGGTGCCATCACATGAACCCAGGAAGACATTCAAACCATACCACACACCGAGATGTTCTTGTCCTGGCCATGTGGCATTTGAATATGGAAGTAAAGAAGGTCACATCAGTTTCTCCAAATGATGCACACACATAAGCTTGCTGCCATTCATCCGTCACTGAACCCATTCCTTGGGGAGCCACAATTAATCTGTCATTTTCAGAGTGGAAAAAGAGAACAAAACTTAAAATTGAGAACAAAACTTAAACCACCAGATTAGCAGTCCCGATCCTTCGAAATAGTCAGCATGATGAAATCAGCAAGTTGGAAATTTCCATTCTCCACACACTGGGCAACATTTAAAATAGGGGGCAATCATGGTACCAGAAAGTTCACTCATGAAACTCCAAATTATCACATAAATCAAACACTCAGGGATAAATCTCTGTATTGATGCTACAACCTCCTGAGTAATGTAAGATATAAACCCACCCTCTCTAGCTACAACCAGTAATTCCGTCTTCCTGTCCCTGGCAGACAGGTGAAACCTGGGCACTCCTGCACTCAGTTTCCTGGGATTTCATTGAAAATACTATCTCCATTCTCCTCTCATGTGTGTCTTTGCTTTGTCTTCACTGGATAGCTATCTGCCCTTTCCATTCAGCGCCTACTTGGACAGCAAACACTAAGTTCTCTCTCTCTCTCTCTCAAAGAGATTCTTCTCTCCTAGAAGGGAGAGAAGGGTAAGAGAATCAAAGGGAGAAGAGAAGAGAAAAACTCTCCCCCTCTCCCTCTCTCTCCCTCCCTCCCTCCTCCCTCCCTCTCTCTCTCCTCACCCTCTACGACCCTCTCCCCCCCTCTCCCTCTCCCTCTCCTTTCTGACAGTTTCGTACATGTATATGAATTTTAGTCACTCTCCCTCCCCATTACCCTTTCTCTACCCTTCCCTCTAACATACTTCTTCCTAGCAAATTCCCTGCTTTCAAGGCTTCTTTCTGTGAGTGACCCACTGAGTTTAATTGGGGCTGTTTGCATAAGCTCGGCTGCGAGGTTATTACTGAAGCAAGGTCAGGTGAAATGCAGCTACATCACTAACTGCAATCAGTACGTAGTTAAATGACATCCCTACTACCAGCACCCAACCTGTCACTCATCTCTCAGGGAAGCATGGGGCCTTGTGCCTTCTGCAGATAATCGAAAGCTGTTCAAGAGTGCAATGGCTGTGTCTTAGCGAGATGTTTCGTTGTGTGTTCCTCTGGCTGTCTCCTCCTCTTCTTCCTCCTCCTTTTAAAAAGGTCTCATTTATCCTAAATTGGCCTCCAGCTTTCTCATGCTGAAGATAGACTTGAGCTCCTGATCTTCCTCTCCCTGTCTCCTTGGTTCTGGGAGTACCAGTGTACGCCACCACACCCAGTTCTTCTGGGGCTTCTGATGAAATCCAGAGCCTCATGCATGTATACTAAGCAAGATTCCTACTAAGCATCAGCCCCTAGAAAACCTTCTATGAGCACCAACTACACCATAGTCTTTCCTTACTACTAACATTGCCCCGTCCTCAAAACAAAAAACAAAACAAAAACAAAAAACTACTAGATAATAATAAACAAGCACAAGTCACCTGCTGTCTTACTTTCTTGTTTATCATGATTCTTTTCCATGGAAGGCCCTCATCACCTATAATTCCTTCACTGTAACCATTAGATAGATGATGGTCTCAGAATTCCTTTCAAATACCCACTGGTTTTGTTTGGTTTTTGTCTGCCACAGTGTTACCAAATACTTTATGGTTTAGTTGGTAACTTTCTGTCTTGACTAATGACTTTTTCTTTGAACCACTGTCCCTTTTGACTACCTCATCTCCCACATTAATGACCATGACTCTAACGCTATTACTATAGCATTGAATTGTAAACAACAACAGGCAGAAAATCCATCCTGAGAAACAGAAGGGCTTCACTGCCGCAGTTACTGCTGGTTAAATGGAAAGGAAAACTCACAGAAAACCATTAACTTTTCCATCTGAGCAACAAATAGAGCAGCTCCAGACCCAATAGTGTTTCATCTGATTCATAACTTCTGGGAATAATACTTCAGGGACTGTGAAGATGGTTCCGTTGGTTAAAAAACAGCCACAGAAGCAAGAAGCCTGACTTTGCATACCCTGTGCCCACTAAAAGCCGGGCACAGACAACTGCACATGCCTATAATGTCAGATCCGAGGGAAGCTACAGAGATGTGTGGATCTCTGTATGTATCCAGCCAGCCTACCCAAATTGGTGAACTCCAGATCCATTAAGAGTAAGACCTTTTCCTAAAAAATAAGCAATCTAGGAAGACACTGACATCAACCTCTCTCTGTGTGTCTACCTCTCTCTCCCTAGCCCCTTTCTCTCTCTCTCTCTCTCTCTCTCTCTCTCTCTCTCTCTCTCTCTCTCTCTCTCTCTCTCACACACACACACACACACACACACACAAAGAGGCATATGCACATACATGCACACAAACACATGCACCACCACACACATGCACAAAATATTTTAGATTTCAAACATTGAATGTGGAAGTGTTGTTAATAAGACCGCTAACATATGGCTACTAAGAACTCCTTGACTGATCATACTTTTCACTGCCTTTTCCATCCGCTCAAGGATTTCTGGTTAGAAGGCTTTACCTTGAGGTAAAATATGTAAGTTTTTTTAATTGTGTCTGCCTCCAGTGTACAGGTGTCCATATAGGCCAGATTAGGGCATTGGATCCCTTGGAGCTGGAGTTACAGGACCTCATGAGCCTCCCAACATGGGTGCTAAGGACTGAACTTCTGTCTTCTAGAGGAACAGCAAGTACTCTTAACCACTAAGCTATCTCTCCAGCAACATAAAATGAATCTTAAAGATAAAAATCAAACTGTTCATTTCACTATTATATAATTTCTAGGAACCATGTGATTGATAACTTCTAGTACCTAGCACTGGGCCTAACACACAGAGGGAGCTCTCAATATAGGACTGTTGCATGGACTCAGGGGCTGATGGACGCCTGTTGTGAGCAGAAAGTTGTGAGACTTATTTCCGTGCATTGCACTTCAAAGTCAGGGTAGATATGCTGTTTGTTGAATGAGTGCCCGGTATGAAAAGGCATAGATGACTGGATGTAGATCAAGGCCAAGCCCAGCAGTGATGACACATCTCCATGTTGTTTGGCTTCATTTTTCTTCTGCCTGTCACAGCTCCCAGCCTTCCTGTCGGAACACATCCTGTCTTTCTTATTGAAACTATTATTCATAGTCAAGGTATCTGCAAGGAAAAAAATAACAGGAAGGCTCGTAGTTCACATTCATTCTATTCGAAGACACCTAAGTCAGCCCTCCTCCTTCAACTCCCCAGCACGCATACAACAATCTGCCTTAAAGAAATTTACCCACCTTGCCCTAGGGAAAATCAATATATCTTAATCTTGAATAGGATATCAAGGGGCAAAAAAAAAGTATGACTTCAATTTGTCATAGAGCAGCAACATCTTCTCTTTTGACTTCCTAAATCATGTCAGCCTTGGAAAAGCAACACATGCACAGGAACTAGACTTGCTCCATGAAGACAAGTCCAAGTCCAGACACTTCTGCAAAGTCTGGAGCATGCTCAGTCTTAGGTTCTGAGTCTTAGGAAGAATCCATGTGGCCAAACCACTGAGGAATTTGCATCTGCCCTGTGGGTAGGTGGTAGATAGCGCTGGAGCAGAACCCCAGATCCAAACAAGTCCTGCTTTCAGTTCAAAACTTTGTGTGTTGACGAGAGTAAGGGCGAACAGTTAGAGGGAGCATAAACACCACACTAAATCTTTCCCTTCTTCAAACTGTGTGGTTGGGACATAAATCCAGAAGAAATGTTTGCAATAGGTTATAGGGCAATGCCATTTTCTTTTAAAAGCAAACAGTTAATTGCACAGAGTGATGGGTTTCATGAGGACATTTTTTGTGTGTGTTGTTTGGAGGGTAATATGACTGTGGCATCTATTACCCCATTGATCTCCAGGGTGTATTCAGCTTATCTGGCTGGCTAGGTTGGTGTCCCCTTCCTCCCTGACCACTTCATGGGCATCCTTCCCAAAGCTCAATCAAAGAGTCCAAATAGAGGAGGACTGGTCTTTGGTCAAGGGCATAGCAGTGGTTATACTCCCCTGCTAGAACCTCCAAACCTCTCTCAAGGATAACATTTTTAATAGTCTTGATTCCACAACATTTACTGATTTACAAAGTGCCATAAGGGTAAGATCGTCTGCTTGCTTCCTTCTTCCTCAGTCAACAGTATCCAGTGAATAGTCCATTGCCCTGCCTTCCAACTCAATTATGTAGTCTAAAATGGTCCTATCCTCCAACGCAGCTATGTACTGTAATAATGGTCCTGCTTTCTAACTCAACTATGTGCTCTAGTTATGCAGGAAAAATACACAGATATCTTCCACAAAAGATCAAGAAGATGAAGACAGCCTGTTTCTGTTAAGCAATTAGGTCATCATTAATTCAAGATCATCCAAGAATGAAAAACTAGAATGCTTCTATAGAACATAAGCATCAACAAAAACCAATTATCAATATCAATCCCTTGGAAAGACAATTTACAGATTGCTGATGGTACTTATATATGATCTCATTGAACATTTAGAAGTTTATAAGATGAAAAGATGGTCCCATGATTAAAGTGAGATTGTCAGTATTGATTTAAATGGGACCTGGTTGTAGGTATGCTGCTGGTCCCATTGTGTAGTAAGGAGAGAAAGCCGCTTGTTGGTTCCCAGCCGCTCAGACCCAAAATAATCACACAAAAACTGTATTAATTAAATCACTGCTTGGCCCATTAGCTCTAGCTTCTTATTGGCTAACTCTTACATATTAATTTAACTGATTTCTAGCAATCTGTATATCACGTGGCTGTGGCTTACTGGCAAGATTCCAACTGGTATCTGTCTCTGGTGGTGCTACATGGCTTCTCTCTGACTCTGCCTCCTTTCTCTCAGAATTCAATTTCGTTTTCCCCCACCTAGCTCTGTTCCCCTATAGATTGCTATAGGCCCAAAGCAGTTTCTTTATTTACCAGTGGTAATCATAACATACAGAGGGAAATCCCACATCACCTTCCCTTTCTGTCTAAATAAAATGGTTTTAACCTTAACATAGTAAAATTACATAAAACAGTTGTCAAGCAAGAATTACAGTTATATCTATTTTATCTTTTATCAACTTACTAACTGGACAGTCACCCACAGACAAATGATTGCTGAACTTGCCAAAGGTGAGACCATCCTTCAGACTTCCTGCTTCATGAAAGAGTCTGCAAGACATTCTGCAGGATGTAATTTTACTATGTTAAAGTTAAAACCTTCATTTTTACTTAAACAGAAAATGGGAGGTGATGTTGGATTTCCCTCTGTATGTTATGATTACCATTGATAAATAAAGGAACTGCTTTGGGCCTATAGCAAGCTATAGGGGAACAAAGCTAGGTGGGGAAAACTAAACTGAATGCTGGGAGAAAGGAGGCTGAGTCGGAAGGAAGACATGTAGCACCATCAGAGACAGATACCAGTTGGAATCTTGCCAGTAAGCCACAGCCATGTGGCCATGCATAGACTACTAGAAATGGTTTAAATTAAGATGTAAGAATTAGCCAATAAGAAGCTAGAGCTAATGGGCCAAGCAGTGGTTTAATTAATACAGTTTCTGTGTGATTATTTCAGGGCTGAGAGACCGGGAACCAACAAGCAACCCCTGCCTCCCTGCAACACCATTGTGGGGGCTGAGGTGCCCCATCTGTGGAGCACTCTTCTTCTCACCCCTGTCACTAAATACTCTACCTGTGGATTGACCCTTTGGGACAGTTTCCATTATTCTAGAAAAGAAGCTTCCTGAAGAGTGTGTTACAAGGTAAAGACAAGAAGATGAAGTTTGCCCCAGGATTTTAACTCAGAGGCAAGTCTAGAAGCATCCACACATCAATGGTGCTCCCTCAAATCTACAGTCACATATAGCCTTGGTTGACTTGTTGTCTCTACCACAACTGAACTCTCTCAGAGCATGAGATGCTCATAGGTTATAATGAATGGAACCCAACAAGATGTTTCTAAAGGCAAAACTCATAGACTAGTTCTTAAAAACTGAATAAAGGGAGGAAGGTATTGCTTCTCTTACATAAACATTACTACCCTCCCTACTAGCACTAAAGAAGGTCCCATCACTGTATGGAAGTCATTCTTCACATGTTACATGGTGTATGAGAGCCGGGACAAAAGGAGAAGGGATACTACATGCCTCTGGCTTGCAAGTGGACCCCACTTTGTTCACCTATGATTCCCAAGTCTCTGTGGTCAGCTCATATTTTTTATCTTATTTTTTCTTTATTTTTATTTATTTGTTCTGATCTTTAATGATAAACATTCAACTCCCAGCAGCACTTTATGTTTGAACTCATATCTGCATATATTTTGTTTTCCATTGTTTTCTTTGCATAGATTCTCATCAAAACACCTTCCAAAACTAAATGCATTCAAAAGTGCTAAAAGTTACCCAGAGCTCAGAATTAGTCAGTTTTAATGAACACATACATAGGTTACTTTGCCTATTGCTATGACCAAACACTTGATGAGAAGTAACTTACCAGAGGAGGTTTTATCTGAGATTCTGGTTTACAAAAATACTCTCCTTCAGGGTGTAGAAGGCCACTCGGTGGGAATGGCTTGCAGCTGTTGAAGAGGAACCTGACAATATGTGCTCACATTTAAAGCAGAGAGAGAGAGACAGAGAGAACAAGAAGAGGAACCAGGCCATAAACTCACTTACACCACCCACCTCACCACCATTACCTACCACCACCCACCCCACCCACCACCACCACCCACCACCACCCACCACCTCCCCAATGACCTACTTCCTCCAATGAGTCTCTGCCTCCTAAACTTTCCACACTCAAAGGGAATAGAAAACATCAAGGAAACTGTTTTCCAGACAAAAATCCCACCACTAGCTGAGGAGATAATGGCATTACAGTTGCTTAGATAAGGGAAATCAGGTTTTGTTTTCATGATGTGACCCCCCAGTTAGCTGACTATACACCAGAAGAGAACCAATTCCTAAGATTAGCTTGGCAATACAAACTGAACTCAATGGGCAAAGAAGAAAAAAATAATTTTAAAGTTGTATTACAGGAGAGGGTAGAGAGAGTGGTAGTTGGAGGAGTTGGGAGAGTGGGGTAAATGTTTTCAAAATACATTGGAAGAAAGTCTCAAATTTTTTAATTAAAATGTTGCCCAAAAAGAGTACATTTCCATACCCTGCCAAAATAGCACCTCCCAGGAGACCAAGAGCTCCAACACATGAGCCTGGGGAAGAGGGTATCATATATTTAAACAACAACATGGAGAAATCTACTTCTAAACTTTAAGCTCAACTTTTTAGAAATTTTCCCATGCTACCAGACCTTTAGTTTTTTTATGTACCAACTGCCAAACTACCTAGAATTTTTAAAAAGAAAACCCTAAGTCTATAAAAGGACTGAGCATGCAAATCAAAACAACCAAGATTCTTGTGATGGCTACCATGATAATCATGACATGGCTGAAGATGAGTCAGAAGAGTCAAGAAGCTGAGACCCCGAAAATCCTGTTTCTCAGTTCCCAAGGATGTCTGTTATCTAAATGTGGACAAACAGGATAAGACAGGATATGGAAACCAGACAGTTGCAGCCAGGAAGAGTCAAGATAAGGCCAACAAAATATTTCCAGATATCTCAAGTAATGGCCTGGCAGCAGCTGCTCATTAGTGGAGGCTTCAGGGTCCTGCCCTAGTGACCAAAGAATTTTACATTTGGTTAGAAGCATGTGGCCAGGAGAATTTTGCACTCCTCTAAATCTAACCAAAGGAGGCATCCAAGGAATATTAAGCACTTTCATATCAGATATATTAATCTTTAGATATTTAACATATGCTTGAAACTGAATTATGTTTACACTGGTTACTTTCGTTCTCAGCATTGTCTGACAATGATACAATAATGTAAGAAAAACAAATCTGACCTGGGAGGTATAAACCCTAGTTTCTCCTCAAGCTAGAGGCTTCTCTAGCTAGCTAGCTATGTCACCACCAATCATAAATTCTTCACTTCTAATCATCTAAATTTATGCCAGATTTAAAAGTCTTCCATCACTTGATACATTGATTGAGCTCATGAAATACCTTGTTGGGGGATATTTGATCACACTGTGAACGCCAAGTTTGCATTTGCATTAATTAACTAAAATTAACCTTGGCTCAGGAGGATGCACTAACAACTAGTTGACACAAGGTAACCATAGAGCCTCAGAGGGCATCCAGGAGAGATAAAGACACATAGGAAGTAGTGGGGTGGGGTTTGGCGTGGTGCAGGTTTTTCTCGGTTGATGAAGTAGAAGCATGGGTCTTCTGTGGACACCAGCAAGGAGAAAAGGTTAGCTAGTTGCTACTTAGTTTCTTAGTTTTCACCACAGCCTTTGAATCTCAAATCTCATTTATAATTATAAAAATAGAGATTTAGTTAAAGCTACCTTTAGGGGCGGCAACAGGGCTGCTGCCTGCAGGAGCAGAAATCTCACCAGGCTGCGGCCTGAAAGGCCAGGCTGCTGCTAGAGAAGCAGACTGGTCACTGCGGGGTCACAGATTGCAGGCTGAGGTAGCAGTAGATGAAGGAGCAGCCACTGTGTCAAAGTAATAACAACAGCACCTAGGACTGTTTGAGATGTAGTAGGAACAACAGTAGCTAGTAATAGCAACAGTAACAACAACAGTGCCTAGGAATGTTTGAGATGTAGTAGGAACAACAGTACCTAGTTATAGCAATAATAACACCACAGCTGTTAGAGATGTAGCAACAACAGTAGCTAGTAATAGCAACAATAATAACAGCAGTGCCTAGGACTGTTTGAGATGTAGTAAGAACAACAGTAGCTAGTAATAACAACAGTGCAGCTGATTGAGATGTAGTAGGAACACACAAGAAATACATTTTTAAATGTTGTGAAATTTTTATTAGTTTGTATTCTAGCTTGCATGAAAAGACGATATCCTAAAAGGGTTCTGTGAGATCTCCGTCATCTGTTTCCCATGTTGCGACACCCTGAAGTAGTTAGGCTAAGATCAAAGAAGTATAATGACAGGAGTGAAAGAACTCGGCTCTAGCAAGAGACCTAGGCCAGGAAGAAGCAGGGCACAGGCAAGGCACACCAGGCTTGAGCTGTGACAGTCGCAGAGATGAAGGCTTCGAATGACAAGAGTTCCGCAGCTGAGAGAATAAGGATTATTGTGGCCTAAGATTTCTGGAATGTCTTCCCAGTGATGCAATCTAATCAGGATCCAAAATGGGGCGGGTGGGAGATGAAAAGAAAGTAGAAAGTTCTACACAGATAAATAGAATTTAGAAGAAAAGTAAATTTAGCATGTTTAGGGTAGAATGAGCAAATTTTACCAATAAATTAAAGGTTTTCTGTTAGAGAAAACAAATACTTGTTTTTAAAAAAAACTGCAAATATTTATGTAAGCACTGAGCATGTACATCGTGTTAGTGTGTTGGTTGGTTTTTGTCCATTTGGCATGAACCTAGACATACCTGGGAAAGAGTCCTAATAGAGAAAATGCCCCTAAAGATTGGCCAGTAGGCAAGCCTGTGGGGTATTTTCTTGGATGATGATTGACATGGGAGGGCCCAGCTCGTTTGCAGCAGTGGGTGGTCCTGGATAGTATAAGAATCAGACAGAGCAAGCCATGAGGGTCAAGTCAGTACGCAGCATTCCTCCATCACCTCTGCTTCCACCTTCCTGCCCTGATTTTCTTCACCGATGGATTGTGACCTGAGGGTTGTAGGATGAAATAAACCCTTTCCTACCCAAGTTGCTTTTTCGTCATAGTGCTTTATCAGGGCAACAGAAACCCTTAAGCGTCAGTTATGATTCCAGAACTGTGCAGAAAGCAGAGAAACAACAGGCAAAATCCCTGCCCTCCCAGGCCATACATGCTGATTAGGAAAACAAAATAATATGCAACTGAAATGCAGAATATACCAAATGCAAAATTACAGCTACATAGAAAAATTAACCAAAGAAAGGTGATACGCTGCTCAGGAGAGGCCTTAGCACTATTAAGGGACTAAGGTGTAGGAGAGAATGCAGGCATGCTCTGGTGGCCAGCCCACTTGGCACACTGCACTTCGAAATAAGAAGTGTGCTACAACATGCTCCTGAAGTCCAACACTGCATTCTGAAGTAGTTCGAGCAGTCGGTAGCTGGCCTGCACGCTCCGTGTCTCCTTCCACACAGAGACCCTAGGGATCTGAGCGCTCACTATCCAATCCGAGGTAGTGGACAAACCCATCACAGTTGATAGTTGTGGTTGCTCACATGTATTAAAGAGACCTGAAACCATCTCCAGAGTGGTTCGTTTCTGGGCCATTTACCAAACCACAGGCATTGTGGTCTTGCCAGGGTATACACCCTGGTAATAATATTGGGGAAATAACTAGTTAGTGTTCGCTTCAAGACCGTGCAGTTCTTCAGCTGCGTCTCCATTGTCTGGTTCAAAACCAGCTTGCTGTTCGTAACCGCATTTCTACGCTCCGCCTTCCTGCTTCACGCATCATAAGGACAGCAGGGATCAAGTATTAGCCTGAAAATTACACCAACCTTCTCTACCCAGGTCTTGGAATTCAGTCCCAACTTTGATGGGGCAATGATGCAGCATAACGTAAAAGCCAAGACACCCACCTTGGTAATGACTCCCTTTATAGGAAGGAATGTTCTGTGCCTTCCTGGAGTGATTCTGTCTGGGGTAAACCTAGGACCTCAGTTTTCTTTAGACGCTGGAAATCACACACGGTTTCATGGTGAGATGGAGATGCTACAGTGAAGTACCTGGAAAGAGGAGGCCAAGAGGCTGTTACCTAAGGACGAGAAGCTCGCAGAGTGCAGAAGGAAACACAAAGGACGAGAAAACAAAGTAAAGAGCTGTTCAAAGACAATCTGCTTGGGCCAATAATGGATGTACAGTGGGATTGAAAGACCAATTACCTATTATTCAAATGTTACAAATATCAACCGGGGGCAAATGGAGGAGGTGTTAAAGGAGCATACATTCGAGCCTGGGCATCATAGTTCCTGTGTGATTTCATAGCAGTGAAGGTGGTGAGGAGGCAGGCTACATGTAGACCCCTGGAGGGGAGAGCATTAGAGTATGGCTAGAACTTTAGGTCTGGAGAAATGAAGATGAGAATGTGTAGCGTGAATTAGTCTTAATAATAAAATCCCAGAGTCAGATATAGGGGTAAATGCTGAAAGGTCAGAGTCAAAGAAGCAAGTCCCAGCCCCTTCTTACTTCGCTAACTTCTCAGCCTGAAAGGGAGAGAGCACCTGTCTCCATCCCCCTTCTATTCCTCTCTTCACCCAGCCATATCCTGTTTTGTTTCCTCCTCCCTAGTGCTGGGATTAAAGGTGTGTGCCTCCCAAGTACTGGGATCAAAGGCATGAGATTCTAAATGCTGGGATTAAAGGTGTGTGCCACCAGTGCTTGGCCTCTATGGTTAAGTAGTGCCTTAGCTCCGCCCTCTGACCTTCAGGCAAGCTTTATTTGTTAGAGCACAAACAAAATATCAGCACAAGGATGATCTACAGAGAAAAGAGAGCTGAGTCCTTACAATAAGCCCATTGAGACCCCAGGGGAGAAATTAAAGAAATATAACTGCAGGGTACCAGAGTATGTAGGAGCCAGCTTCAGAAAATATAAGACAAGAGGAGAAGCAGAAGGAGGATGTATATAGAACTGTGGTGTATAAGGCATTGATTCCCACAGAGGTGTCAGCCTGGAGTAAACAAACATCTCTAAACTTAGCGAAGTCACTGAGTATCTTTAATGAGATAGATATGGAACCCTGTTTCTATCTTATTCCTCTATATACTCATTTGCATCCCCGGGGATCCAGTCTGCCTGTCTGGAGTGTGGGGATCCAGTCACTATAATCACCTTTTATCATGGAGACAAGGGATGAACAATCATTTAGCACAAAGCAAACACCAGTGCCTTGTAAAGCCATTCTTTGACACCTTCCAAATTCAGGACCCTTAAGGAGCTGTCGCTAGCAAAGCTGAGGTGGCAGCTAGGAATTCGCGCTGCACACTGCTGTGCAGACGGACTTACGTCACTCATAGCAGAAGTGGTGAACGGCGATGGCTGCTTGAAAGCCTCTGTGTGGGCTAGCATCCTGAGGACCCAGACAATCCTCCTTACAGGGGAGGATGCTTGGGGAACTGAATGAGAGACAGGGTTGGTCGGTGGTTAGTCAAGTTTACTTTGTTTTATGTTTTACTTATTTATACCATACAGAGAGTATGGTAATTTAAATGAGAAATGTTCCCATTAGGCTCAGGTGTTTGGACTTGGCTGCCGAGAGCTGCCCAGATTTAGGACTGACCTGACTGAGGGGACTCAGGCAATGGGAAATGAAGAAATGACAGATACATGTATAGGAAAGCCAGGATCGGGTGGGCCATGCCCTCTGATGGATATACACCAGCAGCCCGGAAATTCGGTGTGTTTATTATATAGAGCTGAGTGTGGAAAGTTAGATAATGTTGGTTGGGGGTCTCTCTAGGGGAGTGATCTCAGGCTACAACATGGGAAGGAAAAAAAAGCTGTGGTTGATACTCTCTGTACACATTGTCAACATCAGTACTTGGACCAGTGGAACTTGAGTCTGAGGCACTGGCATCCTTCCCACAGCCATCCCAGTCATGTCAACAATGCACATTCACTTAGAATCTTAAAAACAAATCGATGGAAACCTCTGTGTCTTGTGCTGCTTTCCCCTGCATTTTGTTTTACTTCCCACTTCCCTTCCTTAGAACATTAGTTACTTAGCTCATTACTGTGACCAATCCTAACAAAACAATTTAAGGAAGGAAAGATTTGTTACAGCTCACAACTTGAGGATAAAGTCTATCATAACAGGGAATTCTCGGCATCGGGAACAAGAGGCAGCTGGTCTCATAGTCAGAAACCAGGGATGAAAGCTGATGCTCAATGTACTTTATTCAGTCCAGGACCAGTCCGTGGAAGAATGCTACCCACATTCAGCTTATGTCTTCCCACCTCAACTAACCTTCCCAGTTTAATTAATCTAGAAATGTCCCTGTATGTACACTTAAAGATTTGTTTTCTTGTTAATTCTAAACCTCATAAAGCTGATACTCAAGATTAACCATCACAATGACTGAGGTGGATTTTTTAAAAGATCCTTCATCTTTTCAATGATGATGATGATGATGATGCTCCCCCAACTTCTGAAGCATATATGAATGATCCTGTTTGACCTTCCACCTATGACACTGGTCAGATTTCCGTAAGCCTTTGGTTGATTTCTAAATACTGTTGCCAGCTGACGCCTTCCTATGATGAAATTGAAACCCAGTATTACTGATGACAAGCATCTGACTCTTTACCACTATGTACAGTCAAAAGCTCCTGACACATTCTTCTCTTCATGAGACTTGGTCTCTGTAAGAATAATGTTTGGGGACTCGAAAGAAATGCTAGTGCTTCAGAGGATCAGCATTACTCTTCCACTCTTCCAACACTGAAAGCAAGTGGGTATCACATCTAGAAAGCTCACTCTTGAAGAGGGGTCTCCATGGGAACATGTGCTGTCAAAAGAAGACTGCGTCACCATCAGACCATCACCTGAGTCCCTATACACATACTCCTAAAGTGTCCAAAATGTCGCAGTATTATGTACAATAAACCCTCTTTTTTTCTTTATCAGACTCATTTATACAATTCTGAACTTTAGTGCGGGGAGAATTGTTTGTTCTTGCTTAAGGACCCTTTAAGTTTTCTCAACTTAGTGACCCTGTGCATACACTTTTGACTCTAGTTTATAGTTACTTCTGGTTACCAGTGCACTCAAGTTATATCTTAGAAGACTCATTAGTGTCTTCTCTGGGGAACCATCTTGAACACAGATTGAAGCATCCCATTGTCTGCCAGTTTATCAAGAATGTTTTAACCTTTTCAAACCTAGGTGAAGGTTTGTCTTAAGTTAAGTGAACTAAGCATACAATTTCACATTTCAGAACAAGAATGCTTGTTCTACTTCTGCATTCTCATGTACAGAGAGATCTAGACAAAAGCCACAGCTCTCTGACTGTTCTGTGATTACTTAGGCTCTATAACCTGTAGAAAATCTGTTTGCTAGACGACCACAAAGTTTAGCTTTTGTTCATTAAAGAACAGTTTCTCTGACAAGAGTTTTAACCAAAAGAAAAATAGTTTTAATTTCTAAAATTAATTTCCTATAAAATCAACATTTAATTGACAAAATCCAAGTAGAAAAGACCACATAACTATACGGTCATTCTCTTAATGAGTTGTGGTGCTCAAATTAGTGGAAAATTCTATGCATGCCTAGAAGAATACTTACCAATGGCAGAAAGGCTAAGGGGCACACAGTCAAGTTCAGCAAGGAAGTGGTTCCATTACATGGCAGGCACTCCAGAGACTGACTCCATCCTTCCTATGGTTTCACAGTCTTCTTAATCAATTCTAGACAAGTCTTTTGCTTCCTCGTGGTCCTCAGATTTTCACCTGCCAGTTAATGACTGCTGCTTCATCCTACATCATCCTCACATTAACATCCTAACGAGTACCCCTGCCCCCAGTTTTCCCCACCTCACACCACTCCAATTGTCTATGTATCTTTCTGAGTCCAAGTCACCATCAAATCACATCTCTTTGCAAAGGCCTTCAAAGAACCCATGTGATTCTTAGCATATTGTATAGTTCTTCAGTTACTTTGACTTGACTCTAGCTACTTCCGACATAAACGTTTTCAGCCCAGCTCACATGTGTATTACATACCCTACAAAGACAGTCCTCTCTTCTTTATCAGTTAAGGTCTTCTAGAAACCCATGTTTAAGGTAAAACTAAAGGGTCTTATTCTAACAGTGATAGTACAATCAGAGGATAAAAGAAGTACATTTCACAATCCTCCAAATGTATCCACCTTGAAGAATAAAGTGAAGCAGAGCCATAAGGTAGATTTAAAGGACAAGTGTTTGGAAAATTCAGACATAGGACACCTCCCTGACTTTTTCCCTCGCTGGAAAATTTATACCTTTCATCATGGGTGTAATATAATGGGCTTGTGGCGTGGGAAAGTATTAATGACTACATTTGTGGTTACACAAATGTGACTTCCTGTTTATGAACTCAAGATATTCATCTGACTTGGAGGAATTTAGATCTTTACAGTACTATGAGACTAATGGAGGACGCTATAAGCAAAATAAATGGTACCTCTTCTTCTAGGCTGCATTTACATTTAAAAGCATCTGTTCAAATGTTAAGTATATCCACTAGAATTATAGACAATAATTTCTACTTGGGTCCACCTCTTAATTTATCTGAAGCAATAAATAAAATGGAAGCTAGGAGCGTGTGTCTTATAGTCTTTCTAAATAATTTTAGTGATGGGTCAGGCAGATGAGCCACTGCCCTGAGGTTACAGAGTAATCATGTCCTGTGATCTGGAGTTCCTGTAAATCTCCACTAGCAAATTCTGTAAGATTTTCATGACAGAAGTTGAAGCATTTATCTAATTATTCTTTGTCAATAAAAACTTGGGAGTCAGATATTGGGTAAGAACCTGAATGATCAGAGAAGCAGTGGCAAAGTGACCAGAGACATTCTCTCTCTCTCTCTCTCTCTCTCTCTCTCTCTCTCTCTCTCTCTCTCTCTCTCTCTCTCTGTGTGTGTGTGTGTGTGTGTGTGTGTGTTTTCTTGATCCAAAAAAGGGGAGGATCTTCTAAGATCCTCCCTACTACTTCCTGTGACTGCCTATATGTCCCGGGTCCTCCAAAACCTCTATGGTCAGCTAGTAACTAGTTTTGCCCTTTGATTCAAAGTAAACTTCGTTGGCAGTCTCAGGAGTGTCAGAGTAACATCAAAATATCCCACAACAAGAAGTCTTCTGATGGGTGCACTGCAGAACTCTGTAGACCAGCATAGAAACTGTTTAAGGAAAGTCTTAGGCCCCAAATTATAAACATCCCCAATTCCTCTACCCTCCCAAGAAGCAGCACACAAAATGTTTTTGCACATCCGACAACCTCTGAAGAACCTGGAGGTAGAGACAATGGGTCAGGATGGAGAAAGGAAAGGGGGAAGAAGGGATACTCTTCTGGAGAAAGACAGAAAGAAGAGGACAGCAACCATCCAAATATAATCAGAAATTACAATTAATTTGAAAGTACTAAATTTGCCTATGAAGATGCTCAAATTAAGGGGAAAACCACAAATCTAGTTCTATGCTCTCTTTAGAGCATAAGGGAAATTATCAAAGAAAAGAGAGACACAAAAATGACATAGTATTCAAATGCATTAAGCCATGAAAGTAAATAAAGCAAGAGAATGCAGACCAATTTCTCATAAAAGCAAGAAGGAACCTCTGTGTGTGTGTGTGCATGTTCACATACATATACTGGATTTTTAAATATTCCTTTATATTTATTAAATTATATGTTATATAAAATAATTTTCTATATACTAGTTTTAAGAAACATTATGTGCTGGGATATAACTCAGTGGTAGAGCCCTTGCCTTATACAAGGTTCTAGGTTCAATCCCTAGCGGTATACGAAACAGTAAATAAACCAAATAAAATTTATTAGTCTAAAGCCATAGGAATTATTAAATGTGATAAATTTGTAAACCGGGGAGACTTTTATACACTTTCTTACAACACATAAAAAATTTCAGGAGCTGGGTGGTGGCAGCACACACCCTTAATCCCAGCACTCAGGAGGCAGAGGCAGGGGATCTCTGTGAGTTCGAGACCAGCCTAGTCTACAGAGTGAGTTCCAGGACAGCCAGGACTGTTTCACAGAGAAACCCTGTCTCAAAACAACAATCAATCAATCAATCAATCAACCAATCAATCAATAAATAAATAAGTAACAGCCTGGCAGCAGTGGTGTAAACCTTTAGCCCAGTACTCTAGAGGCAGAGGCAGGAATTTCTCTGAGTTTGAGGTCAGCCTCGGCTACAGAGCAAGTTCCAGGATAGCCAGGGCTACACAACGAAACTTTTCTGTCTTGAAAAAACAACAAAAAAAAATAGCATAGAAAATCCATTTTGTGCTATTCTTTATACTATATGAACTATGTGATTGCTGAAGGAGGGAGTGTCACTCTGCTTTGGGGCAATGGTAGCTGGTAAGTTGCTCATGCCGCACCCCCATGCACAAAGGGGCAGCACTAACTGGACTCATGGGTTATTATAACAAGCACACATACACTCACACACACACTCACACACACACTCACACACACACACACACACACACACACACACACACAGAGGATATAAACTGGTTTTAGATAAAGAGCACCAGGAGGAGTTAGAGTGAAGGAGTGGTGGATGGCTATGATCAGAATACATTGTATAAGTGTGTGAAATTTTTAAAGAATATTTAAAATTTAAGATATTATTCTAAAAAAATACTAGTGAGACACCTCAGTGACCTAAGATTAATCCCGGGGGCGCCATGATGGTGAGAGAGAATCATCTCCTATCCTTCGGCCTTCACGTGCACTCCATAGCACACATGTGGATGCATACACATGCACACCGTAGCACACATGTGGATACATACACATGCACACCGTAGCACACATGTGGATACATACACATGCACACCGTAGCACACATGTGGATGCATACGCATGCACACCGTAGCACACATGTGGATACATACACATATAAATAAAAAAATAAAGAAATGCAGGTGATTTTCAATTTTTTAAAAAGAAAACTTCTTCAGCTCAGAATAACATTCTGCTCACAGTGTTGAGAGAGCAGAGGCTTCTCGCAGAAGCCCTTTCAGCAGTCCTTCCACCCACGGCCATGAGGCTAACACTGGCCATACCCTCATTAGGATGCTGCCATGTGACTGAGGAATGAGACCTCCTAAGTTTTATTGCTAAGCACATGAATCAAACGGCCCAGCAAGCCTTCCGGAGTAACACATGACACCACTCATTGTTTACGGCTTCTTACCCTGCTGTCACCTTTACCTCCTCTAGTTTTATTTTTAATTTTCTTTCTTGTCCAAGGCTGTTATTAATTCTTCTCCTTACACGAATGCGTAAGCACACACACACAAACACACACACAGGGGTGTGGGTAAAACAGAACATGGATTCTTTGCATTGCCCAGCTATTCCTGAGCAAATGCAGCCTTTCTTGGAGGGTGGGGTTGGTATACCTAGGCTGAATTCTCTCTACTACTTGTTCTAGAATGCACCATTGACTACTGACAGTCAAACTGTCATCAGCTCTTTCAAGCGTGGCTTTTTAAATGCCTCCCCGAAGATGAGCTCATTCTGTAGGTGTGCTGCTGTCCAGCTATGGAAGAACGCACACTATCACAGATTTAAAACAAGAAAAGAGGGTTTTTTTTTAAGATGTCAAAGGGTTTGGGGATCAGAATTGAAGAAAAGAGAATAAGAGATCGCAGCAAAATCCTCCACTTCTGTCTCAACTCAGCTATGTTCTGGTGTCACCGCTGTTTTGGTCCTTGAGGGGAGGGGTCTCATGTCAGAGAACAAGCGCAATAAAACTCACTTGAAAGTTGTGTGGAGTGTTTGCTTGTTCTCTACGTGTTTACCCACTAAAGCTGACACTCTTAAACATGAAGAGAAAGCGCCGGTGGTGGCGCACGCCTGTAATCCCAGCACTCAGGAGGCAGAGGCAGGCGGATCTCTGAGTTCGATGCTAGCCTTGTCTACAACAGCTAAAGCTGTTGCGCAGAGAAACCGTCTCAAAAAAAAAAAAAAACAATGAAAGAGCACTAGCTCTTAAACATCCTGCGTTCAGATTATAAGTCTCATTCCCTAGCCACATGACTGCAGATACAGCCAGAGCCTTGCAGAGCATGGTTCTCCAATGCAAGAGTGTCGTTCTCTAAGAGGTAGTAGATGCATTTTTCCCTGTGTGCCTTACAGGGCCCCACACAATGTTATGCACATGCAGGGCCTCCGCTAGTTTTGCACTGATGGGTCTAATCCAATGAACTTTTTGTGTTTTCATGGTTAAGCATTTATCCTGGTGTTTTGTTTTTTATTTGCTTGGTTTTTGCCAGCTTGATTTAAAAAAAAAAAAAATATGGTCATCTGAAAAGAGGGACCCTCGATTGAGAAAATGCATCCATGTGACTGACTTGTGGGCAACCCTGTGGGGCATTTTCTTGATTGATGTGGAGGGGTCCTGCCCGCTCTGGGGGTTGCCATCCATGGGCAGGTCATCCTGGGGTGTATAAGAAAGCAAACTGAGCAAGCCATAAGGAGCAAGCTAGTAAGCAATTTTCCTCCATGGTCTCTACTTCAGTTCCTGCCTTGGGTTCCTAGCCTGACCTCTTCACAAAAGGTGGATGGGAAGCTGAAATTCAACCCTTTCTTGCTCGGGTTAGTTTTTGTCTATCTTTTATCCCCCAAGTATTACCATAGTACGAAGAACATACCAAAAAAAAAAAAAAAAAGTTTGTCAAGTACACTGAAAGTAAAATGGATTTTATTTTGAGGAACTCCATGAAAACTGCCAGAAAATTGCCCTTCCCACCCCCTCAGAAACCTGACTAGACAAGAGATTCCAAAGAAAACTGCAGCTATATTACAACAACGGAGAAGGACTGGGAATAAAAAGTACACCAGGGACTGGTCACACAGCTGCTCAAGGAAAGTCAAAGTGGAAAGAATCCTCCACCAGGAATTGAAAGGCTTGGAGTTAGTCCAAGGCTTGTCGTCGTGGCCGCCTGAGCACCTCCCTAAGCCTGGTGGAGTCAGCCCAAGGCCTGTCGTTATTGCCCGTGTGCCTCCCTAAGTCTGGTACTGGAAAGAGTGATTCACCGACCCATCAACTCTTTCCACATGCGCACATCTGGAACACTGTCATTAGCCTCGTTCTACAGTTATGGAGACTGAAACACAAACAGGACAGCATCTCAAACCAAAACCCAACAGCAACTCGCTGCCTCCACAGGGGTGGAACGGGAGCAGGAGGCCGTCCTATCAGAAGGTTGGCCTCTAGAAGCAGCCTAGAAGGACAAGAACACACAGAAAGGATCAGAGCTCTTCTGTCCTCCACCATGAGCAGGTCCCCATACTTGGGAGCAGACAGAGCAGAGCACTCTGTCAGTCATCGGCACAACCACTGAACTCCCTGCAAACCAAGTTTTCATCTATGTCCAACTAACTAGAGACAGAAATTGCTCAAAGTCTGTCTATGACCACAGTGTTGTCTAGGACAACCTCAAAAGTCTACCAGTCAGCTATAGAAACATGCCCAGAGTTGATAACCTCTGGGCTTATCCACCCACATCCAAATGGACTCCTATGAAGCCTTTAAAAACAACTATATGTGTAGAAGGTATACAGCGATTTTAGCCTATTGTTCATCCTCTTAGAAGATAAGTGAGAAACTAGGGTTGAACTGCAATTTAAACATTAAAAGTCTAAAATGAGAGAGGTTTCATCTAAGCTAAGAGCTTTGTGTCTTCAATGAGAAATCTGGAAGCCTACTAAGCTATATATACATTTTAAGTTCTTGGCTATTATTTTATTGATATATGATTCCCATACCATAAACTTCACCCTTTGAAAGTATCCATACAGTGCACGTTTTCAGCGTGCTCAAAGGCACTGTCACTCTTACTTAATTTCAGAGCACTTTTAGTCACTCCAGTAATAAAGCTCTCTCTTATTAGCTCTCACTTCACACTCTCAGTAGCCCCATCCTAAGAGTCTGCTGCTCTCCCTTTCCCCTGTGAGCTTGCCTAGAACAAATGCAATAATATAAGCTATTTGTTTCTGTGCCTGGCTTCTTTCTGTGTTGGCTTTTGCTTTATAACCTTAGATAACAGGACCTAAAAGGAGAACTTATCTTAGAGATATTAACCTTCGTTTTCAGAAATACCTTGAATACTTTATAAAATACTTAAAACTCAGGGCTGGAGAGACAGCTCAGCAGTTCACAGTGCCTAATGTTCTTGCATAGAAAGTGGGTTCAGTTGCGCACAAGTGCATGAAACCCAAATTTCAGAAGATCTGATGGCATCTTTTGGCAGCTACAGATGTGTGCAAGTACGTGGTGCACATGCATACACTCAAGCAAATACCCATACACATAAAACAAAATAAAATGCTTAGAATTCATGAGTAGTGATCTGATTCAGCCTGTGGACTCTCCAGACATTCCTAAAACTTCCCAGGCTAATTTTATTCTGCTCTAAGTCCAAAATCACCCTTCAGTGAAGCACGGTTTCATAGGAAATACAAGAATCCCATAAACTCATGAATCCAAAACTTTGTGTGTCTGTTCATTGGCTCCAGGGGAACCTGGAGCAACTTTTTTCTAACTTGTCTTGTTTTTCACTTTTCTCATCTATAAATGAGAGTGTCAGTACCTTCCTCACAGGGATGTTACGAGGAAGTGGAAAAATATGCACAAGTACGCAAAGCAAAGCACAGAGAAGTCTTGAGTGAAGACTGTCACTCCTGCTTTAGAACTGTTGTTTTCTTATTTTCTGAGGTGCTGCTGTTCATCACTGTGTTCAGAAAACCAGCCAAAGGATCGTGTTGGTAGTGATCCCTGCTCGCCTTGAGAAAATGGCATGCAATAGGAAATACAGAATGTACATTTTTTTCTTTTTTTGTTTGTATAGGATTTGGGGGGTTGTTTGTTTGTTTGTTTTGTTTTAGACAGGGTTTCTCTGTGTAGACCTAGCTGTCCTAGAACTTGCTCTGCAGAGCAGGCTGGCCTCAAACTCAGAAATCCACCTGCCTCTTCCTCCTGTGATTTAGGATTAAAGGCTTGTGCTACCACAGGCAAAAATACACATTTTTTAAAAAGTCTGAAGCTGCATGCAATCTTTGTAGTTTAATCTTACAACCTCGTTCTAGGAAAAAAAGGATGAAAACAATGTTGTATTCCTTGTAGATATGTTGTCCCTACAATACTGTACTAGGACCCCGTGTCAGCACGGCTCTTCCATGAGGAATTTAGGCAACCACAAGCTTCTCGGAAGAAATGCCTATGAAGGACTAAGGATAGTGGAAGCTCACATAAATTAGGAGAACCTCAGGTCATGATGCCCGCCAGACACTGGGGAAAGAACAGAAAAGGACTAGATAGAATCTGAGTTCTGAGTCAGGCCTCCTGTGGATGCATAATAAAGATCATCCATTAAAGAAAATCACTATCCAGAACAAGTCACCTAGCTCTGTTATCTCTCCATGTGACTTCTGGAAGACAGTACCTGGCAGGCGAATGTGGGCACTGTGGCTGTGGACCCTGCTTGCAGCAGGTTCTCATGACAGCTGACCTTGCAAGGCAGGGCACTCCATGGCCTCTACAGAGCACTCTGAACACAGGATTGCTTATACTTCTTAAATCTGCAATCATGAAAACTGAAAGAATAGATTTTAGCAGCCAACAGGAAAAAGACCCATCTACTAAATCCAGGTGGATCCAGTTTCACAGTCCCAAAGGAAAACAATGCCTTCCGCCATTCTTTCTAAATGGCAAAGCTTAGAAAATACTCCTGAGGTATATCAGGTCCTGTCAAAGGGGTGTGAGCTACAGAGCCAGTGAGCCAACAGTCACCAGATGAAACACCAAACAAAAGGGGCTTAGAAATCTAAATTAAAGCCATCCTGACTTCGTTATCTACTTCATTTCACTCATACAGTTGCAAGATGATGCAATCACCAGAGGGTGTGGCCTCAGAAGTAAAAACAAGATGGCAGATAAAGTCCACCTGGATCAAACAGCACAGAGAATGCTGCAGGAGCTGGGGCAGAAGGCGGGGTGTTATACAGGGACATATACATGCCCAGATCAAGCACCCACAATGAAAAGCAGGTCACCACAGCACTGACTGGAGTGCAGAACAGGATAATTCCAGTTATCAAAGCGATGGGTGAGGCAAGAGGAAGAAATGAGTCACCGCTCTGAAGGCAAAGTGAAGATCTCCAGGCTAAGGACGACAAAGAAAAGCAAGAGAGGGCAGTGTTCCTGTCCGGGTCATTTCACATGTCATGAAGAGCTGCATGACATGGGATTGGCAAGCATCTGCTTTGCAGAGAAGAAACATTTCAAAGCATTCACAGATCCAGTGACTGTAGGGAAAAGAAATCCCCATGGTTACCCTAAACCCTGCCAGGAAGACAAACCCCAAAACAATTAAAGCCATAAGATGAAGCCTTGTGGGTCATGAGATGGGTGGCAGAGGTGGGTGAACTTGACTGTGCACCAGGCTGTTTGAATAGCAACAACAATAAAATCTTCCCCGTTGACTGCCTTAAATCCTGCTAGGAAGACAAACTCCAAAAGCAATTAAAACAACACACAATACCTTCTGGATTATATGATGAAGGAGGAGAGTTAGCTTTCTAAGTCAAGTGATCCTATGACTCATCCCCCAAACCAGAAGACTCTGAGCGGGAAACATCACTGACAATTACACTGGAACCATGGGCATAAGCAAGGATGGCTCCTGGGCAAACCAGGGTGAATGTCACCCTCTGACAGATAAAAGTGGGGATACAATATCTAGAAGTGGGGGGGTGGGGTGATCTGATAATAGAGAGATGTAAACACAGACATGGGAAGACACGCAGGGAAAAACATCCTTCATCCATTAGGATGAAGAAATGGCATTAGCTAAGAAATGTCAAAAGGGTTGGTAACCTTTAGAAACCAGGAAATAACAGGAAAAGGGTCTCCACAGCACGGCTCTCAATTGGTGGGTCGTGACCCCCCCAGGGGTCACATATCTGCATATCAGATATTTACATTACAATTCATAACAGTAGCAAAATTGCAGTTATGAAGTAGCAACAACGAAATCTTACGGTCGGAGGCCAGCACAACCTGAGGAACTGTATTAAATGGTTGCAGCCTTAGGAAGGTTGAGAACCACTGCTAGAGCCTTAGAAGGAAGTGGGGCCATATTAACATCTTTAGTTTAGATTTCATCCCCAAAAATATAAGGCAACATATTTTTGTTTTAAGCCGGGGTTCTCAACCTTCCTAATGCTGTGAGCCTTTAATACAGGTTTTCATATTGTGGTGACCCCAACCATAAAATGTTTTTGTTGCTATGTCATAACTGTGATTTTGCTACTGTTATGAACTGTAATGTAAATGTCTGATATGCAAAATATCTGATAAGTGGCCCCAAGGGGATTGTGACCCACAGGATGAGAACTGCCGTTTAAACACTTGACTCTGTGGTACTTTCTTATGGAAGCCCTGAAACGTGGACATATAATACAAATAGGCAATGGAGAAGGATGGATGGGGACAGAAGAAAGGTCACAGGAAGGCCAGTGGCAAAGAACGAGACTGACATTCTACAAGAAATAACTGGAGCAAAGGAAAAGGTGGGGTAACCAAAACCTCACACACCAAAAATAGGTACTATGGTTCCATGATGATATTTGCCCTGCATGGGCATCCACCTAGCCCTTCTCATCCCTGCTCCCCCAGCTCTGATGGGTCCCATAGGATTACTGGCCTTCTATGTCACAGGAAAAATTAAAAAGTGACAAAAGTCAAAAAAAAAAAAAAACCTGACATGATCTTCTCACAGGAAATGAAACCCACATCACGGTGAATGTCAATGGACAACGAGCTACAGCTTCAACTACTGACATTGTCTCGGTCTGTGGAGGTCGGGTGTATAATCTGTAATCACTGGAACTGTTAAGGGATGTGTCATCAAACCAGGGAAACGGAGGAATAGAAAAATCAAACCAGTTTAAACACACTGTGAAGAAGAGGAAAACAGAAAGCAAAGTCTGTGAGATGCCCCAGGAATGCTCTTGGGGAGGGGAATAGAAGGATCAGGTGTTCAAGGCTACCCTTGGCTACATAGTAAACCAAGATCAGCATGGACGACAGGAGACTCTGTCTCTCTGTCTCAGAAATGGGGCGGGGGGGGGTGAAAAGAAGGAAAAGAGAGAAAGAAAAAACTTAAAACACAAATATGACAATAATTACATCAATGTGCATCAACAGAAATGTTTTTAAGAACAAATGGATGTATTATTGGAGAAAATAAAATATAGTATCCATAGTTTATAGACAAATATTTAAAATAAAGGGAACATAAAAGTCAGAAATAAAAAGATGGGAAAGGTTATAACATGCAAACACTAAAACATAAAATTTTCTCAGATTGGGTTCTTCTTGGAACAGAAGCAAATACTTGAGAACATAGTTTCCTTGGGAAGTGATCCCAAGAATTTCCAATAAGAGAATTTAGAAGAGGAGAGAAGAAAAAGAACATGAAGTTGTGTGGGTAGAGAGTTAGGGAGGGCATGGGAGGTGTCGGAGGAGGGCGGACAACATGATCGTGTTGCATGACCCCAAGTCCCAGGGTGGGGAGCTCCACAATAACAAACAGAAGTGTAATGGAGAGATGGGAAGGACAGAATACATGGAGGACAGGTGGCAGAGAAAGAGAAAGAGAAGCCATGCTCTGTGGAGAGAGGTGAATCTGGAGACTCCAGATGGCAGTGAGAACAGGTCAATAGGAGGAGCTTGAACTGACCGCTGAGTCCACGGTGTTATCTGCCCCAGTCATTTGGATGTCTGTGGTTGTGGTCTGGGCTGCCACCTGAGACTGTGTTGATGTGGGGGAGGGGAGATGCAGGGAGAGGGGTATGCCACAGCCACCAGGGGCCAAACTGATGGACCTGAGAGCGTGCACTGCCACCTGAAGCCATGGTGATGTCTGACCCAGGCTGACCCCAAGGGCCATGGCTGGGTCCGTGGTCCTACCACAGCCAGGGTCTGGGCTGCCACCTGAAACCATATTGATGTCCAAGCACCATGCTGAGCTGGCCCTGCCCCTTGCAGACCTCTGCACAATGGTGACAGTGGTGGCATGGGTGCAGGAGAGCTGGCCCCAACTCTGCAGGATGAGGACTAGAGGGGAGACCAGGGCTGACCAACTCAGCTACCACCCAGACCAGATCCAGGCCTCTGAGTTGACCCACCCCAATTCCTACCCCATCCATGATCTGCTGGAGCATGAAGGGACTGGTCCTGCGGAACCATAGCTGCAGGATCTCCATGACTCTGGGCAACAGAAGGATATCCAAGGTGGGGGTCAAGTGTTGATGATGTAGCAGAAGCCAGAGGCCTTGAACCAGACCAATGACTCAGCAATGAACCTTTGCAAGTAAAGCTATTTGGACAAAAGGGTGTACTGTGTGGCACACCACAGCTCCCAGTGCCACTAGGACGTGATGGAAAGGCAGGAAAGACGGATGGGTGGAGAGGCACAAGCATGGCAGAACTGGAGACTCAGCAACTGTGATGGTATGAGAGAAGCTGCAGTTGGGAGAGGAGCAGGTGCTGCCCGGAGGGGTTGGTGAGATTTTTTTCTTTTTTGTTTATTGTTTTATTTTTTTTTTGTTTTGGGGGAGAGTAGAGGTTATAAGGTTGGAGGGCAGCTGTGGAAGGACTGGAGAGTGAGTGGGACTGGGATGCTGGTGTGAAATTCCCAAAGAATCAGTTTTTAAAAGTTTCAAAAATTATATATACATATGTATGTATGTATTTAAATGTATGTATATATTCATAACATATATACAAAATATAATATATATTGCATGAAAAAAATAAGCAGAAAGATTAAAAAGAGAGAAGGAAACCATTTCTTGGGTGTATTAATTAGCAGGCTACTGCACTGGAAACCTGTGACTCAGTCTTTCTGAGAACCTCCGAGACATGATGTATAATATCTATGAGTAGCTCAGCCAATAGGTGAAGAGCCCAGGCACTTCTCCTCCAATACTAGCACCCATCTGTCTCCAGCAGATAAGCCTGCTACCGAGGTATTAACCTCCCAGCACCTCTGAGTTGCCTTCCTGGCATTTCTTTCTGGTAAGAGGAAGCACTCAGCTGAAGAACCACAGGGAGATGACGGTAGAAAGCCACCAGCATGCACAGCAATGTCAGGTGCCCTGGACATGCAAGCACATAGTGGGGTCTGCTGCACGGTGAAACAGACTGCAAAGCTCCCAACTGCAGCTTCTCTCATACCATCACAGTTGCTGAGTCTCCAGTTCTGCCATGCTTGTGCCTTTCGCTAGGAACAGAAAGGGATGCTGTAGAAAGACTCAAGCTGCCATTCACATGTAATGTGTGACCGGAATAAACACAAAACAGCTCTCACAACACAGCATCAAATGACATAGGTCAAAACTGTTAGATCTAAATGAGAAAATAGCAAATACACAGCTGCAGCAGGTCCTAACTTACCTGTCTCATTAACTAATAGAGAAGGGAATAAAAACAGCGCTGAAGATGGCAAAGACCCAAACAGCAGAAACAGCTAATTTAGCTAACACAGACAAAGAGACTGCTGTCTAACAGCTTCAAAATACTTTTCAAGTATAAAAATATATTTTATAAAAACTGACATGAGTCATACACTTTACAACTAATATTACCCAAAATAATGTTTTCTAGTCCACATGCAAACTAATAGCTAACAGACCATGAAAATCCTACATACACAGAAATTAGAAATATGTTTTAAACAACCTATAGAGCAATGTTTTTAAATCACAATAATTTTTGAATATTTTTAATTAAATTGTAATGAAGGTATGAAACATTAGATGTTATCATAAATTATTAGTTGTGTGTCTTAAGTACATATAAGAAAAATCAGATCATCTCAAGAAATAAAACAGAGCAAATCAACACCAGTTGTCCTGGTTAGATTTTTATCAGCTGGACACAAGCTAGAGTCATTTGAAAAGAGGGAACCTCAACTGAGAAAAGGCCCTAACCAGACTGGCCTGTGGGCAAGCCTGTGGGACATTTTCTTGGTTAATAATTGATGTTGGGGAACTGCCCAGCCCTCTGTGGGCAGTGCCAACCCCCTACAGATGGTCCTGAGCTGGACCAGCCATGAGAACCAACTCAGTGAGCAGCGCTTCTCCCTGGCTCTGCTTCAGCCCCTTCCTCCAGATTCCTGGCTCTCCTCACTGATGGGTCTGACCTGAAGGTTGTGAGCTGGAGTGAACCCTTTCCTCCCCAAGCTGATTTTTTGTTATGGAATTTATAGCAGCAATGAAAACCTGGACTACGACAGCAGTGACAGCAAAAGGGATGATGTGACCAGTGCCTATGAAAACAGAGATTGGCAAAATAAAAAAGCATTAGTGGAAAGGGTCACACAGCCAGAAAGTATTTCACGAAATATTTAATAAATTGGCCTTTCTTGGTATTTCATGAAATATTTCAAAATTGATAAAGAAATAGAAAGTGAATCAAAATTATGCATTAAAAATATGCGTGAATGTACTATCAGGGCTTTCTTTATCCTTGCAGGTCCTTCGCATACATATTATGGTTTCCCGGTTTATGTTTTTATGGATTTCCATGTGTGTGAATGTGTGGGTCTCTGCATCTATATGTGTTCCTTGAGCTTGTTCCTTGGCTCTGTTTTCTACTGTTTGTTTGTGCTTTTCTCTTATTCTAGTTTGTTTTAATTTTATCTATTTTTTATGTAGATTCCTGTTTTTATCCTAATGAGAGAAAGAAAGACATTTTGGTGGAACAATGGGGAAGATCTAGAAGGACTTGTGGAAGGGAAAACATAATCAGAATACATTAAAATTATTTTTAAAAATATTAAAGATTTATTAAAAAATTATTTCCCATTTAAAAAGGTAGGTGCATCATAAAGGTCACAGAAATAAGAATATCTTTACATGACATTTTGAGCTACATATTAATATATTTTTCTTTCTTATTTATTTGCAGTGTTATAGATCAAGACTAGATTTTTGCATATTTTAGGCAGACACTCCATTACTGAGCCTCATTTCCCTGCACCCCAAAGCATAGCCAAGGGTGGCCTCAGGCCCACAGTCCAGCCTCATCCTCCTCAGCTCACTGATTACTGGTGTATGCCACTATAACCCTACCAAACTGAAAACTATAGAAAATCTAAGTCAGTATGGTTCAGAATCAGAGGCCCTAGTCCTTGGTTTCAATGTGAAGCACAAGAAGAAAGAGGAAGAAATCAAAATAATTATGTAATGATGTAAAACTTAAGTTTATAATTACAGCGTTTACAAACAATATATTTTTACAGAAGTTATATACATACTATAATAAATTCTATGGCACTCTCTGGAAATAACAACTTATTGTGATTCTGTTTTTATTTTTATGTGTTTAATAACTATTTTATGTGTGATTGATTTATTTGTAATTAATTTTATGAATTTAACATAGTCATGATTTGAAAACCTGCCAAGTCAGAGACAAGAGAACTTCAGGGGTTGACTCTATGAGTAGGAAATGCAAAACTGCTATGCCAGATGCTCTCAAATCCTGCTGAAGCGTAAATAGAAGAGCCACGTGTCTGTCATGAGCAAAACATGGCTCTGCCGGGATAGAAGTCTAAGTCAGCATCTGCAAATCTGGCAAACAGTGGACGAGTGATGGAACAAGGAAGAATCGGGTGTTCAAATCAAAGAATCCATGAAATATACTTACTTGATAAAGTTAAATATCCATATGTAACTCAAAACTAAAAATTGTAAAATAGTAGAAATTAGGGGAAAAATAGCCTTATTTAACAAGTCATGCAGAAAAGCCTACTATAAACACGCTACTTTAACTGTAAGGGAGAAACATCACTTTCAAAGTCAGAAATGAAGTCGAGTATCCCTAGAACCCTCAAGTCCATTCAGCATTATATGGGAATTCTTAACCAAGATGAAAAGACAGAAAAAGATACTCTCAGAGTCATGACGATTGGATGAGACACGTTGAGTCAACAGTATACTTGTATGTATATATATATATATATATATTCCAAAACAATGCTGTCCTAATTAGCTTTTTATTGCCGTGATTAAACACTGACCAAAAACAGCCTTGGAAGGAAACAGTTCATTTGGCTTACATTTCCATATCACTCTCCGTCAGCCAGGAGTGCCAGCGCAGAAGCTCAAGCAGGAATCTAGCGTCAGGAACTGAGGCAGAGACCATAGAGGACCGCAGCTCGCTAATTTGGTTCAGGCTCATGTTTAACATTTTCTTATGCCTCCCAGGACCACCAACAGTGGACCAGGCCCTCCCATATCAGTCATTAATAAAGAAATTGGCCCCACAGGTCAATCGGATGGAAGCAGTTCTTCAATTGACCCTAGTTTATATCAGATCGACAAAACTAACCCCTATACATCACCAGAATAATAACTGAGTTAATAGCAAATGTTTTTTCATGATTTCATACATGTATACTGTGCACTGGGGCCTTCTCCCCACCTCCCACTTCCATTCTTCTCCCACCATCACCCATTCCTTCTAGTCCCTTTTCTCTGTTTACCAGTTTGAGTTTTGTTTAGTGTCTACAGAACTTATCTGTATGATCCTTAGTTTGGAATTAACAATCAGAGTTTGGTGGGCTCACCAGTAGTATACACCTGCATACCACACTAACCCTCTCCCAGAATCTGCCAGTTGCTAACAGATCAACAATAGATGGTGGGGACTCTGTGAGTGTCTTTCCCCATCCACAGTTGGCTCTTAGGGTTGCTGAGTCCTCAACAATTCCTTTTCTCAACATCTTCTGCATCTTCACAAGAAGAAGCATCTCAGTTTATGGCTGAGAGTAGCCTTTGTCTGTGGACATAAACATAGATATTTAGCAGTGGTTTCATGCTGTTTCAATTTATCTAAGAATGATTTTTAAATTCAGTGTTCATACACCAAAATAGTATGTTTCTACATTACAGAAAGAATAGAATGATACACTTTTAAACACTATATTTATAATAGCTACAAAATATAAAATATCTACAATATGTAGGAATATCATACAATCAGGAAAATGTTTGTTATGCAAGCATGGGCACCTGAGCTTCATCCCCATAACCCATGTGAAATAAGTTGCCATGGTAACCCACATTTGAACCCCTGACACTGAGGTATCCCTAGAGTCTTTGGCTGATCTAGCCTAGCCTACTTGGTGAGTTCCCATCTCAAAGTAAGGAGGATGGTACCTGAGGAACATGCACGCACAAACATGTATGCACACGTGAACACACACACACATACGCACATACATATACACATACACAAAAATAATGAGGCACGCAAATAACTACAGTAGACATTTCTTCAAGAAAATGCAGGAATGTAAATAAGCACAGAAAAGATGTCGAAGTCACAAGTCATCAGGAGAATGTCAGTCAAACCCCTCATGCCCATTACAGTAACTTTTTAAAATAAGTACTGGTGAGAATGTGAAGAAATTATGAGTGTTGTTTATTCCCAAAGAACATGAAGTGGTACAGACAACACAGAAAAAAAATCTAGCATCTCCTGAAAAAGTTAAAAATATAATTATCATATGATCCTAGCTATTCTATTCATTGTACACCCTAGAAAGCAGGGACTCAGAAACCCAGGCACCTACATTGATAACAGCTTTAATTCATAATATGTAAAAGATAGAAACAACCCAAGCACCCTCAACAGACCTGGTGACCAAATGAAGCGCTTACATGCAGAGGAATATTGACCTTGCATGATCTTCCAATGCATGTTGTAACACAGATGAAACTGGAGAAAGTATCCTGAGTTGAATAACCCAGACACAGAAGAACAAAGATTGAGCTGCCACTTACAAGAGAGATCCAGAACATAAGCAAACTCATGGAGACAGAAAGGATTAGCCTGGACTAGGAGAAGTGGACGATGAGAAATTGTTTAACGGTTACAAAGCTTCTATTTAAAAAAAAAAAAAAAAACCAGGCAGCAAGTAGACAGTTGAAATCATTGCACAATACTGTAAGCATGTCCCACACCACTGAACTGCATATTTTAAAGCGGTTAGAGTGGTGGTTTATATTTGTAGCTTTAAGCATATTTTTTTGGTGTAGTACTTGACATGGAACACAGCCCTGTGTGTACTAGGCAAGTGCTCTGCCGTCCATGCCCTTAAAGGCCAGTCATTAGGGCGCTTTCTCATTCTGAAACAACTCTGGTTGGAGCCCAGGAGAGCCAGTCGCACAGACGTCACCTAAAATGTTTGCTCAATGATTGATCAGCCAGTACATTTCTTGGATGGCGAGGTCATTCATTGCTTACATCCGCGGGGAAGGGAATGAGAGAGAAGCAGAGAGACAAGCGCTTAGTACCTACTCCACCGTGAATACTGCTGAAGTCTTTTCATCCTGCAGCTCAGAAAGAGCTCACTGCTATCATCAGAACCCCAGCGGGGCGTCCTGTTTTCTTCACGCTTACACTTTCATATTGTATCGTCTTCATATGTATCAGGAAGCCAGCGTGGGACATGGTTTTTCAGTAACTAGGAGTTGGTTTTCCTCTAGGTAGCCTCTATGGCACAAGGTGAGCTCCACCAGCAACCGTAGCCAAGAGGTTTACCTTGAAGTCACGTGAGAGAGCTCACAGCCCTAAACTTCTCCAGGTTATCTGCCCCACTGGTATTCCACGGAAGAGCAAAGGATGGTTTCATCAGCAACGCACCAGACGGACTCAATTGTTTGTTTCTGTGTTAATGTGCCAACATTGGCCATCTGTTGGGGTAGAGCAGCGGGTGTTCGTATTCAAGTATCTGTATTGGCCTGGTCATGGGGTGTATTCCTCAGCTGCAGCCACTAAGACCACCTCCTGTGCACATTCCCTACGTTCCCTTTTAAAGGGGCCCTGTCCCCCCCTCCTCTTCTCTTCTCTTTTCTTCTGCTACTCCTGTTCCCAGAGGCCGGTTACCCCTCTCCCCTCCTCCTTTTCCCATTCACTTCCCCCCAGTAAAAAACCCTCCACCTGAGGTCTGTCACATGGCGTCTTTCTCTCTCGTGCCACTTTTTTTTTTTAATTACAACAGCGGGGGCACAGACACATGAAGACTAACGAGAGGGCTAAATCAAGAATCACCATGAGGAAAGGCTGGTGCAGAACACATACCGAGGTTATACTGGAAAGCGAGAAAGTTAGCAACTGTCTGCCATAATGGGATAAAAGCAAGCAGTCTTCCAGCCAGTCTTTGCCATAAATGATTCCAGTACTTTAATGTTTACCTGTAGGTCAGCTTTAAATAATAAAAGCAGAAGTGTTGTCTAGAAGCCCAAGGGACTGGAGGACAAAGCCCAGCTCTATGACTTATTGTACATATTATCTTGGCAAGTCGTGTCATGTCTCTGGATCTCAGTTTCATCCCCTGTAAAATGGTGGCTTGCTGGAGGCTTTGTATAATGTAGTCATGGACACTGCTGCCTAGATACCAACACTGCCTACACCCGCTAGGTGTGGCCCCTTCAGAGGCCTCTCGACTCTCTTGATTTACTTTCCTCAGTGGAAAATGGTGGTGGATCTCTACATTCAATGTTAATTAAAGAAGCTAATGCTTCTGGTATCCTTAGAATTGTATTATAATGAGAGCCAAATAAAATTTAAACGGGTGATACTAGGAGAGTTCAATTTTCTTTTTCTAGAAATAGCCCCCCAGAGACTTATAAACATTACAGGAATATGATTTTCTGAAGTTTGCCTTTGCTGGATGAGTCTGCTTAGTGTAAAATTTTAGTGTAAATTTTCTTAACAGAAACTTTAAAGGAGGAATGGTTTTCCAGGGAGCTAATTATCAAGACACCCCTTGGAGCATGCATCCTACTAAATATAATTAGTAATAAGAAGAATTAATAATAATAAAGAGCTTTTAAATCCTTTAATACTGTGAGGGTTTTTATTCAGGCAATTACCAAAACCAAATCAATATCACTTCAATATCAATATCACATCCAGAAAGACCAGAGAAGCCAAGCTACCTATGGACACAACTGTTGAAGTGGGATGTGCTGAGATAAGCTGGTACAGCCTGACCATGTCTACTGTCTAGAATAAGATGGTTAAGTTATGGGAGCCAAGGCCCCGAGGGTGTTGGAACTGAACAATGAAGGGAGGCTCTGTCTTCAGTTTTCTGCCCTGTGTGTTGCCCTCCTACCTCAGCTTTGTTTCTTCCAAAGCTTCCAAAACTACATTCTCACTAAAAGCGCAAATAAAAACCCCAAAGTAAAAGTTCAAACAATGAATTATTCAAATTGACTGTCCATTCTTGTTTTGGCCAGTAGTCATAAATACACTCTTCTGTTTTCTGCTCATTTGGTATACAATACATAGAAAAATTGATCATTTTCTACTCCCTATAAGAGAAAGCAATTCATTCACTCATCAATTCACTTTTATTTGCTTATGTTAGAAAGTATGTATTTCATAATATAAACTTTCCAACAACATTGCTGACACTTCTAGAAAAGCTAATTCTACTTTATAATATTTGTCAAGTAAAACACGTGTTTTAGGAAGTGATTTAGGAATTGATACATTCCATTAAACAGCCATAACCTAAAATCCATGGACAGAATACATACAAAGCATCCAGGAATTTGATGCAACCTAGTCAAATACATTTTATTTTAGACATTTCTTTTGTTCCCTCCCCTTAAAACCTCTTAATCCCCTCTCACGGTCCAACTCCAAAGACCTAAATATCAAATCATTAGGTTTAATCACAGCAACGACCTCACTTCTCTGTTTGCAATTCAAATGCTCTAGCCGAGCAGTGGTGGCACACACCTTTAATCCCAGCAGAAGCAAAGGCAGACAGATCTCAGTGAGTTCAAGGCCACCCTAGTCTACAAATGAGGGTTCCAGGACAGCCAGGACTATTACACAGAGAAACCCTGTCTGAGGGTGGGGGGGAAGCAATTTTTTGTATTAGTTACTTTCACTTGACTGTGACGACCAAAAGAAGTGATGGGAACAGCATAAAGGAGGGAGATTTATTTTGTCTCAGACCTCAGCATTGCCATCTCCCATGGTGAGAGAGACAGAGTAGCGGTAGCATATATGTGTAGCTGTAAGTAGCTTGGCAAACCAGCAAGCAGTGAGCAGCCAGAACCAGGGCCCAAGCTGAAACCTACAGAAGCACATCGCTAAGGATTAACTTTACCAGTCAGAAGCTACCTCCTAGAATTTCATATCCTTCCAAAATAACAGTGTGCCAGCAAGGGACTCGATGCTCAAAATGTAAGAAGGAGATTAGATTCAGACCACAACTATTATACACCTTGAAAAGTATCATACTTTTTTCAGATCTCCTGTACTTCTGAATCAGTGTTTCTCTATCTGGTAAAATGGATCTCTCTACCACTTTTATGAGGCAATATTCTTAGTAAATTGCTTGGTAAATTTCAAAAGATAAAACTGGGTATAGCAGTTTGTTATGCAACATTTTGTTCTATCTGGGTACTATCATGTAATCTCTTCATATAACCTCTTTGTGTCTGATTAGCGAACTGGGGCACAGTCCCTATTGTATGGGGCTTGTAGAAACTCACTATCTCTACACTAGAGTTCAGGCAGTGGCTATATACAAAAGCAGTGTAGGCAGGTGTGGTGTAGGTAGAAGAAAATGAGTCCTGTATGACTAACCCTGTAATGCAAGTGCTGGCGCCTACTGAGTTTAGGGACACTATTGAGATTGGCTCTTATTTGATTGAATTTCTGGTATTGACTTCAGGAATAGTGAAGGACTTTGACCATCTGTCCTCTACACACTTCTGAGGTTTTTGTGTTCCACAGGGAAAGGCAAAAGTAAAGTCCTGGCCCCCTCTTGTGAGGCCTACATTCCATCTTGACAGCGCTGTGTGTAATCCATCAAGGTGCAAGGATGGTGCGTGCCAGTGGCTCACCCACGTGCAGATGCAAAAACGATCCTCTCTCCCACCACTACCATGTGTGTGCATGACTCACCTGTATCAGTATCAGAGCCTCCCTAGATGTGCCTGCTAAGGACAGGGTGACAGCTTGGAGGTACAAGCCTTCCCTACCCATGATTCGATTCTTCTAGTTCCAGTGACCATTAGAGATCAAGCAAGAAAAATTCATGGCTAAAGATTAACAGAATTCATGTCAATTGAGATGCTCACTGGACAGGGCAAAAGAAGAATGTAGTAGACACTGGATATGGTTCCTCTCTAGACCTCCGTAGGCCGTGAACCCTGAGGGAAGAGTGACTGACATCTGAGCTCAGTGCACCTTCCCCATTCTCTGCCTCAGTTTCTTTTATTTGAAATGCCCACCAGGGATTGTTTAGGAGTGGGTTGTGGCTGAACCCAGGCAACCCTCCTCTTAGCTAATGTACTCACAGGAGCAAGGGAGAGCAGAGCACAGTCATCTGTCTTACTCCACACCATCTTAGACTGTGCTTGGCACAGCTATAGCCAAGACCTGGGCATCTTGCTCAAAACATCCCAGTATGCCTCTGTAGGCAAAGAAGCAGTGAAAATTGAGCAGGTGTCCATGGGGTAAGAGATGGCAAGGGCAAGCAGGAAACTTCCCTCTGTCCTGGTACCCATGTGGATCTGCAGATGACTGACCACCTCCGTGGCCTTAGAGGACAAGTGTTCCTTAGATGATACCCTCTGATCCCATCTATATCATAACACCTGCTCCTTACTAAGTGCTACGCTCAGTGAGTGGTGGCAGAGTCACTCCATTAAGCCCAGCCTGGCTTGTGAGTCAGCCACCAGCTCGGTCAATGTGTTGGTATGTCTCTGGGGCCTGAGATGGGAAAATATAGGAATTCCTACCCTTAAAGCAGTCCAAATTCAGGCAGTAGGACCTCTCTTAGGGTGACTCAAGGCTACAGAGGAGTACTTTCCTACATTGAAGAGTTCTCTCAAGGTGAACTCATCTTCTAGAGCCAATTTAATGGTGTATGTCAGGGCCTCTTGCCTTTATAAGTCTGCAAGGGCTGTGAAACGTTTCCAAATAGGACCATCTCTATCCAGAGCTGCATTGACGCTGTGCACTGGAACGTACTCACTTACCTCCCAGGGAAGGGAAACCCCTGCCCCAGCTGCAGAAGGTGGCAGCTGTGATGGGATATTGTGTTGGTCGTACTGTACTGATGTGTAAGATCATGCTGGCTGCCATTGCTCATCAGTCACAACCACTAGCATGGGTATATACCACCCTGGGGGGCACTCCCAGAGTGTACTCTCTAGTTGATCAAATAGCTGATATGATCACAAAAATCAGGGACACATCCCTCCGACATTATGGGAAAGATCCCTCTAAATAAATAATTTCATTAAAAATTAAGGACTTAGAATGGGTGGCCAGACATTGTTCTGGATTGAGCCTTGCCCTGGAGTGATTTCTGGGGACCCTGGACACCCACTCTGGGGAGTCCAGGTTAGTGAAGCTATGTCCATATATATATATATATATATATATATATATATATATATATATATATGTATAGTCCTCTTAGTCATTTCTTCTAGGTCCCTGCCACAGGCATTCACTGTTTGCACAGATGGTGGGAAGAATGGGGCCGCTTGTAGTTTTCCCTGCACGGGGGACCAAGACAAAGATTACCAAAATCCTCCCTTGTGGGGGGTCCACTCGATATAAGGAAATGATGGCCATATATATTGCCCTACAAGAGGTCCCAGAACCTTGAAACCTCTATTCAGATAGCTCTTATATGGTGAACCTACTGCCACCCTTACCCTATGTCTATATCAGACTGGATGCTAATCCTATTTCTGTTTTGATGATACAACTCAGATCACTCTTAGAAGGTAGAAAAACCCCAAATATATTCAGCATCTCAGAGGACATCAAATCCTCCCTGGCTTCATTTCCCAAGGGAATGCTACTGCGGACGCTGCAGCTTCAGGGGCCTGTCTTGCAGAGGTCTCAACTCTGCCCATACAAAATGCTACCCAAATGCATGACTTAAGTCACGTCAACTGGAGAGGACTTAAATACCTATACCCTCAGATACCTGCAACAGAATTAAAGAGAATTGTTCCTACATGTTAAGACTTGCTAAGAGTTTCTCTACACCCCTCTTTTACAAGGGCCAGGGGTGAACCCAAGAGGGTTAGGACCCAATATCATCTGGCAAACAAATGTAACACATTACCCCCCATTTGGCAAATTAAAATATATATTTGTGACCATAGACATGTACTCTAAGGCATGTTGGGCTACCTACTGCACACTCAGGGGAAAAGGCAACCCCATGCCAAAAGCCACTTCTTACAATGTTTTGCTATGTTGGGATTACCACAGCAGCTTAAGACTGACAACAGCCCCTGTGTTATAAGTAAAGCATTAAAAGAATTCTCCCAGAGATGGAGTATATCCCATACCACCGGGATCCCATACAACCCTCAAGGTCAAGCGATTGTCAAAAGACATCACCAATATCTCAAAGAGGTCCTTATAAAGCAAAATGGGGGAGAAGTCTCTCCCCATCTACAATGGCAAAAGGCATTATTAACCATCAATGTTTTAAATTTTCAAAAATCAGGTGAACAAAATAGATTCCAGAAACATTGAGGATCCCTACCAAGGAGGCCCTGCCTAAAGGTTAGGTGGAAGGATCCTCTCACTAACCAATGGAGGGGACCCAGATCCCTTGTTGACATAGCACCAAGGATATGGATGTGTCTTCTCAAACAGAGGGGAAACGCCTATGTGGCTACCTGGTCATAACTTAAAATCTCTCCCCTCCCCTCAGGACAATGGGGAAGACCAAGATGACCAATAAAGAAAGAAAGAGATTATGGTGGACAATCCTTAAATTCAAACATCGACCTCTGGCCTCTAGAGAGGAGCATACTTGTAGATACACTTGTACACTCCCACACGAATGTACACACACCAATAAAAAAAAAAGAGGGTAGAGGAGGGGGGAGGAAGAAGAGAAGAGGGGAAAGGAAGAGTGAGAGGGAGAGTAAAGAGATCTGGCACAAATTCAAAGAAATGGAGCTCAGAGGTCTATATTTATCTCTGTTTATGTGGACAGCACAACTCCAAGCCCCTGTGAGTCACGGAGCAGAAGAATAAAACCAACAAGACAGAGGGCTGGGAGTGGATGATTCAGACAAACAAGTGGACATACTTAAGCCTCAATTCAATTTACTCATTTCTGCCACCAAGTTGGAGGGAACCAGTGAAAACACTCTTGGCAAACAGACATTTTTAAGTGACCTGAAAAAGGTCACTTGCTTTTGTGGTTTACAAAAGGAATGAAGAGAGGGTGCAGAACCACGTAGACGTTAACTGACCCCAGTTCATTGATAAAATCAATGAACTTCCAACTCACTTAGGTGGAGCCAAAAATATTTAGCAGTTGTATTTATTTATAAGCTAGTAAGGACTTGTTTAAAACCGTTATCTGCTTTTAAATCCTGTCTTAGGATTGTGTCTTAAACTACACTGCACCCTCCTCCATTGCCCTCTTAATACCATATTTCCAAGATATTTAGTCTAATTATCCCGGTCAAAATGGTTACACTCCCCTCAAAGAGGACAGCTAATATTTTCCTTTTATTATTTTATTTGATAGTTATGTTCTTTTTCTTGAGAAAGAAGCATGTCTTTTACTTTTGTAAAATATGACTTCAACAGGGGCTGCCTCGACTCTTTTATTGGCTTTTGGGACCCTGCTTCTCATTCTGGGTCACCTTTCCCAACCTTAATACATGGGCAGGAGCTTAGTCTTACTGCAGCTTAATGTTTTATTGATATTCATAGGAGACCCGCCCTTTTCTGGATAGAAAGGGAAGAAGAGGGGATTGGAAGGGAAAGGAGGGATGGGGGGAGACTGTGATTGATATGTAAAATAAATAGATGAATAAAAAATACAGAAAGGAAAATAAATAAAATACGATGACTTATAGATATTAGACATGAAAATATTGATTAATTGGATAACTTCAATTTTCTGTAATGTACCATTGTATAGAAAGAGGTCTAATGATTTTAATTCCTAGGAGGGATTGGCAATAATCCAAATTTTTCTTGACCTTTATGTTTGGTATGTTCTCACTTATATTGGAATTAGGCTATCAAAAACCTTTGATTTTTCAAAACATGCAAATACCAAAAGGAGAGAGATATACCATAAGAATACTGAGTGAGTAGCAAGGAGAAACGCTTTGGGATTCTCCTTGACTCTTTTGTATTGGTCTCTGGGAAAGACTTGATAATGGAGATTCGAGTCAGAATTTTATCCAGGAGTGACCTCCGCAGGCATCTGTAACATAAAGGGCTAAGGAAGGAAATGTCAAGAAAAACCTGAATGTGACGTAGACATGCCATTGGTCTCAACAGATGCCATGGGAGCAAAGGTAGCCTTCACAGTTGCAGGCTGAGCCAAATGAACCCAGAACACTTGAAAGTCACCTAGTACGTAGATGCAGGGTACATCCACAGAAAAAGCACAGGTTTGGATGAGGGGATTCCCCATGGTCAAGGTCAAACTCTTGTGAGGAACCGAGGCACACTGGTCAGCAGAAAATGCTCAGAGCTGAGAGGATGAGCGCTTCAGTCACGGAGTGGGGGCTTCTAGGTGGGGCATCACGGTACTCCACACACAGGGCAATCCAGAAAGCAAGTAAACTACGCATATGGCTAATGGAGAGGAAAAACCTAAATAAGTCATCATTGCTGTTTAATCCACAAAGTTAAGTCACTGTGTCATGTTTTCAAGGTATTCGGGAAGTTGCCGGTGTATAGTTATCACTTAAATAAAACGGTATTCATATTTATCCCGTGAAAAACAAGTTTGTTGGAGTAAGTTGCTAAGAAATCAACAGGGCTTCATAGCAAGAGAGTCTAACATGTTTAAATGCCCTGAGATTAGTGTGCTAGCCATTAGTGTGGCCCACCACTAAGAACTCTAAACCTGAGCCCCAGATACTAAATATGTGAGTCTATATCCTTCTGACTATAAATGAGATCCTTTAAGTTGCTCTAGGGAGCAGGGGTCTTCCCCCAACCACTGTTGTTGTGATTTGCATTTTTAGGATGTGTGAACTTTTCTGAACCAGTTTTCTCGACTGCAGTGAAGACTGAGGTACTACATAGGGTGACCCATAGATTTTCAGAATTCTCATATATACGTGTATCCACAAAATCAGTAATAATGAGCAGTACTAACAAAAGAATAGTCAAACTATATTCAAGTGTGACAGCTTGCAACTATCTTCAGTGAAATACTTTCTACAAAATACATCCAATAAAACCACCTTTTAGAAATTTAGGTCATAATTCTCCACACTGAAGCAATGATCAGCCTCAGTGGTCCAGGCTCATCTTCATTAGACCATCGTTTCAAACTCTTTAGTTCAATTTCTGATAAAAAAGCATCCTTAGATAACATCTCTCTTGCTATACTTAAACTTGTTTTTAATTGGGGCTTTTTTTATTTTGTCTTAGAAATGTATACGTGAGTTAAAATATATGAAGTGTCACTAATTGAAACACATAGTTCCTAACATGATCTGATCAAATGAGTCTTAACTATCTTATTGAATAATGTGTTCCTCAAATGTAAACATATCTCAGAAACTGTCATTGCCTCCGTGGGCATTAACGTTAGTACGCTGGCCCAAAAGACTTCTCTTAGCATAAAAGTGACAAGCTCTCTGCTTCACGTTTTACCTCTAAAGTATCATTAGGTGGGACACCTCTTGAATCTTAGTGGCCTTCTTAAAAATATCACAGGGAGGACAGCAAAAATTCAGCCAAAATTGAGTTGTCCTAAATCTAACTCTCGCAGGGGTATTTTTGGAAATGTTTTTATTGTTTTTTTCTTGAGAATTTCATACAATGTGGTCTAAACATATTTTCAGAATACCTTAGTGAGTTGAGCAGAAAAGCTTCAAGATTTTCCCATGTCTCTTGGCTTTCTGTATTTCACTCAGCTAATGACTGAGAACTTTTTTTCTTTGAAAGAACAATTTTCTAGTTCTTAAGAAAATGAAAGGATGATCATTTCCCACGCGGTCTGTGAATAAAATTATTACCTGTGTGTACATGCTATGCTTGTGATAAAACTTGTGTGAGAGAGACAGAGACAAAGGCATAAAGAGAGACAGACAGAGAAATTTTAGTGCTGAGACTGCTAAAAAAGAAATAGGGTAATTTTCTCTTTCCATAAGATCACCATTTCTTGGGTTGCAGAGGAAATATTGACAGAATCTGAAACTTAATTAACTGTTATCAAGAGATTCCTATTCAGGTAGCTGAAAAGCTGTTAGGCAGCATCACCCCCGCCGACTCCTTAACCAGTATCTTGGAAAGAGCTGAAAGTCATTGTCACCTTTCACAAAGGAGAAGTCACAGAATTCTTTAAATAAAAGAATTTTGAAAATATCTAGTTCATGGCTTAATCTTTAGGGACCAAGAAAATGTGAAAACATGAAACATATTTTAAACATATCTTTAGAGTGTTATTGTTGTAGTGTTGTTGTAAATAAAAATATAGTACAGAAAGTAAATAGAAAACACATTTTTTAAATGTCCTCTTGGCCATTCCTGGTGAGATGGAAATTGAAGGTTTTTTTTTTTTTTTCTGTGTTAGGGTTGCAAAGTTCTGCTGCAGCAGACACTCCTTGTTATAAAAATTCATGGTAGCACACCCTTTAAATCTCAGCACTTGGGAGGCAAGAAGATCTCTCTAAGTTCAAAGCCATACTGGTCCACTTAGTGAGTTCCAGGCCAGCCAGAACTACATAGTGAGACCATGTCTCAAGAGACCAACGTAAATCAAAACACTAGATGCATCATTTACACTAAAAGTAAACTCTGATGTGCTACAATTTTGTAATCAAATTAAATTAAGTTATTCCCTTCTAGAGAGTCCAGCAATTTATTTACTTTAAATCTCAAGAATGTCAATAGTCCACCCTAAAAAAATACATATAAATAGCATTACACAGACTGAACAGGTATATTTAGGAAGTTATATTTGCATGTAGCAATAATTAACAAAAGAAAGCCCATGAGCTTTAAAGAGAACAGTGGCATATAGGAGGGCTTAGAGGGAGGAAAGGGAAGGGAGAAATGATGTGATTATATTATATCTCAAAAATTAAATAAATAAAAAGGTTTACAACTTTAATGTTCAGATTGTACAGTATTTGATCTCTGCTTCAATGCTATAAAGCCTTCTCCCTGACTTTGGCCAGAGTGCAAGGGTGTGTATAACCGTTCATGTTACAGAAATAGCTAAGTGAGTCAACACAGAATGTGGCATCCTAAAACAATAAATGGCAGGATAACAGGCTTAGAAGGACTAGAAATCATCTAGGATCCTTCAAAACATATCTAACAAATCCTGGAATCAGAGAAAGTAGATAATGTGTCCAAGGAAAATAAGTTTTGGTCATATTGAGTGTCATCTTCCTCTATTACCAAACAAAGGCAGCATGAGTTGGACCACTGACCTCCTAGGAGATGTGAGGCTTCCAGTGATACAGGTCTGGGGAGATGGCTCCGTGGATAAGAGCATGCGCACGGCGTGAGGACCTCCATTCCCAGAACCCAGTAAAAAGCCAGATGAACAAATGTGCCTGTGATCCCCACTGAATGAAGGACAGGGATGGGTACAGGAGACAGAAGAATGGCTGAGGTGTGCTGGCCAGAGAGCCTAGAAGAAGCCAAACCAAAAAAAAAAAAAAAAACCGAGGTCTCCAGGGTCAGTAAGAGACCTTGTGTTATCTCAAGGGAATCGGGCAGAGTGTAGACACTCAACATTCTCTGGCCTCACCACATGAGAACACAAATACAGATATATACAAACACAGTCACACATATGTGTACACACACACACACACACATACACACATATTCATTATATACATAATTTTTTTAGAAATAGAGAAAACGTCAAAATTGAAATAAGGTGATATAGACAAATGTACCATTACTAAGTTGTCTAAACATAAAGAAAATGTAAAGCGTTACTTGAAAAATAACATTGCATTTTGTCAAGAAAATCCGATCTGACCTACTAGTTCAGTCTCACCAAATGCATTAACTGAGTCATAGAAGATCTCAGACTGAGCTTCCTCACCCTCAAAAAAGGAAATCTAATGCACTGGTTTTCCAACATTTCAGAGCTGAAAGTATGAAATGAGAATGAATGAATGAATTCATGGCACAGGTGATAGTAAACATTAAAGTGCTGTCACCTGTGCTCTGTGTGACTCAGAAATGGCAGTTCTGCAAGATACACACAGGCAGGGGCACTGCCATCATCCGGCCTGTCTGTCTTAGTATTTCAGAAAACCCGCTGCACTGATTTTTGGATTGCATGTCCCTGATCACTTTCCTTTGGAGACAGATTTCTTAAACTTTCTCCATTTCTAATTGGAGTATTTGGCTCTTTTTATTTATTTACTTTATGTGCGTGGTATAAAAGTTTCAGATTCCCCTGGGACTGGAGTTACAGACAGTTGTGAGCTGCCATGTGGGTGCTGGAAATTGAACCCAGGTCCTCTGGAAGAGCAGTCTCTTAACCACTGAGGCATCTCCCCCGGCCCTGAGTACTTGCCTCTTTATTACTAGTTTTTGACAGTCTTCATATGTTCTGGAAATAAAGTCCTTTTCAGAGCTATAAAGTGCAAACATGGCCTCCCCATCCGTCTATTGCTGCTCCTTTTGCTTTCTTGAGGTTTCGTCCAAAGAACCAGACTTGTTGTAGCCATGATCCATATTTTCATCCTTTGGAGCTTCCACTATCTTCTTTTCTTATTTTGTACTCATTCAAATATATGTACAATAGAGAGGAGAATAAACGTGGTCCAAGGACAGGGTGGACTGCCCTAAAGCCAATTGCAACTTGACTGGACATAAAATGTAAAGAATAGCCATGCCTTATATAAATTCACTAAATTCTGTGCTCTCCCTCCAGCCTACATTTTTACTCCGTCTTCCCACTTGCTTTTTGTCTAAGTTTCTTTTGGCAGATATTATGATTTGAATCTGAAATGTTCCCCAAAGTTCACGTGCTGAGGGCATCCGGTGCAGGGGTACTCAGAAGTTAAGGTCTTTGGGGTATGATTGAGCTATAAGGACTCTGGCAATCTCTGTAGGTTAATCCTTTAACCAGGTTCCATTTATTAATAGCTCATTCAATAGGCACTAATTAGTTAACCTCCTGATAAAGGCAGCGCTTTGGTTTCCAGTCATATCTCAATGGTGCTGCCTCATAGAGGCCAACCCTACAACCCTACAAAAGTCTTTGGTAGAATATTTCATATGTGAACTCATAACAATACCTAAATAAAGTGAGATTGGGGACATCTGAGTAGTTCAACCACCACACAATGTAACTGAGCAACAATGGTTTAGAACCATTTCCCTAGTTGCAGAACACAAAACCATGATTGATCCAGAATGATCAAATTATCAACTCTTTCCAATCAATGTAGCCATCATTAGCTTAACATGACTTCTAAAGTAAGAAAAGTTGAAGACATATCTAATATGAGAACAGCTTATTAAAATGTTGTACCTGGTAGAAAGAACAGGGTCTGTCTATTGGAATACATATCACCTTTGCAAATCTGTAGGGCTTTAAAGCTATTGTTTTACAGTAAGTGTATTTCGTTGCAAGTCAGGGTAATGGAGCTGGACAGACAGTTTAGCAGTTAAGAGCACTTGCTGCTATTCCAGAGGACTGGAGTTCAGTTTCCAGCAGCCATATAATGCAGTTCCTAACTGCCTGCAACTCCAGCCCTGGGGGATTTGAAGCCTCTGATCTCCTCAGGCACCTGCACTCATGTGCATGTAGCCACATGCAAATACTCAGGCACACACACACACACACACACACACACACACACACACAACTAAAATATAATAATCTTAAAAATAGACCTTTTTAAAGGAGTCATTGTCATTTAATATGGTGATACATAAAGATAACGATGAAATAATAAGATTTTAATACATTTTTAATTTCTGTATACATGCATAGTTACACACACTTCCCATAAGTAAATACTAAATATATAAACATCATTGTTCTACAATGTATACCTATGCTTGGTTCCTGCTTTAAACACAGCAAATTCTCATAATACAATTAACCCAAAGTCTGGGGAAATGTGCTGTAAGATTGTATTACATTGTCCTTTTTCAAGTGAACAGTTTCAAACTAGAGTTTCGAGCAGGAGCAAGAATCGGTGGTTAAAAACAGGAAGTTCCATGAGTAAACTTGAAACCAGTGAAAATGCAGAAGATAATAAGGGAAATTCAGAAAAATCTGAAATTGTCCACAGATGTGACAGTTGTAACTATTTCCTCAGTTTTCCCATGTGAGCCTGGAGTGAAAGACTCGATTGGAAAACTCTACCAGGCAGGCAGCTATCAACAGAGGGTGGCCACAAGCTGTCCTCACTTGCCAGCTAGAAAGATTTGCCTTAGTCTCGGGTAGATTTAATTAAGAATTGGTAATTTTGTTAAAGAGAAATTGGATAAGATCATGATGTTCACAGAATTACTGAAAACCCAGTCAACAAGGACTAAACAGTCCAGAATTTGGTGAAAAACTCAAGCCAGAAGAGTCAAATTCATGAAGTTTTCCTCAAAGTAGATTTCAGGTACACATATCCTTAGAAAATGAAGGCAATGTGTTAGTGGCCAGTGGGGGTTTGAACTCTGGGAGAAGTAGTAGAGGCTGGAATGAGTGGTTCGGAGCAAGGGAAGCTCTGAAATCGTAATTTCAAATAACTCCTCTTTCACGTTTAGAAAACATACAAGCTGTCGGTGTGAAGGAAGTGAACTGGTTGCTTTTTTAAGTCTTGAATTTGAATTAGTATCAATAATTTGGTATTTCTTCGGTCTCTGATTGCTGTTTGTTGTGATGTGTTTGGTGATAAGTTGACACATTTTCCCTGAGTTTCATGCAGGTGTTGAGATCCGAGACACACAAAGCTGTAGGGGTGATGACGACCGTAGCACAAACAGTTGCCAGGCGTGAATGTCAAGCAACTTGTGGGATGACCGTGGAAATCAGAGCTTCTCATAGGCTGCTTCCTGACTTCCAAAGTACTCGCGGGAGCAGTCAATGCATCTTGGATACTTCTCACTTTAGAAACATTCAAGATAAAATCACACTTCTCCAACCACACAGATTACACACTGTCTTCACTAACAGAAGGGTCTGACCGGGGTTAAACTGCTATTTTTCATCTTGAAGAACAGTTTAAAACATGTTACATCTTATCATCCAAAGATCTTCCATTGCAACCCGATTCGCAATTTATGACTTAAGACTGTGAAATAAATGCCTCTGGAAGAATAGAAGATACAATTATGATTAAACCCCACCTGAGCCAAGCTAACTTTTCTCAGTGATGTTTGCTGGGATGCTTGATTGCTCCTGCTCTTAGACCCCATCCTGAAGAATGTGACATTAAGCAGTTTTGTCATAAACCTATATCCACACACAATCCCCAAACCTTAAACTCCTCCCTGTTCTTGGGCTATTTCTGCTTTTGACAAAGTAACCATCAATGGCAATAGGAACTCCAGGGCTGCATGAGCCTGCCTGACACAGCTGGGGGCACGGAGGGGATGTTACAGACTTACACCTGGACTTTTTAGCACCCTCTCTCTACCTCCTTCCTCTCTCCGCTGCATCTCTTCATTTTTAGAATTTTTCCTTTATTTTCAAATACAGGGCAATTCGCCAGCTTCTCTTCTCCTGAGCATAGTAATCCTCATGTCAGTGATTAGAGGAGGGTCAGAAATAGAGACAGCTTCCAAGATGACCTCACTCGGCCAGCACAGCCACAGTTGACACTACTCTCCTTAGGACGCATGAACAAACTTCTGCCTTCATTTATTATCATTGTTCCTAGTATTATTTCTCCTTTCTCCTCTCATAAACAATGGTTCTGTCGTCTGTGAAACTTCTAAGAAAGATCAGCGAATTAGATTTACTGTTTCAATTGAACCAATAAGTTCCAGGACTATAATAAATAAGGTGCCTAGGAACAAAAAGAAGGAAATGGGCAGGTACAGGTCATGAAACTAGAAAGGGAAAATAGATGTCCTAGGGATAGGAGAAAGTAACAGATCACACATGTCATGAGAGTGAAGGTTGCTGGCGGTGAGAGGGCACAGGAGTAAGGCAGGGAGGTGGAGAGGAGGGGAAAAAAGAGAAACAAAAGCATAAGAACACCATGCAGAAACCTATGACTTTGCACGTTAATTTTAAAGATGAACAAATGAAAACAGGAAAAGACAATAGATACAGGGCTAGAGGTTTGGCTTAGTGGTAGAGTCCTTGCCTACCAGGTGTAAGGCGCTTAGTTTGATCCCGAGCAGCATATACATACACAAGAAATATTTAATTGGTACATTAATCAAACATTGTTCCTAAAATCTTAGGTCTCTTGGAGTAGAAAGTGGGTAAGAGTGACTAAGTAAATCAACCACCACTAAAACTAGTTTTTAGAAAGATGAGGAAGGGAAGTACAAAGTTTGAATCCACACGGAAGAGAGAAAGAAGTTCCAGGTGTTTTTGATGATCAGGAAACATATCTTAGTGGGAATGAACTTCAAAAACCAAAAGTCCAGGAGAGGAAGCTGGGCCATGCTAGGAGCACAGATGATGTGGGAAGTCCTTCTGTATATGTGTTGCTTTTATTGGTTAATGAATAAAGAAGCTACTTTGGCTTGTGATAGGGCAGAGTAAAGCTAGGCGGGAAACCTAAACTCAATGCTGGGAAAAAGAAGGCGGAGCCAGCGAGAAGCCATGCAGCCCCACCAGAGACAGACAACAGACAGAACTTTATGCGGTAAGCCACAGCCACGTGGTGATACACAGATTAATGGAGATGGGTTAGTCTATAATGTAAGAGCTAGCTAAAATATGCTTGAGCTATTGGCCAAACAGTATTGCAAATAATATAGTTTCTGTGTGATTATTTCAAGTCAGGGCAGTTCGGGAAACGAACTAGTGGCCTCTGCTAACACACAGCCAATCTCCACACCAGAAGCGATGCAGACCTGAGCTGAAGAGGAAGCGGCATGAGGAAGAAAGAAGGAGAACACAATAGGTGATGGACACCAAATGTCAGCAGCTGTGTGAAATCCCATGGAACATATGACTCCATTAATGGATAATCAAAGAGGATAAAGGGAAAAAATATAATGTGTAGCTCTCATCCAGTCCTCCCAATTAGCCATACAGTGAATATTAATGGTCTATTTCATATATATAAGGATACCAAGACTCCACAATCTTATGTAATTTTCTTAGAACAGAAGGGTCATTAATAAATGGCAAACTATACTCTAACTGATGGTTCTGTCTCCAAAGCAGAAACCCTGTATCCTGTGTACCATGAAGCCAACAGCATCTTCTTGGCAGTTTCCTCACATGGACCAGAAGCTGTGATGAAAAAAATTGAAATGACTTAAGACTTTAGAAGATGACTCAGTAATAGTGTTATCCTTAACAGAACACATAGAAACGAAGCAACCATGTAGACTTCGGAGTCTGGTGGTGGCATCCATGAGTTTTGTTTTAGATATTCTGAGTTTGAACTGACAGCTGCCTATGGAAGCCTCAATAGCAGTTGGAAATTGTTAAAATGTTTGATTTATCAAAAGGGAGCAATCTAGATGAAAGGCGACTGAAGGAACTCAAGAGTAAAGCAATGAGTGGATCAGAAGCTTTCTGAGGCACAGAATGGAGAGAAGGGAGCAGTTTCCTCAAGGAGCAGAAGGAAGATAATGCAGCTAAGTGAGGGGAATGAGAGAGATGCTCTCAGAGAAAAGAAAAGGAGTGCAGAGAGCATGAAAAAACTCAAGGGGTGAGCTTTCTCCCAGAAACAGAGGAGTATTTAGACTTTTCCATATCTAGCTTGGTCATAGAATAGGCCTGCTTGTTTTCCAGAAGGTTTGATAGAGAAATAAAGAAATGATGGAGCCATGTTGTAAGGGATTCAAAGGGCCCTTGTGAAGATGGAGTGAAAGCTGAATTTGTACTCTTTTAGAAGTGTGGTGTGAACGGAAGAGAGATAAGGTTGGAGCCTGTTACAGCAGCAGGGTCAGAGGAGGGTTATTATAGAATAGGGAGGGCCCTGGGCACATGTGTGGGTGGAAGAAAGACTGAAGATAAAATAAAGGCAGGACAGGAAAGATAGCAGACAACCGAGAGGAGGTGAGGAGTAACAGAATCAAGAGCAAGGCTCTTCGGGAGGAAGTCCAGCTTACCTTCCGAGGGAAAGGACAAGGGTGTCCAGGAGACACTGGGGAAGAAAGTTTGCTTAGCCTCACAAGGACTGGCTACATCCTCAATTAAACATATGACAGAGAGGATCTCTTAGAAGAGGGTGGATCTCATGTCTGAAAGGAAGCAAGTATGTTTATGTAGGTCAGAGAATAAAATTTGATTCTGAAAAATTATCAGACATCAACAGTTTCCTTAGCTACTTTCTATAACAGTTACTCTACTTCTTCAAGAATTAAAACTGTTATTCTTGGGCTAGGAAGATGATGGTTCAGTGGGTAATAACACTTGCTATATAAACATGAAGACCTGGGTGCATTTCAAATCCCCAGCACCTACATAAATCCCAGGCATGACCACATGCACCTGTAATCCCAGCATATAGTGCTATAGTATTTGTGTTTTATTAAAATAAGTCTTGTCTGAAGAGCAGAGGCAAGGTGTATCTATTAAATACAGCTATACCAACACTATGGGGAGTAAAATCAGAAGGATCACTGGGGTTTTCTGGCCACCAACCTAGTTCCAGGTTCAGAGACTCTGTCTCAGAGAAATAAAATAGTGACATAAGATGGCATCCATCATTTTCTGGCTTGCACATACACACAGGGATGCATACACCCACACATGTGCGTGTAAGTACATCACATACACCCAACACATTCAGTTATTCTCTAAAAGTACACAGGGTCAAAGAGATGGCCCAACAGGTAAGAGTAGGTACTGCTTTTCCAAAAGAAACAAGTTGGAGTTTCAATCCCAACTTGGGGCAGCTCACAACTGCCCATATCTCCACATCAGAGATCCAGAGCCTCTGGCTTCCTAGATACCTGCGATCACACACAGACACATTATTAAAAGTAAAAGTGTAATTACAGCCCCCCAAAAATGTCCTCATTTGGTCTCCTCTCCTGCATAGACAGGGTCTTTCAAAGCCAATGACCTCCTTAGGAGCAGGCCCAAGTCAGCAACCTCTGCAGGAGCAGTTATGAGGGAGCAACCTCAAAGTGAGCAGGCCCAATCCAGGGACCTCTGCAGGAACAGGTAAGAGCCGGCAACCTCAGTGGGAACAGCCCAACCAAGCAATCTCCTTGGAAGAAGGCCCAAACAACCTCTGGTATTGCAGAGCAAACCCGGGAGAGCCAAGAGAGACCTCTGGTATTGCTGAGTGACCTCCAGGGTGACAGGAATGGTAGCCCCAACTATACTATGAGTAGCAACCACTTAAGCCTTGAATCCACTGGCATCTGGAAGACTGATCACCAGAGACACAGACAGCCCCAACTACATCAATTAGAGGAAAAGATGGACAGACAAAGTAAGAACACACTCAACACCACAAAGAGCAACACTACATCAACAAAAATTAGTGGCTCTACAACAGCAAGACTTGAACACCCCAACATAGATGAAGCAGAAGAAAATGACCTTAAAAATAACCTTAAGAGAATGTTTGAAGCCCTTAAAGAGAAAATGTGAAATTTCCTCAAAAAATGGAGGAAAAGACCAACAAAAAAAAAACTGGAAGAAATCAACAAATTCCTTAAAGAAAATCAAGAAAAAGCAATAAAACAGATGAAAGAAATAATTCAAGACTTGAAAACTGAAATAGAAACAATAAAGGAAGCACAAACCAAAGAAATTCTGAAAATGGAACACATGGGAAGATGATCAAGAACAACAAAGCATAAACATCAGAATACAAGAGATAGAAGAGAGAATCTCAAGTGTAGAATATACGATAAAAGAAATAGACTCATCGGTCAAAGAAAACATTAAACCTAACAAAAGCTTAACATAAAATATCCAGGAAATTTGGAACACTCTTACTACATACTAATCAAAACACTAAACATACAGAACATACAAAATAAATCAAAAATATTAAGAATTGCAAAGGAAAAAGGCCAAGTAACATATAAAGACAGACCTACCAGAATTACACCTGACTTCTCAATGGAAACAATAAAAGCCAGAAAGTTCTGGTCAAGCATTATTCAGACATTAAGAGACTGCGGATGCCAGCCCAGGCTACCACCATACTCAGCAAAACTTCACCATACTCAGCAAAAAAAAAAAAAAAAATCACCATACAAGGACAAAACAAGATATTCCATGGCAAAACCATATTTAATCAATAACTAACCACAAAGCTAACCCTGCACAAAGTACTAGGAGGAAAACTCTAACCCAAGGAAGTTAGTTACATCCACAAAAACACAGACAATAGATGATCTCACATCTGCAAATCCCAAAGAAGGGAACACACACACAATAACAAGATAACAGTAACTAGCAATCACTGGTCATTAATATCCCTTAATATAAATAGACTCAACTCACCTATAAAAAGACACAGGCTAACAGACTGGATACAAAAACAGAAACATCACCACAGAGAAAAAGGGTTGGAAAAAAAAATGTCCCAATCAAATGGACCTAAGAAACAAACTGCTGTAGCTAACCTAATATATAAAAAAATAGACTTCAGACTAAAATCAATTAAAGGAGACAAGGAAGGACATTTCATATTTGTCATAGGAAAAATCCATCAAGAAGAAATCTCAGTACTTAACATCATGCCAAATACAAGGGCACCCTCCTGTGTAAAAGAAACACTTTTAAAGCTTAAATCACACAAGAAATCCCACACACTAATAGTGGGAGACTTCAACACCCCCTCTCACCACTGGACAGGTCTGCCAGACAGAAAATTAACAGAGAAATAAGAAAACTAACAGATGTTATAACTCAAATGGATTTAGCAAACATATATAGAACATTCCATTCAAACATAAAAGAACATACTTTCTTCTCAGCACTTCATGGGACCTTCTCAAAAATTGACCACATACTAGGTAACAAAGCAAACCTCAAACAGATACAAAAAAAAATTAAAATAACCCCATGTATCATATCAGATCACCAAGGCTTAAAATTAGAATTTAACAGCAATACTAATTCCAGAGAGCCCACAAACACATGGAAATTAAACAATGCTCACCTGAATCATTAATGGATCAAGGAAGAAATAAATGAATAAAGACTTCATAAAATTCAATGAAAATGACCACACAACATGCCCAAATTTATGGGACATGATGAAAACCATGTTAAGAGGAAAGTTCATAGCTCTAAATGCCTACATAAGGAAGCTTGGAAAATCCCAAAAATCACCTGAAAACTCTAGAACAAAAAAGAAGCAAACTCACCCAGGAGAACTAGATGGCAGGAAATACTCAAATTGGGAGCTGAAATCAACAAAATAGAAACAAAGAAAACAATACAAAGAATCAATGAGACAAAGAGTTGGTTCCTCAAGAAAATCGACAAAAAAAAAAAAAAACCAACTAGCCAAAAGACAGAGAGAATATTCAAATTAACAAAATCAGAAATGAAAAAGAAGATATAACAACAGACACCGAGGAAATCCAGAGAATCAAGTCAAACTTCGAAAACCTGTACTCCACACACACACACACACACACACACCCACACACACACACGCACACTGCTAAATAAGTCAGATAATACATTAAATTAAAAAAAAAAACAGTTCTCAGAGCTGTATCACTAATGAATACTTCCTGCTGCTACTTTTCACCACCAAGTGCTCGTGTTTATCAATGTTCTCTGCTGAAGGTGTGGGGCAGTTCCTCATATTAGCCTCATGCTGTGGGTACTGCTATCATTCTCATCCTGAATAAGGACTGGGGCAAGCAACTTCTCCAGGGTCTCAGAGAAAGGGGAGAACCAACATGGACCCAGCTTTAAATTAAAAGTTGTCTATCTAAACACTAAGGGGAACAACTTGGTTGGATTTTGCTAAATATATGATTTATTTTTGTTCTCTTTCTTGCCTGGTTTCTCTCCCTAACAGTATTTGAAACTAGACATAAAGCATCTTTTGAGCTGTCTGGAACATTGTATATACTCAAAAGTATGAAAATAAGTTTGAAATACTGAGATAAATTTTTAAAAGATTAATATTTGGAGGCGAGGCTATAGCCCAGTGCTAGAATGCTTACCGGCATGCAGAAGGCCTTGGGTGTTTTTCTTCATTCGCTACTATGACTTTATTTCTACTACTCTTCCTAGTATCGCTGCTTTTTGGTATTGGCAGATATCTAGGTCTGAAAGTGAGATTATTAATATGAAATGACACTACAAAATGTTTTTCATAAAAGCAGACACTTTTTTGCAAGCATGGGAGTGCCATGAAGATCGTCATTCTTTCGTCAGTGCCAACCCGGGGAAGATCTGAGCCCAGAACATCATCCAAAGATGGGTACTAGTCAGTGGCGCATTCACAGGCTATTCCTGAGTTCATTCTGTTTGTTTAGCCCCATTCTCAGACAAGTGATGGAGATAGAAAGGTGTGAAAGGAAGATAAAACGGCTTGGTAATAGCAAGGCAGAGGAAATGAGAATGGCTAAGCAGCAGCTTGATACAATGTGTGTATTTCAACCCGACTTCCCAATATGGGCTCATTTCCTTTTTGCATCAACATGAAGCCTCAAATGAAACCACAGAGTGTATTCCATTTCAAAATGAAACTCATGACACAGCGAAGCAATGAGTCATCCTCGGAGTCTGTGAAATTTCAATCCCAGTGGTTTAAAAACCAACTGGGTCTTTTCCATCATTAACCTGTATTGTGAATTCTCAGGCTTTTTTTTTTAAATCATCATTTATTGCCATTGAAATTTCAGAACTGTCCTTGTATTGTAACTTTCTTGTTGACAAAAAAAAAACGGAGTTTGGAGCAAAAGTGAAAGAAAGTAGGGAAGTTGTACTGGCCTAGATAATGGAAGAAAGTAGAGATTGCATGCCAGTTTTTCTACGCTGACTAGTCTGGAAGCCTAACCTACATGACAGCTGTACTTATCTGCATATTTTGTGAATTTTTTTCTAAGTTAACAAGAGGCTATATCCTTTTTTTTTTAACTTTGGACTGCAAAGTTAAACAACTAGATCCAGGAACTCTCACAGTAATGAATGCAACCAAAGTCGACAGCACATTTCAGAACTCATGATGAGGTCACAAAAGTAGCTTCCTATGCTAAATGGGTAGCAACGTCATAATTGCTTGTCTATTGCTCATCTTCCTTTCAGGGTGGAAAAAAAAAAGCCTCAATGGTTTCTCAGAGTCAGAACACCTGTCAGCTAGTCACTGTGAACCAAAACCCCAGCACAGTTCATTGGATGCCCTTACACAGCCTAACACAGAAAAGCAAGTCCACAAATCCCAAGAGGAAACTTGACATCTGCCCCAGTAGAAAAGAAACAAATTCATCTTTGCAGCAACTTTCAGCTCCTTTTCAAAGTCCTCCTTGTATATCCCAGAGCACACGAAATCCATGTGACCTTGTGTCTTTCCTGGTAACTCCCGTCTTCACCACCATGGTCAGCACTTCTCACAGCTGTGGACACGTGTTCCCAGTCAGGCCTGCCAACCACACTTACATGAACAGTGTCCAGAGGAGCCAGGAAGTTTAAAACCTTCACAGAGGCCTCAGATCACATGTGAACTGGGTGATAACTTCCATGGCCCTGACACGCACAAAGCCAAGACATTTAGTAGAGGTGGCATTGGAAAATCCTAAAGAATCACAAACTGTGAAAGAAAAATCTAAGACCTCCTTAATCTCTAATGCCAACATGACAAGCTAAGGGAGGTGCTTAGATTCCATAACTGCCAAGACCATGGTTTTGTTCCAGATTAAGGCCCTTCCTGGACAGCTATCATATAGAAAGTGAGACACTAAAACCACTTCTATTCTCAATATTCTTCCACCAACCCTACCAACTTTCATGTAAACTTAGATCAAATTCTAGTCTTTTCATTCTTCCGTCCTTACTTCTTTCTTGACTTTCTTTCTTCATTATAAATAAAGTCATATCTTATTCCAGAATGAGTTGTGTGGGCCCAAAATGTGGGAAAAAATGTCATGTAATTCAAATTACCCTTGAAAGCCCCTGAAGTCTCCCACTAGGTTTGTGTCTCCTCTGGGTGATCTTATCAACTCCGCTCAGTCTCTCTCTCTCTCTCTCTCTCTCTCTCTCTCTCTCTCTCTCTCTCTCTCTCTCACACACACACACACACACACACACACACACACACACACACACACACACTATTTTTTGAAACAGGATCTCTTATATCCCATCCTGGCCTTAAACTCACTATATAGCCAAGGATAAGTTTAAACTCTTGATCCTCCCACCTCAGCCTCCCAAGCACGGGGATTACAGATGTGAGCTGCCAAGTCTGTCTTAAGTGTTTTAATTTTTCAGTTCCTATATTAAGAGATAATAATCTTTCCCCACTCATCGAGTCCTTTAAAAACATTTCATGTATTTACTGTCGGTCAGAAAACTCTAAATGCATTCATGATGGAGCAGTTGTCATCCAAGACATTGACTTTTTCAGGCTTGATCAAGTCATTTCCTAGTAGTTTGGACAAATAAGTAAACCACTAGTCACCTGCACCTTCCTCCATCTCTGTCATCCCTCCTGCATCCCTGACTCTGCCTCTGTCCCCACATCTTTCCATTCTTTATCCTTTTTTATTCCACGAAGTTCAATTCAGCTTAATTAAAATTATCACCCACTAAGGAGCATGTGTATACCCAGTTTTCCTTCCTTCACGATAACTTTGTTTTATTGCTCTCTCTCTCTCTCTCTTTCTCTCTCTCTCTCTCTCTCTCTCTCTCTCTCTCTCTCTCTCTCTCTCTCTCTCTCTCTCTCATCCATTCTTTCATGGACTCACACCTTCGGAGCAGCTCATTTTGCATTAACTGCATATCATCCTCCATTGCAAGGGTTGCCAAACCATGTTCACAGCAGGTTAAGTCCCTGCTTTATGGAGGAGGGTCCCTGTCTATGTGTTACTTTCATTGGTTAATTAATAAAAAAAAAAGCTGCTTGGCCTGATAGGTCAGAACATAGGTAGGCAGGGAAGACAGAACAGAATTGTGGGAGAAAGAAAGCAGAGTCAGGCAGACGCCTCAGGCAGTCGCCATGATTCTTCGACCAGGAAAGCTAAGAGCCTTCCTGGTAAGCCACCACCTCATGGTGCTACACAGATTACTAAATATGGGTTAAAGCAAGATGTGAGAATTAGCCAAGAAGAGGCTGAAACTAATGGGCCAGGCAGTGTTTAAAAAAATACAGTTTCCATGTAATTATTTTGGGTAAAGTTAGCCAGGTGGTGGGACGCAGCCCACTGCTCCTTCTACACCTGCTTCAAGAGATTTGCTTTTCAAAGGAATGTACTAGCACCCTTAAGACATACTGCAAATAAGGCATGGTATGTGCCCTCAGAGACCATCATGGCTGAGACGTGGAAAACAGCTGGTAGGAAGCCGAGAAAGGACAAAAGTGCAGGAACAGACTTTTATGAAGGAGGAGAAGAAGTAGGAGGAGGAGGAGGAAAAGGAAAAGGAGGAGGAGAAGGGGGGGGATTGTGCCTGTTTAGGGTGTCTGTGTGTTCCTTCCCCCTCCCCTCCTCCCAGCCTCCTCCAGTCCTCCTGCCTCCGCGTCACCTTTTTTATCGTCTTGTTCTTCTTCTGTCTTCTTCTCTCTTCGTTCTTCTTCTTCTGTCTTCTCTCTTCTTCTTCGCTTCTTCCCTTCCTCTCCCTCCTCCTCCCCGCCTCCGCCTCCTCCTCCTCCCGCCTCCTCCTCGCTCTCCTCCTCCGTCCTCCTCCTCCCGCCCCACTTCGAACACATCTTGAAAAGGACACGTTTTAAATAGAACTACTGAACTCTCACCCCACTTTAAACTTTCCTTACCAAATCTCAACTGGTTCTCTCAGGGATTTCCCCATAAAAGCTGATAGCACTCTAGAACTCCGTAAGTGCAGGTGAGAGGCAGCCTTATTGAGTAATCTGGTTTATTTGCCTGCAAATAAACAGAGTAAGTATAGCTAATGAGTTTACTCAAGGATTTGAGTGCCCCGGTGCAACAGTATCAAAGAAGAAGAACTAATTGTAGACATGGTATGAAAACTAAAGCACTATTTTAAAACAACCGTGGAGTTAATAGTGTTAAAGTCGTGATTAAATAGCTGTCATTCATAATTCTCATATACTGCCTGAAAACCCCCTCTGATACCTCAGTGGGAAAAGGCAAGGCTAGAGTGTTGGCACTGGCTGAATCTGGCAGGCACCTATTCATAAAGCCACTCAGAAGGAAATTCAGACTGCCTCTGAGCATATTTTAAAAGGAACTGTGTATGTCACGGGGAAATTTTCTTTATTTTTTGTTCAAAAGCAAATGAATAAATCAGGAGTAGGCTCGAGACACCATTTCGCTAGATCCCAGCTTTTAAAAACTGTGGGTCACAACCGTCATGAGGTCAGAAGTTCACTGCAATCTTGGTTCTGAGCGCACAGTATGACACTTTGCACTGTGCACACCAACAGGCCACTCAGCAAATGGCTCAGGGTCGAGACCATCATATCTGGTTGCATTGTTCTTACAGTACGTTCACGGTTTCTGCCTTTATAGAAACAGTGGCTTAATTATAGAAAACAAAGACTTTTAATATTTTCCTACCTTCATTCCTTGGAATTAGTATACCTTTGGATTGTATTGTATTAGAATGTTTGGCTTTAAAAATTGCTGTTTGAGTTGCTGACACACTAACCACAGAAAGAGGAAATCCGTCTGTGAATAATAACCATCAGTGGAGTGGCTTACACGGCCAGTGACAGTTCCATCTTTACAATGTTTCTTCCAGTTTAGTGCAGCTGCCATTTGTCAAAGGCACTAAGCCAGGCTCAAGTCCAAGTGAACATAGCAGTTACTAGGCATACCTGCCTATAGCCAAACAAATTTCTTGAGCTTTGCAGATAAGCAGTTGTTAATAAATCAAGAAAGGGTGGCCAACTGAAAACTACACTCTGAACTGCCTGTGGAGGAGCGTTAATGTTAACTCTCATTACTATTTATTGGTTTGGTTACCTAGCTCCATAATAAACCACATGAGAACACACTGGCATCAGCAATGAGTTCTGCTCCTCATTCTGAGTGTTGCAATTTTAACAGGGTCCAGAGGAGATGATTTACGTCTGCTCTCGGGCATCTGAACCTCAGTCTTGAGGTCTCTGGAGGCTGCAGAGTGACTCGAAGGTTATGCCTGGGACAGTAGAAATAGGAGACTCCACTTTCAATCTCACATCCTTTACTCTCATGGCTGGGTCCCGGTCTTGGCGAAAGGACAAACTCAGCTGGGACTGACAACTAGTGTTCCTACATATGCCATGCTGGTTAGTCAACAGGACACAGCTAGAGTTATATGGGAAGAGGGAATCCTAACTGAGGAGCTGGCTCTATCGGGTAGCCTGTAGGCAAGTCTATGGGACATTTTCTTGATTAATGATGGATGTGGGAGGACCCAGTCCACTGTGGGCAGCACCACCCCTGGACAGGTGGTTCTGGATTACGTAAGAAAGCACACTGAGGGGCTGGAGAGATGGCTCAGAGGTTAAGAGCACTGGCTGTTCTTCCAAAGGTCCTGAGTTCAACTCCCAGCAACCACATGGTGGCTCACAACCATCCAAGATGAGATCTAGTGCCCTCTTCCTGCCTGTAGGCATATAGAACACTTATATACATAATAAATAAATATTTTTTTAAAAAAAGAAAGCACACTGAACAAGCCATGGGAAGCAAATCAGTAAGCAGCTTTCCTCTGGGGCTGCTGCCTCCTGATTTCTGTTCTAACTTCCCTCAATGATGGACTATATTCAGGATCTGCAAGCCAAATAAACCCTTTCCTCTCCCCTCCCCTAACCCCCGCTATATTTGATTGCAATGTTTTATCACACAAACAAAAAGCAAACTAATGTATGTGTCTTCCCATCTGGCAAGCTACAAGTAATCAGACTTCTTTAGTGATGGTTCAAGCAAGCGATAACAGTGAGCAAAAGAGAAACTGTGTCTTGCTGCAGAGATCCAGCCTGAGAGGTCTGCAGTCCCTGGGATGTCTTTTGCTTCTGCTGTCCCTTTTACATATTTGCTACTGCATCTTCTCTCTGACTCCTGACATAATGTAAGTGGATGTGGGGAGATCCCCCAGTGCCTGTAATGTAGTGTGTTTATCTAATGGAAACACCTTGATCTGGGCATTTTTATCTGTGGATTGTCAAGAAGATGACCCATCCCTAAGCTGTACAGTCTGACAATTATGGTGCTATCTTATACAGAGATTTGATGAATAAAAAGATATACAAAGATATGCTTCACAGCTAAGATCTATGAGTTCCACTTAAGGAGCTGCTTTAAATCACAGTTTGGGTTAGCAAAGAAGGTAAATTGAATCTCTCCAGGAGCCAGGCTGGTTCTAATTCTCTTAATGTTGACAAGATGCAGTCACAGATTTTGGTGTGTGCCATTTAGCATAAACAAAGCTTTAAAATAACTTTAGGTTAGACCAGATGCCTTGCTAATAATTTTTAAGGTAAACGACCCCAAGTTTACAAGAACACATAGCTAAGCTGCCTGATTGGTTGAGCTAGAGTTGAAAGTGCAAAGCAGCCCGATTGCTGTGCACACTTTCCTTGCTAGGTCTGGTTGATAACCTAGGACAATGATTAATTCTCTGCACAGATTCCTGACCTCAGTTTTCTGATACAGCTATCTACTCTGAAGACTCAAAGTTCAGCTGACTGACTGGTTTTTAATGTATAAACATGTTGGGTCCAGAAATAGCACAGGTGACCAGAAGCAGAGACTCGAGGTTTAGAAACAGAAACAGATTTTGTTCAGAAACACTGTGGGGTAAAGAAATTCTAGCTGGTCAGGGATACAGAAAATAATTTGACTCTATAGTCCTGCGATAGGGATACAAGTTTCTTTTTATGGTCAAGAGTTACACAGAGGACAGAAAGCACATTTTGAGATTTAAAACGCCTCCTGAGAGGTCACCCACTGTCACTTCCACTGTGCCTTGGTCATCAAAACAGTCACAAGCCTACCAGGATCGAGGGCAGGATCCCTACTTACCTCCTAATAAGAATGTAAAATCTAAAGCACAAATGTGCAAATAAACAACATATAATAGAAACAAATGACTTTTTTTTTTGGTTTTTTTTGAGACAGGGTTTCCCTGTAGTTTCTAGAGCCTGTCCTGGAACTAGCTCTTGTAGACCAGGCTGGCCTCGAACTCAGAGATCCTCCTGCCTCTGCCTCCCGAGTGCTGGGATTAAAGGCGTGCGCCACCACCGCCCGGCACAAATGACATTTTTTATTAAAAAAACCAACATAAAAAACAGAGGCAGGTGGAGCTCTGTAAGTTCAAGGCCAGCCTGATCTACACAGAGAGTTATAGGACAGCTATACGGATACACAGAGAAAGAAAATAAAAGGGAAAATCTAGGATAAGACCTCTCTAATAAAATGGATTAATAAACCTGAGTCTGCAGAAGACCACCTGTTGTGGGGTATGCCTCCTTTCTGTCCCCATCTCTAGTACATTGCAGATCCACTTCACCTTTCTCTCCACTCCTCCAAATCCAGGCCTCCAGTCTCATCCATAAACTTATAGCCACTACTGTGGGCTCTCCCCATTCTCTTTCCTCATTTCCAGGGAACTAAGTAGATCCTTGGTGTGGGAGGTCCTTCTGTCTATGTGTTGCTTTCATTGGTTGATAAAGGAACTGCTTTGGGCCTATAGCAGAGCTGTAGGCAAACAGAGCTAGGTGGGGAAAACTAAACACAATGCTGGGAGAAAAGGGGCAGAGTCAGGGAGATGCCATAGAACCACTGCCAGAGTCAGACATGCCAAAACTTTGCCACACGGCAATACACAGATTAATGGAGATTGGTTAAATTAATATGTAAGAGTTAGCCATTAAGAAGCTAGAGCTAATGGGCCAAGCAGCAATTTAAATAATACAGTTTCTGTGTGATTATTTCAGGGTGAAATGTCCAGGAACCAACAAGTGTCCTCCTCCAGCAACAAGAAGCATTCAGCACATGAAATAGACTGGACCAGAAAAGAAAATAAGTTATAAACTTTTCATAGTAGTAACTTAACAGCACACCAGAAAGCCTATAATAAAAAGAAGAAATCACACCCAAACTGAGTAGATGGCAAGAAATAAGAAACTGGAAACAAAATCAATAAAACATACACACAAACAAAAATACATAGACTCAATAAAACAAGAAAGCATTTTACTTAAGGAGAAAAGACATCACCTAGAACTGAGGAAAAACAATTCATTATAAATAACTCACAATGTAAAAAGCCTCCCCAGGTGTGTTATTGGAAGTTGATTTACATATTCTCATGATTGCTTTTCATTTTTTGGCAGTATGATTTTTGTAATCAGGAAGTACTAAGGATTTTTTCTTTTCTTCTTTTCCTATTTTGCTGATTTTATTGAGCTATACATTTTTCTCTGCTCCCCTCTTTTTCTCTCCTCTGCCCTTCTACCCTCACCCATGGTCCCCATACTCCCAATTTATTTAGGAGATCTTGTCTTTTTCTACTCCCCATGTAGATTAGATCCATGTATGTCTCTCTTAGGGTCCTCATTGTTGCCTAGGTTCTCTGGGATTGTAAATTGTAGGCTGATTTTCTTTGCTATATGTCTGAAAACCACTTATAAGTGAGTACATATAATATTTTCTTTCTGGGTCTGGGCTACCTCACTCAATATGATGTTTTCTAGATCCATCCTTTTGCTGCAAAATTCAAGATGTCATTATTTTTTTTTTCTGCTGTGTAGTACTCCATTGTGTAAATGTACCACCGTTTTCTTATCCATTCTTTGGTTGAGGGGCATTTAGGTTGTTTTCAGGTTCTTGCTATGACAAACAATGCTGCTATAAACATGGTTGAGCACATTTTCTTGTGGTATGATTGAGAATCCTTTGGATATATACCCAAAAGTGGTATTGCTAGGTCTTGAGAAAAGTTGTTTCCTAATTTTTCCAAGAAATCACAATATTGATATCCAAGTGGTTGTACCAGCTTGCGTTCCCACCAGCAATGGAGGAGTGTACTCCTTACCCCACATCCTCTCCAGCATAAGCTGTCATCAGTGTTTTTCATCTTGGCCATTCTTACAGGTGTAATACAGAATATCCGAGTTATTTTGATTTGCATTTCTCTGATGGCTAAGGATGCTGAGCATTTCCTTAAGTGTCTTTCAGCCACTTTAGATTCCTCTCTTGAGAGGTCTCTGTTTAGCTCTGTACCCCTTTTTATTGGATTATTTGTTCTTTTGATGACCAATTTCTTGAGTTCTTTGTATATTTTGGAGATCAGCCCTCTGTCTGATGTGGGGTTAGTGGAGATCTTTTCCCATTCTGTAGGCTGTCATTTTGTCTTGTTGACCGTGTCCTTTGTTTTACAGGAGCTTTTCCGTTTCAGGAAGTTCCATTTATTAATTGTTTCTCTCAGTATCTGTGCTACTGGAGTTATATTTAGAAAGTGGTCTCCTGTGCCAATGTGTTCAAGTATACCTTCCACTTTCTGTGGAGGTCACTAGCTCAGGCCTGGCCCTGCAGAGGTTGTCTGCTCGGACCTGTTCCAATGGGGGTCACTAGGTACTTATTATTAATAAGACTGCTACTACTATGTTTTCACCATTTAGATGGCAAAATCAGAAACTAACGAGCAGTTTTTTGGTTTTTTTTTACTTTTGAAAACAACTGGTGTCATTAAAACTTGACCTTCTGCAGCCCCCAGAGCTGACTTTGTGATACTTGCCAGTGGAAAGGCAGAGAAAACAGGTCAAGAAAATGTGGATATATATTTATGGAAAACTAACAAACCTTTTTATCCAGTATTCAGTGTATATTGCACAAGATTATAATTTTTTGTTTGTTTGTTTGCTTGTTGAGACATGTTTTCTCTGTATAGTCCTGAATGCCTTGGAAGTCACTACATAGGCCAACTGTCCTTGAACTCAGAGATTCGCCTACCCCTGCCTCCTGAGTGCTGGGATTAAAGGTGCTTGTCACTATGCTCAGCCTAGAATAATCTGTTAAAAATATATTTTAGGAACTATTTTAATTACATGTGACAATATTAAATGATATTTATTTTATTAAAAAATAGAAAGCTGAAATAAGAACAATAATAGAAAAACATCAACATTTGATGTACTTCCTCTTAGTTTTTGTGTGACATTTCTAAGCACATCCTAATAGAGTTTCTTTTGTTTTCACTCCTGGGGATTGAACCAACATGTGCAAACTAAGCAAGTGCTCCAGCTGTGAGTCGTACCCCCATCCCTCTTTTTACTTCTTATTTTGAGACAAGGTCTCACTAATTTGCCTGGGCTGGCCTTCACCTTCCTTAGTACACCTCACTTGTCATCCTCCTGTTTCTGCCTCTTAAGTAGCTAAGATTACAGGTTGACATCACCAGCTACATTCATAGTTTTAATATGGCTATTTAAACCCCAAATTCTTAAAGAATTGTTAAATCAGCTTTGCTTCATTGGGTTGGTGAGTTACATTGGAGGAATCTAAGGTTCAGTACCACTGTCTGGTTTGTCTGAATTCTGGTAAGACAGGAATTTGTTACTCATTGTGATCTGGGAATCAGTATTATCAACATCAATTAAGCACACTTTAGAGATAAGGAATTTTATCCCCTCCCGAGACCTAGCAAATCCTAAACTGCATTGTAAAATGATTTCTTGGTGATTTATACTCACTCACATTAAGTTTTAAATAAACACTACCATTGGAAAAATTGACAAAGCATCTTTTCTCTAACTGAGAATTGCTGAAGGTCTGATTAGTCTACACGCTTAGAATAACATCCTCTCCTACCAGACAATCAGTAACTTCCTGGACTCTCACTGCCACAGAATCTTTGTTGAAACAGAGCTGACTGGAGATCCCCCAGTCAGCCTGCCAGAGGTGACAGCTGCCAAGTCAGGAGATGGAAGATACAGATGAATCTTGGGCACACCAATATGTCCATAACATTTTCTCAATCTGAAGTCTACACTTAATCATAAGTGTGTGTGTGTGTGTGTGTGCGTGCGCACGTGCGCACACGCGCACGCGCGCAGTATATGTTTGCACATGTTTTCATGTTTGTGTGTGCATGCATGCACATATGGAGGTCTGGGACCACCTTGCGTATCTATACTTGGCCTTTTTCTTTGTGGAAATCTCTCACTGGCTTGGAACTTGCCAAGCAGGCTAGGTTGGCTGGCCAGTCCTTTAGGATTCTCCTATCTCAGGTTCCCTAGCTCCAGGATTACAAGAGAGTACCAGCATGCATGCCTTCTTATGCAAGTTTTGCTGATCAAGCTCAGGTCTACAGGCTTGCCCGCAGGTGTTTTACGGACACTTCCCCAGCTTCATTTCAGCATTTTCTTCCTTTATTGGAGTATTCTTCTGGCCATCACTGTTGACTTACCAGGAAATGGTGTTGACCTAACTGAAAAAAAACACTAAATAATAAAGCTCACCAATTGTGTTCTCTTACTCGGGTGTTGAATGCAGTGATCTATTGACTTGGAAAATTGAGATCAACTTTAAAAACAAGCAACAGAAAGATAATGCATCAAAGCAATAGGTGTTGTAAGAGGAGCAGCGGGCTGCATCCCACCACCCGACTGGCTTACACCCGGGCTGATGGGCTGCTTGTCATCCCGGCCACCTGGCTAGCTTATGCCTGAAATAATCACATGGAGATCTGTATTAATTAAATTGCTGCCTGACCCATTAGCTCTAGCCTCTTATTGGCTAACTCTCACATCTTGATTCAACCCGTTTCTAATAAACTGTATGTCACCACAAGGCCGTGGCTTACCGGGAAAGATTCAGCATGTCTGACCTGGCAGCTTCTGGTGGGCGGCTCCCTGCCTGCCTTCTTCCTCCCAGAATTCTGTTCTGTTTACTCCACCCACCTAAGGGCTGCCTTTTCAAAAGTTCAAGGCAGCTTCTTTATTCAACCAATGAAATCAACACAAATGCAGAAGGACCTTAGTTAGTTAGTTAGTTAGTTAGTTATCTGTTTATTTATTTATTTATGACAGAGTCTCTCTAACATATCCTTGGTTATCCCAGAACTCACTCTGTAGACTAGGCTGGTCTTACACTCACAGATATGTCCCTGCCTCTGACTCCCAAGTGCTGGGAATAAAAGGTTTTGCTTTTAAAATAGAAGTAGTCAGGGCTTTCTCAGCCCCATGTACTGACTGGAGCTAGAATGCAGCTACAAATCAGGACTGCAGTAATTTGGGGGTGATATGTCTAATAACAAAAGCCCACATAGAACAGTGTCTTCTAATTCACAAAGGGTGTTTGATGGTGTGTCTCAAGATTCAAAGTGTGCACAAATTCCTTGGGGGTCTAGCTGAAGTGAGAACATGGTATTGTGGTTTTCAGTAGGTCCAGAGTGGGACCTGAGTTTGACTTTCTATCCTATTCCCAGGCTTATCTCCCATCACCCACATGGTAACTCAGAACCATCTGTAAGTCCAGATCCAGGGGATCTGACGCCCTCTTCCAGCTTCCTCAGGCACCCGCTGCACACAGTGTGCATATGTATACGTAGGCAAACACTCGTACACTTAAAATAAAAATACACAAGTTTGCGGTTGGGGATTGAGATTAAGATTGAAGGGGAATACCTGACATAACTAAAACAACAAACAAACAAAAAGAAAAACAAAGCTATTTCCAAAAGCTGTGGGTTATTGGACAAAAGCCTGAGAAACAAGGGTGGGATACTTCCTTATGCGTTGTTGGTAGGGAGGCCTCGAGAGAGCCCCAAACAATACAAGATTTTGTCTGTACTGTTAAAACTATATTGTTCAAGACATCACACACTTTCATTGCAAGATACAGAGAAATCAAGCTGTAACTGAGCTGGAGGCGTCCTTCCAGCTGGCCAGATTACATGGTCTCAAAAGGTGCGATGCAGGCTATTAGGGGAAAAATGAGTTTACTCTGGCTTCCTCAGTGATGAATGGAGAGAAGGAATCTGCTGAAATAATTAATAACCTTGTAAAAGGCCCTGATGTTTGGTTGTGAGTCAGTGAAAACCAATCATACCTATTGCAAAATAAAGCTGGTCCAGGTGAGGCTGATCTCTCAGGCAAGGAAAACCCAGCATGGAGCAACTTGCGAGTTCTCCTGTCTCATGCCCCAGCCTCTTGCTTTTATGTCTCCTACTGGTTGGCACTGTAGAGCAGAGTGGAACCTTTTACACTTGAGCAAATCTTCAAGTAGCCAGACGAATTTGTTAAAAGATATTCTTGCTGAGTGTGGGGGCACACACCTGTAATCCTAGCATTTAGGAGGCTGATATAGGAGGCCTGCCCTGAGTTCAAGGTCAGTCTTTGTAACACAATAAGGGCTAGGCCAGTCTGGGCTACCGAGTAAGACCTTGCCCCGTGTATCATTGAGTCCTGTGTCCAGAAAAGTCTGATTCAGTAGGTCTGCAGTGGAGCCCAGAATACTCGTTTTAAACAAGCCCCCTACCCAAGATGCTGCTGCTAAGTGGTGCTAACATTGTGTGGCACCAACTGCAGAGGTTCAGATGATGAACAGGTATCTGAGGAAGATGTCTGAGTGTCAGGTGTTCCTGGAAATTCTTTGATTTTTGTGAGTGTGTACATGCTATAAATAGAAAGATATATAAAAATATACTTCAACAGAGTTTATTCAGTTAAAGATAATGATTTGAAAATCTCAAGATACCCACCAGCTAGGTCAGGAAATAAAACATTTCAGTATATTAGACAACCTTTTGGGGTGGCTTGGTTGGTTTTTAGTATCTATTTTCTTTTCTCCTTTTGAATGCTGGGTTATAAAAGGGCATCATGTCTGATGTTTACAAGGTCCTGGGGTTGGACGCAGATCCTCACGCTTGCAAAGAAAGCATTTTACTGACTGACCTGTCTCCCTAGTCCCTGTAAATGTTAATTACTTCTCTGAGACAGGGTTTCATCCTGTAACTCATGCTGGTGAAAGGCTTATAGCAATCTTTTTGTTTTGGCCTCCTGAGTACTGACACCTATAGGGGTGAGCCACGATACCCTGCTGAAAGAGATATTTTGATAAAAATTTATATAGTAATTACATTTTCTTCTTTTCTTTTCCCTTGTATTTAATTTTTTCTCACACAATATATCCTGATTACAGTTTCCCCCTCCTCTATTCTTCCAAATTCTTCATCACCTCCACTCCCATCTTGATTCACTCCTTTCCTCTCTCTTTAGAAAACAGATTTCTAGAAGATAATAATAAAATAAAATAAAAACTAACACATCCAAATAGGACAGAACAAACAAACAGAAGGGAAAGAGATAAATAAAGGTGCAGGAGGCCCACTCATTTGCACACACGGGAATCCCATAGGAACAGTAAACTGGAAGCCTTAATATATATGCAAAAGAACTGTAGGGTAAATAAAGAGGGAAAAAATTAAAATAAAAAATAAAAATAAGACAAAATTAAAAGCAAAAACAGAAAGCCCAAACCAAAAGCCCTGACATGACATTGTGAGCCAGGAATTCCCCAGAGATACTGCTGAGATCATTTTCTGTTAGCATCTAGTGCTGAGCATGAAGCACTAACCCTTAAGAGTAATTTGTTTTCCCAGTGAGACTTCCTTGGATAAACTAAATTTTCATGTTTACACGTGGCTATCTATTGGAGACAGCTTCTGGTTAGGGGTGGGGGCAGGTGTTAACATCTCCTTTCCGCTATAGGAGCAGATCTGGTGCAGACCCAAGCTGGCCCTGTGCATGCTGCCGCAGTCTTTGTGAGGTCATTTGTGCATGTGCATCCGTCCTGTAGATGTAGAGAGCCATGTGCTCTTGGTGTCCTCCACTCTGTCTCTTACACTCTGTCTGGCTCCACTTTCATGGTTCCCTGAGCTTCGAGGGGAGAGATTTGATGGAGAGTGTTCCAAGGTCTCTCACTCTCTGCATAATGTCTGGCTGTTTGTATTTGTTCCCCTCTGCTGGTGGAGGAGGTGTCTCTGGTGGTGGCTGCTGTGTAAGGCTCTGATCTATGAGTATAGCAGAATGTCATTAGGAGTCATTTTATTGCTAGTTTTTTTTGTTTTGCTTGTTTTGTATTTTAGAACAGTAATATTTGGTTTGCACTATATCCCTGAGCTATCTAGTCTCTGGTTCTTGGTCTTCCAAGCAGTGTCAGGTATAGGTTACATCTTAAGACCCTGGAGTGGGTCTTAAGTCAAATCAGGTATTGGTTGGTTACTCCTATAAACTCTGTGCCACCATTGCCTTATCATGTCTTACAGGCAGGACACCATTGCAGATCAAAGGGTTTGTGGCTGGCTTGGCATTTACATTTCTCCTTTAGTAGTGTGCAAGTACATTCCTGAATCAAAGATGCTGGCACACGGGAGTGAAGGTTCTATGTAGGCACCAGCTCAACATCTCTATGTTCAACAAGTTATGTTCAACAATGGGGACTTGCTGTCAGCAACTTATAGTCTTGGCAACAGCCTGGATTGTTTAGGAGTTCTCATGGGGCTCCTCTGACCAACAACCCAATTAGATATAACCCAATTCTGGTACTGGAAGCTTTATTTGGAAACAAGAGATGGCCAAGTGTTACCCAGATGCAGAGGAAGCAAGATGAGAATGCCTCATAAATAAAGGACAAGAACTGGGCATTCTGCTTCTGAAAACAAAGGACCATCCTAGTCTGCCAGAACCTTTAATAAACCCGTGTGATGCTCATACATCATTCAGAACAACAGAGACACAGACTATGCTTTTGTTTGTTTGTTTGTTTGTTTGTTTGTTTGTTTAATAATCCTTAGTACTTACTCCTACTGCTTCCTGGGCTCCAGCTTCCTAAAGTATTGGCACTGTTATTAGAAAAGAGAGCACTGGGCAGGCAGCAACCTCCACAGGAGCAGGTACAAGGGAGTCACCACTGAAGGAGCAGGCCCAAGTCAAAGAAATCTACAGGTCCAGGCATGAATCCAGGACCTCTAAGGGAACAGGCCCGAGCTAGAGACCTCTGCAGTAGCAGAAACAATTCAGGGACCTCTGAGGAAGCAGGCAAGCCAGGGGCATCTGTAAGAACAGACCTTAGCCAGCTACCTCAGCTGGAGCAGGCTTCACAGGATCAGGCTTGAGCCAGTGACCTCTACCAGAGCATGCCTGAGGCAACAACCTCCACAGGATTAAGTACAGGGAGCCACCACTGAGGGAGCAGACCAAGCCAGAGTCCATTACAGGACCCGGCATGAGGGTGTGAATCAGCAACCTCTGAGGTAGCAGGCCTGAGCCAGAGACATCTGCTGGAGCAGGCCGGAGCCAGCGACCTCAGCAGAAGCAGCCCCAAGCAAGCAACCTCTGTGGGAACAGGCCCAAACGACCCCTGATACTACAGGTGACCCCCGGGAGTGCTGAGCGACCTCCAGGAATACAGAGTGACCTACGGGGTGATTGGGATCATGGCCCTGACTGCAACACAAGGAGCAACCATCTGAGCCTTGAATCCACTGGCACCTGGAAGACTGATCACTAGAGACACAGACAGCACCAACTACACCAGTCAGAGGAAAAGATGGATACACTAGGTAAGAACACACTTAACACCACAAAGGGCAACACGACACCAATAAAAACTAGTGGCTCTACAACAGCAAGACTTGAACAACCAAATATAGATGAAGCAAAAGAAAATGACCTAAAAAAATAACTTTAGGAGAATGTTTGAGGCCCTTAAAGAGGAGATGAAAAATTCCCTCAAAGAAATAGAGGAAAAGACCAACAAAAAAAAAATGAAAGAAATCCCTTAAAGGAAACTAAGAAAAAGCACCCAAACAGATGAAAGAAACTATTCAAGACTTGAAAACCGAAATAGAGAAAATAAAGAAAACACAAACTGAGGGAATTATAGAAACAGAAACGATGAGAAAATGATCAGGAACTGCAAATGCAAGCATAAACAGCATAATACAACAAATGGAAAGAGAATCTCAAGCGCTGAAGATACAATAGAGTAAATAGACTTATTGGTCAAAGAAAACATTAAATCTAACAAAAGCTTAACACACACAAAAGTGGGAAGTACACTTGAACACATTAGCACAGGAGAGCACTTCCTAAATATAACACCAGTAGCACAGACACTGAGAGAAATAGTTAATGAATGGGACCTCCTGAAACTGAGAAGTTTCTGAAAAGCAAAGGACATGGTCAACAAGACAAAACAGCAGCCTACAAAATGGGAAAGATCTTAACCAACCCCACATCAGACAGAGGGCTGATCTCCAAAATAAACAAAGGACTCAAGAAATTGGACATCAAAAGAACAAATAATCCAATTTTAAAAATGGGGTAAAACATGGATCTAATCCACATAGGAAGTAGAAAAAGACAAGATTTCCTGAGTAAATTGGGAGCATGGGGATCATGGGAGAGGGTAGAAGGAGAGAGGAGAGGAAGGGAGGGGAGCTAAGAAAAACATATAGCTCAATAAAAACAATTTAAATAAATAAATAAAAGACATTACATGGAAAACCCATCTGTGGGTGGGGAAAAGTACTTGAAATTATCCTTTATTTCAATGTTAAGTAAAATCTTTACCAAAAAAAAAAAATGGCAGCCTACGGGATGAAGAAATAATCCAATAAAAATAATGAAGTACAGACCTAAATAGAGAACTCTCAATGGATGAGTCTAAAATGGCTGAAAGAACTTAACAAAATGTTCAACATCCTTAGCCATCAGAGAAATGCAAATCAAAACAACTCTGATATTCTGTTTTATACCTGCCAAGATCAAAAACACTGATGACAACTTATGCTGGAAAGGTTGTAGGGTAAAGGGAACACTTCAGCATTGCTGGTGGGAGTGCAAACTGGTACAATCACTTTGAAAACCAGTATGGCAATTTCTCAGAAAATTAGAAACTAACCTAATTCAAGACCCATCAATACCACTTTTGGGTATATACCCAAAGGATGCTCAATCATACCACAAGGACATGTGTTCAACTATGTTCATAGCAGCATTAATTGTCATAGCCAGAACCTGGAAACAACCTAAATGTCCCTCGGCTATAGAATGGATAAAGAAGATGTGGTAAATTTAAACAATGGAGTACTACACGGTGAAAAAAATTAATGACATCTTGAAATTTGCAGGCAAATGGATGGATCTAGAAAACATCATATTGAGTGAAGTAACCCAGACCCAGAAAGACAAATATAATATGTACTCTTAAGTAGATTTTAGACATAAAGCAAAGAAAAACCAGCCTACAATTTACAACCCTAGAGAACCTAGACAACAAAGAGAACCCCAAAAGAGACATATGTGGATCTAATCTACATGAGAAATAGAAAAATACTAGATCTCCTCAGTTAATTGGGAGCATGGGATCATGAGAGAGGGTAGAAGGGGAGAGGGAAGGAAGAGAGAAGAGCAGAGAAAAATATATAGATAACTTTTTATCTATATATTAATATATAGATATATAAATTCAATAAAAACAATTTTAAAAAAGAGACAGATAAACTTCTTAGTTAACCAGGATAATAGTTGCTAATTAAAATGCATAGAGAAGGCAACCAGAGCCAACAGTGTAGTGAGGAGACAAGCAGGCCTGCTTTTCATCCCGCCGGGGTCCCGCACGGCTAGCTTTATACCCAAAATAACAACATACAAATTGTATTCATTTAAACACTGCCTGGCCCATCAGCTCTAGCCTCTTACTGGCTAACTCTCACATCTTGATTAACCCATTTTTATTAATGTGTGTAGCACTACGAGGTGGTGGCTTACTGGGAAGATTCTAACCTGCACCCATCTCGGGTTGGAGAATCATGGCGACTGCCTCACTGCCTTCTACCCAGCATCCTGTTCTGTTTACTCTGCCTATGTAATTTTCTGTCCTATCAAAGGGCCAAGGCACTTTCTTTATTTAACCAATGAAGTTAACACATAGACAGAAGACCCACCCACATCACAACAGCTAACAGAATGGCCTTTTTAATGTAATTTCATCAAGATTCTGGGCCTCTCAAGCTGGATTTATCACTTCTCAGTTAAAGCATGTTTTGAAAGAAAGCTCCCCAAAATACTTGAGTCCTTGGGACAGCAAACCCATAATTACCTAAAATACCTGTTCAAATGAGCAGATGAGTAAAAGTTACTGCTTGTTTCTTCCTCATTAAAAAGTCATGTGGTATTATTGTCAAAAAATAAATAAATAAGCACCTGTCACTCTAAAAGAGTTCGTTACAAACTTCGTCACCAGAAAGACCAGGACATTTCAGAAGCATTTGGTAAACACTTTCTTTGACTGATAAATTCATGGTTATCATAAAGAAATTCAAAGAGAAAGCTGGTTCATCTTTGTGCTCAGGAAGTTATTAATGATTGGGTCCTACAAGAAAGTAGAAAAGAGTCATGAGACAGCCAGGGAAATCTCAATACTTGGTCTTTTGACTACCTTATTCAACAACTAATGACTGTAACATTTCTTAGGGACTTGGGCAACATGGTCTGTATTAAATATGTGAGGTGAATTATGTTATTTATATAATGACCTCTGTTCCATATGTTATAAATGAGAATATAATATAAAGAAGTCAAACTGACTTGCCTACAGATATACAACAAATGAGAGCCAAGGCAGGGTGACAATCTAGGCTACTTGTATCCCAGTTTGGTGTCTGGAAATCAGGGACTTAGAAAAACTGCAATATTAATCAATTCGACTCCAGATTATTTTCTTAGTACCTGGACTCAGCCAGTCATTGGCTGTTATCAGTCTGCTGATCCTGTATTGTTCAACAGTCACTGCGTAACTATATCTTGTCCCCTTGAAGGCCTGTGAGCAAGACGCATCTGCTATTTTAAAATGACTCTATACATGAATGCTTATCATTCCCTCATTTTAAAATAAAATAGGATAATCAGAATTCTATTATTATCATAATTCCATATGTTATCTTTTTATTTCAATATTCTTTTGTCTTAATTTTTATATTCATGTTGCCCTTAAAGTTGTAAATTCCTTTTGGCAAGGTCCAATGATTTGGTTTTCTTCTTGGAAACAATATAGCTTTAGAATAAAGGAGTGAAAAATAGAGGAGGGGCCAGGCAGTGTTGGCACACACCTTTAGTCCCAGAACTCGAGAGGCAGCAGCAGAGGCAGGTGAATCTCTGTGAGTTTGAGGCCAGCCGGTCTACAGAGCGAGTTCCAGGAGAAGCTCCAAAGCTATGCAGGGAAACCCTGTCTCAAGGGGAAAAAAAAGAAAAGAAAAAGAAAGAGAAAAACCAGAGGAGGGTAGGGAAGCAGGGACAAAGGACAAGCTTATTCTAGGTTGGTGGGATTGTGGCTAAGTTTTTTTCTTCTAAACTTTTCACAAAATACTCTTTGAAAAAGTGTTTTTTAATTATTGAATCTTTCTTGTCTTGGACAGCATCTGTTGATCTATAGAAAACACCTCATCAACTGGCCAGTATCCAGGGGCAATAGTAATCATATACATAAGGAATAAGCAGCATGTGGAAGCTAAAAAGACAGGCATTTAACAGAGTGGTTTGTTGCTGGTGTCATTTTAAGGCAGAATCCATTGCTGTCTGCTTCCTGGTCTTCTTGTTATTGTGCCTTGTGATGTCATCATCTCACAACTGATGATACAATGGTGTATTATTTGAGTTGTATTCATAGCCCAATGTGGCAGAGAGCAGGTAGTTGAGAAAATGCTGGAATTCCCTCTGACACATGAGTCAAACAGGAAACCACTTTGTCTTCAAGTTCCACTGAGGAAGTGCTGGAAGCACTATGGGAGATCCCCAGAAGTCCCTGACAGAGCAGTCCTGAGCCAGGGTCAGCCTGGCTGCTGTGCTTCAGGAATGCACAGCTTGCCACAAAGCAGAATGACAGATGACAGGCACAGAGGAAATTGGTAGCAGGTGGCTTTGAGATGAAACCCTGCATTTTATGGCAGTGAAATGTTCTACAGTGCCTCTGGAATGTAGAGTGTAGATAAAACATAGCGAACTCTTTCTGGACTCCTGTGGAAATATAGATTTGGGGCAGAATCATAGCAGATTGCGCCATGCATCTTAGAAGATAATCATGACATGTTCCGAGAACTGGCTGACTGGGCTGTATCACTCTTCTGACCTGTGCAAGTTGTGTGATTTATAGTGCTCTCTCAACCTCTCTGAGTCTCAGTCTCCTCATTTAAGAAATAATTGTCCTAATCCAGAGATGCTGTAAAGGTTAAATGAGGCAATGTTTTATGAAGTGCTGTGTGTCGAAGTCATGTGCACAGCATGTATCAGATCTGAAAAAAAATAATAGCTATTATTAATCATGTGTCTGTGTATATGCATTTTCTGTGTATTAAATTATGTGGTCATGGTTGGGATACCCTAGGATATCTCTTGACAAGGAAAGATGGGAAGCAGTTTGGTTTTAGACTTATTAAATGTAATTAAAGTATGTGAAATATTTTATATAACAGGACCCCAGTAATCACTCCAAATAATAGTGTACCATGACAAAGTTATCCTGTGTTCTGGGTTTTGGTTTTTCAAACTCATTGGGGAATCATTTAAGTAAAATAAAATAATAAAATAATAAATTATCCATACATCAAAGAAAGATTCCACCCAGTAGAGTTAAATAAGAAACACAGCATTGAAGATTGCTGCAATAAGTGGCCAGCAGTTAACACAGGAACCCACAACTGGTCAAAGGGCAGAGAGTCAGTATATGTGGAGTGCTCAGCCATAAATGAGACATCCTTACCACACCCCTCCCCCCACAGGTCAGGGACCATCAAGGAGGAGGGGAAAGAAGGATTGTAAAAGACATAGGTCTTTACTGCAGTGACAAGGGTCTCCTGGGTGTGGCAGGACGATGGCACTCTTGAACTTCTGGCAACCGCTGTTGCCTGTACCAGATCAAGCCAGTCAACCTTCCAGCGCAGAGCAGAGAGGGGCTCTCTAGCCTCACCCCTAGCTGAGGAGCTGTTGGCAGCTGATGGCTTCTGGAGGAGGGACAGTCAGGGTTTTTTAAGGGCATGAACATTAAAGGACAAGGGTAGGTCAACCACGAAATGACCTCACACCCAGGAGCGTATGGGAGCAGCGTAAACTGAACTTAATGGATCATAGAAAAAGAAAGGGGAAAAAAAAGAAAGAAGGGAAAAAAGGAAGAAAGGGAGGAAAGAAATACAAAAATAAAAGGACACAAAGTTGAAATGGGGAAAGGCATGAAGTCTGGAGAGAATGGCTTCCGAAGGAGTTAGGAAGAGGACTGGAGTGAATATAATCAAAATACTTTGATTGCATTGATGAAATTCTTAGTGAAAATCAAAAAGAATGGTATGGGGGGACTACTGCAGTTAGAGTCAAGCCTAGTGCGATAAAGGAGACCAAATGCCATTCCCTCTAACCAAAAAGCAAGTGTGTGTATGTGTGTGTGTGTGTATGTAAAATATTAGTTCTTTCATTTTTAAGATCATAATATAATTCTATAATTTCTTCTTCTCTTTCCTCCATCTAAACTCTCCCATATATCCCTCCTTGCTATTCTTTAAATTCATGACCTCCTTTTTCATTGTTGTTACATGTATATCTGCATATGCACATATATATTTCTGAATACAACCTGCTGCATCTATGTAATGTTACCTGTACATATGTGATCAGGGCTGAGCATTTGGTATTGGATCACCACTTGGTGTGCTCTTCCCTGGGGAAGACTATTTCTCCCACTCTGAGCATTCCTAGTTACTTACCATTCTTTATGTAGGGCTGAAGGCTTGTGGGCTTTCCCCCAGCCATGTCAGCACAACTGTGGTCCTTGTTAGGCAGTAATCGTGAAAGTTTATGAGTGTGGCTTCTGATATTCCTAGGAGACACACTCTTACACCCAACTCCCTGGTGTTCTTGTTCTTACAAACTATTTGCCCCTTCTCCTGCAATGTTCCCTGAGCCTTAGATGAGGGAATTGTTTTGTTGATGTGTCCATTGGGACTGGCCTCCTCAACTCTGCATTTTGATTGGTTGTAGTTTTCAGCAATGGCCTCCACCTGATGCAAAGGGAGGTTTCCTTGATGAGGGGCAAGGCCTAGACTTAGCTGTGGATATAAGGACAACATTCAGAAAGATGTTAGGGACTTTGCTGCATAGTAAAACAATATGGAACATTACATGACTTTGCACGTCACCCTCTTGCAGGGGCCATGTTAAACTTGGATGGGTTGTTCCAGCTTTAGCGTACATGCTGTCAAAACAAACATCGTAAGGGAGTTTTGAAACACAAAGGGGAGCTTAAAAGAAGGACACTGGAGAGAGGTTTGTCAAAGTAAAATGGCCATCTGCTTGCCAATTGGCACTCTCTGAAGTTGATCCTCACACGGGTACCAAGAGACAGAGGCTCCATCTTTTTTCTTGATGATCGCATTTCAAATGGAAGTCCCTCAGGCCCTGAACAAGACAGTCCTGGCTTATAAAACTGGTATAAGGCCAGGAGAAGATTTGTGTCTTTTTTTTTTCTTTCTTTCTCATGGTTTATTTTTTTTTTATATTTAAAAATTTCCATCTCCTTCCCTCCTCCTCCGCCTCCCTCCGCTCCTCCTCCCCCTTCCCGCCCCTCCTTCTCCCCCTTCCCTCCCCTTCCCTTCACCCATACCTCCCCTCCCTCCCTCCCAAGGCCAAGGAGCCATCAGGAAGATTTGTGTCTTAAGGAGAAATTTTCTGAAGTACTCTAAGAAGGGAGGTCAAGTGCCAACAGTCAAAAAGAAACCTAAATTTTAGATAAGCTAAGAGGACTCCAATATGGTTGTGGAGTCATATCCTGATTGGCAAATGCTCAGTCAGCTCCACCACCGTAACAAAATATCTGAGCCAATCAGCTTCAAAGGAGGAAGGTTTGTTTTGACTCGCAGTTTCTGAGGTTCCAATCCACGGTGTTTAACCCTGCTTGTTTGGGTCTGTCGTAGCGTAGGATATGAGGGAAGACTCACAGTATATAAGGGAGGACTCACATGACACAGGAAACCTGATGACCTAATGGTGGTCAGGAAAAGGCAGAAAGAGCCTCCATCCCAATATCTCCCTGAAGGGCATGTGCTAGTTAGTGTTAATTATCATCTTGACGGAGTCGAGAGTCACCTGGGAGTCAGACCCCTGGGTGTGCCTATGGGGGTTGTCTTATTTTCTTGATGACTTAGTTGATTTAGACCCATCATAATTGCAGCTGGGACCAGTCCCCGGGCAGGTGGTCCTAAGCCGCGTGAAAATGGAACGAGCTGAGCCTCAGCAAGCCTGCGTTCAGCACTCTCTGCTCCCGCTTATGGATACCAGTGACCAGCCGTGGTAATTCCCACCTGACTTCCATTCCATGATGCTGTGAACTGTGAGCTGAAACAAACCCTTTCTCCCTTAAGGTGATTCAGGCAGGGCGTTTCATCACAAGCAGAGAAGCTAAGATAGCACACAGCCCAGGTGATCTCACTTCCTCCTCTTGAAGGCCCCCACCCCTCCAAGTCACACCACAGGCTGGAGATCACACATTTAACACACGTGTGGGCCCTTGGGGGACATTTAGGCTTCAACCTACAGGTCTGTATTAACAGATCAGTGAAGGGGGCACCCGTCTATGGCAAATAGTCTCCTGCTCCACCAGGCACCACTGTCCAAAACAAGCTCACCTCTATGTTCCATGACACCATTAGTTTGGGTGTTCACTTTAAAACCTAATTTTAAAATTATAAAAGTTGTAAACTTTAAAAAAAAGTTACACCAAAGCAAGAAGATAGAGATAAGTGTTTCCTTCCGCTTCTTTGCCTCGGCTGAATTCTGGAAAGAAAATGCTGGGCTGAGAGAAGAGCTCTGCTGTTGTGTCCCTCAAGGATCTTCTTAAGTGGTTTGGTTTGGTTTGGTTTGGTTTGGTTTGGTTTGGTTTGGTTTGGTTTGGTTTGTCCAAGACTCTTTCGGGAGGAGGAGCTTCTCCTTCTCCAGATACCACCTCAGGTGCTTTTGCATTTCCGCTCTCCCATATATAATGCCTTTATTTACTTAAGGCACAGTTAAATGAATTAAAATAGGGAATCAGCACAATAGCATGTAGGCAAGTGATGCATACATGCTAACGATTACTTTACAGGGTGGCAGTGGCAATGGCACAGCCCTGATTGTAGGGGAATTTTGGCAAGGGCAAAGCCCGAGAGGACCCGAGCCATAGCCACTACATCAGCTGCTACAGAAGAGCCCGGCACATGTCTGTGCAGGAAGATGTGATCATTATGTTCTTTATGAAGAACAGTATTTTTCACCAGGTGGTGATGGCTCATGTCTTTAATCTCAGCACTCGGGAGGCAGAAGCAAGAAGATCTCTGTGAGTTTGAGGCCAACCTGGTCTACAAGATCTAGTTCCAGGACAAGCTCCAAAGCTACAGCGAAACCCTGTCTCGAAAAACCAATAATAATAATAATAATAATAATAATAATAATAAATAATAATAATAATATTTGTAGAGACAGACTTCCCCAAGAATACTGACCCCTTCCCCTACTCGATCAAGCCCACATATGTAAGATCTGAGCATGGAAAATTCCTTGCTCCACGAATCCTCTTTAGATGTTTCTTGTAGGAAACATAAGAGAAAGTCCCGTGGCACTTGAAGGATGGTCTCTCTTAGCTCTCGTCAGCATCCTTGAAAGGGGCAAGCCTTTAATTCACAGTACTCGGACACAGCAGCCGCAATTGTCCTCCCCGGGGAAAAGCCGACATGTAAAATCCACTGGGCAGCTATTCACAGCAGTAAGCTTCGGCGTTTAGTTGACCCTGAAGGCTCATGGGTGGGGGCTTCTAAATGGGAAGAAGGCCTTAGAGATTGTTTTTATGTCTGACCTAAATCTTTCACTTCCTCTCACAAGAGAGAAGCAGATGTTCAGTGCAGGGGAGGGGAGGGAATGGGGGAGATGGAGGAAATGAAATGCACTGTGGTCCATGTTATTCTTTAAAACATCAGCCGGATGCTCAGTCTCTCTCGTGTTAGTGTTTAGAATTTCAGCACAGAACATTTTCTGCCTCACCTGTAAAATGAATTCCTTGTGCCCTTTCTACTCTGCTTGTACTCTAGAGGCCCAAATAAAATAAAAATAAAAGCGTGGTCAGAATTAGAGAAGCCATCTTCCCAACAAATGATATTGGCTCTATTAGACATGTACAAGGAATAAAGATTCATTGAAACCCTTACCTTACACCATATGCAAAGTTAACTCAAAATGAATAGGAGCTTTCACCTGCATATAAGAAGAAAAAACTATATAAAAAAATTTGAAGATGATCTTTATGCTCTTTGGTTAAGCTAGAATTTTCAGTTAAAACACAATTCATAAAGAAAAAGACTGATGAGTTGGACTGCATCAAAATTTTAGTTTTACATTTTAAATGATACTGTTAAAAAAATTTTTTAAAAGGAGAGAGAGAGAGAAAAGGCTTGTAAATTGTGCACCTGCTAAAAGGATTATCTTTGGATTATACAGGGAACTCTCACAACAAAGGTAAAGGAGAACTCGATTTTTATAACATGCAAAAGATTTGAAAAAAAAACACTAACAAAGCTAAGAGAAGAGCCAGCAAATGCATTAAAAGATGCTTAATGACACACGTAACTACAGAAATTCAAAAAGCAAAATCTCATTGAAGGAATTCAGTCACAAGGACAGACAATGGCAAGTTTTAGCAAGGACATAAAGACCTTGCTAAACTGTTGATGGAATGCAAAATAGTACAGCTCCTTGGGAAAACCAGGCAGATTTGTTTTTAAGTTTACACAGATTCAACAACTCTAGTCCTATCTACTCAATAGAAATAGGGAACTGGGGCTATCACCTAGTTAGTAGAGTATGTGCCTCTCATGCTCCAGGCCCTGGGTTCAGTCCCAGTAACCAAGTAAATCGGGTGAACTGGCACATTCTTAAAATCTTTGAGCTCCGGAGATGGAGGTAAGAACATCAGACTTTCAAGGTTATTCTCAGGGTTTAGGGATTTAGCTCAGTGGTAGAATGCTCGCACTAAGTTTGGTCCTTGGCTCCTAGGAAGAAGAAAATTTACAAAAAATACCCAAGGCAACTCTGTCATCCTCAGCTACTTCCTCAGCCACAGCAAGTTCAAAGCCAGCCTGGGTTGCATGACTGCATGACCCTGTATCAAAAAAAAAAAAAAAATGTGCTGAGGAAATGGCCCAGTGGTTAAAACCAGAACCACATGAAATGTCAGCTGTGTGTGGTGACCTGCCTACATTTCAGTCTCAGAAGGCAGAGACAAGGAGCCATCCAAGCAGGCTGGCAAGCTGGCTACAGCCAGTCACTGGTGGTGCAAGCTCTGAAGTCCAGCACTCAGGAGGCAGAGGCAGGTGGATTTCTGAGTTCAAGGTCAGCCTGGTCTACAGAACAAGTTCCAAGACAGCTCAGGGCTATCCAGAGAAACCTGTCTCGAGAAACCAAAAATAAAAATAAACAAGCAAGCTCGCTACAAAACCAGCTACACAGACCAGCTCTGGGCTAGACTGGGAGGCTATTTTGCCTCAATGAATAATGTCAAAGAATGGTGGAGGACGATTACTGACATCAATATCAGGCCTCCACACCGGTGTAAGTGCACCCACACACGCACGTGCACCAAGACATGCAGATAGAGGTGTGCACACATGATTGTACAGCACAGCCACTCACAACTGGAAAAAGTAATAAGAGAAAGAGAAATGGAGAGGTAGGATATATATCGACAGAAAGACTTGAATTCATGGAAACCTTGCCGATAATGTCCGAAACCTGGAAATGCTCCAGCTGCCCATAAAAGATGAACTGCAAACTAGTTATCCACGTGTTAGACTATTAGATGGTTCTTGTCTGACATGGAGCTCAATGAAGCAAGCCAATCAAAAAAGGGTCCATACTGGATAAAACATCCCAAATTGGCAGTTCTAGAGACAGAGAATAGACCTGGGAGGACTGAGACTAAAAGAAAGATTCTTTGGGGCATGGAAAAAATTTTTGAGAGAGAATTGTGATGATGGCAACCAAACCCTGTGGATTTACTAAAAGTCCTCGAATTGGACAGCATATATGGCTGGGTTTGTGGTATATAAATCATACTTCAATACCCTGAGATCCTAAACCATAATAAGCTTACATGTTCAGCAGAGCTGTGTAGCTCTCATTGAATGCCACACTTGACACATCCAGGACCACATCTCTACCAACGAGAACAGCAGGTACCTTCCTGTAGGTCCAGATTCACAGCATCTAACCAGACCTGAAAACACAGGCCTGCCATCTCAACCACTTGGCAGGATGAATGAGGAAAGAAGATGAGGCAGGAGAGAGGCACTATCCGTCAAAGCCTGCCTGGCTCAAAATAAACAGCTAAAGGCGGGGAAGGGGCTGGGATACAGTTCAGCTCACTGGCTGCAGTTCCTAGTACTGCAAAGGAAAGGGTGGGAAGAAGGGAGGGAGGGAAGAGGGAGGGAGGGAGGAAGGAACTGAGGACCTGACTTAGCTAAAACTGGAGCACATTTCATCTGTTAAAATTAAAGAAATACCTGGACAGCACTCATTGACATTTAAAGTTGGTATTACCCCCTAAAGAGCCCACTATTTCACAGCATTCTCTAAAATCACCACACACACACACACACACACACACACAAAAATAAGACCTGGCAATGCTGCTCAAAATCTATGCTGCAAAACTTGTATTCTTTCTCTTGACAACAACAAAAGCTGATGCAAAATGCGTAAAGGACTTGCTCTAAGAAAAACATACTGATGGCCTGTAAGTATGTGAGAAAAAGTGTTCAGCATGACTAAATACTAAATAAATGCAAATCATAGCCACAGTGAGATTCTGCTTTATGCCTGCAAGGATTGCTACAATAATAATAATAATAATAATAATAATAAAACAGAGAGAAAGTAACAAGTGTTGGCATGGATGTAGAGAATTTGGAATTTCTTGTACATTGCAAAAAGGATAAGGAACAATGTATCTGGAGTCAGAGTCCTGCAGTTCCTTAAAAGTTCTATGCAGCAGATATCCCTGCATCCATATTTATATATACATAATTCATAACAGACAGAAAGTGGAAAGTGCCCACTCATGCCTCATAGCCGGACGCTGGATAAACAAAGTGTGGCATGCATGTATTCGCAGGCTAGTGTTACTCGTCACTTTACAAGAAGGGAATTCTGACTTGTGCTACAAGGTGAAAAGATGTTCAGGACATTGTACCCAGTGAAATAAGTTCGTCAAAAGAAGGCAAATATTGTCTAATTCCACTCTGAGAGGTGCCTAGAGTCGTCAAATTAATTAATACATACAAAACATAGAAGGGTAGTTTCCAGAATCTAGGAGTCAGGCAAGGAGAGCTATTTAACCTTGGAGATTCGAATTCCACAATGAAAAGTGATCTGGAGCTAATTACACAAAAAATGAGACTTCTTAACACAAATAAATTGTGCATTTTAAAATGGGTAGGTAAGAAATTTTGCATGTATCTTAAAAATTAAAATTAAAATAATTTTTTAATTTCTAAAAATTTTGTGATATGCCATAATTCTACATTTTACATTATTATAAATTTCTTCATAAGAAAAATCATCCTGGAATTGGAGAGATTACTTATTGATTAAGAGTAGTCACTGGCTTCTCTTCCAAGAGACCCGGGTTTAATTCCCAGCGTCTACATGGTAGTCCACAACCATCTATAATTCCAATTACAGGGGATAGGATATTCTCTTCTGGCCTTCATGAGCATAAGACATATATGTGGTGTACAGACTCAAATGCAGGTAAAACATCCACACACATAAAAATAAATAAATAATTTTAAAAGGAAAAAAATCAACTTGTCAGTAGCAGTAATCTAAGCTACTCTGGAAGCTGAGACAGCAGAATGGCAAGTTTAAGACCTACCTGAGCTAAAATAAAAGTTCAAAGCCATTCTGGACAAACTAACCAGACCCTATCTCAAAAGGTTAAAAGGGTGCAGAGGAAGGGGAGGACTGGGGATGAAGCTCCTGGTAGAATGTGAGCTTAGGACTGCCTGGTTCTAACAGGATGTTGAACCAAGTGAGCCAGGCCTGTGGCTGACTTTAAAAGCTGATATATTTTTGAACTTATCTCTCAGGGCCTTCACCAAAATTTCCCAGGCTTGAGCTTTGAAAAATACATATGAAGCAGTAATATGAAGATGTCAGCTCACTACCCCTGAAACCTGACCCTTCATAATCTCCCTGGGACCTCATTTTGGTGAAGACAGTAAATGCTTCAGCATTTCTTATTTTCCAACACCCTCAATCAAACAGCCAGCCTCATGGAAGGAAAGGACCCACTGGCTAAGTAGTAGTGTTGGCTGACTATCATATTTTCAGTGTTTGGTAAAAACAATACTTACAGTCGGTGATGGCCATGTTCTGACAGAAGAGGAAGAGAACAGGTCTAGTCCTTACTCATGTTTGTTTTCTCTTCTTGCCTCAGCTAACTGAAGTCTGGTTGCAACCGATCTCCCCACTGCCATCAGCAATCATTCTGTTATCAGTAGAAAGTTTTAGAACGTGACTGTATTGCTCTGCTCTGCAGTACAGACCCTATCTTCCAGGGCCCTTGACACAGTCGCCCTCCCTGCCTGTTTTGGATTGGGTTTTCCCCCTTCCTCAAACTGAGCCCTCCTTAGACTTGGAAGCCTCTCACTGGGGATGGGGATGGTGGGTGCACATCACCTCTTTATCTCTAGACTCAAGATGCAGCACCGTGGTGTTTGTTAAATGCCACAATACGCTGGTTCGTGGACTCGGGAACAGCAACCCAGATTCACGTTAAATTCACTGGGGAGTTTTAAACTCACTGGAAATAGCTCTGATTTTGCAGTCATTCTTGAATGAAACTTAGAGGTCAGCATTTCCTAAAAGTTTCCCTCCTAGGTTTAAGGGCTCATGGACAACCTTGTTGCTTCCTGCCAGAACTCTAAAAACAGGAAAGTTGAAAAGGGTGTTATCATTCTCAAATTCGACCCTTGAGTTAGATGTTTTGAGTAGAACTTTGGGATTCTGAAATGGCAACTTTAAAAGTCTCCTTAAAAGATTGCATTAGAAAAAAAAATGTTTAAAATGGGCTTATTCACATACAGAGCTGTCGGGCCAAGAGACTCTTCAAACCCTCTTTCAGCCAGGAGCCCAAACACAAACCAAGTCATAAATCGTGTTGAAAGAATAAATGGTCCTAATGGCTGTGAGGGTGAGATTGCTCTTCCTCTCCCTTCTAAGTTTGTCTGAGTTCTTGGGAGTGCCTCTGCCCCACCCTCCTCCAGCTTCCAAGAACCTACAGGTCCTTGCCCAGACTCGCTGGCCTTCTTTTCCCAGTTCATTATGAACTTGCCTCACTAGACAGTTCTGCCGCTCACTGTTGGCAGGGTGGTGTCTCTCAAGGGGATAGCGTGACCAGAGAGACATACTCACACAGACAGTTTTATTTGTTTCGTGCTCTTAATTATTTAGCTGTGGTTGTGGTTTTGAGGGGTGGGGTTGAGGGTAAAGAGGTGGGAAGGGTTAAGACAAGGCTACAGGAGGACAAGCAAAATGACTAGAAAACCACACGAAAATGACTCTGTTCTGCAGCCCCCCTCTTCCTCCTGCTTCGCTACACAACCACCCAACACCCATACTAGAGGAAGAGGAAGGGAGGTCAGAGAGAGAAGCGATGCTTCAAAACTGCACCTCAGAGTCATGACTAATCCGAGTTGTTTTAAGATGTTGAACACCTTAGTAGAAAGGAAATTAAGTCCTAAAGATTTCACAGAGGTTGTGGGAAAGTCTAGGAATCTTGTGGCTGGGAGACAGGAAGTCTGGATTGCATCTCCATTGCATCCTCTCGGCAACGCTGCAGTGCTGCACTGAGGACCTGGGAGGAGTATGCCTTCCAAAGTGAATTAGTAGAAACCCAGCTGTTGATGTGTCGCTCAGAGTGACAGGAACACACGCTGATACATATTGGAAATGGCTTTAGAACCAAACACACTGGGTAAAGCACTTGTCATGCAAACAGGAGGGCTTAAGTTCGGATCCCCAGGACTCACATAAAGCTGAACACAATAATGCCTAGTGAGACGGGAGTTGGAGGCAAGAGCATCCCCAGTAGCTCATGGACCAGCTGGCTTGGGGTACACAGTACTGAACAGACTCTGCCTCAGACGAGGTGGAAGGCAAGGCCTGTCACCAAAGATTGTCCTGTGACTTCCATGTGTGCACCATGTGTGCATGGAACCACACTCACATGCTCACACACACACGCACACACACTGTGACTTAAAAAATAACAAAATAAAATAAGTACGTAACCAAATTTTTGTGAATGTTGGTAAAGATGGGTTCTATGTATTTTATATTCTGGACAAATGGACTCAAAGGAAGGGCAGAATAGGGAAAAGTGGGAACAAAGGAAGAGCAGCCTGCCTGCCAAGGAAAGAAAGTCAAAAAGCATGATTACTACAAAACATGGTGTTTTGTACCGGACGATGATGGTTGTGGTTGTGGTTTCTGCACCATGGTTTGTCTCCCTGTTTACTAAAAGTCAAGGTTGTTTCGTGTAAGAGAGTGGAATTATGGGTAGAGAGCAAGCACCAGGAAAAAGAGTTTAGACTGCCAATGGGTCACATTTGCCAGCAGGGTAAGGTTACAGGGGAGGATTAATTCAGAGATATTGGGTCCAGGGACTTGGTGATTGAAACAATACAGATTTTCAAAATTGTTGTTTGATCCCCAGTAACCAATGCAACTGTATCTAACTCCCACTTCCTCTTTCTGCATAGCCTTTAAATACGTTTATTAACAAGTATTTGGAGTCATCAAGTTCACAGCACAGGTATAGGTTTCCTGAAAAAGAAAATGTGAGAGTTTTATTAGGAAGAAAACTAAAGAAGAAGAAAGAAAACAGAGAACTCAGGAAGTCCCAAAGCCTCTGGAACTCTTTCTTCTTCCCTAATAATGCAGTGAGGTCCTCTTCCTCTGCAGAGAGCCCAGCTGCTCCAGGATTCTGCCTGGATGCTCCCTGGATTGATTCATTTTCACCCAAGGGTTGGGTGGCAAAATCAGAGTGAGTTATTTGCTGGGCCTCAGCCACACTTATAAATCTAGCCTAGCCCAGGCTCCATGTAGGTTTTATTGCCAGTTGCCTCTCCTTAGTGATTAATGCTGCCCTGTAGGAACTTCCTGTTCTCTCCTCCTACCGCTGCCAGGGGCAAGCAGCAAGGATTCCCGGGCTAGCAAAGAGAAATGGTAAAAATGTGGCAAAATAATTAAGCCTGACCCTTGATTAGAGTGAGAAACCCGAGTTAAGGACTCTCAACCCCTTACAGTATTATGTGGAAATACCACAGCAGATCTGTGCGTTCTTGCTAAAGTAGCAGTGGATTGAAATCACGCCTTTCCCATGCTTGCCCTGGACCATAGACCGCCTCTCTACACAACTTCAGGACATCATAAGTTGCAACCAAAAACTGGGTCTTAAATGACTGAGTGGTTTCTAAAGACCCTTCTCTTCCATATTCTAACTCAAACAATAAATCTCTTCAGTAGCTAGCCCTGAAGCCAGGCATGGTCACAGACACCTGCAGTCCTGACACTTGAAAGGAAGAGGCAGGAGGACTGGGAGGTCCAAATTCATCTTCAGCTACATAAGTTAAAGAACAGCTTGGGCTATAGGGAACTACATCTTTAAAAAAAAGGAAAAAATAGAGAAAGTAAACTCTGTAGCCCTGGCCTCTCCCTCCAGACTCAACATGCTAATGTTCCAGCTCTCAAATCCTTGCAACAGAGTTAAAGCAAAATTCTATTCTCCATGCACACTTTTATATATGTCTTTCCCTCTTTCCAAAGTTGGACTGACATTTCCTGAACTCAAAAGTATCTGAAGATGTGGTCAGTTCTCAATTTTTCCTGAGTTAGAGCAAATAATGGCCACTCCCTTGGGCATTATGTAACTGAAGCCGTGAGGAACAAGCAAGGGTTCTTGCTCAATTTGACTTGCCATGTGCAACCAACTTAACTAGACTCCTCCAGATCCCACTATTTGTGAAAAAAAAAAACGAACAAGCAGCAATCTCTTTGGGCTCAGCCCTCCATACCAAAAAGGAAAATGATAGAGGAAGACAAGATGATTATTTTCCGTAAGTTTCTGAGATGGCCCTATGAAACAAAGGTCCATATGCTAGCAGCGGAATCAAGGAGTTGGATCTGAGAGTCCTACCTAGTATGGCTCCCATCCTCTCAGCCTTTCTCCACACTTCTCACCATTTCCACTAAGTTCGGTGCTTTTTTGTCATTAGACTTGCATTAATGATTTAGCAGCTGTTATGAAAAAGAGATTTCCTCGGGGCAGTTTATGATAAGTAATTTACATGGTCATCAGTCATGATGGACAGAAATTGTTGGAGTGACCTACAGACTGCTTAGTCCCAGAGTCCAGACAATGAATCATAACACAACAGTAATGTCTAAGTCTGTGACAATAGTATGACATTGTAAACACTCCCTATGGAGAGAAGGAAAGGCAGGACCACAGGGTCCTCATGGCGAGCCCAGCCCTTGCTTCCTCCTAACTGCCAGATGCAGAGTCATGGGGGAACTTCTGGAGTAGAGGAGGCAGAAAGCTGAAGGAAGCTGGGATATGAGTAGTGAAACTTTGAGAAGAATGTCGCCCGTGTTAGGGTGGGACCCATGATTTGTGCAAGTACCAGCTAACCCATACTTTTGTGAGTGTGTCCACTGAATCCATTCATTCACCAAGTCACACTTGAGTAGAATCATTACTTCAGTCCTCCACTGAAGCCTTATCCAGGGTGAACAAGCCTGACTTCACATCAATCTAGGAAAAAGGATTCAGCAAGCAATAAGTAATTAATTCAAATGATTATTTCTTCAAATATTTCCCTTTTTAAAAAAAAATCAAGTTAGAATTTGGATAATATTTCCCAAAGGCCTTTGTAATGATGTTTTTTTTTTTCTTTAAATAGCAATGATGAGAGGCGGGGGCCTTTGCAAGGGAGATGAGTCATAAGGTTTCATAATGATCAGCTATTGAGGGGTGGGAAAAACTTGGGAGGGAAGGTGTAGCTGACAAGAGTGGGTCTTTGCTCCAAGGCTATCATGAGGTCAGCAGCTTCACTCTACTGCATCCCACCCTCCTTCCCACGATGACCCCACCCCCATGATAATCCCACCCTTATGATGACCCAACGCCCTTGATGACTCCCCCCCGACAATGACCTCTGCCTTGTTTGTGGGGCTCCACCTTGCCACAGGTCTATAGTGATGGGGTCAAGCAACTATGGACCAGAACTTTGGATGCCTAAGCCAAAACAAATCTTTTCTTCTGAGCTGATTTCCTTGGGCATTTTGTTCTAGTGACAGAAACCTAACACAAGTCACACACAGATTTCTGAAAGCACATGTTGTATTCTTTCTTTGGGGGTGGTATCTAAAGTTATTTTATAATACAAATCTCAGAGTTAATCATTTGGTACTCACCTTTGCAGAGTGCGTATTCTATCATTGAACGTAGAGGATCTTTGCTGTGCTGGATCTTTGTCTGTTCAAAGGCCTGGTTTTAAATTCTATTTTTTCTGTCCCTTAGATGTGCCTAACACAAACAACTCTCCCATTAGCCTTTGCTTCTAACTGGGCTCAGACCTCCATCAACACTCTACCTGCATGCCCAACAGAGTGCCAGCATACTGTTCTTGCATACCCCTCCTGCACTCCCTAGTCTCTGTTGTTCCTGTGCTTTCTAAATTTCAACTCAAGCCTGTTACTGGTATGATCCAATTACATGGGTGGTTCCCTTTACCAGTACACACAAGGTCCAAACTCCTCTACGTAATTCCCAACGTTCTCCAAAAGCTGCCCTTTGGCTGCCTTTAATCTTGTTCATCACTCTCCAGATTTCAAGTTTGTATGATTAGCTACAGATACATGCTTTCTTATGTGCGCATGACTCTGTGTAGCTCTCTGGTTCCAAAACGCCTTGCTCATCTTTATCCCCTTGCTCATGTCTACTCGCCTTTAGAGACACAGATCTGCTGTCTCCTATTCTGCAAACTCTTCCCCATTACCGGCAGGCAGATCTGCCTGCTCTCTGCCTCTGTCACAACCCTGCACTTAATCATAAGACAGTTATTGAACTGTTTTGCAATCCTAGTAAACTATGAAAACTCCAGGAAGATAACTAATAGCACATCTTTTACTTTCTAACTGCTTACACAGTTTGATACAGTTACTCTATAAATCATTGTTAAATAAGTGACAAACGGGCGAATGGGGAGAAAAGAAGGGTTAACATAGAGTTATTAATTCTAGTCAGACTTAAAGGGGAAATGAGGCAGATTCAGGGAAGCTAAGCCTTTTGCTCAGATTTACCTAGGACTAAGTTGCAGAAACAGACCTCAAACCAACGTATTCTCGTATTAGACCCAGAGGTCTCTTCCAACTATCTTCTCCCAGCCAACTGCGCACAGTAACTTACACCTGAGATCACCCTGAACTCTATAGTCTCATCTCTGAAGCAAAGATGATACCATGATAAGCGTGATCTATAAGTTAAAAACTTTGTGATCTGTACTTCATGTGCAAGACAGACTGCTTATTTATGACCATATTACCCAAAATGAGCATCATAAGGGAAGCATGATGTAATGGGCTCAAATGTGTGTAGTGTGAGCCTGTTTGGTAGAAACAGCTGCCGCTGCTTTATGGTACGTCAAGACGACACGTCTGAAGATCTGCTTTCACAATGGCACATTCAGGGTTGCAGAGGTCAACTGGGAATTTAGCCAGGACTGCGGATTAGGTGCCTCGACTGCTCTTCATATGGTTCCTTCCAGAGTCAGCTGAGCTTCTGAACAGAAGCAGTAAATGCTCCCAGGCATCTCAAGAAAACTGGAAAGGATCATCACACAGCATCACTCCTGCATCCTGATTCCAAAGGATGAGATAGAGAGCCAACCTCCTGATAGACGGGTTTCCAAAGATGTTGTGAGAAGGGCTAATGAACAAGCAATATGCCACTAAATGGTGTCTAAAACTATGACACATTTTTAAATTTTATTTATTTTTATATGTATGGATGTTTTGCCTACATGTATGTCTGTGTACCACGTATGTGTCTGGTGCCTGCAAATGCCAGAAGAGAATGTTCAAAGCCCTGAGACTAGAGTTACGTAAATTTGTAAAGCACCATGTGAGTTCTGGGAGTGGAGCACAGGTACTCCAGGTGAACAGGCAGAGCTCTTAACCACTGAGCTAATTCTCCAGGACCTCTAAATTTTGTTAAAGAAAAAATAAATATATAACGCATATACCCAGTGAATACTCTCTTTGAAGTATCTTGACAGCATTTTCTGTGTATGAAAATTATCTTTGTAAGTCCCTTTGAAATCATTTTCCTTGTCAACAAAATAATATTGAATATCATGTACAAGTCACTGACAGACGCTAGTTCTAGGAAATCAAACTCACTTAAACCAAAAATTAAGAATCCAGTGTCAATATAATAAACCAGATGGAATCACAGAGTGCTATAGAGGTTAATAGCAATTAATTCAAATAAGGAAGATATGGGAGCTCTCATTGTGTGAGTGCTTAAAGACTAGCAGGCATTCATCAGGAATGAATAAAACTCTTCTAGAACAAAAGAGGAATAATAAATAGAAACCACTGAGAATATGGCAAACCTGCATCATAAAGAATGGCATGGGCAATGGTACATAGTTGGTAGATACCAACAGTGAAGTTGTTTGGGTGACCACAGATGACACAGTGTCGCAGAGTGTGATGTGAGGTTGAGTTTTGCGGAAGCAGCAGTAGAATCAGAAAGTGTCTCGGACTCGCTTTTTTAATGTCTACTCTGAAAGCTCCTTTAAAAGAAATGAGAGCTACAAGAGCAGCATCTCCTGTCAGTATTGAGCATGCTTTACCACAATTTGAGTTACTCAATGAATCGTCAGCTCATTGGCATCAGATGGTGTTCAGTCCAAAAGTCAAGTCCAGCCGGGCGGTGGTGGCGCACGCCTTTAATCCCAGCACTCGGGAGGCAGAGGCAGGCGGATCTCTGTGAGTTCGAGGCCAGCCTGGTCTACAAGAGCTAGTTCCAGGACAGGCTCCAAAAAAGCTGCAGAGAAACCCTGTCTCGAAAAACCAAAAAAAAAAAAAGTCAAGTCCACTCAAAGAAACAAACAAACAAACAAAAAAATGTTCCCCAAAACTTAAATCCCAAAAGCTTCCAAATCAAGAGTCTAGAAATATGGCGTTTTGCAGGACACAGGCTGTGTTTGAAGATATGAAAGTTCAGATGTGTTTGTCAAAAGGAAAATCACATTACTGAAGGTTGACAGAAGGGGGTTTATGTGCATGAAAGTATGTGAAAAGGCATACATGTCGAACACAGATAAAACATGGAATGTGTTGAGCGCTAAGGATTTCATAGCCATCCGTTGGCTACTGTAGCCTCTCATAGTTCAGATAAAAGTATATGCCACTCAAGGTTCCCAGTGGTGGGACTAGGACACCAATTCAGCCACAAAATCTCAACCTACAACCTTCCTGCCTGCAAGATATGCAGGGGCAATAGAGGCACAGAATATGGTGAGTGGCCAACCAATGATTAGTCTAATTTGAGACCCACATCACGAAGGGAGCCCATGCCGGACATTGCCTGAATGACCAGGAACCAGGGCCTGGACAGAAAAGGAAAGGAAAGGAAAGAAAAGAAAAGAAAAGAAAAGAAAAGAAAAGAAAGCTTTAAAAGAGGAATATCTGCCATTAAGTCACCAACCAATACCAAGGCAAACTAGTTCTGAAGCACTTTTAGAGTTTGCCTTTTCCCTCCCTACTTCTTCAGATCAATTCAGTTAATATAAAACATTAATTTTCTGGTATAGACAGCTCAGCGGCTCAGAATGTATACTGCCTAGCACCCAGCTTAAGCAGCTCAAAACATCTATAATTCTAAGTCCAGGGGATCCAATGCCCTCTTCTGGCCACCGAGGGTCCCTGCACCCATGTGTACATACTTATACACAGACACACACACACATACATATAAATAAAAATAAAAAGGAAGTGGTTCTATTTTATCTATTTTTTATTCCTTCATATGAGGTTGGGATCAACCACAGCCTTCCCTCCCTCCCTGTCTTCTAATCCCCCCAATCTCCCTTCTGCCCCATATCCACCGTTCCTCCATTTCCCTTCTGAAGAGAGCAGGCCTCCCAGTGTTAGTAACCAAATTTGGCATAACAAGATGAATAAGACTAGGCATAGGTTTAAATTGTAAAAACCGCTGTGAAAGAGATGCAGTTTTATAGAGTACAATTAAGATTATATATTTTATAGAGTACAATTAAGATTATAATACCATTATTTATATCTTGGTTTCAATGACATAGAGAAAAACATTTACCAACTTCAAGGGGACATTGTAAAATTTAAGTAAACTCGAAGCTAAAGCCACAGCCCCATAGATGTGTCCTAAGTGCTTGTGTTCCTCCTTTAGAATTATGTCAGCTGCATAAAACTGCCCCCCTCGCACTTTAAATAGCACTTTCTTGCATAAAATTCATCTCACAACCACAACAGGGAACTGGCAGAAGAGTCTGGTTTTTTCCAGCCATTTTTATCCCTCTGGTTGCTGAGTAAGGTTCTAAAATAGCCTTCAGGAAATCTCTCAGTAGCAAGAAGGCAGACACATGTAGGCTATAGCCTCACAGTTATTCAAATTTTGTTTTATGTTAATCACTCAACTGTTCTCTCTGTTCATGTAAACAACAGGTTTCCTGCTTCTTTTTATTATTATTATTTCAGGAATTGTTTTATCCTTGGTGTATTAGAGGATCAAATACACTCCAAAAGTCCATATTCTTTTTTATGTTTAACTTTCACTGATTCTTTGTGGATTTCATGTCATGCATTCCCATCCCACTCACCTCTCTGTCCCCTTGCATCTGCCCTAGGTCCTTGCAACTCCTCCCAAAAAAACAAAACCAAATTTTGAAAATAAATAAAAATAAAAACCAAGGAAGGAAGGAAAGGAGGGAGGGAGGGAGGGAGGGAGGGAGGGAGGGAGGGAGGGAAGGAGGGAGGAAAGGAGGGAGGAAGGAAGGATGGATGGAAAATCTTGTAGAAGCTATTGTGCGGCCCATTGAGTCACACAGTTGACCTTTTAGTCCATTCATCCTTACTTGCCTCGAGTCTCGAGTCTGGCTCCAGGACTCTGATTTCTGCTACACCACCCCACAGATAATGGGCTCTCACTGGGGCTCCTCTGGCATATCCTGCTGCTGTTCTGTGTCATGGAGATCCTACTGTTTTGTACCTGGAGGTTCTTCACATGCTCCAACAGTTTATAGACGAGGTGGATGTTGGGATGGGCCAACTCAAAGCCCTGGTTCTGGGCCTGGGGCAACGGAGTTGATGAGCTTGCCAGCTTTCTTCCCTCATCATCATTACCCCGGCCAGCTATCCAGCACTGCCTTGGCCAGCTTACCCAATGCAACCCACAGCAAGGGGCAGGGCCGGTTTCCTGTTCTCAGGTCTTCAGATCCAGCTCACCCACCCTCTCACCGCCAGGGTCAGCGCTGCTGTCTTGACCAGGCGACATGCAGAGCACTCTTCATGTTGGGAAGAGAAGTCAGCTCTCCTGCTATCATTCCCTCAGAGCTGGCTCACCTGCACGCCTGACAAGTTCAGTGCTAGCGTGCGCCCCAGGCAGGGTGCAGGGTCCACTCTCCTGTGTGGTGCTGCTGCTGCTGCTGCTGCTGCTGCTGCTGCTGCTGCTGCTGCTGCTGCTGCTGCTGCTGCTGCTGCTGCGTAGGGCTAGTTTTCTAACTCTTAAGACGCCAGGGCCAACTCTCTCACCTGCTGTAGGTCCTAATGTCTAGGGGAGCGGGCGGGGATGGGGGGCGCACGGCATCTTTCTCTCACCCATACCTCCACACGGCAGATGAAGGGAGCAAGATCAACTCTGTTGCTTTCATACCCTCAGAGTCAGCTCACCTGCATCCATGACCACATGGTCGGTCAGCTCTAGGGTTCTGCCTAAGTGAGGTGCACACCTGTGGTGAGGGGTGGGGACATCTTTCATGAGTGAGAGAGGAGACACAAGCGATCTCCTCAGAGGGGCAGGGTCAGTTTTCTCAAGGCCAGTGAGTGAAGGTTAGGCTCAGAGCAGCGTGTTTCCAATGACTCCCTGCACTAACACAGGCCACAGACATCAGAACAGACCCAGCTGTAGCAGGTCCATGGACCCAGACGTGGCCCTTAGCAGCCACTTGAGCCCAGACATCACCAAGGCCCCGGTGGCATCGCAGGCCACCCAGATCAGAATAGTCTGTCAGCAGCTTAGCCCTCAGGCATCAACATTGTCTCAGGGAACTGACCAGATCCCGGCTATGTGCAGAGCCCTTGGCTGTAACAAGAGCCATGGACATTACCCCAGACCCTGGTCACTGCAGGGCCACAACCCAGACATGGTCATAAGCAGCAGCCTGGGCCTGGATGCCTCCATGGCACCAGCCACCCAGATCTTGCCTTTTTTTTTATCGTCAGCAGTTTAGCTACCATGACAACTTCCCTTTGACCCCCCCCCAAACATAGAAGTCCATAAATACAGGAATCTCCATAAAGTACACCCTAATAGACCATGCCAAGATTAACAATGTTTTTGAATTAGGAATAGAGAAACTACTAGCCAACACCGAATTCTTCTCGCCGAAGGAGACAGTATTGTGAAACAGATGAAGCATATGATTAATTAATTATAGGATGAGCCGTGCCGTGATCTGATATTATTTGCTGTGACACTTCATTCAACAATGATTTCTCCACTCCTCAAGGTGACATCAACTACCTCACAAGGCTGTTAGAAAGGAGGGAAGTCTCAGAATTCAAAATACAAAAGGGCTTTCCCAACGCTACTCTTGACATCACCATGGCAAGTTGCCATATTTGGATAGCTTACCCAAGAAAATGAGAAAAGGATGGAAGTCTAGAAGTGGGGGAGAGTCAGGGAAGCAGATAGTGGAAAAAATGGGGGTAAGCGGGGGCAGTCAAGGAAGGATAAAATCTAGGCTGGGCAAAGTGACAGAGGAGGCGATAAGACAGACCAACACAAAATTGTGAGGAAATGGAAGAAGTAAAATGTACTCATTAAAAATTTGTTTTTCACAAAACACAACAATTTTCAGTAGCACATTTCAAAGGACTTTTCTTTTGAGACTGTTTGCCATGGGTGCAAACGTTGTTGGAGACTATTCTTCTTAGGGCAACATCAAAGAAGATTTGTATGCTTGTGTGTGCTGTTGCCAGAGTGCAAATAGGATGCAGGCTGCTTATGTGAAAGAGAATCACCTCAGATTGTTGTCCTCCCCCCCCCCCCCCCCCCCCGTGTGTGTGTATACTTTCCTTCTTTAGGTCTCATCTTGATGATCTCACTTTAGAAAAATGCAGTCACCAAGGAGAATAATTTCAAATTATAAAATGTTATTTGATCCAAGAAAGGGTGTACAATTTATGTGTCTATTTTATACCAAGCATTTTACAACACTTAAATTATTGTTCAGTCTATGTAAGTTATAGGGGGTAATATCATACAGATGGAAACACAGGGGCTTGACAGGTGGAATCCATTATAAAAGTCATACAAACATGCAAAACTCACTCTGACTTTCTGGCCAAAGAAATTTGACAGCAAGAGAAATTGCATCAGGACTTTATGTTCCACCCAAATGAATTCTTGTCCACAAATTTGAATTAAACTTTCTGGGTTTGGGAACAACAGGTGCTGGAGCACTCCACCCCAGAGTGGCACAGGCAGCTCATTGATCCTTGCCAGCCCCTGTGAACATCAATGACATCAAGGAAAAACAGTCTTGGTTAATATTGTTTTGTCATTAGGAAGCCAGACAACTGCCTGACTTATAGGGATGAAAGTAATTCCAGGAAGCTGGCCCCAATGTGTCTAAGGTCCCTTCCCTCCTCTATCCCATATTCAGGTTGTGAACACCACTGTCTAGTTTTCTAACCCGGAAGGTTTGTCTAATTATCATAAAAGTGTTGGTCAGCCTTCCCTTGCTGTGACAAAGCAGGTGAGAAAATTAAACTGAAAGAAGATAGACGAATCTGGGCTCACACATGAGTCCGAGTTCGTTTGGTGTGTTTGACATTGGGCTCTTGGCAAGAGGGTCTTCTGTTTTGTGTTGATTTCATCGGTTAAATAAAGAAACTGCCTTGGCTTTTTGATAGGGCAGAAAGTTAGGTAGGTGGAGTAGACAGAACAGGATGCTGGGTAGAAGGCAGTGTGGCAGATGCCATGGCTCTCCTCTCCTAGACGAACGCAGGTTAGACTCTTCCCGGTAAGCCACAGTCAAGTGGCGATACAGATTATTAGAAATGGGTTGAATCAATATGTAAGAGCTAGCCAATAAGAGGTTAGAACTAATGGGCCAGGCAGTGTTTAAATGAATACAGTTTCTGTGTTATTATTTCCGGGGGTTAAGCTAGCCGTGCGGTAACCAGGCGGGACAAAAAGCAGACCTGCTTCCCTCATCACTACAATGAACATCAAAGCCAGAAGCTGCAGTGAAGCAAAGTTGCTCAACTCAATGATCAGAAGATGTGGTGGGGATAGACTAGGAAAGAAAGAGCCCCTCATACACTCCTCAAAGACACATCACAGAAACCCACCTTCTCCAACTAGGCGCTACCTCCCAAAGCAGCGGTTCTCAGCCTTCCTGTTGCTGCCAGGTTCTCATGCTATGGTGAGCCCAACCATAAAATAATTTTCACTACTAGTTCATAACTGTCATTTTGCTACTGTTGTGAATTGTAACATAAATATCTGATGTGCAGGATATCTGATATGTGTCCCCTGTGAAACTGCTGTCCTAAAGGTTGAAGCACCTCCCCAAAGGCCACAATTCATTGACCAAGCCTTTTTCCAAACACTTAAGCCTTCAGGAGACATTTAAGATCCAGATTCCAACAGTAAGAATGCACAACTTCCAATTCCCTCAGGCCTAGAACTAGCACTGTATAGATAGAAAATTGCTTGTTACAGTAGCTTTTCTTCAAGAAGACACCAAAAGAAAGAAAGCTACCTGTCCTTGGGTACACATAGCTTTTATATCACTGAGACATGTGGAAGTGTTGCTAGAGTCTGCTGTGATGTTTTGATGTGCCCTCTCACCTCAAATTCAAGATTAAAGTGACATTTGAAAAACCGTTGATTTAAGGCTCTCTCTGAGAATGTCTTGTGTCTCAGGGATTTACATAGAGCTCTATGAAACTCATGTAGAATCCCCTGCTGCCCCTCTACTAATCACCTCTAATTCCAGGGTCTAACAGCAGAAAAAAAAAGGCCACCAGTGAGACCAAGCCTATATTCTGGAAACCTGTACCAAACCTGGAGACCTGAGCCAGCTTTTTGAGTCACAGCTGAAAGCAGGTTAAGAGCTAGTGCATCTCTTGCATCCTGCAGCAGCTGTGTGTCCTGCAACCGTCCTCCCTGTTCCCACTTGTACTACCAGGTCAACTATTCCCAAATCCAAGTTGACACTGTCCTCCTAACATCTATACAGCAGGAGGGTCTAGGAATGTAAATTCAGCTGATTCCGCAATGCTGTCAAAGAGAAACATCAGGCGTGAACTGGAAAAATCAACATTTAAATATACCACTGACCAAGACTACAGCTCTTCACTTTCAGCTGGGTGTGGTGATCCGAGTCTGTCATCCCTTAGCTCCAGAAGCAGAAGTCAGAAGATGGCAAGTTTGAGGCTGGGCTATGTTTGTAAAGTCTCAAAAAGAAAAAGAAAACCTCTGGGTGTTTTCCACAAAAAATCATTTTAAATTCCAGAGATGAGGTTTGAAGAAGAAAGTCCCAGTTGTGTTTAGTCTGTTTTGGGCTTTTTTTTTTTTGATATAATGAAATGACATTAGCTATGACACTGTGAATAAATCCAATATTTTTGCTTTCATTAAAAAATAAAAGACTAAATCTTCACTTCCACAGCAAATACATTAATATGTTCAACCAAACACCTCAGCACCAAGACCCCATGAGAGTCTCAGTGAGAATCCATAAAATAATTTTGAGCACCACACTGAGATAAAAGCAAGACCAGTTGTGTGAGTTGAGTTTGTCCAGGCCCAAGCACAGTGGTAGGTCTTAATCTGAGCTCCAGCTTAGAGGAAGTTCAAAGCCAGTTAGACACCAGCGGGAAATTCATGTTCACTTTCGACATCTCCTGCTTTTCCCTTTTTCATTTCCATAGTTGCAAACCGAGTTTCTATATGCAAGCAAACAGCTATGGGTAAGCCTGGTTGAAATAATGACAAATGTGCTACCATACAGTTCGCGAGCTTCAGACAAGGGGCTGGAGATTGAAACACACAGACACACAGACAGAGAGACAGAGAGACATACACAGACCTTTAGTCACTGTTAAGAAGCCCTTTCTTCAATAGCACCGTGGAGGCTTATATACCCAACAGTCAAGAGGTCCAACAGGTGAAAACCTTATCCTCTGATCCTCAAGGTCAAGGCAACACGTGCTCGTGAAGCAGAGCAGGTAAACAACTGTGACACAGCTTTCAGTAACTCAAATCAGAAGGAAAGTAAAGATTGCTAGCAGGGAAGAGCAGCTGGAGGCCAGGACTCCAAGTGGTCCCAGCAATTGATCAATAAACACAAATGATAATCAACTACTTAGCCATTTGGGAGCAATAAAACAATACAGTGATACTGCAAATCACTGCAAATCCCATTAGATGGGCTAAGACTGAAAAAGACTGGCAATGCTAACCTTTCGGGAGGATGAAGTAAGTCCTAAAAAGACAAGTGGTAAAAGGGGTTTGTAAAACAGCTCAGCAGTTTCTGAAAGATTAAATATCCATGGATATAAGCTCTACACCTGGGTAGTAGCAAAATGAAATGAGAAGATGCATGTAGTAGCAACTTTATTCATCAAAGCCAAAACTGAGAGGAAAAGAAACCCAAATGGACACCAATAGATGAATGACTAACAGACAGATATTCACACACTAGTAAACAATAAAAATATACTACCATTTCTGAATAATAATTGTAGATAACAAGGTCACAGATTTGAGAGCAGAGACATGGAAGGAGTTGGAGGATAGATCAAAGCATGAAATGATGTAACTATATCACTTATGTACTTATTATGTATTGCATCATTAAGTATTTATTTTTTATTTTATTACTTTTAAAAAATACCAATCCAAATTCCCACTCCCTGCCCTTCTCCCAGTTCCCTCCGACTCCCTGCACACACCCTCCTACCCCACCCCCTCCAATCCTAAGAGAGGGCAATGCACCCTGCCCTGTGGGAAGTCCAAGGCCCTCCCTCCTATATCTAGGTTGAACAAGGTATACATCCAAAGAGAATAGGATCCCAAGAAGCCAGTACATGCAGTAGAGACACATCCCAGTGTCACTATCAGTGGCCCCTTAGTCTGCCCCAGTTGTCAACCACATTCAGAGGTACTAGTTTGTTCCCATGCTTGTTCATTCCCAGTCCAGTTGGAGTTGGTGAGCTTCCATTAGCTCAGGCATACTGTCTCAGTGGATAAACCCCTCATGGTCTTGACTTCCTTGCTCATACTCTCACTCCTTCCACTCTTCAACTGGATCTTGGGAGCTCAGTCCAGTGCTCCAATGTGGGTTTTTGCCTCTGTTTCCATCTGTTGTTGGACGAAGGTTCTATGGTGATATTTAAGATAATCATCAGTCTGACTACAGGGCAAAGCCAGTTGAGACACCCTCTCCTCTATTGCTTAGGGTCTTAGCTGGGGTCATTCTTGTGGATTCCTGGACATTTTTTGAGAACCAGGTTTCTTGCTAACCCTATAATGGCTCCCTCAATCAAGATATCTCTTTTCTTACTCTCATATCTGTCCTTCTTCCATCTTGACTATCCCATTCCCTCAAGTTCTCCTCAACCCTCCCCTTCTCCCCTTCCTTCTACCCCCTGCCCCAATGCTCCCAAATTTTGTCTGATGATCTTGTCTGTTTCCAATTTCTAGGTAGGTTTATATACATTTTTCTTTGGGTTTACCTTGTTACTTAGCTTCTCTAGGATCATGAACTATAGGCTCAATGTCCTTTGTTCATGACTAGTATTTACTTATGAGTGAGTACATACCATATTTGGTTTTGGGGGGGGTCTGGGTTACCTCACTCAAGATAGTGTTCTCTAATTCCATTCATTTGCATGCAAAATTCAAGATGCCATTGTTTTTTTACAGTTGAGTAGTACTCTAATGTGTAGATGAGTCACACTTTCTTTATCCATTCTTCAGTTGAAGGACATCTAAGTTGTTTCCAGGTTCTGGCTATTACAAATAATGCTGCTATGAACGTAGTTGAATAAATGCTTTTGTAGTATGATTGAGCATCTTTTGGGTATATTTCCAAGAGTGGTATTGCTGGATTCTGAGGTAAGTTGACTCCCAGTTTTCTGAGAAACTGCCACACTGATTTCCAAAATGGTTTCATGAGTTTGCATTCCCACCAGCAATGGATGAGTGTTCCCCTTACTCCACATCCTCTCCAGCATAAGCTATCATTAGTGTTTTTGATCTTAGCCATTCTGACAGGTGTAAGATGGTATCTCAGAGTTGTTTTGATTTGCATTTCCCTGATAGCTAAGGATGGTGAACATTTCCTTAAGTATCTTTTGGACATTTGAAATTCTTCTGTTGAGAATTCTCTGTTTAGTTCAGTACACCATTTTTAATTGGGTTATTTAGAATTTTAATGTCTAATTTCTTGAGTTCTTTATATATTTTGGAGATCAGTCCTTTGTCTGATGTGGGGTTGCAAAAGGAAGAGAGAGAACATCCAAACTAACAAAATCAGCAATGAAAAGGCGGACATAACAATGAACACTGAGGAAATTCAAAGAATCATTAGGTCCTACTACAAAAACCTGTACTCCACAAAATTGGAAAATGTAAAAGAAATGGACAATTTTTTAGATAGATACCATATACCAAAATTAAATCAAGGCCAGGTGAGCAATCTAAATAGACCTATAAGCCATGAGGAGATAGAAGCTGTCATCAAAAACCTCCCAACCAAAAAAAGCCCAGGGCCAGATGGTTTTAGTACAGAATTCTACCAAAACTTTCAAGAAGAGCTAATACCTACAATCCTCAAAGTGTTCCACATAATAGAAACAGAAGGGTCGTTGCCAAACTCTGTTTATGAGGCTACAGTTATCCTGATACCAAAACTGCACAAAGACTCAACCAAGAAAGAAAATTACAGGCCAATCTCACTAATGAACATGGGTGCAAAAATTCTCAATAAAATACTGGCAAACTGAATCTAAGAACACATCAAAAAAAAAATCATCCATCATAATCAAGTAGGCTTCATCCCAGAGATTCATGGCTGGTTCAACATATGAAAATCTATCAATGTAATCTATCATATAAATAAACTGAAAGAAAAACCATGTGGTCATTTCATTAAATACTGAAAAAGCATTTGACAAAATCATTAAGTATTTATATATGAAATTACAACCCAAATTTTTTAATTCAAAAAAGTTGATTTTTTAAGGATAGTAGTCTCTTTAAATTGGTAGTATTATCTTCATCATTCATCTATGAGGCCTCATTCAGAAAAAAAATTATAAGAAATAAATTCTTTATGAATTACACCCAGGCACCCCTTGTGAATAGTCTAACCATTTGTATTACATATTCATAGCTGGAAAAGAGATGCCCATAATTTCTGACTTAGGCTGCTGAAGGGCTGAAACCACAGTTCTCCCCTTTCTAAGAACTCTATCTAAGTAACCATCTTTTTTGTTTGTTTGCTTGGTTGGTTGGATTTGGAGGTTTTTTGGTTTTTTGAGACAAGGTTTCTCTGTAGACCTCCCACACCAGTCACTTGGGCCAGGTAGAGTCAGTACCAACTGCCTAACCTTCACATCCAAACATTTGAAATTGCCACTGAGTACCCAATGTACTGCTATCTTTACAAAGTCAAGTCATCCAAGCAGAAAATTGGTGCTTAATTTATGATACTATTACTTCACCCATGGACAACTTTAGCTACTCTGATCCAACATGAAAAATACCATGTTTATTCATATGTGAATCAGAAAACAAAATAACCAATAATAGATAAACTTATTTTTTGTAGTGTTAAAAAGTAAACCTCTTTAAATCATTATAATCACTGAGCTATGCTCATGCTCCAACTCTGTTGTGATAATGTGCAAGGGGTATACACACACACACACACACAACATATGGTTTTTTTTTATTTAATAAAGTTTTATTTTTCCAAATGTACAGCTGATTGAACCTATTCATGCATTTCACCAGCAGCTAGGGCATCTCCACCCTTTGTGTTTCTGGTATAAATTACTCCGGCTTTGTGCTTCGAAACCAGCCTGATAAGCCCTTTACTAGGGAGCTCCTGAAGGGCTGGCCTGGCCAAGGAACCGCGAGTCTTCAGTCTCTCAGAGACCACGGCTGGAGTAATAAGTTTATAGTTGGGAACTTCTTTACAGAGTTTGTCGTATGTAGCCTTGTCAAACAGGACTAGGTTGTTGAGCTTGTCCCGAACTTTGCCTTTGGACCACTTTTTCTTTTTGACCTTGCCACCGGACTTATTTACTGGGTCTTTGTCTTTTTTGGCCGACTTTCCAGCATCTTTCTTCTTCTTGTCATCCTTGGGCTGCATGATGAAGCTCGGAGAGTGGCGACGACCACTGCAGTCTCCCTAAGATGTCGGGAAAAAAATATGTTTTGAGAGCAATCTACTACCTCACTGCACCAAGAAATGCATCACTCATTGCAGACGGAGACTGCTTGTTCGTTTCCCGGCTGCCCAGACCCGCCTTAATATAATATAAAGCATATTACAAGTACCACACAATCCTACAGGTCAGACAGTTATAGAAAGATCAAATTGAACTATAAATGATTTGTTAAACAAATAGAGAGGGATGGAAAATACCCGCAGAAATAGATTGCATAATGCTTTATTAACCTTGAATTTTTTAATGCTAATGAGAAAGAAACTACAGCAGCAGAGAGACACTGGATAATAGAAAAACAACTTCTGAATTAAATCAGCTGGTGTATTTTAAGGATGTGTTGACCTCACAATGGAAACCAGAAGATGTGCTATGTTGGGGAAGGGGTTTCTCTCTTGTTTCCACAGGAGAAGAAAAATCTATGGATACCATCAAAATCAAAATTAATAAAGATTCGGTTTGAAAAGATGAAACCTCTTGAGAAAAAGAAATGACAGCTCATCCACAGAGGTGACAATCATAAAGGTGGTAAGGAAACCTCATTAGGTTTGGGGTAGGGTTCTATTCTTGTCTTTGTAGGAAATTACTCATCTTCAAAAAGTCAAGAAAACATCTAGATGCCTAAAGAAGAAAAGATAACTATCCAGAAAGGATCACCAAGCAAAGAGAAATCTGATTTATGAGGACAGATCATCTACAGGGTAAAATTTAATTACCTGACTATATGTGTATGATGGAGGAGAGTTATCTGTCTATGTTACTTTCATTGGTTAATTAATAAAGAAAACTGCCTTGGCCCTTTAAGAGAACAGAAAATTAGGTAGGCGGAGTAGACAGAACAGAATGCTGGGTAGCAAGCAGTGGGGAGACGCTTCAGGAAGTCGCCATAGGCAGCTGCCATGCTTCTCCTCCCCGAGATGGATGCAGGTTAAGATCTTTCCTGGTAAGACACCACCTCGTGGTGCTACACAGATTACTAAATATGGGTTAAAGCAAGATATGAGAATCAACCAATAAGAAGCTACAGATAATGGGCCAGGGGCCAGGCAGTATTTAAAAGAATACAGTTTTCCGTGTAATTATTTTGGGCAAAGCTAGCCGGGTGGCGGGACACAGCCCCGCTGCTCCTTCTACATGTGTATATATCAGTGTAATAATAGTCGTGAACTCACTTAAAAATCAAAGCTAGCTTTGGAGTTGGACAATGGCTATTCTCTAAATCTATGTGTGTTGTTAAAAGAAAAATTAAGAGTTTCTGTCATATGTCAAGAGTCATCTGGTATAGGACAGAAAGAAGAAAGAATTTATGAAAAATTTTACTTCTCTCCATACCTATTTTTGTCTCTATTATACTTTTCATTGAATATAATATATATATATGAATAATGTTTAAGTTTTCCAGAATGAACAATGAATTTTCCTGCAGTAATCTTTGAAGTTTCCAGGAAAAAGATAGGGCCCCACAACAACGACTCCTCCTGGTTGATATGATGTCATGATGTTGATAGCACTACTTTAAGATTGGTTTGGGGTACCAGCTGCTCAATATAATTTCAACTTGATTAGCTGAAATGGTGCACCTTCTTGCAACATTCTAGCTAGAACTTCAAGTAAAAACTTAAAAAAAAACCTATCGACTACTCAGAGACTATTTGCAGTAATACCAGACAGTAATCTTGAAACTTAACCATCATTTTAGTTTTACAAGATCCCATAAAAAGAACATTGCCCCCATAACAGCTGGAAGTAATTGTAGAAGTAGACATTCTCTCTCTCAATAAAATTTGTCCTCAGAGTTAGGGACATCATAGGGCTTGGTTATAACTGGTATAGGGTTAGGGGTTGGGGTGGAAATTATGTATGCTCAGGGATCTTTCGGAGGGGGAAAGGAAATTGGATGGGATAAAAGGTAGATTAGTGTGAGCTTACTCACATAAATAATAATAGTGAGTCATAGAGTGAACACTTGTGAGCTATTACTTATAGATAATTTACATTGGTATAGATTCTTGTATATTGATACAAATTCAAATTTTGTTATATTGAATATGCTTTTATTTCTGTTTACAATATGTGTACACCTATTCAATGTTATTTTGTCATATTGTATATGTGCATGCTTTTACTTCTGCTTGACATTTTGTATATTGATACAATTTTAGGATATTTTTATCATGTTGTGTTGTAGGAAGCTGATTGTTTGTTCCCCGCGGCTCAGCCCTGAAATAACCACATAGAAACTGTATTAATTACAACACTGCTTGGCCTATTAGCTTATGCATATTTCTAGCTCACTCTTATCTCTTAAGTTAACCCATTTCTATTATTTTATATTTTACCACAATGTTCGTGACCTATGAGCAAGGGTCTATCTGGAAGCTTGTGTCTTTCTCCTCTCGCAGCTTCATGGCATCTCCCTGACTCTGCCTTCTTTCTCCCAGCATTAAGTTTAGCTTTCCCCACCTAGCTCTCTTCTGCCCTGCTATAGGCTCAAAGCAGTTTCTTTATTCATTAACCAATAAAGACTCACATATACAGAAGGACTTCCCACACCAATATTGTGCTATACATTTCTACCTCTGAACAAGATACTTATACATTGTTTATATTTTGAGATCATTGTCCTCATTTGCTGCACAGTCATTTAAATATTGTTTAATATTCTAATATAAAGGTATTAAATATTATAGGTCAATAGTCATCCATGTTTGTCAGACTAATAGAATAATCAAGTTCTTTAGATACATAAAGATTGTATTCTGCATAGATAGGTAATCTTCAACCACTTCAAAGAACTGTAGAATATGGCATTTAAATAACTTAGGGTTCTGTTGACATAAGACACCATTGCTCCTGATAGCACTGACCTATTCCTGAGAGAGAGCACCGAAGACACTCCACTTGAAGCTTGTTTTCTTCTTGGCAAAACTGGCCTTTGGACAAAGAACTGCCCATGCCTCAACCACTGACAAAATGCATAGTGTCTGGACGGGACAAGCAGGATACAAAAAAAAAAGACTGCAAAGCCTTGTCAAGACAAGGTAAGATGGTTTTGAAAACTTTACTGCCTCTGAAATGGGCTGTCAGTTATTCTAGGCCTTAACCAAAGTTGATTGCCCCAACATTGCAAGAGACTTTGGATGATTGCCCAGGTAGCCAGTTATCTCTATCATTTGCATTTTGGAAGTTGCTTTATTGCACTTCCTATCTATTCAAATAATATTATCTCCCTTCTCAGGTCTTCAATAGGGTTGAAGACTAGATAGTCACAGTTACTTTCCTCTCATGACTTAGTCAAGCCATTTCTAATACAAGACTTAGACTCCTTAGAATAAAATAATTACTAAAACATTTAGAATATGTTTCTTCCTTAATATTGTTTATGCTGGTTGTAATTCTAATGTTATACTTGATATCTGTTCTTATTGTATATAGTTTTGTATTGGGTTTGGAACTCTCTTATTTAGATAAAAGGGGGAGGTGCTGGGAAAACTCCTTCAGCCAATGGCCTTTGAGATGCTGGACCAGGATGGTGTGGCCTTGAGTACCAAAAAACGCACACACTTGCTCTATCTTGGCTGCTGGATTCGGTCCCTGTTCCCTGCTCATGGAGAAGACTGTGATCTGTGAGTCTGCCCCCTAAATAAAGAGCCCTTTATTATACTCAGTTCTGAGCTAGTGTGGGACTACTCTATTGGCATTCACCTACAACTCAGGCAATGCTACAAACTCAACAGTGCAGTGTGAGCTCTAAGAAGGACCATGGAAGTGGAATTGTGCATGGTGGATAAGGGGAAGCAGTTATGGATTAAAACATGAGCTCCATCTCAAAAATAAAATACACTTTGAAGTACACAATGTGGCAGTGGGGGAAAACACACTGGAAAACCACAGGTTCAATTAAAAACAAATTGTTGAACATCTACTGTGTGGCTGATACTATGCAAGGCACAGGGCCTCTAGTGATAAGATAGGCACTCCTTTCCTTCTCGATGCCTAAGCCAGGGCTCTAGCATGAAAACCCAGATCCCAGCAGTACAGTTCTAATAAAGCTCAAACCTTCAGTGACTCAGAGCATTGCCAGGGTCTGAAGTTGATGTCTCTCTGAGGACACTTTCAATATAAAGTAACTTATAATAATACTCTACTCAATAATAGAGTAACTGATGCTATTGGAAAATGGAAGCCATTGGTGTTATGTTTAAGAAGTTGATATTTGGGAAAAGATCTTCACCAACCCCGCAACAGAAAAAGGTCTGATCTCCAAAATATATAAGGAACTCAAGAGACTAGACTTTAAAATGCTAATTAACCCAATTAAAAAATGGGGCACTGGGCTGGAGAGATGGCTCAGAGGTTAAGAGAACTAACTGACTGCTGTTCCAGAGGTCCTGAGTTCAATTCCCAGCAACCACATGATGGCTCACAACCAACTATAATGAGATCTGGTGCCTAGAACACTATATATATAATAAATAAATTTTTTTAAAAAATGGGGCACTGAACTGAACAGAGAATTCTCAACAGAAGAACTTCGAATGCCCAAAAGACACTTAAGGGCATGCTCAACCTCCTTAGCAATCAGGGAAATGCAAATCAAAACAACGTTGAGATACCATCTTACACCTGTCAGAATGGCTAAAATCAAAAACACCAATGATAGCCTTTGCTGGAGAGGATGTGGAGTAAGGGGTACACTCATCCATTGCTGGTGGGAATGCATACTTGTGCAACCGCTTTGGAAAGCAGTGTGGAGGTTTCTCAGGAAATTTGGGATCAACCTACCCCAGGACCCAGCAATCCCACTCTTGGGAATTTACCCAAGAGATGCCCAATCATATTACAAAAGCATTTGTTCAACTATGTTTATAGCAGCATTATTTGTAATAGCCAGAACCTGGAAACAACCTAGATGCCCTTCAGTGGAAGAATGGATAAAGAAAGTGTGGAATATATACATATTAGAGTACACTACTTGGCGGTAAAAAACAATGACATCTTGAATTTTGCATGCAAATGGATGGAAATAGAAAACACCATCCTGAGTGAGGTAACCCAGGCCCAAAAAGATGAACATGGGATGTACTCACTCATAATTGGTTTCTAGCCATAAATAAAGGACATCGAGCCTATAATTCATAAAAAATCCTAGAGAAGCTATATAAGAAGGTGAACCCAAAGAAAAACATATAGTTATCCTCCTGGATACTGGAAGTAGACAAGATTGCCAGACAAAAAATGGGAACATGGGGTGGGGTGGGATGGGGGAGGGGGGATGGGGAGAGAAAAGTGTGAAGTGGAGGATGGGAAGAGCTTGGGGGAATAGGATGGTTGGGACATAGGAAGGGTGGATATGGGAACAAGGAATTATATATCTTAGTTAAGGGAGCCATTCTAGGGTTGGCAGAGACTTGACTCTAGAGGGGTTCCCAGGTGTCCAGGAAGACGCCCCCAGCTAGGTCCTTGGGCAGCTGAGGAGAGGGTGCCAGAAATGTCCAGATCCTATTGTCATACTTATGAATATCTTGCATATCACCATAGAACCTTCACCTGGCATTGGATGGAGAAAATGACAGAGCCCCACATAGGAGCACCAGACTGAGCTCCCAAGGTCCTGATGAGGAGCAAAAGGAGGGAGATCATGAGCAAGGAAGTCAGGACCGTGAGGAGTGCGTTTACCCATTGAGACGGTGGGACAGATCTAACGGGAGACCACCAAGTCCAGTCGGAATGGGACTGATGGAACAGGGGACCAAACCGGACTCTCTGAATGTGGCTGACGGTGGAGGAGGACTGAGAAACCAAGGACAACGGCAATGAACATGAACTCTACAGCATGGACGGGCTCACTGTGAGCCTTGTCAGTTTGGTTGCTCACCTTCCTGGACTTAGGGGGAGCTGGGAGGACCTTGGACTTAACATAGTGAAGGGAACCCTGATGGCTCTTTGTCTTGGGGAGGGGTAGAGTGGGGGTATAGGTGGAAGGGAGGGGAGGGAAGGGGGAGGAGGAGGGGAGGAGATGGAAATCTTTAATTAAAAAAAATGAGAAAAAAAATAAAAAATAAAAAAAAGAGCCGGGCGGTGGTGGTGCACGCCTTTAATCCCAGCACTCGGGAGGCAGAGGCAGGCGGATCTCTGTGAGTTCGAGACCAGCCTGGTCTACAAGAGCTAGCTCCAGGACAGGCTCTAAAGCTGCAGAGAAACCCTGTCTCGAAAAACCAAAATAAAATAAAATAAAAATAAAAGTAAAAATAAAAAAAAGAAGTTGATATTTTCTAAAACTAAAGAATTTGAGAAAGTTCTCCACTCGTAGTGCTAAATGCTACTGATCTAATTAACAACGAAGTTGGAAAAGTTGATGTCTGACTTGTGAGAATTCAATAGCCTAGCCAAACTAATGTTGTTTGCAAAGAGGGTCATACTGATGCACACAATAATTTTTAAGAGTCCAACTAGGCCTCATCCTTAACCTATGATTGACACAAAATTACGTAGCTAAAGACACTAAACATCGATTCATTAATGGTGAACCTTTGTTCATAGTACTACCACTCCCCATAACCAGTGGTTCTAGCCACCACTGGCGTGTACCAAACTACACTGAAATCACCTGCTGTTTCCACGAAATACTGTGCCTGTTTTTGCACTGTTTTCTATTTCTTCACTTTCCTCCTCCCTTTCTGCGCAACAGGATCAACTCTTTCATATCTAACCCAATTATCCTACCTTGAATCCTCCAAAATGTAAAGTTCTCTTTGGAATCTCCAATACTGACCCCTTTTTGTTTTGTTTTTTAAGGGTGTTTCAACTAGTCTGCTCTCAAACAAGTGCACGCCATGCCTCTGTTTGTTTGTTTGTTTCAAGACAGGCTCTCACTATGTAGCCCTGGCTGTCCTTGAACTCACTCTGTAGACCAGGCTGGCCTCAAACTACAGAGATCCACCTGTCTTTGCCTCCCAAGTGCTGGGATTAAAGGCGTGTGCCACTATGGCCAGTTTCATATCACACCTCTTACATCCTTGCCTCACAGAATCCCCCATACATGTGCATATACATACATGTGTACAACACCCCCACACAAACACATATGCCCTTGCTAAACACTAAATTGATTGTTGAAAGAATTGGAAGCTGAGAACACTTAGGCTCACCTAGAAACACTCACTGTGTAGGTATGTTCAGTAGGCTGTATTGTTTCTACTGCTCTGGTTATCTGTCCAGATGCATTTGAAATCTATGCTAATGAATTTATCTAAAAGAAAAACTGCAAAGGGAGAAAGACTTGGCCTGTGAAGAAAATTCTTCTGGGGCTCTGAAGCACTTAATACTGCACACATTCGGTCTTGAGAATTGCACTCTGGGAAGGGCCTAAGCAACGTCCATCTAAGCTCCCCCTGGGGAATCCAACAAGTTCATTGGAAATACTTACAGAGTAAGGGGTTACTAACAAGAGCATTGGTGAACCCAAATTAGTCACACACACACACACACACACACACACACTAAATAAGTAAAATAAATGTACCCCCAGCATGAACTGCCCATGCTGCTGCACAGATGGTACCCCTTCTAGTCTTCCCCAACCTAATACAGTAGCCCCTTCCCAAGACCCTGAGGCCACATGCAATGGGGGCAGAAATACAACTGGTTGGGAGAAATGGTTGAATAGTCACGTGAAGTCTCATTGACACTCCTACTACCCGCTTCTGTGAGGGGAGGTCAAGTCAATGAGCTCAGCTGTGACCATCTTTTGTCACAAACAGGCATAGCTGAATTTGTGAAGATGGTCGCAGCTGATCGGAGGACAGTCCTGTGCAATATATGCTTCCGTACATTTCCCAGGAAAAGAACTCATGACTTCCATCAATACTGTCCTGAGACTGGCATCCCTAGGATACATGTGCAGCAGCTGAAATGTTGGGGAAGGGAAAAACTCCCACCTGGTACTGTCCTGAGACTGACATCGTCTCAGGTGACCCTGGCATGACCCTAGCAATGCCCACACTGTACCCTATGCTCACTCACCTCTCAGCCTTTTTACCATATAAGCTCCTGAGTCGCCATCAACATCTATTATTAAATTTCGTATTTTCAGAACTTAAACTTTTACTCGTGAACATAGCAAGCCATTTTGATATTAAAAGGCATATAACTTCAGGAAACATGTTCTCAAAATAAAGTAACTCAAAGATATGAAAGACAGGTAACGTGGGCCTTAATAATACTTTCTCTAGGCTGGAAATATAGCTCAGTAGTTAAAAAGTTTGCCTAGCATGCACAAGGCCCTAGAGTCAATCTTTAACCATGGAAAAAATAGTTTTTAACCAACACACACAAAAAAGGCACCAAGAAAAGGAAATGCATATCGTAAGACAACATGAGTTTATTAATGTTCATTTAAACCTACGCATGAGTTTTGTCAGTGAGTGGCCTGAGTCATTCCACCTTACAGATGCCAAGTGACTGAATCAAACTTCTGTCTATAAGATATGCTGAATCAAATACTTAGCTACAAAGATAAGTTGGTCAATTAAAAGACATCATTTTAATGGGTCCTATTTATCACAAAGAATCAGTGTACAATCAAAGCTAAATTCTTCCAGGTATATCAAACATAAGCAAAATAATGTTAAAAGAACTGACATTCCTAAAAGGTAAAACATTTTTATGAAGAGTATAATAAACACCACAGCACATTTTTACTCTTTGAAAACAAAAAACAAGAAGCTTTGCTTAATTTTTGTAATTTCTATTAAGGACAAACAAAAACTTTAACAACTTGTACAAATCACAACTTCTAAGAGGTGATTCATAAAAAGGGTCTCTCTAAGAACATGAGTTAACATACAAATAAGTCTCTTTCCAGTGCACACCACAGCAACTTTGGGACCCACTCCCCAAGTACTGTGAAAACAAGTTGAGTGATCACACAATAAAAAATTGCTCTGAGTGTGCAAAATTTTAAAGGTGGTAACGATTCACTAGCTCTTCTCTATTTTATTGACTTACACACTTCAAATGTCCATGTTACCAATCAAATATGTACATCGTATTAAAGGTAAACATAACAATTATATACAGCTGCAAAGAGCACATCCTAACCACAGAGGCCTCTCTCATCTAGTGCAAGGGTGAGGGTATTAACCACCAGATCCTGCATCAGACCAAAGAAGCATCAACAGTACATCCAACTTTCTTGTCCCCTTTCAAACGCTTTCATTTTTCTTTTCACGTTTCCAGTCCATGAAACTGGCAATAGCCACGTGAGCAATGCTTTATGCTACAAATCAAGTCTTTTTCCCATGAGTCTTTTCCTACCCCAAATCTACTGTTTATTGAATGCAGTTTTACCATTCAGATCAAATTCAGATGTATAGATCCCAGATACCTGGGTATGAAATATGCAAATCTGTCAAGAAAATTAAATATTTGTCTTCTTTTCTTTTAATGTAATCCACTATATAATAGTGAACTAAATGTGCTTGTTTCATAGAAACAACTTACATTTGCCAGTACAGGGCAAATGGTCTATGTACAGATACATCAGGACTGCCTAACTGACAGTGAGTGTTGCTGGCCAGGCTCCATGCCAAGGGAGCTAGTACGGTGGTGCTCGCTGCTGAATGGACTTCCCCTTCAGGATACGTCGGATCTGGAAGAGAAACGGAAGGTGGGGTTTATTTCTCACGATCAAAGTGTTACACTTCCTCCAGAGTTTCTCTCCTCTCACACATCCTCTACAATGTCCCTAACTTGTAAGCATAGCTGAGTCAACTCGCCAGCCCCAAGGGTTTTAAAATGACAACTTTCACAGCTTATTTCGAGTTTCTTGTAATGACTGTGGAGGGCAAGACAGTAGAGCATTTCCATTACAATTGAAAGTCAGCAACTGAAATAGGTCTGCATTCCTCTGCTAATCTTTACCACTAGTGCCTGTGAGAAGATCTAGCTACTACGTGGCAGGAACTGTGGTGAATTAGACAATCTCACTTATCATGAAGCCACCATGCAGTAACAAGAACGCAAAGTCCCCATTACACACTCAAGTACATCTCAATGACTTTCGAGTCAAGACAGTGGCCAGAATACCCAAATGTTAAAGCAGCTGTGTGTAACTCTATGGGTCCGAGAAAGGCACCAACACTCATCTAGAGTGGCCGACTTTGTATTCCAGTTGGACAGACAGTAGTATCCACCTCTCAGCCCACAACAGATTAGAAGCAGTGACTTAGAAGAAAAGCTTGTGGTGGCTGCTTATAGGTGCTAAAAAGAAACCTGCCCAGCGACCACAGCCTAACGATGAAGGAGAGAGGCCCTCTCCATGACAGCACACACAATACTGAAGGAACAATGGCATTCCAAGAACAGTAAGTGAAGAACCTCCAGCAATGACCCAGAACACCGCTGTGTGAGAGTTATGTCACAATAAGCAGCAAATGCTGGGCTTGGGAGCTGCCATTAACCAACTAATCATGTCCTCTCTAAGCACTAATTTCTTTTTCTGTTAAGCCTTATCGAAAAGTTTTTGGATTTTTAAATGACATAATATACACGAGGACTTCTACAAACTACCAAGTGTCTATGCTCCAAAGAGCTCCACAGACAAGAGTTACTAGAACATTTTGGTTCTGATGACAGCTAGGAATCAAAGAAAAGGCTAACCTGCATAAATTAATTTATAATTGATAATGTATGTAATCATCTATCCACAGCTACCAATCGCCCTGATTCCCTCTGGGTAAAGAGATGATCATAAAAAATAATTTCTTAAATGATTAAGTTCTCATGGGAGGAAAGTTTACTCATGGGAAACTATTCAACCCCTAAGGATAAAATAAAACCATGCTTAATAGGCATAGCATAATTTTAACACATTCTAGGTTCGATTTCCTATGGGGGACCAGTTAATAGGCAGAATTATAAAAACTGATATATGCTAAGTATTTATTACATGAGCCTGAACTTCAAACACTCCATATCAGAACAGCCTACTTGCAGGGCATCAGCTAGCTGGCCTTTGCCCTGCACAACCTCCTCCCTCTTTATATTTCAGACCAAAGGGCCTAAAGGCATTTCCACGCCTCCTATGGCCCTCACCTGTTCTCCCACAGGGCCATCAGGAACCAAATGCACAGGCTGCTCGTTCTCCAAGTTCCGAGTACTCGGGTCTGCTCCCTTCCGCATCAGCAGACGGACTGCGTCCAACTGTGTCACCCGATACTGCAGGCTGGCAGCGACGTGGAGGGCGGTGTTTCCATTGTAAGCCTGAAAACAAAGAAGCAAAATGACAACCATCAGGAAGGGGAAACTCCGTGAAAGGAGCGCAGAACTTGAAGGTGGGAAGGTCATTCCAACGCCGGCAGAACTGAGGCTTTCTAAAATTACCTTCGCATTCACAAAAGACAGGCAACTGGGCAACTCCAAAAAGAGGCGAATGAGCTCCAGATTTGCTTCTTCGGCTGCCAAATGCAGGGCTGTGCGGCCACTTTTACGATCCTTGGGAAGGCAAGAAAGGAAGAGTAAGAATCCAGATGCCATGCTTTAGACAGTCTCTGCTCTTCGTCCTCTCAAATGTCCGAAGAGGCTTTAAAGACTGCTTCAGAAGCGTCCTTCTCCAGCCTCCCTGAAGCCCAAGTTAAATGGAATCTCCTATTCCTCTTGTATTCCCAATTAATTTATCTATCTGATACTTATCACACTCTACTCATACACAGAGCAGTCATTAAAATGTAGAACTATAAAAGACTACTTTTTATGTGCTATATCAAAGTCCACATATTACATATTCCTGTGTTTCCAGACTTGGTGGCCACCATGTAGAGCTATGGGGGGAACAGCAAGCTCCACAGGGACCCACGTGGGCATCTGTATCCCCAACATACTTAACACAGTGTTTTATGACACAGAAAATAATCAGGAAATAATCCCCAGACTTAAAAAGAATGTTTTCCAGTTTAACATGGGCCAGGAAAATGGCTCATGGTGTATGGTGCCTGTTGCCAATCCCAAGAGCTGAGCTGAGTCCCAGGGCTCACAGCGGAAGGAGAGGACAACTCCTGTGGACTGTCCTCTGACCTCCACACGGACCCATACACATGCGCCCACGAAACAAAAGTCTAACAAAACTATTTTTTTTTTAAATAAAAAGCAAACTTTAAAAAGGCAAATTCCCCATTCCCCCAAAGCACCATCTTTACGGTCAGCACATAAAAACAGAAGCCAAAGTAACATCAATCTCCAACTTCCTTGAACTTTTAAACAAAGACTAATTTATTTCACAGCCCTAGATAACTTGTTGTTTGTTTGGATAACCAGCAGATTAAAAAGAAATCAAGAAAGCGGATTAAGGGATCTTTTCCAGGTTAAACTTCTTTATTCCATCAAGTTAAAAATGAGGGGAGGAGGGTGAGGAAGTAGTTTCAGTCTGCTTCCTCATGCTTGCAAGCCAGGCCTGGGCCACACACACACACACACACACACACACACGCCTCTCCCACCCTGCCCTCTACTGTGACCTTACCTTCGCCTCCACTGAAGCTCCCATCTGAATTAGACACTTAATGGTGTCAACCAGACTCTTATTCTTTAGTAAAAGATCCTGCACTTCCGGTGAATGAGGCTGTTGGTTCCTCTGCAGCTCATGCACCACAGCGTTGTGAGCCACCACGGCACAATGGAGGGGAGTCAGGCCTGGGAGAAGGGTACACGAGAAGTCAAGGCCTCCATCAAGTCTCTCAGTCACTACAATTACTCTAAAGATGCTTCCTTGTTTCACTTCAAATGGTCTCCATAAAACCTAGTGAGGTAATCTGTATGTAGCTAGGCAGTTTAAATGCCAATTTCACCTATGAAGCATTTCGTTTTCTTTACCTCCTCCTTTATGATACTGATACTGAATATTCTCAGTACCCTGTGCCCCAATTTTCATGTGGTCCTTTATCCGAAAAAGCATCTGGTGCTTACCATCATAGTTAGTTGCCTCAAGATCCACAAACTGATTGCTCCTCATTGCTCCCTTCTGGATTGCCTGCAAATTTGTAAGACACGCGCCTGTTATCCAAGGGCAGGGCACACAAATAGTCACCTACTAGCGTGCTAAGAGATAAATAAATCGACTCCAAACAGATTATTTTAACAAGCAGCCTACATGCAACTTCTTCCAGCCAAGCCTTTGGTGATGCAATGATGGAAGCCGGCTTTCTGGCCTCTTACCTGGAGCACCTGGGAGTGGCCCTTCTCTGCGCAGACATGCAGAGGTGTTCTTCCCCAGCAGTCTGTGGTGTTCACCTGGGCACCAAGGTTCACCAGATCCTGCACAATGAGGTGCTGGTTGGCAGCTACGGCCACCTGAAAGGCGCTCTGTGGACATTGAAAGAAAGATGTTTTTGAAACCTATTAACACTATCATAACAAGGAATGGGAAACTGAACCATGGCTGAGGGGAATGTCCACACCAAGAAAACAAATCCTATTAATAAACAACCAAATACAGCAAGCTAAGGAAACTAAGCTTAGGGCGTGGCTTAATTATACACAATCTTTGGCCAAACAACTACAAAGAGAACATTAATAACTTCCAGGCTGATGGTGGCAAGAGTCAATATCTCAAAGTTAATATTAACTGAAGTCTCTTGATTTGGGGCTCTTAAACAGTCTGCACCTGAGACTGGCGCTCCCCCACTTGGGCACAAGCACGTCTTTGCCATGGCAACGCCCTCCTCACCTGGCCATTGTGCTCTTTCACGTCCAACATGTGAAGCGCGTTCATCTTCCTTGCGAGAACATAGGAGAGTGCTCGCCTCCCTTGGGCAACAGCGATGTGGAGAAACCTGGAGAGGGGTGAGGAAAAGAGAGGAATCGCTTGTGACTTCATTAAGTTGAGCTAAAAAGACAAAACCTTCCTTCACCCTATTTCTGATGTATTGATACACTCAAATGAAATGTTACAGAGAAGACTCTGGCTTTTCTGACATGTTGGAAGTCCATCTGAACTGCAACAGAGAGAAGATAAGAGGAGGCAATGCTGAACGCCATGATGAACATTTAAAATCTATTATTTTCTTAATACTCGTGAGTACAAATACTCATATATAACTCTATGACAGAAACATTAGTATTTTATGTGTAAAGAAAATACAGGCATGGAGATTTTAAGTTACTTGACCAGAGTCATAAAGGCATCAGGACAGAGTAGGATCCATCTACAGATCAACTTTTAATTGATGCCCAGTCATCATCTAATTGTTTCTGCTCTAAAGACAGAATCTACATTAGTCTTCAGAACAGGTTATTCATAGAAAGCACGTCTATTTTTAATTTAAGAAAAGGAAGATTTAAAAAGTCCTTTGTATGAATATGAACTATCACTGTGCCAACCATTAAGGTTCGACTATGAAAAGACATGAGATGAAAGGATACTCACGTGTCACCATCTGCATCCTTATAGAGAAACTGGTCTTGGGAAATATTTGCCAATTTGCTTTCTTCCTGCTCTACCTGCCACTGAAAAAATGACTTCCCTAGCTGTGTGGTGCTCATTGGGCTCCCCATGATGTTCTGGAGTGACAGGGAAGGGCCTAAAGCGGGCGAGCCAGCATCAGGCACCCCGACTGCCTCACAGGCATTGTGTGGCATCAGGTTGAAGTTCTGCAGCGGAGTCTCGCTTTGCTGTGGGATGCTGGGGGAAGGCTGAATGGGCGCAGCGATATTCTCAGATTCCCCGTGGCCACTCAGGAGAGAAACAAAACTCTGGCTCGTGCAGAACTGTGGCTCTTGATGATCAAAGAAGTTCGATTCATACTTGGGAGACTGGGATGTTCTGGAATAAGAACCGAACTGCAGAGCTGGGTTGTGTGGATAGTTCTGGTGCTGCTGTTGTTGCTGTTGCTGCTGTTGCTGTGGCGGCGGCTGCTGCATGTTCTGGGTTTGGGGCGAATACTGGTACATAGAAGCCTGGTCCATCATTTGTGGAGAGCCACCGACTCGGAATGGTTGGTACTTCTGAGATGCAGAGAAGACGAGCCCTCCATGGACATCCTGGCACTGGTCTCTTGGGGAGTTCTGGGGTAGCACAGGGCTCATCCAGCTAACCTGGACAGTGTTTAGAGAGACTGGGCTGCACTCGTTCTTGATGTTTATAATGTTCTGAAGCAGGTCAGTGCTGCTGTCCAGCTTGGATTCACCTCGACGGACATCTTCCATGCTCTCCCCTGGTGCAGGCGTTTGAGGTGGTGTCTAGAAAGAACGAAAAGAAAACAAGTTTCACAACCGCTAGACGTAGACTCAGTGGTAGGATACATGACTAGCTTCAATCACGGGCACCGAAAATAACTTTCTTAAATAGCAGCGCCATCCCAGGAATGGTTCCACAGAGCATTCAGAGGAAAACAGTAAGACGCTTACCACAAACTGAGTGGCCAGCAGGGCCGGCCGCTTGCAAGCGGGTCCATCAGACAGGGTATCAGTCCCCTTCCTTTTCCCCGCGCTCTTCAGTTCTGGTCCTAGAGAGAGAGAATACGCAGTCTGTCATCGTCCCACTCTACAAATTCCACCTATTTCCACAGAGTCGTTTTACTGTTAAACACACCAATAAAATTAGGAAGAACCAGAGTAGCTCTTACCTGTGAGTTGCTCAATGTTCACACTCCGGGTCTATTAAGGGAAAAAATTCCAATTTAGTCTGTATAAAATGGTCTCTCACTTGGTAAAAGATTTCTCTCTACTACCCTCTACAATACATCATAATCTCTGAAAAAATAAATACTGACAGAACAGCTATCTCCAGGTTTGTCCTCTCTCTCTCTCTCTCTCCCTCCCTCCCTCCCTCCCTCCCTCCCTCCCTCCCCATTTTCACCTCTAGCCTAGTCAATCCTGGCCAAGATGAAATTAATAAAACCATCTGATTCCTTCCTCTCTAATCAAAATGTTCTATTTATGCTGAAGCCTATGAACTTCCTTGTCCCTAAACTGCTTTCACTTTGTCCGCTCATTAAATTTCTCTTACACCCTTTGCACTGAGCCAAGTGCAAGGACTACAGCAAATAATTAAACAGCTACATCCTGTCCTATGAACTCGGGTCATTTATGAAAAACTGCAAGTGACTCATTGGACCTAGGTTAGCAAACACCAGTAACCCTGACAGACTAGTCTCCCACTCGCTCAAAATCAAGAGCAGACGGCACCTTTAGCTCATCCGCAGACAGGCTGGAAGTCTTCTGGCTTCGGATATGCAGCAGGAGCTCCTTCACCGAATTCTTTACACGAACGCCTTGGAACGGTCCTTTCTGCTGCCTGCCAACCCCCATATGGGGCTCGACTGCTCAAAAGAAAGGGAAACGTCTCAGTTCCATCTCTTCACAGTCAAGAATCACGACAGCACCCCCCCCCCCTCCAAAGACTGCAGGCTGACGGAGAAGGACCTCCAACAGCAAACTCAAAGCCTTTCCAACATCTCAGTCAATGGATTCTCAGCAGCAGTATCCAGGACTACTCAAGGAGTCGGTGTCGTCTGGCAGATTTTCCCACCAGGCACCCTAAGGAAATTAAAGCACTATCAAATGTGGTCCAGGATTCTTGGAGCCAAAAGACAGATATACCCAAGGAAAGCCTCTCTGTCTCTGCAAGTTATTTACTCGTGAAATAGGATCAGAGGTTTTGCCAAGATTGTAGGCTTTTAATTATTCCTGACTTTGAGAAATCCTTGGAGGAGCAGAGTATAAATGAGGTATTTATAGTTTCTAAAACGAAGTCTTTTATGTTTCTAAAGAAAGTATAAAGTACCTTCACTTCATTCACCTAAGAAGGAACAAAACTTCCTCTAAAGAGCTCAAGGTACCAAAGACTTCTTAGTATTTTCTCCAAGAAAGCTGTTTGAGTTCGGTGAGCACATTTCCACATACACACACAGGATTTCCCCCTCACTTACTGCTCTTAGAATTGCGTACATGGGCATTCTCAGTAAAAAGGAAACAGGCAATTCACTTAAAACTTCAGAAAGCAGTTTAAAATTCACTGTGAGTACAGTGTTCGGCTCCTGGCCGCAACTATGTAATGAGCTCTTGAATAGCAATTGAACACAATATTCCGAAAGTCAGGAAAAGAATAGCTGGTTCGCCGGGCGGTGGTGGCGCACGCCTTTAATCCCAGCACTCTGGAGGCAGAGGCAGGCAGATCTCTGAGTTCGAGGCCAGCCTGGTCTACAAGAGCTAGTTCCAGGACAGGCTCTAGAAACTACAGGGAAACCCTGTCTCGCAAAACCAAAAAAAAAAAAAAAAAAAAAAAAAAAAAAAAAAAAAAAAAAAAGAATAGCTGGTCCATTACTCAGAACAGGAAAAATAAAATGGAGAACAAAGCATAACTTGACCCTCTATATCACAAGTATATGAGACAAACATCTCAATGATGGGGCAAATGAAATGATCGGATGGTCTTTCTTTTTAAATTCAAGGATTTCAACAAACACCCAAATAGTCAAAATCTAACAGCATTCCTCTGGAGTGACAAAGAATTAAAAATTCCATGCCCACGTCACAGGGAGAAAAAAAAATGCAGTTTCAGGAATCCCCCTTGGCTTGTGTGGTACACCAAGAACTCGCAAAAAAAAAAAAAAAAAAAGGATCAGCCAATGTCAGCAAAGGGCCCAAGGAACCCAAAAAGGGCTGGAAATGCATATGCACCAAACTTTTTATATAGCGTATACACGGCACTGTGGCTTAAGGCATGTCATTTTAAATAAAAAGTATTTTTAAAAAAAGACAACCAAAGTTTGAGAGGACAGCAATAAGGAACAGCAAGGAGTCAGTCTTTAAAGTATTTTCTATTAGAGCCACAGATGAGAAAATCTAGGCGGTCTTTAAATCTACCCACAGCGGCATCCTGTTTTCCCCCAAATTATGCAACTCGGTTTATGAAGAAAGGAAACCATGCAACTCGCCGCCGCGAAAGAAAGGGCTTCAGTAGCTGTAACTTTTCCATTCTAAGGCACACGGAAAAACAAGACTGCAGAATTCTGAGCAGGCTTCTCAAATTCCAATTTCCTAAAGTAAGCGCACAACCTGAATCACTTTTCCGACCCCAGCGTTTCCCTTACATCTTGATAAGTGGTTTTTCTTTTATTTATTCCTATAAGTATACTAGGAATAAGTCGTGGCTTTAAACCCAGTTCCCAAAGTTTTGTCCTCCACCACTGCTTCTCGCTAACAGAGCTCCAGAAAAAAAAACTACGTCTCCATTAGACCCAAATCTCAGTGTAACTCTTTCTCAATGGTTGTCGAGCTCGGGGGGGGGGGGGGGGGGACACGGGGGGGCGGAGAGAGAAGTAAAGGATGAGATAAGCGAAAAGGAGAATCCGAGACTCTCAAGTTATTTCCCCCAGATTCCAGGGCTCTAGTCAGCGGGGTGCTCGGAGCTCGAGCCCCAAGTCGCCCGACTCCACAGACAGTCAAGGACATCGTGCCCGAATCAAGACAAGACATTTTAGCAGTCACTCAGGACTACTCCGTGTCTGTTCCGCTGCTAAGGAAGTCGCCGGAGCCGCTTAACGTCTAGGCGCCCCCTAGTCTGGAGAGCCAAGCCCTGTTCTCCCAGGCGTGTGAGCCCCGAATAGAGGGACGCGGGGTCCCGCGGGTGAGTACCTTGTGGGCGCTCGGCGCGGGCGCCTCCTCTCGGACGGGACTCCACGGCCCCGCAGGAAGACACGGAGGAGGGAGAGGAGAAGTCGGAGGAGTCGGAGCCGGGCGAGCCGGGCGCCGAGGGCACGGTGGACAGGTAGCCCGCGTCGCCGGCACCGGGGGCGGAGGGCGGCGAGGCCCCGTAGAAGTAGGCGAGGTTGAGCGGGCTGGTCATGAGGCCGCAGTCGCCGGCCCCGTCCAGCAGCCCCTCTCCGCCGCGGCTGTCGTCCAGCAGCTTGTCCACGATCATGCTCCCAGGCTAGGCGCTCGGGGTCCCCAGACACCTGCGCCACCAATGGGCTGCGAGGCTAGCAGCTGCAGGGAAGCTCGTACGTGCGCGGCCCGAGGCTGCCGGGCTATTTAACGAGCCGCAATCTCCGACACCCTCCACCCCTTTCCCCCACCCTCCGTACCCCGCCCGGCCATTGGCGGCTCCTGGTCCGCCTCCCGCCCCGCCTCCGGATGCGTCTAGTTTCCAGTAAAATGCCCGGGATGAGGCAATGCGCCCTCCGCCCTCGCCCCGCCCTGCCCAACCGGTTGTTTTCCGGCGGCTCACCTGGAAACCCCGGGGAGCACCCGCACCCCGGACCCTAGCCCATGCCAGCTCCAAGCCTCCCCGGCCGGCTAGCCGCACCCGCACAGGTCGGAGCCCCTCAACAGACCGTGTGTGCAGGGACTGCGAACCCCGGATGCCTGCGGGGAGCCCCGGGCCGCTGCGGGAACGGGTCCGCCCGGTTCCGGGAGTGGGAAGACCGAGCAGTGCGTGCACGCAGCCCTCCGCCCTCGGAGTTCGGTCTCCTCCCGTGCCTCCCAGCACTTTACCCGCCTCCAAACCTGGAAGCTTTTGCCCGCGTTCTTTCGGGCCAGGTCTCCATTTCAGAGCGCTTGAAGTTTTTCCAACTTCATATGTGGGCCATAACTAATAATTATTTTTAGGTGCAGTATTGGAATAAAAAGCAATGTCCACCCTTTCGTCTCCTTCAATCCTATAATAAAGTCTTCCTTGTCAGGAATATGAATGATGAATACACATACACGCTTATATCTTTTATATTTGTGTGTGTAATGTTTTATTCTGCACAACTTTGCCTTGTGTCTGATAAACACAAGAATTGATGTTTCTGTCTGGAATACCTTTTTCAATGTTTATATAACTATTGCTCCGAATCCAACTGGCAAAACAAGGAAAGTTTCGGAGGTGGGGAAGCGGGACGAATGATTAAGTCTATCCTTTCAAGTACATTTTTAACCCGGAGAATAAGCATTATGAACGATAACAAAGTTCAGTACACAGTCTAAAGAGAGGATTTTCCCGTGGAGACAGGAGGTCAAGGGGAAAGTCTTCGCAAAGAATGACGCTTTGAGATGGGCCCTAAAGGATGGGCCCTCCGGGGTTTGCAGGAAATTCATCAGCCAAGAATTGCGGCCAGGAGTCGGGGAAGAATTTACCTGCCTCTTAGGACTGCCAAAGGGAAGACAGCATTAAATGTAAAAGGTAACTTTAAGTGGAGCACCTTCAGGGGCTGGTGAAGGTGCTGGAACTTTAATGCTCACTGAAGAAACGCAGCATCTTTACGCAGACGAAATGAATCTAGAAACAGTTTTAGAAGATACTGAGGAAGTCCGTGGCCAGTAAGAATTAATTGGCATGCTCCAAGAAAGATGACCCAAGCTAGAGGAAGAAACAGTGGCCAGGGGGAAGATGAAAATAAACAGGTAAACAAACAAACGAACTGCGAAGGCCGAATCCACACCCCTGGCAGGGCCGAAATGCTGAGACCAGCCGGTGTCCACAAGGCAGAAGACCAGCCACAGCTCTATAAGGCATAAAGTGGGGGTTGAGCATTATTAAAGCGCAGCTGAAATTAATATCACTGAGTTCTTAGAGTTGACACTTCCTGCTTGTTTTCTGGAAATAAAGATGGGGAAATGAGGGGATGTGATTCCCAGCCTGACAGCTGTTAGGCCCCTGCTCTGTGCTCAGGCCTGCGAAAAGAACTGTCAAACTGCTTTAAACAGGGCCCAGAGCTAAAGCCAGCTGGAGTCACCGGCTGCTAAAACACAGCTCAGGCTTGTAAAGGTGCAGGTCAGGTCTGCCTCAAACAGCTCGCAGCAGACTTTTCCTGGAACCACTTCCGCAGGGGCCAGATTGAGGGCACGTCCCCTGGTGGTAGCCCACAAGAGGGACTGCTGGGACTGGTACAGAAGGGACAACGTTGTGACTGGTGAAATACAATCCTTCCTTTGCAGGAAGGCCATAGGTGACCAATACAAACACCCCTTTTCTAGTTTATAATATAAACAGACTGCCAGCTCAATCTGAGGGGCCGCCAGCAGACACCCTTTGGTTCTTCCCATTGTTACAACAACAGGCCCAACTACAGGCTCTTAAATGGTGTTGCCTTTTTATGATGAATTTCTAAGTTAGCATACAAAAGCAATGGGTTTCATTGCTGCCATTTTATACATATCTGTTATAATACTCTGTTCTAACCCCCCCCACACACACACACACACACTCACTATGTGCCCCCTGTTTCCACTGGATAGATACAGATACCTTCTTCTAGGATGTACTCCCTTCTGATTCCATCACCCTCTCTACCTTTAAATCTCATGACCCCTTTTTTCTAGTTCCGTTACACACACACACACACACACACACACAAAGTTGTCGCAGTGATTAAAATCCCCACTTGTCTAACATAGGTCTGGTGCTGTGTTGTAAAGGGGAGATTAGAAGACCTGTCTCCTCAAGGCTTGGATGCACTCTCTGCATCTTAAGGACACTGGAAAAGGCGAAAATAACGTATCAGAGAGCTGTGTAACTTGTGGAAAGGAGAACTCTACTCCAAAGTGACCTGACGAAATCCTTTCGCTTGACTTTATAGATGTTAATAATTTACTTTATTGTGCTTTATACAAGAGAACAGTTTGAACAGTTTTATGGTACCAGTTATGTTGTAATACCATCATCAAACCAATAACTCAAGAGTTCTAAAAATGGAACAGAATTTTTAAATGTAAATGTAATGAATTTTCCTAATACTATAAATAATTTAGAACAGCATTTAATATCTGACATGGAAACGCTAGTAACTAAGAGGGTGAGCGATTGTACTATGTTGACTGAAGAAGTGAACAGGCAAGAAGTCATTAATATCTGGTCACTGATTTTGCTGAGTGCCATTTGTTCTCATCAAATGCTGGTGAGTTGAGCCATTGTTTGTCACAAAATACCAATTTTATGTAAGTGACAAACTGGATATTCAGACTTTTAATTACTAAATAAATCTGCTGTATCAAAAGGAATAACTATCAGTATTTGTTGGCAATGAGAGAATTCAAGTTTTTAATGAAGACTCAGAATTTGAGGCACTCTCTGTCATATCTCTTGAGTTGGACAGCCTCCCAATAGTTAAAGACTTGTGATCAGGATAGTGGTGATGTTATCAACAGATTTTTAATAATGAAACACACACACACACACACACACACACACACATATATATATATATATATCATTATAACCATGATAAAGCATTAGAAAATCTGCCTCACTCAACATACTGTATGTTCTCAGATGAACAATGCAAGGTATTATAAAAATCACCTATAGGTAAAAGAGCCATTGGAGTGCATGACAGAACAATGGATTTAAAGGATCAGACATAAAAGTTAGCTGGGGTCTAGTATAACTCAGCGGTAAAGCACTTGCCTAGCATGAGAAAGGCCTTCAGTTCAGTCCCCAGAAACACACACACACACACACACACACACACACATGAATTTCTGAGAGCATGGTGTTGCATATCAGCAGTTCCAGTGCCGAGAAGGCAAAGGCAGGAAGATGTGGAATTCAAGATCAGTCTGACTATATGGTGAGATCTTAGCAGGCCTCCGCTGCATAATAATATCTCAAAAACAAAAGTGTTGATATATCAATTGGTATTTTTCAAAACTTTCCCATTTGAGGACTCAAAATAAGATGCATGGGTTAAAAATACCTGCTGCTCTTGCAGAGAACCCAGATTCAGTTCCCAGAACCCCCATGTCAGCTTGCAACCACCTGGAATGCCAATTCCAAGGCGATCTGACACACTCTTCTGGACTCCAAGGGCTCCAGGCTCCAGGCACACACGTGGTACACATACATACATAAGTACATGCAAACAAAATACTCATACACATAAAAATATTAGTCTGGCAAAACAAATTTCACACGCACAGTCTCCTTTTGTGGAGTGGAGGTGGTGCACATGTCTTGCCCTTTAGCTGAGGCTGCCCTTGAACTCACCATGTAGACGGAGATAAATTCAAACTTGCACCATCCTAGTGTCCCCGCCTCTCTAGTGCTGGGTTTAGAGGTATGCACCATCTTTTTTTAATACATACATACATATATATTACGTTTGTGGAGTAGCACGTTCCTTCCACATCAAAGGTGTGTAGAACGGAGTGATCAGGCCTCTCTTTTCATTATATGGGACTGGGGGATGGAACCCAAGTCACCAGGCTTGGCAGCAAGCACCTGTACCAGCTCAGGCACTTTGCCCGCCCTGGCATGTGCCACCTTTAACGCCACTTCCTTTTATTTTATTTTATTTTTTTTTTTGTTTTGTTTTTCGAGATAGGGTTTCCCTGTAGTTTCTAGAGCCTGTCCAGGAACTAGCTCTTGTAGACCAGGCTGGCCTCGAACTCAGAGATCCGCCTGCCTCTGCCTCCCGAGTGCTGGGATTAAAGGCGTGTGCCACCACCACCCGGCGCCACTTCCTTTTAAATACAGCTGTCGCTCACTGAGTATACCAAGACATGAATGCCTTATACGACAGAATTTTAATCCAGAACGTTTTCTAAAGATATTCTTTATTGTACAGCCCCTAATTCAGAATCTAAAACTTGATGTTGGTTAGGGAGAGGGATTTGCTGTAGTCATTGCTTCTTATAGAGACTGCCTCTGAATTTCTACAAGTCAGGTAGTAGTGTATGCCAGAAAAAAAACACCAATTCTAGAAATGGTTTAGAGCTGAAGAAGAAACCAGCCTAGGTCATGTACAAAACAGACATCACCAACAGAATAATTACCATAATTAAAAATGAGAGCCACGGGATACAGTCTATACTTTGGCACCCTGATAATGTTAATGCTAGCAGCTACCGAAAGTCCACTGTACACTAATTGCTGTGTTAGGTTATTTACATTATCTCTAGTGTAAGTGCTGACTGAGGAATGGTCAAAGACTGAAGCGGAATCAACAGAGTCAATGGTCAGAAACTAAAGTGGCAGTTCATGCGACCTGGCCAACCTCAGCACCTGTGAGCAGATAAAAATACAAGCACGCCTGGCTACGGCTAGGAAGACTGCAACCCTGATATGGACAACACAATCGGAACTTTGTTACCAAGAGACAGGTGGATTTAATAGTTAATCACAATCACCTGAACAATCCCCTCCCCTCCCTACAAACTGCTTACACTTTCAGTGTACCTTAAGTCAGAAACTGGGGACCACAGGCTCTAAGTTAGACAATGCTTTGTGCAAATTGCTACCTAAGAATGGCTTTTACGCTTTTTAATCATTCATTTTAAGTGCCTATTTAAGTACCTACGTAATATTCATCTTCTCTCGTGGCCCTCAAAACCTCAAATATTTCTACTTGGTTCACAAAGGTCAAAAAAAATTCTACTCTCTGGTTCAAGCAAAGGTGTTTAGAGGTGCTGCGGTGTGACCATAAAGCCTGCAGATCCAGTTCTAGCAATTTCCAGCTGTGTGACCTTGGGCAACTTCCTTAATCTCTGAGTATCAGTTTATGCCCCTAAAAATTGAGAAAAACTATTTAAATCAGACTGCTATGTCACATGAGATAATGTAGAATGCATTCAGTGTACTGAACACAGCCTAGACACCAAGCAAGTATTATTCCCTTTACACTCCTCTCCATTATCATGAGCTGTGAGTAAACTCTCTACTTCTGTATCTCATGCTGCAGCGGGCCACACAGGTGACAGGCAGGACGAAAAGGACCTGTTAGTCATACCTGTGTCTGCGTCTGCAGAGCACACACACACCAACACCCCCGCCCCAAGCACTTTCACATTTGTGCCACTAAACTGGTCAGGAAGGAGCTGGATGTTATTTAAAATACTGTTCCTGATGATGGACAAATCTAGAAGCATCAGCAAATTGGCTCTCCTCTCCGCATCCTTCCACCTTTCCTGTTTCTGGCCGTCGTGTCCAATTCCCGCTCCTAAATCTCATTCTAGGTTTTACAGGCTTGCCCTGTTACCTACAAGATAAAATCTCCGTCAGCCTGCACCATCCTTTACAGGGTAGAGTTCCAGAAAAGCCCAACAGGGTGGACGAAAAAGGCTCTGTAAAGGAGCAAAGGACACAAACAAGGTGTTTTGGGTTTTTTGTTTTGGTTTGGTTTTATATGTCCAAAGTCTCAGAATCCTTGATCATTTGATCCTTGATCGTCCTCTTGGTCATTTTTCTCCAGGTTCCCAGATGGGTGTGACTTAATCAAATGGAGCCCTGTGCCTAGTATGATCTTCACAGTGGTCCATGGTTCCTGAAACACTTCCCCAAGGATCTTAATAGTTCCTAAAACCAGAAATTCCCCATCTGTTGGAGCACCCTCATTTAAATTCCTTTATCCAGTAAGTTTAGTCCCATTTATACCACTCATTGTGCTGAAATGTATGTTATGACAAGAGAACTCAAAGCAGGCTTAAACGTACCTTGGATGCTTCCTTAACGGAGCTGATGCAAAGCCAACCTAGGGCTATATCACGGCAACTCTATGGCACCATTCCATAGCAGCAGCATTACTGAAGAAACATGTGGACAAGGGTGGCAGACATACTTGTTATATGTGATTGGGGTGTTGGCAACCACACAGCTACAACAAGCTAGGAGTCTAAGTACAAGTATAGCAAGTAAAGGGGAAAGAGATCTAGCAGTAACAACAACAACAAAAAATCCTCAACAAATAACAGCAAAGCGTAGTTGAAAACAGATAATCTAAGAGTAACCAGATTGCAGAAATACCTGAATTTCTTAACCAGAGTCACATCTAGCTTCCCACAAGGAAATGCAGTAGCAGAGGGGGATCCAAGGTGATCTTTCCCAGGGGAAGGCACAAGCAAAAACAAAACTAACTTTTCAAGTTGAGTCTTTTGGGTTGTGCTGTTGTTTATTTATCAAATAGCATTTGTTAAAGAAAAAGACTTCAACAGAAAATGAAAGGCAATATCTGGAATAACCAACTTAAACCAATCTAAAGTCTATCAGTCACAAAATCTCACCAGTCGTAGGTTCGTTCAGTAAATACTTGAGGAGCGTACACAGTGCTCTCGACGCTCGCCCGGATGGTCTACTGGACAGCACTGAGCAGAAGAGCAGCCTGTGCCCTCGTGGAGCTCACATTCACAGCAGAGACAGACAGCAACTGAACTGCTGTGTAATGGGGGGCAAGTGGTGTGATGTGCTAGGAATCGAGGTGAAGGGAGCAAGAAGCGCCATTTCAGACAGACTGGAAAGCCTTCCTACTGCCCTTCCACTCCTAAACAACCACAAGGCCCTTTACCTTTTTATTTTGTTTGGTTTAGGTTTTTGTTGTTGTTGCTGTTTGTCTGTTTTATCTGAAGTAGAGTCTCACTGTGTAGCCTTGGCTGACCTGGAACTCACTATGTATGCAGACTAGGCTGGCCTCTGACCGACAGAGAGTTGCCTGCTTCTGCCTCCAGAGTGCTGAGATTAAAGGTGTGGGTCAGACCTGAGACATTTTATCTCATTCTTTCTGAACTTAATAAAGAACATCACCCAGTCCCACAAGCTCAGCTCTGACCTGAGTAAGGTCTCCAGTTGAGGTGTTGGCCTTATTTCTAAATTCTACTCCCTATTGCCACAAGCATGACTGATAGCTCAAAAACAAAGGAGAAAACTCAGCCAGTAAAGACATGAAGACCTGAATTCAATTCCTAGAACATGTGTAATGAAATGCCAAGTGCAGTAGCACATGTGAACACACATGTGTGCATGTGCACACCACATACACAAAGGTGAACAGCACCCGAGACAGGTTACCCAAGGCTATCCTCAAGTTTCCACATGCACACATATGCACACCACACACATATGTGTGCGCAGGAAGGAAGGAAGGAAGAAAATCAAACTTATTTCCCTCTTTGCATCAGTATACACATCAAAAGACTCTCTTTGAGACCTTCAGAGGTTGCCTGGTTTGCTGAGAACACTTGTGCAAGTACAAAGACTTGCGTCCAAATCCACAGCACCCATATAAAAAGTCAGGTCCAGCTGCATGTGCCTGCAGCCCTGGCATTGGGAGGTAAAGGCAGGGACATCCTGAAAGCATGCTGGCTAGCCAGCCTAGCAGAAATGGCCAGTTCTGATTCACTGAGAAACCCTGACAGAAGGCATTTTGACTGACATCGAAAGAAAGACCCTAAAGTCATACTCTGGCCTCTGGGTGTGTATACACCCACCTGCCCATCCAAATGCATTCATCACACGCACGCCAGATTTCCAGAAATTTCTAAACAACGTAGCCCTTTGGTGCTTCTGCTCCTTCACTTCACCATAGGAAAGTTCTAATAGTTCTTTCTCCGAAGTGGTCCCTACTCACCCCCTGTGCACTCATTCTCCCTATCATCTTATTTACAAAGGACTCCGGGACTCAGGAAATGACTCAGTGAAAAGGCGCTTGCTGTCAAGCTCGAGGACATGAATCAATCCCAGGACCCACATGTTACAAAATCACTCAAAAGTTGTCTCCTGACCTTTATACGCGCACTATGGCACACACATGCCCACACTCTCACACACACATGCACACACAATAAAAAATGTAATTTTAAATACTAATAATAGCAACTAGAGAGAATGTGGAGATGCATCAGTGGGTATAGTGCTTCCTATTAAAGCGTACGGTGCTGAGTTCGGATCCCCAGCAGTCATGTAAAGATAGGTACACAGCATACATGTTTATGTATGTATATTATACCCCCAGCAAAGGAGGCAAAGACAGGCCAATCCTGGGGCTCTCGGCTAGCCAGTCTAGTAGAAATGGTGTGCTCCAGGTCAAGTGAGTGACCCCTTACTGAACCCTCAACAGAAACAGAGACGTGACTGAGGAAGCACCCCTACACACAAATAAATGATTCAACAAACAAAAATAACAGGAAGATTTGGAAGACATTTCTCCTGCTCAATTGCTGAACCCAATTACAGAGTCCAGGTCAAACCAATCACCTGAGCCTGACTTCACATCCTCTAAGGTGTAGCCCTATCAAACCCACCAGTCCAGCCATTCATAGTCTGAACTATGCCCCCACTGCCAGAGAATGTAGATGCCCTAAGCACTGGGACTTCAAAACGAGACTACATTTGGAGGTAGGCCTTGCAAGAAAGGTGTTAAAGTGAGGTCAAAAGGAGCCCTACTGCAGTTCATTTAACTGGTACACGTGATATGCAAGGAGCAATGACCCTGTGTTTACACATCTAAAAGGGTCCATGTACAAGTCCAGGAAAGCCACAGGAGAAGTCAAACTTGCTGGGTGTGTGTGTGTGTGTGTGCGTGTGTACATATATATGAATGCACCTATGAAAACAGATATGAGTAGAGGCCAGAGGCTCAGTCTTGGTATCATTCTTCAGGCACCGTACAACTTGGATTTTTTATTTGTTTTGTTTTGTATTTTGAGATAGGAGCTCTTTTTGGCCTAGAGCTCACAGAATGGGCTAGGCCAGCTGACCAGTAAGTCTCAGGGATCAACCTGCCTCTACCTCTTCATGATAGGATTACAGTCATGACCACCATGTGTAAGATTCCTTTACACTGTATGAATATATGTTGCTGTGATTGGTTTAATAAAGAAGCTGGCTGGCCAACAGCTGGACAGGATAAGGTTAGGCAGGAGAACCAGATAGAGGATGCTGGGAGGAAGAAGGGTGGAGTCTGAGGAGTTGAGAGCCGCCACAGAAAGAAACAAGATGAATGTGCCATACTGAAAGAAGGTACCGCCATGTGGCAGAGGGTAGATTAAAAAAAAAAATACAGGTTAATTTAAAATGTAAGAGTTAGCTAGTAACAAGCTGAACTATCTGCCAAGAATTTATAATTAATATTAAGTCTCTGTGCATTTATTTTGGAGTCAGCGGTCTCGACAAAAACTCCACCTACACTACAATGCCCGGGTTTATTTTTTCTTTTTCTTTTCTTTTTTTTTAAGATTTATTTATTTATTATGTATATAGTATTATGTCTGCTTGTATGCCTACAGTCAGAAAGAGGGCACCAGATCTCATTACAGATTGTTGTGAGCCACCATGTGGTTGCTGGGAGTTGAACTCAGGACCTCTGGAAGAGCGGCCAGTGCTCTTAACCTCTGAGCCATCTCTCCAGCCCCTTCTTTTCTTTTTTAAAGCATGGGTTCTGGGGATCAAACGCAGGTCCACATGCTTATGCAGCAAGCGTTTTACCAACTGAGCTATCTCTGGAACCCTAAATATCTATTTTTTATGCAGCTAAGTTGGGGAATACATCACTGTAACAGCTCTAGCAAACTAATACCTGATTGCTGTATATTTATATCCTCATGGTCTGAGTTGCAAAAGGCACATTAGTTCTTGCTGCAAGCTTTTATCCATGCTAATGTTCTTGCCTTTGATACTTTTTATCCTTTGAAATAACAGGGTGTTCAGGTAAAGCAAACTTTGTTCCAAATCCCATCCAGTCACTTAATAGCCATCTACCATTGACTGTCTCCTCTCAGACTCTTTTTCTCACCTCAAAATGGGTGCTTAACTATTTTTGGTCAATGTGTTGATATTCATGATATGCTTAGCACACCAATGATGGTAATTTTATTATTATTATTATTATTCAAATCTGTATTTAATACTTGATAGTTAAATATTCGATACTTGATAGTTAAATATTCTGACATCTTTGGCTCACCAACCTACCTTGAAGAAAGCATAAGGAAAGAGGACAATCTTGAAGTCAGGTTTGGAGCCCCCTTCCCACATGGCTTCAGCTGCCTGAGAAGAATGAGGAGTTGGTGTGACAAGGCATGGGGAGTTTCTAAGCAAAGTGAAGTATCAGAGGTGCCAGTTGTGTGCATGTGGTAAGTGGGACACTGCAACATCAAGGTCATGAACAGCTGGACTGTAGTGGTACCCACAGAATAAAAAGGGGGTGCTATTCAGGGAAATGATTCAGAAGTATAAACCATAGAAATTAACCAAAAAACAGAGAACGGACAGAGACAGACCACTGCAGGGCTGACAGCGTAGGGGACGTCATGAACAGAATTAAGGAAGCCAGTGGGAGAACAGGAGGAGTCTGGGTTTCCTGTTCTGCTGCTGGCCTGCATCTCACCTCTTCTCTGCAGCTGATGAGAGCAGTCACTCACCATCCCACCAACCTCAAGGAGGCATCCCACAATCCACTCGCCAGGCATAAACAGGAACCTTTACGAAAGGTTACTTACAGTCTAAAAGGGGCTGCCCCAAAGTGAAATACCAAAACCTTTGTAACTTAGACAAAGGAAGTATAGAATGTGGCCCCTGAATATTGCTGCCACGTTGTACCTCCTGAGTGACAAGCCAGCTGTTATCTCTCACCGTGCCCTAGATATTTAATTAGTGTTGCGTGTAAGGATCCCTCTTATCTTAATGCTGGATGCTGATCAACACCACGAGTAAACAAACAAAACTGTTTTCCTTGGTTGTTCAAGAGATAGAGAACTCTGGCCCAGGACGAGCGTAGTGGGCTTTGCTCCTCCCACCTCCGCCATCTTGGATCATGTTCCTCTGACGCCACACTAGTTATTTCAAGGGTAAATTCAGTAGCCTGGCCCAGAAAACTGCAATTTTAGTTTCTCTAACCCTTGCTTCCATCTCAGATTGGATGCACCTTCTGGCCCTTAGCAGAGGTAAGGAAACTGAAGGTCTTTACAGCTTTCCTGATGGCTTTCCAGACAATCATTTCAAGGAAAGTGAATCGTTTCCACAGCCTTTTAGATTATGGAGTATTTATTAAACAAAAGCTCCTGGAGCAACTGTGTGTTATGATGTGGAGATGAGGGGTTGGAGGCAAAGAATGAAGGAAGGTGAAGTCAGGGCCACCTAATTTCCATCCTCTAGGATGGGACTTCTTGGTTCATCTTCAGTCACAGGCCAAGTCACCAGCATCTGTGAGTCGCCTTGTGGCTCTGGCCCTTTTAAATCTTAGGGAAACCTCTCAAGGGTTCCTAGGAATTTGAAATTTTATGACCAGTAATCCAAATGTTTTTAAGGATCCATATATGAAATCCAGCACATTGCCCCAGTGGTTGTCATAGAAAACCTTGTCTTGAAAAACTAAACATGCACACAGGCAGACAATAATAATTCAAGTTCAGACTTAAAAGTCATACACAAAATTACCATATGATCTGGTAATTTGACTTCTGGGTAACCAACCAAAAGTGCTTAAAGCAAAGACTTAAACACAAACTTGTCCACACAGGTTCATAGCATAAAGCTCATAACTTTGATGTCATATATAATTTTATCATAGGTTTAAAATATTTTTGAAATATTTAAAGACAGAAGTAAATTTTTCTTATGGAAAAAAAGAAGACAAATAGAAAGAGTTCCTTCTTTGGCAGCCAGTAGTTTTAAAATTCTTGGCAATGATGGAGACAAAAGACACAAAGAGACAAGCAACCAGAGAAAAGCTATGAACATCATTTGAATGAGTACACGAAAAGCTATGAACTTCATTTGAATGAGTACACGAAAAGCTATGAACTTCATTTGAATGAGTACACGAAAAGCTATGAACTTCATTTGAATGAGTGCACGTAGAGCATTTACAGCAGGGCGTTTCGATGGTTTTTGCACCTCTGCATGGCCTGTAGAAAGTTTCTGACACATTTCTTTTCTAAACATCCTCTCAGGAGCATTTAGTACTGTAGACATTCTGTGCATTGATCTGCATCCATGGCCCCTTGCAAGGGACCCGGATCAGTGTGCATTGTAATAGCTTAAGGTTTTCGCTGCTGAGAACCAATACTTGCCCTCTTGGGGTGATGCTATCCACTCTGAGAATGCATAACTTATAGCATGAACCCCTTTCCATTGGGTGCTGCTATTCAAGATGCAAAACTTAACCAAAATAAACAGAGGGTCTCAGAGTGGGCTTGAATTCCACCATGCATTTTGTTCTTAGCTATTCAAGTAGATTCATTTTTATTCCTCCACTCTAGGGATACCACAGGGCCTGTAGGAAATGCAGGCTGGAAAGGGAATGTGAGACATTCTACAAAATAATCAGGAAGGGCAAATATGCAAATGCTTTTATATAGCTTTCTAGAAGCTACCTATGAAACAGATATTTCGGCTTACTTATTAGCTCACTCTGAAACATCGGAGATGGTCAGTGGGTTTCCACAAGGCTCTCTTCTTCAGAGGCAGCAGCAGCGGACCTTTGTTGGGGCAGGGTGGAAATGTTCTCCCAAAGTTTATCTTTCCAACATGAAGACAAAGGTCTTGAGTAGGCAAAAGGAAATGGGTAACAGGATACCCATTCCTAAGTCTGCTATTGTTTCCGAAAAGGACATAGAAAGTAAATGCCCAGCTCTTCCCAAAACCTTAGACCAGCCACTCCTGTGACTCCAGCCTTTGAAATTCAAAGCACTTTGCTGTGGTCTTTTTCAAACATGTATTATCATGGTGGATATCAAGCAAAGCTATCAGTTAACTATGAACAGGGAGTAAGTCGTAGCCCATACTCAGCCCAAGATGTAGAAGGGTCCTTGGGAAGAAACTGGCCTCTCCTGCTGGCACATTTGTATAACTAGTCTGGTGGCAAATCAAGACTCTACCACTTAATACTATCTGAGGGACTCCGAGCCAACTGCTCAGTTCTCTCAAGTCTATGAAATATGGCTAAGTACAAGGCACTTCAAATGCAAATATGAGGAAAATCTGAGCTCTTGCAGGTTCACCTCCTCAAACAAGTGTTTATATATGTTAATCTGAAGTCCCGTATTTTCTCAGTCAAATACTTGGGGCCTCAACAGTTCCAAACTGAAGGGACAGGAAGTGTTTTTCTTTAATCAGAAGCCACAGATGAGAGCTCAAATGAGCCTCTTCACCACCCAGGGCAGACATGATGCTGTCCGAGCCCAGGAAAGATTTCATAATCCTGAAGCTGTCCATCAGAAGAGAGCTATATTCCCTCTTAGATGGGTCTATAGCCTCCTTCCATGAAAAGTAACGGAAATCAGTATGTTGTTTCAAAGCAATGCCAAACCACCAAAAACTTTTGATTCATAAATCACAGTGACCTACGTGTAAGTAAACTTCAAACACTGGTTAAATTGAGAGTTGTGCAAACCTCAGCTCTGAATAAAACTCCCCATTTCCCCTCCTGACAGACCATCCAACGGCACAAGTAAGGTATAGATCTCACTTAGAAAAAACGGTCACCCTCTCACCCTCAGGAGTTCAGCATCAGGCCAAGGAGATCGAAAGATGAAGTTCAACATGGACCTCTGAATCTTCTTAGTAAGCTGAAGGGACAGATCAAGAGGCCACCAGGTGAGTGTCAATCATTAAACCAAGAGGAAATAGTCTTTAGGAGTGATTGGTGGTTGCTCTCTGAACAACCAGAAAGCCTTCCTGGAGACCATGCTCCCGGGAGCCTACAGCTTTTGGGAAAACTGGTTTCTGTGTTCTATGAACAGGATCTCTTTTGGAGACAAAGTAAAGAACAGGTTTCCCTCTTTCCCTTTATAAACCATCTTACTCATTGCTATGCTGACCCTGGCCCTACATGTACGCAAGGCGCAATGCCACCAGTGCACAACCGCTGTGCACTCACCTCCTACACTGACTCATCCTAGAGTGACTTCTGTCCCTTCAGAGCTTGTCACCTGTCCCCAGCCCAGCTGTGTCCCTCACCCACGAAATGTTAGAGAGATGGCGGCGGGAGTGGAAGGCACACGGTATTCTCAAGCCAAATAAAACATGTTTGCATGACACGTGGTTTAAGCTTTTCTGTATCAGGGATAACTATGGGCAGTGACTGGCATTAGAAATGTTTCTATTGTGTTATCCAAGCAACCTATTATCTAACAATGTTTCCCAACCTTCCTAATGCTGTGGCCCTTTAATACAGTTCTCATGTTGTAGTAATGTAAACTGTATTTTCATGGTGACCCCCAACCATGGAATTATTTTCTTTGCTACTTCATAACTGTAGTTTTACTACTGTTATGAATCAGAACGTAAACATCTCATATGTGAGTATCTAATATGCGGCCCCCGTGAAAGGGCCATTCGACTCCCGCAAAGGGGTTTCAACCCACATTTTGAGAACCCCTGGACTAAGAGAAGCAGAAGACATTCCACCCAACCAGGCACTGTATTTCTTTAGATACTAGATTCAGTTGAATGTATATATTGCCAAGTGCTGAAGATTTACATAATGAATGTCACATCCTCTTTGAGCCAACCCCTTTGTCTGTTATAGCCAGTTCACTAAGGCCCGTGTAAGAATCTCTAATCCATTCCATCTAGAAACATGCTGTCACTTGGGTAAAACCTTTTAAACACTTCAGATAGATTATTATGAACCTGCAGGTTCTACCACACCATCAAATCAATGGTTTCTCTCATTCATATAATTTAGATTTATAAAAGTAATATAAGAATTACCTAGGGTATGCTATAAAATATTTCAATCTACTCAGATATTTTTTTTATAAAGATGCAGTTTCATGTTTTCCCTTGGTGAGAAAATATACCTTTAAACCCACCCATCAAACTTCCTGGGAAATTTCCACCTTACGGTACTAACATTCTTCATCACTGGCTAAAGATAAATTCGTACATTAGATTTCCAAGGTCTTCATCACCCATCATACGCTCCCTCCACCAGCATCTTAGTTCTTTGTGAGCCTTTAAGGCAAACAGACATAATTTATGCTATTACCAAAATATTAAAACACCCTGGATCCCACCCTCCAAAAACAAACAAAAAACTGTCCTAAAATATTTTGCCACAAAGCAAATATTATTTAAACAGCAGACAGTTCCCAAAGAAAGAATATGAAAAAGGAACTGGTTGAGGGCAGTTTATCACTTAAGAAAACTTTTCATGGGCTGGAGAAATGGTTCAGCTGTTAGAACACTGCCTGCTCTTCTAGAGGTCCTGAGTTCAAATCCTAGTAACTATATGGTGGCTCACAACCATCCATAATAGTATCTGATGCCCTCTTCTGGCTTATAAAAGCGTACGTTTAGATATAGCACTCATAAACATTGAACAAATAAATCCTAAAACAAATACCCTTTCATATTAAATGTCAAATAATGAAAGTATACCTTTGTGTTTGAAGATTCAAGTCACACAAATACGTAAAAGCAAATCAACCGTTTCCAACTGTAAGCAGCGATAATGCCCCAGTACGTGAGAGCATCAGAAGGTTGATCGGCTTCCTTTTGAGGTTACATGATAAGGAGCAGTTAAGCAGCCCCTTTCTCTAGAGCTCGCCGTCTGACCTCGTGGCAGGAGGAGCCAGCCCTAGACCTCGGCCTCCTTTATAGCGCTGGCTTTCTTCTTGCCAGCTAAGCGGGCAGAGGGGGCGGGGAAGCCCAAGCTCGCCTAAAATACACCCTATGCTCATCCTCGGGTTCGATCGGGGGTGCGTGGGCACCGAGAAGGGCCAGAGGAGGCGAAGGGGACAGCGAGGACTAAGTTTGTGGACTTTTTTCCGCAAGCTGGAAATTCCCAGGCCAAAAAGGTACCGACCCGAGTCCGGGACATTCCCCCGCTAGGGCCAGCTCCAAGACCTGGACTGGAGCCGCGCAGAGGAACGAGTGGCCGCGCTAGCGGTTTTCCCGGTGCCCGTCCCAGTGTCCGGGGAATCTAGGGGATTAAGCTCCTCTTTAGAGTCGTCTCTCTGAACGTCACTTTTTCTTTTTATACATTTTTTATTGACTTTTATTGAGCTCTACATTTTTCTCTACTCCCCTCCCTGCCTCTCCCCTCCCCTTCAACCCTCTCCGATGGTCCCCATGCTCCCAATTTACTCAGAAGATCTTGTCGTTTTCTACTTCCCATGTAGATTAGATCTATGTATATATCTCTTTGTGTCCTCATTGTTGTCAAGGTTCTCTAGGATTGTGATTTGTAGGCTGGCTTTCTTTGCTTTATGTTTAAAAAACACTTATGAGTGAGTACATACGATAATTGTCTTTCTGGGTCTGGGTTACCTCACTCAAAATGATGTTTTCTAGCTCCATCCATTTTCCTGCAAAATTCAAGGTGTCGTTATTTTTTTTTCTGCTGTGTAGTACTCCATTGTGTAAATGTACCACATTTTCCTTATCCATTCTTCAGCCCAGGGGCATTTAGGTTGTTTCCAGGTTCTGGCTATGACAAACAATGCTGCTATGAACATAGTTGAGCACATGTCCTTGTGGCACGGTTGAGCATTCTTTGGACATATACCCAAAAGTGGTATTGCTGGGTCTTGAGGAAGGTTGTTTCCTAATTTTCTGAGAAATCACCACACTGACATCCAAAGGGGCTATACCAGCTTGCATTCCCACCAGCAATGCAGGAGTGTTCCCTTTACCCCACAACCTCTCCAGCATAAGTTGTCATCAGTGTTTTTAATCTTGGCCATGCTTACAGGTGTAAGATGAAATTTCAGCCATCCATCCAGGACCCATTCTGTAGGCTGTCACTTTGTCTTGTTGACCATGTCCTTTGCTCTACAGAAGTTTTCAGTTTCAGGAGGTCCCATTTATTAATTGTTTCTCTCAGTGTCTGTGCTACTGGGGATATATATATATACATATATATGTGTATATATATGTATATATATATATATATGCCAATGCGTTCAAGTGTACTTCCCACTTTCTCTTCTATGACGTTCAGTGTGGCTGGCTTTATGTTGAGGTCTTTGATCCATTTGGACTTGAATTTTGTGCATGGTGATAGATATGGATCTATTTTCATTCTTCTACATGTTGATATCCAGTTATGCCAGCACCATTTGCTAAATATGCTTTCTTTTTTTCATTTGATATTTTTTGCTTCTTTATCAAAAATCAGGTAATTGAAAGTGTGTGGATTAACATCTGGGTCTTTGATTCAGTTCCATTGGTCCTCCTGTCTGTTTTTTTATGTCAATACCAGGCTGTTTTCAGTACTGTAACTCTGTAGTAGAGTTTGGAGTCAGGAATTGTGATGTGTCCAGAAGTTCTTTCTGTTGTACAGGATTGTTTTGGGTATCCTGGGTTTTTGCTTTTCCATATGAAGTTGAGTACCCGAACGTCACTTCTTCACTGCGGTTTCTTAGGCATGGAAATGGAATTTTCTGGAGGATTAGTTTCCCCAGTTCAGCTTTGTGAGCATGGCACTCAGAAAGGGGCATCTCTTCTGCATGTTCATAATCTGCAACACAAATGAAACAGGGCTCGCTAGCTGGATGAAAATGCTGGTACAGGTGATGGGGGAAGTGGGCTTAACTGTGGGCGAGTCATTGCACAACACCGAAGGGGTTTCTCCCGACATCCAGTTTCACTGTTCAGTTTTGGGACACTCACTGCAGTGGTTTCGGTTCTGTTCTTCTCTTTCATCATGTCCAGGCATCCTTGTTACAGTTTAGTTTTGTGATTACAGCAGAAACACCCAGGGTCCTATAGCGGCAGTAAGACTGTTCATCCACATCATGACTTCAGCTCCTTAGAGTTCAAGAGGCCTGACCAGCTCTCATTTGTTTAAAAAATAATTAAAAAGGAAATTTTTATGTATGTGATGCGTTTAACTTAGCATTTTTTAAATTTGTTTTTATGTGCATTGGCTTTTTGCCTGTGTGTATGCTTGTATAAGGGTGTCAATTCTTCTGGAATTGTAGTCACAGGCATGTGAGCCATGTGGGTGCTGGAAACTGAACCCAGGTCCTCAGTGCTCCTAACGGCTGAGCCATCCATCTCTCCAGCCTCCTTAGCATTCTTTTTTTAATGATTTATTTATTTTATGTATATGGGTGCTCTATTGCATGTACACCTTTATGCCAGAAGAAGGCATAAGATCTGATTGTAATGGTTTTGAACCACCATGTGGGTGCTGGGAATTGAACTCAGGACCACTGAAAGAGCAGACAGTGCTCTTAACCACTGAGCCATCTCTCCAGTCCCGGTTACCCAGTTAGCATTCCTCTTCTTTTTTTTAATTTTTTGGTTTTTCAAGACAGGGTTTCTCTGTAGGTTTGGAGCCTGTCCTGGAATTAGCTCCTGTAGACCAGGCTGGCCTTGAACTCACAGAGGTCTGTCTGCTTCTGCCTCCCGAGTTCTGGGATTAAAGGCGGTGCCACCACTGCCCGGCCTGGTTAGCATTCTTTAAAGAGATAAATATTCTAAAATGAGTTTCTGACAGTTCTGTCTCAGAGATGCCCACACCAAAAGGTGTGTCTTATTTTTTACTGAGTGCTTCTTTTTCTTTTAATCCTCATGCTTAAACTCTGTTTAAAATGCCATTTAATAAAAATTATTTAAAATTTTTAAAGGTAAGTGCATTTTAAAAGGACAAGTTAAGATGAACGGATGAAGCACATTTTTGCTACCCTGGTTTCTGTATCTTAAACTTCTGCCTCAACAGCTTTCTGGTCCTTCGCTGCCTCTCAGCTGCCCCGGGATTCCCAAAGTGCACCAGGCACTGCAGACCCACTTTGAATAAGGAAATAGCAATTTCAAAATCATATTTATTGCCCACCCGTGTAGCAGCTCTTCTGAGTACACTGACTCTGCATTGTAAAATAATCCTAACTGCATTTTGTAGAATTAAGACATCTTGTTACCTCCCTCCAGAGTGTATTTCCCTGCCCCCACTCAGTGGCTGTCATTTCTTTTTCATCTGGGTCCAGAAACAAGAGACTCGCTTTTATATGTGTCACAGAAATAGGTAAAGGCTTACCATATTTGTTCTTGCCAAGGACTCTGATTTATCTATCTGAAAACTTATTTATCTATCTGAAACTTATTTATTTATCTATCTGAAACTTATCTAGACAAGAAAGTCTGTCAGGTGGTATTAATATACTGGATAGTAAAATGGTTGACATACATTGGAAAACCAAGGATCAGTTCTGTATTCGCTGAATTATTTTAATTGCATGTATACATGTGGAGGGGTATGTGCAAGTGAGTGCTAGTGCCTACAGATAGAGGTGGAGGGGCCAGATATCCTGAAGCTGCAGCTGCAGGCAGCTGAGAGCCTCTGATGGAGTGCTGGGAACCAAGCCAGTCCCACTTCAAGAACTGCCAAACTCTTAAGTGTTAAGCCATTGTTCCAACTCCAAGAAAACTTATTCTTAATGGGATACCTTCTAGAAGTATAATTCCCATAGAATATTCTTATTAGGGGCTTTTCCTTTCACAATACCAGCAAACTAATCACTTCGGTTCAGGAGTATGGGTCACTCAGTAATATGGATATACTGTCACTTCAAATATAAATGTTATTTGTATGTGTATGAGTGTTTTCCTTGTGTGTATGTATGTCCTCCACATGCATTTGGTGCCCACAGAGGCCAGAAAGAGTCAGAAACCCCTCTCCCCCAGAACTGGAATTACAGATGGTTGTGAGCCATCATGTAGGTGCTGGGCATCAAACCCACAAACCTCTGTGAGAGCAGCAAGTGCTCTTAACTGCTGTCCCATCTCTCCAGTCCCACAAATTCATATTTTATTTCAACAAAATTGTATATAAACAAGTTTCAATATTTTATTATAAGCCCAAACATCCGACCATACTGACCAACTGACATAATAAAACTGTTACTAGATAGCACAATTTTAGGCAGACTTTTATAATTATTTAGGCTATTTAACATATAAAAATATTTATACTATAGGTTAATTTTGTAAAGGCCCAAATGACATGTACTCTGTGATTCCAACTCCAGCGCTCACTCGGGATTTGGGCATTAAGATCAATTATACTATAGTCTGAGGATACTCAACTCAGGCTTAAATTATACTAAAATCTGTGGGTGCTCAACTCCTTTATAGAAAATGGCATAGAATCCATGTCTAATAAACATCCTCCCACATACTTTAAATCATCTCTAATTTACTTATAACACATAATAGAATGTAAATGTTATATAAATTGATGCTACACTTTTTTGGTTTGTGAGTCACTTGGCATGGGTGCTGGGATTCAGGCTCAGTCCTCTGGAAGAGCAGCAAATACTCCAAAATCTGAGCCATCTCCAGCCCCACATCTGTCTTTTGAGTGTGACTCGTTGGTTCAAAAAGCTTTAGATTGTGGAGAGTTCTGAACTTTTAGAAATGCTCAACCTGTACCTAACTGTTCTGGGAAATATTTAAGCGACATTCTAATTTGGATAAACATTCCCACACCAGAGTGGATAAAGATCAACAGGGGATGGAAGTGCTTAAGGGGCTTCAAGAAACTGAGCCACCAAACCTCTACGACCTCATGCAGCAAACTGAAAAGCAGAAACTGAACAAGGCCACAAGAAACCAGCCATGGAAATCACTCTAAACCAATGGTGGCTGGTCCTTGAATCTTCACTGGGAAAGGGATTCTTTGGCTTCCTCCCAAAATCCTCCCTAAGGAAATGTTCAAAAGTTCTCCAAAGGGGCTGGAGAGATGGCTCAGAGGTTAAGAGCATTGCCTGCTCTTCCAAAGGTCCTGAGTTCAATTCCCAGCAACCACATGGTGGCTCACAACCATCTGTAATGGGGTCTGGTGCCCTCTTCTGGCCTGCAGGCATACACACAGCCAGAATATTGTATACATAATAAATAAATAAATAAATAAATACATAAATACATAAAAAAGTTCTCTAACATAAAATCTCTTCCTAGAAGTCAAACAAGTTGTAGCTAAGCAGGGCCATGGACTCCACATACCTTAGTTCAATTCAAACTTGAGTTCTTCCTATTAAAAAAAAAAATGAGCTAGAGCTGGGTGGTAGCTCAGCGTGTAAGGCATGCGGCGTTGGCACGAGCGAGGTCCCGAGTTCGAAGCCCGGTTCCGTGTGATTCTGGCACGGAGCGGTTCCGTATCCCGCGTTTGTGTGTGTCCGTGTGCTGTGTGTGGTCTCTCTCCCACGCCGTCTTGTGGGGAAAAAAATGAGCTAATGTCACCTGTATTTCTGTTTGGTTTGGTGTTTTTGAAACAGGGTTTCGCTGTAGCTATGGAGCCTGTCCTGGAACTAGCTCTTGAAGACCAGGCTGGCCTCGAACTCAGAGATCCTCCTGCCTCTGCCTCCCGAGTGCTAGGATTAAAGGTGTGTGCCACCACCGCCCAGTTTATCAGCTACATTTCTGAATCATGACCAGAATTAAGAACTTGATAAAGTCTTTGAATAATAGATAAGCAATGTTACTTCTCTAGATCAATCTTTTCTTTGTCACTGTTTCTCAAAATATGGAACCCTACAAGTGCATCAGAATCTCCGGGCATTTATCACAAAGATTAATTCCATAATTCCTGGAGGTAGAGCCTCTGATTCATTTTTATCAAACACTGCAAGCTTAAGGACCATTTAAAGCAAGCCATTTTAACCAGGCCAGTGGCAAACCCTATATAGGTCCAGTTACTGGAGAGGCTAAGGCAGGAAGATAGCAGCTTCAAAGCCTATCTATGTAAGCAACAAACCAAATTCAAGACTTTCTCTAAAAATAAAAAGTTTAAAAAAAAAAGAACCGGGTGTTTAGTGCAGGGTCAGAAAGCTTGCCTATCATGCACAAGGCCCCAGTAGTTTCAAGCTCAGTCCCGCAAAAACTAAGCTGTCATAAATATTTAGCTTCACTGGCTCAGACTCCAAAAACAATTATAAAACTTTCCCCCACAAAATATTTTATAAACTTATTGGTCTCCTCAAGAGTAGAAAAGGAAGAACTTAAATCCTCTACATTACAAGCTCCAATTTTTCATTCTTTGGAGGGTGCATTTTTTTTTCTTGCTTTAAGCATTTGTCTTTATCTCCTAAGACAACCCACTGTTTATACATGTCTGTTTAGGGAAAGCGAAAGTAAATTATAACCTCTTGTAATGCAAAAACTACTTATTAAATATCCTAATTTTAATTCAAACCATTTAATAGTATTAAGACAAAGTCCAATAAAAATGGCCATTCCTTTTATTTTTGGACGTTCAGAAATGGGTTAGGAATGTAACTCCATAGAGCAAAGTGTCTGCCTAGTATGGTCAAGGTCTCAAGTTTGAGCCACAGTCCAAAAAGATGAAAACTAGCAGGAATAACAGATAGCTAAATAGTAGCTTTTTATTTCCAAGCATGAGATAATGTGTATGTATAATTTATGCCCAAATCAAAAAATACCTACCATGGACTTCAATATCTAATTTTATTCATTTCTGATCTGGTTTAACGTCTAATTCAGCATATGCTTCATGACAGTTAAAAGAAAAGAGAAACACTTGGAACTGCTGATTGGAGAAAGTCTACAATATTATGACAGTCAGCAGCATTCTTTACATAAGAATCAGTTCTCAAAATGCACACGCTCCAGAACATGAAAATAAACTTCTGTTTCCATATTTGTTTCCAAAAGCAGTCATTCTAGAATAACTATTCATCACCTAAAACGTAGCTGAATCTAGTAAGAAATAATTATCAAACACGAATACCAATTCAAAGCACAGATTTCTGCTCTTCTGTTTAGCTTCTTCCCTAGACAAAAGCAGGAAATTGTTAATATCCTTATTATAAAATTCTGACCACACACATTGGCCTTTCCAAGTAATTCAGGGGGGAAAAAGTCAATAGAAACTCCTGAGATACAGCAGTCTTCAGCATGGCCATGAGAACCTCTGCTGATAAATGCTCTATTCCTGAGCAGGGATCCTTGTGCTGTTTATGAAGACATGTTCCATTTCTTTTACTGGGCAAATGGAAGACATAGCACTGCCAACCAAATCTATCCATTCTGTTTACTCAAAACACTTCAGGTAGGCATTAGCACAGAAATCTCCGCCCCGGGAGAAGCTAGCTCAAATACACTCGTTAGCATCTTTGGTTACAGGGCAATACAGTGTGTAGATGCTGTTAATAAGAGCTCTACAATGGCTATGTCAAGACGGAAAAATCCTACAGGTAGATACAAATGCAGTCTACACTGCCTAAGTTCTTTACAAGTCATTATGCAAAGTACAGCTCTTTTTCTGAAATGTCAAACATACTGATAGCATCCATCTCACAATGGAGCCAATCACAAATTTTCCATACTACAAGTCAATTGGAAAGGTCACTGAATGTGATTTCTTTAGTAGATAGTTAGGTCTCCAAGGGGCATACGTAAGACAAGAACATGTCCAGTTGGTTCTTCACAATCACTTCATCTGGATGCAGCTTGTGGGGTAGATGATGAGCCAAGGTCATCTCCCAGGCATCAACAAGATAGACTCCAACCCCTGAGAACATCCTCCGAAGGATAGTGTCCAGCTGAAAGTTGTACCAGTCACTGTTGAAAAGGCTGACCTCGGGCCCCAGCTCTTGGGCATTGCCTGTCCGGATGACAACCACAGTCTTAGGGCTTCGATCCAGGAGTTGGACCACAGCTCGTCGGATGTTCCTGAGCCTCCGGATATATACTTCCAAGGGGAATGTGCTAAAGTGAGACCACACTGCTATGGCCACCACTGTGTTCTTCCCTCCCACAATCCCATTCAGTTCATTGGCCACATAGTGAAGCTCATTACTGAAGACACTCGTGAAGCGGATAGGTGGACCATGGCAGCGATATTTGAGCAAGATGTTGTGTTTCTGGTCCACTGCAAGGAAGGGACCAACGTTCTTCGGACTACCCAAATTAAACTCCACTAAATCTGAAACAAGGAAAACATCAAATTAATGAAAAAATTCAATCTAAACACATACATTTTGAATAGTTAAGTGCTTTTTCCAAATATTTTTTAAAATGGCAGTACAACAAAGAGGCTCAATGTAAGTATAAAAGGAATACCCATTCTCTGTGTCCCACTTTGAATCAGTGGACCTTTTGTCTAGTGCCCTAATTATTCAAATTACTCCAAAACATCACATAAGAAGCAATATTATCAGTGAGAGAGTCTGTATATGTCTAAGATGATAACCTCCATTAAGCCAAGAAATCTTGTTATTTTCACAACTCACAGAATATTTAAGAATGAAGTTGACATTCATATGTTATCCTTATAATAAATGAGTATTCTGTCTCCTAGGATGGGGCTGTAGCTTCTATTTTATAAGCATATTTCAGTAACCACAAACATCTTTTGGAAAATTCTGCCATTTGAAAAAAACATGTATAAGTCTGGAAGGATGTCACACTAAGTAAAATAAGCCAGACAGAAAGATAAATATTCCACAACCTTCCTTATATGCAGTAACTTTAAGAGTTTAACTCGCTGGGGGCTAGAGAGACGGTTCAGTGGTTAAGAGCACTGGCTGTTCTTCCAGAAGTTCTGAGTTCAATTCCCAGCAACCACATGGTGGCTCTGATCTATAGTGGGATCTGATGCCCTTTTCTGGCATAAAGGTGTACATGTAGATAGAGCACTCATATGCAGAAATAAATCTTAAAAAAAGAGCACTGACTGCTCTTCCAGAGGACCTAAGTTCAATTCCCAGCACCCACGTGGCAGCTGACAACTATCTGTAACTCCAAGATCTGACAACCTCACACAGATATACATGCAGGCAAAACATCAATGCACATAAAATAAGTTTAAAAAAAAAGTCCAACTCTTAGAGAGTAGAAACTCACTGAAAGTCAGGGAGCTTGGGAGGCAAAGAAGAAGTTAATCAAGGGTAGCTATTCTAATGAGGAAGAGTCAGTTTAGGAGACCTGCCATGCAGTTGACAATAACATACTTCAGAAACACCCAGAGAGATTTTAAAGGTTCCCACTGCAAATAAATAAGCATATGATAAGATCATTCTGTCAACAGATCCCATTGTACCCTATAAATACATGCAATTATTTGTCAAATTAGAAATAAACTTTCAAGCCAAGAATGGTAACATATGGTTATAATACCAGTACCTAGGAGGCCAAGACAGGGGGATTGCTGAGTTCAAAGCTATCCAGAGCTACAGAGAGAGATCTTGCCTCAACAAAGGTAAACAAATAAATAAATCTAAATTATACTCCTGAATAAAAAAAAACAAAAACAAGTTTCTTGTTTTTCTAATAAACAAAAGAAAAAAAGCAGTTCTGTTTCTTTTGACTTTTATTTTTACCCTATGGTTGGAAAACCATACTAATGTCCTACAAGAAAAGTTGTCTAACATAAGAAATATCTACGTTAAGTGGTGGCTCGTGCCCTTAATCCTAGCACTGGGAGGCAGAGGCAGGCAGATCTCTATGAGTTTGAAGCCAGTCTGGTCTATATTTTGAGTTCCAGGCTAGCCAGATAGTGATATTCGTCTCAAGAAGAAAGGAAAGGAAAGGAGAAAGGAGAAAGGAGAAAGGAGAAAGGAGAAAGGAGAAAGGAAAGGAAAGGAAAGGAAAGGAAAGGAAAGGAAAGGAAAGGAAAGGAAAGGAAAGGAAAGGAAAGGAAAGCGAGAGAGGGGGAGGAAGGAAGTGAGTCAGCAGCACGATGTGGAAATCCTTCCGCCCCCCGCACCTCTAAGTCGTGTTTCAAGGCCCAGTTCCTACACAATCTGAGTGCATGGGAAGCAGAGGCAGGAGGATCCCCACAAAGTTGAGGCCAGGTAGATATATAAAGCAAAGGGCAAGCTAGTGCTGTAGGAATTCCCACTTGGGCGTGGCCTCTTATACGGTATATGCCAATGAAAAGTGTGCATCCGGCCTCTTTCCCGGCTGCTGGACTCGGTTGCTGTCCCCCGTTGGAGCAGAGGATTGTGAACTATGAGTCTACCCCTAAATAAATAACCCTCTATTATACTCAATTCTGAGCTAGTGTGGGATTTCTTTTAAGCGTCCTTCTGTAGGCTAGCAAGAGTACACAGTGAAACCTGTCTCACATTAAATACATACATACATACATACATACATACATAATAATAAATGTTGTTAATGCAATTCCAGTCACATTTCCTTAGTAGCTGCCCAGTGCCCACTACCACAGGTGCCATGAATCAACCAAGGCAGACATCAGTGTCTTGCCTCACAGTTTATGGTCAATTCTGAAAAGGACGCATCAGACTATATTCCCCTTAAGGGTTAAAGACAGATTCCATTGTATGCTCTATGCGGTCCTGAGCTTCTCCTTTAGACTCTCCGCCTTCGTTCATTACTATGTAGCGTCCGGAGTTAAAGCGAATAAAAGTTCACGCTATCATCGTTTGATAAAGATCAGGCACCCACACAAGGCTGTATTATATCAGATGAAAACCTGTCTGTAAAGGGTTTGGTGGAAAATCATCAAAACAGCCTATGTGATCATTGCTATTAAAGGAAATATCAAGCTACGTCATCAGAAATTATGAAGAAGCAACTACAAACGCCTTGCAGGCCTGCCTGGTCAGCACCAAGGCTCACCCAGCACCGTGCCACACATGACTTCCTCCTCCAAATGTTTAATCTCTGCTTCAATAACCAGAACTCGACCAGGTCTGTTTCACCGAAAAACTGAAATTGACTTTCTACTCTTTGGAGTAAAATCTACTTCTTTTTCTTTTAAAAAGTAAATTAGAGATAATTTTTTTTAAAAGTCATAAGCAACTCATACACAAAACAATGAGAATTTATATTATTTTTTTAAAAAAGACTCCATTTACAGGGTAGGAGAGATGGTTCAGTGATTAAGAGCACTCACTGTTCTTCCAAAGGTCCTGAGTTCAATTCCTAGCACCCCCATGGCAACTGTCTGATGTCCTCTTCTGGTGTGTAGATTTACGTGCAGACAAAGTACCCATATACATAAATACATATATAAAGAAATATTAAAGAGAAAATATAAAACGCCACTTGGAACCATTAAAAAAAATAGTCCCCATATAGGCTGAGGAAATGGCTCAATTGGTGCTTTTGATAAAAATATGAATGAGGACCTGAGTTTGATCCCCGGAACTCAAACAAAGTAGGGAGATGGCACAAACACTTGTAATCATGGTGCTGGAGAGGCGGGGACAGCCAGGTCTCTCAGGATCACTGGCCAACGAGACTGCCTCACAAAGCAAGCTGGACAGAGCCGAAGAACAACACCCAGGGTTGACCTTGGCCTCCCGCACGATTTCTTCACACACACCCATTAGCGCCCATACACAGAAACACAAATAGCATCACCTGGTCCTTAATAGGTGAGCACGTGACCCTAGAGAAGAAGAGAATGCCTCCTGTGGATAAGTGGTAGGTCTCCAACCAGCCCAGTCTTATTCTGAATCTGAGCTGGGCAGACGCTAAGAATGCTGGGACATACCCAGAGTCTCTCAACAGAAACCATCTCTGTCTCAGAGTCCCATTGAGGAGAGGCCCAAGAGATGCCTTTGCTACAAGGACCCACTTGGCTAATTCCTTCCAGTAAAGGAATGAGCCAAACAGAACCAGAAAAGAAATAGCTGGTAGTGCCAACTGTTTTATAATCCAGATTAGCAGAAGTGAGGTGACACCTGTTTGGTGACATAGTTCAGCTCTCTAATCTGACACAGAGAATGAAGTCCTGCAGAGCAGGTGGCTCATCCCAGGCCAGAGAGAGACAGCGGGTTAAGCCTCTGTGAGAGACCTCCTTTCTGCCACATCCAAGACTCTACGGCTGACCAGATGCTGGCACACAACTTCCAGGGTTAAGATACATCTTTAGTCCCACAGAGAAACTGCCTCCCCACCTGACGCCTCTCTTCGGGCACCAAAGGGAGCCTGCTCCTTTCAAATCTGATTTCACGTACACAGGGAAACAGTTATGAAACCAAAAGCAAAAGCACCAACCTGGGACAAACATAGTGAGGTATTCAAACCACTGCCTGATGGTGGAGTCACCAAATAAATATACCATTTTTCTCTGCAAGCATTCTGTGATGTTATCAGGGTCATTAAAACGGCGCATCTTAAACCTCCTGGGCCTCCACTGGTCTTTGTAGAAATATCCAGAAGGAAAAGTTCCTGAACCTTGAGATACTTCTAGGTCATCAGTTTCTGCAAAGAAAAGGGGGAAATCTATTATAAGATTCTGAATTTCATCTCCAAAAACAGATACAAAAAGAGAAAAAGTTTTCAGAAGAAGAAGGAAAAAAAAAAAACCTATACCCACACATTTGCTGTCCTACAAGCTTACAACAATACTTCCTGTTGTCTTAGCTTGAAGAAATCCCAGGCTTTCCCCATATTCTAAAATGGGAAGATGAGAAGTGATTATGGAGTATTGGAGGACACCGGGGGAAAAGGCACATTAGGCATTGTGTGTGTGTGTATGTGTGTGTGTGTTCATCAACATGCAAAATAAAGGAAAACGAAACCCAGGGAAAAGTATCTGCCCAGCGTTATTTCAGAATGAGAGGATCAGTTTTTAATCCCAATGCCTGAAAGAAAATGATGAGTTAATTTCACATTAAGTTTTATATATATGAGATTATGTATATATGTATATTAATATAGGAATATTAATACAATGTTTCCCAGTCCATTAAAGGTTTAATCCATGTGTTCCCAATTCAGATTTTAATTCAGAAAACCACCATTGTCGACTACAGACAAGAAAGCAATGCTATGTGGTGGATTATAGGAATCATAGGCACCACTGAAAAGCATCAGCTATGTGTGCTCAACCTCCGTAGCCTACACATGGTAACGCCAGCACTAGGACACCTTTTAGGGAGAGTCAACACCTCTCTGCCCTAGCACTTCCCTTGGGAAATGCCACTGTGGAAGTGACACACAGCAAGGTGGCAAGGCTTCGAAACACAAAGTATTAGCTAGCATCCCTTGCTCCAGGGTCAGTTTGGGGAAAGGAAGCATGTCATTTCAAGGAAGCTACCACCATCTCTTTAAAGTTCCGATTAGCATTCCTGCTGCTCAAAGTGAGCAAGCAGAGCGAGGGCCCAGGCCTGACTCAGACACTGTCAGAACCTGAGGCAGGCAGGTGAGACCCAAAGCCCAGCTTCCCAGGTACCATACCAGGTCATCAGAGAAAAAGAGGGAGCACAGAGATGTCAGCCATTTCTTTCATCTCTTCCCTGAGGTTATAGACTTACTCCTTTCTTAATTATTCAAACTCATAATCTCCAAATAACACCAGTCATTTTATGCCACTTCCTTATACACCCCAGGGTTCAACAACAACCACAGTTCAATCGTTTCTGTTACCAGTTGATGTGGGAGAGTCTTAAGCCACAATCGGAATGTAAACACTGTGACCTAGAAATTTAAGTCAGCCTGTTTATGACTATTACAGGGTATTTGGCTCCTTAACACTGTCCATATACTCAATTCAAATTATTTTGTATGTCCAATTCTCTCTTTTAAAATGTCTATTTTCTAGCTTGCTAGTTTATGTTTAATAAAAACAGGAAAATATTTACCTCCAAAAATAGGCGAAAACTTCCCATAGATACACCTACGCTCACATAATTGCTGGCCTGCCAGCTTGAGGATGGCATGTTCCGTTGTCATATAACTGTAGCATTTCCCTGAGCGTTAATATTCTCTTTTACCTTAAGCACCCGCTAACTCTTTGTTAGTTCACAGACTAAGTGGAAAAGTAACTGATATTTGGCAAAAGTTTTAGTTTGGCAAGTATGAATACCAAAGCGTAGAAAAGCAAAGAACAAACATTTATTGGACTTTTATTGAAGAGCAATTTCCTTAGGAAAATATAGCAGAGTACACTTGGAGTTACAGCTACACCACTCAGAAGTTCAAGACCAGCTGAGGAACACAGCAAAACACCATCACAAAACAAGACCAAAAATCTCAGCGAGCAAACAAAACCTCAGCAAACGATCAAACATTGTTTCACCTTTGCCTGCCTAAAAACTCCCTCGTTTTATTATTACACTATGTGTGTGTGTGCGCGCATGCGTGCACATGTGCGCATTTATGGAAGTCAAAAGACAACTTGTAGGAGCTGGTTCTCTCCTGCTATGAGGGTGCCAGGGATCAAACTCAGGTAATCAGGCACGGCAGTCTGGGCTTGACCAGCTGAGCTATCTCGCCTGTCCTCTGTGATTTAATGTGTCAATACTGCATAGCCAGAGAGCTACAGAGAACACACCTGGGGCACAAGAAAACACTGGAATGAGAATTAAAAGTGATTTTGAAGTTACAGTTTTTACCCCTGGTAATTTGGCAGATTCAGTTATTTTGAGTCAAATACATGTTAAAAGGAAAAGTATATATCACACAGGAAGCAATTACCATTTCCATGAGAATGTTAATTATATTTACTAGCAGAGTTTAGTTAAGCAAAGCAAATCAATTACTGTAACTGGCAGTCATTCTTTAAATGCATGGCGCTGTTTAAGAGTGGAATGTGTGTGCCTATACCGCCCCCTTACGGTCAATTTGTACAACAGCGTTTCCTGACTGGTTTAGAATAATTTGACGTAGCTTAAAAAGTGTTTCTTGGAACTTCAACTTGGGCCTTCAAATCACTAAGATATGAAATTCTCTTAAATTGATAACATAACCCCAATCTACTATTTCTTTGGAATAAAAATTAAGACGAAAAATAAAAATTTGGTATTACTAAATTGTTATTCTGAATATTAGTAAAGGGGAAATTTTACCAAGACAGATCTTTATGCAAAATATAAATATGTTTTTGGCTTACTTCAAAAAAAAAAAACTTTTTGAGACTCCTTATGTAAAATCAGAAGGCACATTTTTTTGATTACTTGCAAGTACTGTCCCGCCTTCTCTAAATATCTTAGCTTCTCTTCAAGGGCCAGATCTGATGTTTTTCTCCAACGGGTACTGCTATCTCATGTTTTGCAAGAATTTTCTCAGCCGGGCGGTGGTGGCGCACGCCTTTAATCCCAGCACTCGGGAGGCAGAGGCAAGCGGATCTCTGAGTTCGAGGCCAGCCTGGTCTACAAGAGCTAGTTCCAGGACAGGCTCTAGAAACTACAGGGAAACCCTGTCTCGCAAAACCAAAAAAAAAAAAAAAGAATTTTCTCCATGGGGGAGACTAATCAGTATCTATACCCCACCCACAACAGTCCCCCAAACGAACCAAGGTTCAGTTCTACCGAAGTTCACCCTGGGGAACCAGAGTCTACTAGGCATTCTCACAGAGAATGGAGGAGGGGCTGCTGCCAGGGGTGCTCTGGTCCTAAAGCCTTCACTTAGCAACAGGAGGCAACTCCCCAGTAGCCACAGATGGTGTCCCCCTTCTCATAGTCTCCCCAGCCTACCTCCTCTACCCCCACCCAAGACCCCAAAGGCCACCTGCCGCTAAGGCAAAGGGCTAAGAGAGCCGCTAGATACTCAGGTGAGAGACCAATGACTCCCAGTGCCCTGCTTCTCTGAGGGAGTGCCAACAGTCAACAGGCCCAGCTGTGGGGAGCACACACTGCTAGGCTTATGATGGTGACATTACTCTGCCTGGGGCTGGGGAGGATAGCACTATACAGCTCTACATTGTCCATTAGCCTAATGAGTGCTAGCTGGACCGAAAACAGAACACAAGGAGAGAAAAAAAAGACTGAGAAATTTTCCTCAACCAACTACAAAGAGCAGGATGAGAAGAATTCCATGAGAACTAAGGGCATAAGTTTGGGAACCATCTCAGCAAGATAGGTGAGGTTCCCAATAAGGTATGAGTTCAATTCCCAACAAGGGTAGGGTCCATCAAGGTCCCTGAGGGAGTTAGCTGGGAAAGCGTAGGGACCACAGCACAGATAGGAAAGGAAAGTCACCAGTAATTCCGACACTGGGGAAGTCTGTCTGTCACCAGACACTTGTCCTTTCTGATAAGCAGGTCTACTCCAACTAAAAACTGTTTCTTGCTTTTAACTGGAAATATAGCTTCATGTAACGGTAATTATGGCGATCTTAAGAAATACACTGCACTCTAAACACATGGGGAAAATGAATTAGCTTAAACATAAATAGTAAAACTTGTAGGGAAAAAAGCTTCAAAATATAAAACCATAAAAAAATAAGGGGAAAGATTATGAATTCATTCAAATTGATCTAAAAATCTTCCTTGACAATGTTATTCAGAGCCTGGTAAAAAGTGCTTATGTGTCGCCATCTTCCTGTTTAAATTGGTGAGAGAGAGAGAGAGAGTTTAAGAAAAGATTCTGAACTCTTTTCACAGAGACCCACCTTCCTCTGCCTCCTGAGTGCTGAGATTAAAGGTGTACACCACCACCACCCAGCTAAGATTCTGAACTCTTAAGGTTGGGGTGGGGAGGATACAAAATGAGCCTAAAACATCTTATGGTGTCAGAAAGTAAGGAAGTGCTCAATGAAGAGATACGCATAGATCAACAGGGCGAAGAAAAGTGGTTCATACTCGCAATCCCACACCGGGGAGGCCAGGGCAGGCAGACTTCATATTTGAGGCCAGCATGGGTTTACAGAATCCAAACTCAACTGTCAAATTTGGAACAATTCTGGTACACACACACACACACACACACACACACACACACACACAATGATGGGGTTAAGCTAAATTTTATCTCAAAAATAAAATAGCTGGGCATGGTGGTGCACACCTTTGGTCTCAGCACTTTCTGGGAGTTCAAGGCCAGCCTGTTCTACAAAGTGAGTACCTAGAGAGCCAGGGTTATATTATGAAACCCTATCTCAAAAAATAAATAAAGTTAGTTAAATTAAAAGAAACAAAATAATGTCTACAGTGATATAGACATGAAAATTGACAACCCTTCTTCATGCTAATATTCCAATTAATAAACCTGGAAAGGAGGGGCAGGAGAGATGGCTCAGAGGTTAAGAGCATTGACTTCTCTTCCAGAGGTCCTGAGTTCAAATTCCAGAAGCCATATGGTGGCTCAAAACCATCTGTAGTGAGAGCTGATGCCTTCTTCTGGTATGCAAGCAAACATGCAAACAGAACATTGAATGCATAATAAATACATATATAAAAAATCTTTTTAAAAAATAACTCTTAAAAGGAATGCCACAGAAACCATTGCTACATTTGAATCCAACAGAAGTTGAAGTTAGTGGGTGAAAGTTTAAGTAGAAACATAATGTTTGTGTGGAAGGAAAGACAGAGCCTGCTTAGGGTCATAAAGTACCACCTCTGTCAATGAGGCCTTCTGGGAAGCTCCCTCTATCTGGGCTCCTTGGATACTCAAAGTAAATTTTCCACTAATTATGTACCTGCTACGTAGGAGTTCCTCACTCAAAGCCACAGTATTCAGTGCCTAATAACATTAAGTTACCTTCTTCCATTAAAAAAAAAAATCCAAGTGAATCGAACCTATCTTCTCTCTACATAAAATAGTCTATCACGGGCTGGAGAGATGGCTCAGTGGTTAAGAGCACTGCCTGCTCTTCCAAAGGTTCTGAGTTCAATTCCCGGCAACCACATGGTGGCTCACAACCATCTGTAATGAGGTCTGGTGCCCTCTTCTGGCCTGCAGACACACACATAGACATACACACACATACATACATACACAGACATATTTATTATGTATACATAATAAATAAATAAATATTTAAAAAAATAGTTTATCACCACAAGCCCGTGCCAATTCGTGGCCGATCTGGGACCTGTGGGCAGAGGTAACCAGTAAAAGCTCTGCTTCAGAATAATATAATGGAGCATGCAGGTGAATATAAAGCAATGTGACCACGAGTCCCTCAGTACTGAAGCTGAGCTACCTCTTTCTGGCTCCTGGAGTCTTCCTGCATGTTCTGTCCACCTTCAATATGGAATTTTCCACTATTAAAAAAATGAAAAACGAAAATCCCCTGCTATTAACCTAGGACTCTACAGGATGCCTGGGAACATCACAAACCTGGCAAGCATGGCAGAGTGGAAGGAAGAAGGGCAGACTCATTAGTGGGGTAAGGAGTTTGAAGTGTAGTATTATTGAGGAACAAACATCACATCTACTAACACCTTGGCTGCGGGTTGGAAGGAATTCTGGTCGTTGAAGGTAAGTGTTTTCACTAATGACACTCCACACACACATCCCCTACTAGGAGCAAGCCATCTGGTTCAAGTGTAAATCAAATACAGATCTTCACCAGAAGGCTGAGACTTCACCTAACTGTGGACGCCAGACACTATCTCTATCTGGTCTACAAACCTTTTTTAGATCACATGATTCTTCATGAATTCTGAACCAGATACCAGCGTTTTAAAATATGTGACTATCACAGTTTAAAACTCAGATTAATTGAGAAAAACAAAACAAACAAGCAAAACCTGAAGACTTCTGGTTTGATGCAGTGAAGAAAATCTGATCTCTGGGTGCAGGGGATTTGGTTTTGCAGGAAACAAAGGAGCACAATGCCCCCTTGAGGTGGTCCTGGCTCCTTGATTCGTTCTGAATAGCTTACATTAGGCATATATAATACCCATCCTTCTGGGTGCACGTGTATTGTATATCCAGTACTTGTGGCAAAGGGGATGGCAATACATGTCATGTGGGGGATAAATGTCCTCAATAACTACAAAGTTTTCTCCTATGTAAGCCTCCTGCTCTCTAAATTTCCTGCAGCAAAGACAGCACGCTTACTCCTCTGAGTTTCATTCTTTTATGGTTTTGGTGCTGTGAGACAGAATCTCACTATGTAGTTCAAGTTAGTCTGGACTCAAAGCAGTCCCCCTGCCTCAGCCTCCCAACGATGACAGATGTAAGCTGCTGTTCCCAGCTTACTCTTCATTATTAATACTTACACCCATAGATCAGAATTGTGTCAACTCACCGGTTTGTAGGTGCTGGTGTGAGACAGTGTCAACCACAGACTGAGCCCAGGCCTTAGAAATGCTAAAAAAAATGGACACTTTTCTACCGAATCCTAAATTCCTCCTCTACTCAAGTGTTTAAACACTTTCCGTAACTATTTACATGCCTGTCTTGATTACCTATAGTACAACACGATCCAACAGCACATACCGCCAAACATGATATCAAGTTACCAACTGGGTTTTTAGATTTTTAATTTTTTTTTTTTTTTTTTTTTTTTTTTTGGTTTTTCGAGACAGGGTTTCCCTGTAGTTTCTAGAGCCTGTCCTGGAACTAGCTCTTGTAGACCAGGCTGGCCTCGAACTCAGAGAGATCCGCCTGCCTCTGCCTCCCGAGTGCTGGGATTAAAGGCTAGGTTTTTAATTTTATTTTGAGTCATTTCTGTCTTAATAGCCACAAAAGGTTAGACGCTTCCATATTAGAAAACATAGCCCTAGAGGCTCTAAATAAGTATAGAGTGTATAGTGGAGGAAAAAGAAGACAACTTGTACATTAGCACACCTAGAACAGCCCAGCATTAAGTACACAAGATCTAGCTGAGTTTTAAACATAAGCCCTCACTATTCTCAGTTCGCGCTCAGAAGAAGCCATGGCATAAGAACGGGTGAAACACGTCTTGTACATCAAACCCCTTAACATCGAAACAACACATCTGGGCTGGAGAGATGACCCAGCAGTGAGGAGCACAGCTGCTCCCGCAGAAGCCCCCGGCTGGGTTCCCAGCTCCTCCAGGGCCCCTCACAGTCTTCCGACACTCCGGCCCCAGGAGCTCCAGCGCCCTGACCTGGCTCCTGAGTACTGCAGGCCTGCAGTGTGCATACACACACACAGGGGGAACACTCAGAAAATAACAAATTAACACTCTTAAAAAAAAAAAAAAAGAATCATCATCAAGCTCATTTAATTTTACCTTTCGTTCTCCTGGAAATCACAGTCACCCAGTCGGGTCCACTGGAGTTGATCGGCATTTTGATATTGACACCACTTGGGAAGAAATTGAAAAAAAAATCACAAGTTTAGACTGAGATTCAGGGACATTTGTTTGCAGTTGTATATGTTTATCTGTAAGTGAAAAATACATACGCTTTCACGGCGCCTTATAGTGAAGCAGAAAAATTAAGCGATATGACTAATAGTTAATAAGCTAGGGCTCTTGGGAGAAGGTACTACACACTGAAGAGAAATTACTAAATCCTCAATGTCTTCACACACACACACACACACACACACACACACACACAAATAAACTATACATACTACTTAGCCAGTCTTAGGAATGCAACTCCACAGTATCTAACTCCAGGTTGAATATTCCTTTTGAAAACAGAATTCTACTTTGTTACTACATGATTTTGGGGTCACAAGTCCTCTGCTGAACTAAGTATGCTAGGTTCCTAAGGCAAGCCCAGGTCTGGGAGGAGTCCCCATGGAGATGCCCTGTCTCCAAATAGTACTCAAACAGTCCTTTGTTCACCAGTGCGGACTCCATGGTGTCTGCCCCCCTTACCACGACACACACCCCTCAAGGATATGGGCGGGGCTTCGCTCACTTTGAATCTCTAGCACTTAGCTCAGGCCGCGGACTAGCGCTATGCTCAGTAAATTCTCTTGAAAAACTGAAGGAGAACTGAAAGGAGAGCCAGCAGCAAGGCCTGGGAATCCAGAAGAGTCACTGCTGGGACTCTGGTACTCCTATCAAAAACGAGCTTTAAAACTGTAGACTGCTTGGCCTCCTGTGGGATATTTCCACCGCTCCCTGTTCGAGAACAATGTGTTCATCCTAGGGATGATGAGAAAGCGTCACTTACATCCTGGGCACCGTTCTGGCTCTGGCTTATGTGGTAAGACTCCCAGAATCTCCTCCCTAATGGGACTTGATATTCTATAGAACAGAGACATAAAACAAGTAATGAAGGATCTCTACAGGGCTGGCTACACCAGAGAACAACAGAATTCCTTATCTTACACAGCGACATGTGATGACTTTCAAGAGCACACATGTAAACCACTCTCACAAACTTGGAGTTTTTTTCATCCAAAAATACATAATAACTTTCACATAAAGCTTTTAAGGACAGTTTTCGCCATAATTTTCCTGCAAAAATATTTAACCTCAATTTAGTTGTATAAAAACAACAAAGCAAATCTAAAATAAGAAAACATTTTATAAACATATCAATATTGGGCCGGACGGTGGCGGTGCACACCTTTAATCCCAGCACGCGGGAGGCAGAGGCAGGTGAATCTCTGTGAGTTTGAGGACAGCCTGGTCTACAAGAGCTAGTTCCAGGACAGCTAGGACTGTTACACAGGGAAACCTGTCTCAAAAAACAACAACAGCAACAAAACTCAATATTGAAATTGTCCATACCATAAAAGGCACAAGAGATGAAAGAATTTTCCTCAATTTAAAAAGATAACAAAGTATAGAATGTGATCGTAGATCATGCAGATATACTTTGTTATCATAGATCACATAATTAACAAAGGACAATACTGGGGGCACCCAAACATGGTCACCAGTGCTGTATCGGTGACAAACATCCCAACTGTGATAACTGCTATGATGACATGCTGGACACCCCTGCTCTTGGAGATGTTTGCTGCTGGGGTCGGTGCTCTGATGGCTGCAGCTTACTCTATTTCCAACAGGAAAACAGACACAAGCGTACACATAAAGCACATGTTGAGGATAAGAAAAACAAATATGGATAACACTAACAACCAAGAATCTAAAAGAAGACAGGCGGGTGGTGATAACATCAAAGTTTCCCAAAAACTTACAGCAGCTGCAGGGTTATTGTATGCTTACTTTGGTCGGACTGGTTTGGGTTGGTTGGGTTTTTCGTGTACATGTGTGAGTACAGGTATGCATGCAAACATTCACTTGTTCATGTGTGTGCATGTATGGTAGGAAGGCCAGAGAACAACCTCAGACAGGGTTTCTCACTGTTCTGAGGCTCACCGAGTAGGTTAGGCTGCCTGGCTTGTAAGTAAGACCCAGGAGACTGCTTGTCTTTGCCACTCTCTGCTGGGATCACATACACCCACCCCCACACCTAGACCCTCAGTGTGTTCTAGAGACCTAACCCGGTTCCCCATGTCTGTACATCAATCGCTTTACAGATTGGGCTATCCACCCTTCCCCCTCTGTTAGGTTTTATTCTGTTTGAGCCCAGGCTACCCTTGAACTCCCAATCCTCTTGCCCTGGCCTCCGAAGTTTGGGCTACAGGTATGAACCACCATGCCCAGAAAGAAAGTATAAATCATGTTAAAAAATAAAAGAACTTCTCCATGATATTGTCATTTTGAAATGCCTGCCCTTATAATAGAATCTTTGAGGGAGAGTCCTTCCCAAGACCAACATTGTCTCTCTCCTAAGGATAAAGAACAAAGATCCTTAATTGTCTACCTATGATTTGAAGAACCAAACCTCAAAGCTATCCAGGTGCAATCACTCTGTCTATAATTCAACACTTGGAAAAAATGAGGCTACGCAGTGAATTCCAGGCCAGCCTGGGCTATCATGAGCTCCTATCTCAAACAAACAAAATGACAGCAAAGCTTCTTAATTTTTTCTAACCTAAGCAAGGTAGACAGCCTTGGACAAAGGTCAAAATAAGCTCGAGGGAGCTCAGAGTACTGTGTCCAAGTCATTAAGACCAGTTTCCTTTCTCTTTGAAGAGAACCTACTGCTAGGTAGAATGTCAGCAGTGTGAAGGGTAATGAATTGACAATATCAATAGGTTTCCATCAAATGAAGCGACCTCAAACACGTACCCTAGCCAATCATCCCAGTTGTAGAGAGCTTCAGGAGGATGACGTACTATAACCTACAACTTAGCCAGCCAATCCCGGTCCAGGCAGGCACACGGCATCTTTTTCTCTTTCTGTAGTAACAGGGTCTTCCTGTGCTTTTATCTCTAATGCTGGGATGTAGTGTTAGGAATGTCTTTACATGTTTTGCTATTCAACTCTCTATCCCTTTATCCCACTACTTTCCACATGAAACTTGGTTAAATTACAACCATGCTTCCTCTTCACTGGGAGCCACTGGACAGACTGACGACCCAATCCACCTGGATAGTCTTCACATAGAGGCAAAAAAAAAAAAATGCATAGAAATAAAGTAACGTGCTCACATTCATTGAAAAATAGCAAGTCTTGGGTCTGAGCTCAAACTTAAAATATGTAAATACAGTATACATACATGAAACTTTAAAAAAAATAAATTTAATTTTAAAATTAAAAGAAATGAAATCCTTGAAACTTGGCATGGTAGCACACACCTGTAATTTTCATCATTTACGAGGCTGCAGCAGGAAGGTGGGCTTTCTTGCCAGTTATATAGTAAAACTTGGTCTTGAAAATGTGTAAGTATCCAGGCAGCACTTGGGAGACAGAGGCAGGCGCATCTCAGTGATTTCAAGGCTGTCCTGGTCTACAGAGCAAGTTTGAGGACAACCAGGGCTACACAGAGAAAGCCTGCCTTGAAAAACCAAATAAATAAATATAAACATAAATAAACTTTTAGATTTATGTGTAGGATGTTTTTCGTCTTTGTTTTGTTTTGTTTATTCAGCCACACAAAACACTGTTCTTCTAGAGCACTGTCTAGTAAATGCATGGAATCAGGCTCCCTCTGCTGGCCCTGAAAAGAAGTGTATGACAAGAGTTCACTGACATCAGGACAGGACTACACGCTGACTTGTGGAAAGTGGAAAATCGGTTTTATTTAAGAAGCTCCTACAACTACACACTTCACAAAAACATTTTTCCTTCCAATATGAGAATCCGTTAAATATTAAATATTCAAACTTCAGGATGTCTAACTTTACTCAATGAAAATAGTTCTCTACCAGAGCCCTGCATCCAGGCATTTTATATGGGAGTGAAAATATTCATGGGGAGAAGCCAGTAGTGTTAGGGATGGAGGAAAGATGCCACCAAAGTATGCTCTATAAAAAAAAGTCAATTCAGAAAAGAAACTATTTAGAAGGACTGAGGAGATGGCTCCACCGTTAAGTGCACTCGCTGCTCTTAGAAAGGACCTGGGTTTGACTCCTAGCACCCACATCGTGGTTCCCAACCATCTGTGGCCCTGGTTCCTTCTTCTGACCTCCATCAACACCAAGCATGCACATGGAGTACACACATACGTCACACATTCACGCAGGCAAAATACCCATACACAAAGAATAAATCTTTTAAATTCTTTAAAATATACATTTATATGTTCTTCCAAACGATTGTGTTTTTGATCAGGTAGTTTTATAACTTCATTTTTATAGTTTGTTATAGTTTTATAAGTTTTTGTCACTTAGCAATCACAGACACGTACAAAGCACGTATCTTTGTACCTTTAATGCATGCTTATATATAATGCTTAGAAAAGGGAAAATGGTATATCATCGCAAATATTTACCACTTGTTTATGCTGGAAACATTCAAATTCGACTCTACTTATTTTTTTTAAATGTTCAGTTAGTTATTGTCAGCCATAGTTACCCTGCTACAATAGAACAGTAGAAGTAATTTCTCCTATCCAACATAACTTTTCCCCAGGGCTGTTATTTCAGTTCAGAAAAAACACAAATTTCAATTCAGACTGATTCTATATTTTTTCATTCTGCCCATTACCATATACTGGCTGTGCTGAAAAACATTCTGTTTTATGCTGAAAATAAGTATTTTAGCACAATACCATAGTACTTTCAACAGCTGTTAAAATACAGGGTTTACTGTGGAATACCCTGCTCCTATGCTTACTAAGTTAGCTCAGTAATACTGCCATATCCATTTATTATAGATAAGCATTTATAATATTTAAAAGCTGATCTGTTTCTTCAACATTTTAGCATCACTCACGACCCTCAAGTACCAGTGACCAGCCCTCTATTCCAGGGTCAGAGTCAGGGAGCAGAATACACAGTGCCACAGCATGGGGGGTGGGTCAGAGAACTACTTTTTGAGCGTTAGTTCTGGCCTCCCACTTTGTTAAGGTAGGGTCTCTCTTGTTTCTGCCATGCTGCATACTCAGGCCAGCTGGCTTGCAAGCTTCTGGACAACTCTGATATTTCTGTCTCCCATCCATCTTGCCACAGGAGTGCTAGGATTACAGACGTGTGCCACAGCAGGTTTTTATGTGGGTTCAGAGGACGGAACTCAGGTGTCAGACTTGCACAGCAAGCATGTACTAAGCCATCTCCTGATAATCTTGTTGTTTTTTTTTTAAATGGTAGCACATAACTTTAATCCCAGCACTTGGGAGGCAGAGGCAGGCAGATCTCTGTGAGTTTGAGGCCAGCCTGGTCTATAAGAGCTGGTTCCGGGACAGACTCCAAGGCTAGAGATACCCTGTCTCGGGGAAAAAAAAAAAAACAAAACAAAACAGCAGAATAAGAACAAAGATTGAAGGGTTGAAGGGTAAAAGGTCTTTAACTTAAAGTTAAATAAGCACTAAACTTCCCTTTAAAACACTGAACAAAAGTGCAAATCCTGGTTTTCTTATGCGACGCCTCTTCTGACGGGGCCAGGTTCAGACAGACACAAAATGCATACCTACAAGGGTCTCCTAAATGTGGCAAAGACAATGGGGCAGACCTCTTTTACCCCCCAGCACCCGGAAGGCGTACCTCTGAAAGAAAGCACTGTCTGCAGCAGTGAGAAGGCCCTTCATGTATCCGCCCTTGAAGTGGTTGATTCTGCTGCTGCAGGGGAGCTTCTTTGGTTTGAAGCAGAACCAGGGCTCTCCGGTGTAGAGGTCTGTAAAGTTGCACAGGGGAAGACTTCCCGGGAGGCACACATTGCACTTCATCGTTTCCGAAATCCTTCCCGAGCGGAAGAGACTCTTGAAATAGACTCTGTCTGGTTTCGCTTCCTGCAGGTACTGAAGAACTCTGATCCCTTCACTGGGGTGAACCAGAGATATGGACACTCTAACTCTGCCAGGCCAGAGCAGAGTAAAAAACACTTTGTAAAATCCATTCTGGTAGTCTACCACTCTGCCCACGGCCCCTGCCTGCAGCTTGGGCGAGTGAATTCTGGCCTGCAGGTAGTCTCCGCCATACTTCTTGGGCTTCCCTTCAAAATCGTGCACGTGAACCAGCACCTCCAGCTGGCTCCCCACCTTGAAGAAGGCTGCAGAATTCAAGATGACAAAATAGCTGGAGGAAGGGTCGGTGCTCTTCATAAAAGGGACCAAGTCCACATCAGGCACCTGCCACTTTGAGGCAGCAAGCAATGCATCCTCTTCTAAGCGTTCCTGACTGGACAGGACCTGGTGCTCATAACCACAGTATGGATTCCGGCTAATGCCCGTAGCCTGCGGGGAAACAAACTGTCCACTGCTGTCGATGAATGTCCCTGAGAGCGTCTCATGGTCCAAGTACTAAGGAGAAAGACAACAGAAACCACATTTCTCTGAATATTAGGCAAACAAATCTCTATATTGGTTTAAATTTGTATAACGTCAACTGAGATTAAACTGTTTCAAAGCAGCCTGCAAGTTTCACAGTTATTGTAGCTGAACAAGATTTACGGAAAATTCATAGAGAGGTCTCTGTAGCTTCACAAATCTTACCTCTGGGAGCTGTATGTGGATTCTTACAGTGAATTATCAGAGAACAGTTCCCTTGAGCTTCTAGCCATGGAATGGAGAAAGAAACCCATCTTTTATAAAGGAATATTGATGAGCAGTAACCAAGTGCGGTGCCCCAATGAAAATGGTCACCACCGGCTCAGGGAGTGGCTATTAGGAGGCGTGGCCTTGTAGAAGTAGGCGTGGCCCTGGTGGAGAAAGTGTGTCACCAGAGTGAGCCAGGCCCAGTGTCATGCTTTCCTGTGGCCTGCTAATCTGAATGGAGAGCTCTCAGCTCCTTCTGCAGTACCATGTCTGCCTGCATGCCACCATGCTTTCTGCCAGGATGATTACGGGCTAAACCTCTGAACCTGAAAGCTTTTAAAAGCTGCGGTGGTCATGGTGTCTCTTCACAGCAAAAGAAACCCTAACTAAGACACCAGGTGAGAAGCTACTTTTCCATACCCGAAACACAACTGGGAAAAGAGAAACCTCCAGCTCCAGCCTGTACCAAGGGTAGGAACCAGCACACACGAAGGAAGTCCACACGCGGGGGTACGTGCTTACCAAAGGACTCCAATGAAACACAGACCACCAGAATGCTCCTCATCCCCCGCGTACAAGCTACCATTTTACCACAAGCCCACAGAGCAGCTTCTTTCACCAAGCTCACTGTGTCCAGAATTCAACAACAAACTGCAAGGCAAATTCAATTGTTAAAAGTTAAAAAAACAAAACAGAATTTGAAGACAGCAAGCAGGAGCAGCCACATCAGGTGCAGGAGTGCTGGACTTATCAGACAGGGAATTTAAGTCAACAATGAGTGTAGGTAGCTCAGTGGCTCTGTGCTTGCTGCACACAGACAAGGCCCTCAGCTCAATGCTCAGCACCACAAAAGCCTTAAAAAAATACAAAACAATTTTTACAATTAAGCAACTAAGTCTCAGGCTAATGCCTCTGATGGCCACTCGGGGACCCACAGACACACATATGGTGGCCCCTCAGGCTGTGGATGGCTCTGGGGACCTGCAGACACACATATGGTGGCACCTCAGGCTGCGGGTGGCTCCTCAGGCTGCGGGCGGCTCCGGGGACCCACAGACACATATATAGTGGCCCCTCAGGCTGTGGGTGGCTCTGGGGACCAGCAGACACACATATGGTGGGTCCTCAGGCTGCAGGCGGCTCCAGGGACCCGCAGCAATGGGTAAAGTGTGGCAGCACCTTGGGCTCGGGCCACTACTGTCTGGAGCTGCTATAACTTCAGATTACAAAAATGATTTGTGCTCCTGCTGCTGCCTCCAGAAGCCCAAACTGCTTTTGCAGCCAGACAAGGCTAAGGTTAAGGACGGGAACTCCTAGGAAACAATCATATCCCGGTATGAATGTAGGAAAAGGCTGTGAGAGCGACACATTGGGAAAGCCCACCGAGGTAGCCTGGGAACACCAGACTATCAAAGATATCATCCGGACCACTGAGACGGCTAGCTGAGCAAATGGCCACTAAGACTGATGAACTGAGTTCGAGTCTCAGAACCCTGATGGTGGAAGAATAGAATCAGTTCCAGCAAGATGTACACAGTGGCCAGAGCACGCACTTATACACACAACATAAAGAAACACACTTTTTAAAAAAATTGCTAAAAGAGGACAATCTAACTAAAAGATCATTTATGAAATCACTGATGAAAAAGACATGGATGGTAAGCATATCATAATGTCCAGAAAGCTGAAGATTGTCCCGAGAGTACAGTGAGCTCTTCGTCCCCTAACACTGGCAATGCCAGGTTCAGAGGTTGATCATACAGATGGCGCTGAGGGGCACACTAAGAAAAGAGGAGATACTTTCACTGGCTTGAGAGCAAAACCCCAAACCCTGTCCGGGTACCAGAAGAACAGTGTCCCTTCCCAAGCCTATTTGCATGCTGCATAGCATTTCACAAGATGGCTTCCTGTGCTGAAAACATGAAATGTGGCATGGTCATCCGGGGGCACCCACACCTGAAGCTGGTCCCTATGCGAGCATTTCCTGCTTTCCTTAGACATCTGCGGTATTTTATTTAAAGAAAATTCAGTGAGTTGATTTTCATGGGTTCCATTCATCTTTATGGCAAAATACATCAATGCTATCATTTTTGCATGTGCAATCATGGAAGAACATTATTTGTTAATGTTACTATATGTCATTGTATTAAAAAAGAGAACAAATGGAGTGAAAAGGAAAAAGAATATTTTTTAATAAAGAAGTATTTGTATATAAAGACTAAGATGTCTAGATACTTCCAAAATGGGAAAGAAAGCTGGGACTCTTGTGTAAGTTATGAAGTTCTGAGTAAGTTACATAAGGTAAAAGATTAGACTTGGTTGTGGGGAGGCACTGGGGGATGAGAGGAGGAGTGAGAGGGAGAACTGTGGTTGGACTGTAAAATGAAATTAAAATAAATAAATGTATATGTATAAAGATAAGACTTGGAGACAATACGTGTACGATATAAACATTTCTAAGATCAAGAGTCAATACACTGGGGGCTGGAGAGATGGCTCAGCAGTTAAGAGCATTGGCTGTTCTTCCAGAGGTCCTGAGTTCAATTCCCAGCAACCACATGGTTGTTCCCAACCATCTATAATGAGATTTGACGCCCTCTTCTGGCCTGCAAGCAGACATGCAGGCAGAGCACTGTATACATAATAAATAAATCTTTTTAAAAAGTCAATACATTGATAACAGACCTCCATTAAATCAGCGCAGTTATTGACCTGCTCTTAGTTAAGTACCGCAGGAGCTTGTTTAGCGTAAGTGTTGTCACATTAAGTTCATTTAAAAGTGTTTGGTTTTGTCTAAAATGACAAGTTCACCTTCTAAGGAGTTCACAGAGAAGACAAAATACAGGGTAGCATAATGTCTATAAACCAGTCAGTTGTCAGATCCTCCAGTTAATCCTCCTCCTGAGAAATTACAAATATTTCAACTCATTTAGATCTAATGCAAGTATTTGTGGGAATATTAGACAAAAGTTTTGAAAATGTCTGTGAACTAAATTCAATATTCCACGTAGAGAAGGTTCACCTTATTCTTGCAGAATTGTGGTTGGGGGAATGGGATTAGAGACCAACATGAACGTGGTTGTTAACTCAGATTAATGCACAAAATGAAGTTAAACAATCAGAGGTTGGCTTAGTAGACACTGCAGTCCATGATGTAAAGAATATGATTCTTAGAACTGAATATTACTCAGACATTTGAAAAATGACATCATGAAATTTGCAGGCAAACGTATGGAACTAGAAGAAAAACATCCTAAATGTAACCAGATCCAGAAAGATAACTATAGTATGCATTTGCTTATGTGTGGATATTAGCCATTAAATGAGTGCTAACCAAGCTACATCCATTGGTAGACCCATAGAAGCTAGGTATAGTGGAAGGGACTGAGGGGACACATGGATCTCACTGGGATAGGGAAATAGAATAGATTTTATAGGTGAACTGGGGGTGGGAGAATGGGATCAGGAGAATCAAGTGAGGAGGGGAGATGGTACTGAGGGAGAGAATTTGAGGAATGACACCTAGAACTGAGGGGCATTTGGGGGATTGTATGGAAGCCTACTGCAGTGGAAACCTCCTAAAATGTATGAAGGCAAGCCTAATGAAGTCTCCAAATAATGGAGGAAACAGTCCCAAATGGCCATCTCTTGTCACCAAACAAAGCTTCCAGTGACAGAACTGGGTTACATATCCAATCGAGTTGTTGGACAAAGGGGCCCCATGGAAATTCCCAAACAACCCAGGCTGTTGCCTCCACTAATTTCTCATTGCTGAAGCAACACCCACACAAAATGAACATGAAGAGGTCAAGCTGATACTTACACAGAACCGTAACCCCAACCTTCTAGTGTCTTTGGTAAAGGAAGGGACTCAAGAGAAACATAAACACAAACCCAGACACAGTGCCTTTTATCTACAATGCAGTTCTGCCTCCAAAATATGCTAGGGCAATGGTGGCACAAAGCTTTTGGGAGTAACCAACCAATATCTGACCTGACTTAAGTAAGGCCCATTCCATGAGAAGGAACCAATACCTAACACTGTTTGGGCGACCAAGAACCAGGGACTAGATAGATAGTCCAGAGACCTAGGGCACTTAATTACTGGTCAAAAACAAACCAGTGATGCAATGACTCCTAATGATATTCTGCTATACTCACAGTAAATTCAGCCGTCATCAGAGAGGCTTCCTCCTGAAACAGACGGCAACAGATACAGAGACCCACAGGCAGACAATATGCAGAGAAAGAGACCTGGAACACACAGCTCTAATTGGGATGTCTCCATTAAATCCCTCTTCTCAGAACTCAGGGATCCCATGCAAGAGGAGGTAGAAAGAATGCAAGATCCAGAGGGGATGGAGGACACCAGCAGAATAATGCCCTTTATATCAACACGAGCAAAGCTCATATGAACTCAGAGACTGAAGCAGCAAATATAATGCCTGCACGGGTCTGGACCAGGTCCTCTAAGCAGCTTTTATGGGACTCCTGAATATGTGTGTGTGGGGCGGGGGGGTGTAACAGAGATAATGAAAAAGAAGGCCACGAATTTGAAAGAGAGCAATGAGTTGTATATGGGAGGGTTTGGAGGGAGGAAAGAGAAGGGGGAAATGATGGAATTATGATCTCAAAATAAATGTTTTTTTTTTTTAATAAAGAAAGGTGTTACCAATAGATCTGCCAAGAAAGAAATGTTACAGTGAAGTTTTACAGGAAGAAATAAAATTACATAGATCAGAAGTGTGAATCTAATAAAGAAAAGATGAGAGACGGGATTGTGAATGTAAAGCAAAAATATTTTCTCCTGTTTTATTTGAGATTATTTTTTAAAGATGTAGTCCGGTGTGTGTGAATGGGGGTGAGTAGGTAGGGTGCGTGTATTTTGTAGTGGTGTTCGGGTGCCCAGAAGTCCAGAAGGTTCTCAGAACCCCCAGAGTTGGAGTTACAAGTGGTTGTGAGCCACCTGATGTGGGTGCTGGGAACAGAGCTCAGATTCTCTGGAACAGTAGCAAGTGCTCTTAACCACTGGGCCATCTCCAGCCCGCTTGGTTTATCTTTGATAGGAAGTTTCAATACACTGCTCAAACTGCTCTTAAACTGCTGGGCTCACATGATCCTCCTGCTTTAGTATCAGAGGAGCAAGACCAGAGACGTATTCCACCCACCACTGTGGCTATTTTTCTTATATTTAACTGATCTGAGAGACAATGATTTGTTCAAAGCGATAACAGAAACAATTTGTATATTCACATGTGAATGGGTGGACGACATTAACACAAGTTACAGGAGAGAGCGATTCTATGTGTGTGGCAAACTTTAGAACAAGCACTAAACACTGAACTGAATAGATAAAGGATGGAAATAAGAGATGCAGTTCTGCCATCACAGCTAAAGAGGAGGAAGATGTTAGAGATAGCCACTGGACATGCCGGCAGGAGGTAGTCAAGGCCAAGTGTGACATTTGGATGACAGAAGTCACAGTTTGTCAAGTTTCAGGCAGGGAAGACAGGCTAGAGGAAGCATGTAAACAGTGTCCAGTGACTGTGTGTGATGACACCCCGGGATGGTGGGACCCTCCAGATGGTAGATGCAGAAATTCCAGGAGATGACTCACAACCTCTACCATTTCACCTGTCATGTGAGCAGCTTTATAACTTCCATGCCAAAGAATTCTTCATACCCTGGGAAGTGAAAGTACTTCATATTGATCAAAGAAATGTCAAATTATGATCAATCGGGTGGGGAGAAGAATTTTCACTCTTTAAGAAGCTTCAGGGATGAGGAGTCAAAGTAATAACATATTCAAGTTTATAATGAAAAGAAATCGGACATTTTTATGATTACTGACATTTAAGGAATCAAAAAAGAGAGAAAACACTCCTATGAAAAGCTTATGTTCTCCTTCTCAGGAGATAGGCTTCAATTTCTACAGAACCGTTGTTAAATGGAAATTTACAAAACAGAAAATTTAAATTGTGACTTTTAGAAATGGAAAAATCAAGACATAATATTGGTCTAATCTCCAAAATGGGGTACAGTCCTAAACAGAGAATTCTCAACAAAGGAATCTCAAATAGCTGAGAAACACTTAAAGAAATGTTGAACATCCTTAACCATCAGGAAAATGCAAATCAATAACATAAGTGACAGTTCATGTTGGTGAAGATGTGGACTAAGAGGGACACTCATCCATTGATGGTAGGAGTGTAAACCTATACCACCTCTATAAAAATAGTATGGTGGTTCCTCAGTAAGACGAGATTCAATCTACCTCAAGATCCAGCTACACCACTCTTGGGCATACACCCAAAGGACGCTTCACCCTACCATAGAGACACTTGCTCAACCATTACTACTCTATTCATAATAACCAGACATTGGAAACAACCTAGATGTCCCTCAACAGAAGAATGAATACAGACAATATGGTACATTTACACAACGGAGTACTACTCAGACATTAAAAAATGGCATCATAAAATTTCCGGGCAAATGGATGGAGCTAGGAAAAAAAAATCATCCTGAGTGAGGTATCCCAAATGCCGAGCGATGGATATGGTATGTATTTGCTTATATTTGGATATTAGCCGTGAAGTGATGATAGCCACGTTACAATCCATTGACTCACAGAGTGTAGGTGTAGAGTAAGGGGCTGTAGGAAACAGACAGATCTTGTTAGGAAAGGGAAATAGGACAGATAGTTATGGGTGGGTGGGGAGGACTGTAGCGAGAGGAGTAAGTGGAGGGGGTTGGGCTGGTGAGGTGCGTAAAGAGAGAGCTAAAAATAAGGGGCATTTTAGGAGTAGTACAGAAACCAAATATAGTAGAAATTTTCTAAAACATGTACATAAATGAAAGCGAACTAAATGAAATCATTTAGTTATTTAACTATTAGGGGAGACAGACTCCCAACTGGCCATCTCTTATCATCAAAGCTCCCAGTACCGGGACTGCGTTACATCTAATTGAGTTGTAGGTCAAAGGGGTCCCATGGAAATCCCCAAACAACCAAGGCTGTTACCAAGACAGCAGGTTCCTCTCCACAAAACAACAGCAAGGCCCTGCTGCTGACAATAACACCTATGTACCTCACTGAAGGTAGAGAAGTTGAGCTAATGCCTACACAGAGCCTTCACCCCTACTTCCAGCATCTTTGATACAGGTCTGCACATAAACACCATGCCTGCCACAAACCCTTTATCTACAATGTCCTACCTGCAAGATACACTAGGACAATGGTGGCACAAAGCCTGTGGGAGTAACCAACCAATATCTGATTTGACTTAAGGCCCACTCCACAAGATGGAACCCATACCCATCACTGCTTTGGGACCAAGAACCATAAACTAGATAGCCCAGGGACTAGGAAAAAATCAAATAATACTAGTCTAAAAGAGAAAAAAGTACAGTGGTAAAATGAATGCTCATGTATTTTGCTAAATTAATATAGATCAGGGTCTTCTTCAGCTATCCTCAGAGAGGCTTTCTCCTACAGTGAATGGGAACCAAAGCCATTTTGCAGAGAGAAAGAGTCCTTGGAGCTGTGTGCTCTAGTTGGGATGTCTCCATCAACTCCCTCCCCTCACAGCCAGGGAAGCCCATGGAAGAAGAAGCAGAAAGAGTCTAAGAGCCAAAGCAGATGGAGGACACCAAGAGAACAAGGCCTTCTAAATCAACATGAGCAAAGCTCACATGGACTCACAGAGACTGAAGTCGCATGCACAGGTCTGTCCCTAAGGTATTCTATGTATACCAGGACTTCCAACATTGAGTTTTTATGGGATTCCGGAGAGTTTGAACTAGTGGGTCTTTGAATCTTGTTTCTTATCTTGGGATCTTTTCCTTCTGTTGGTTTGTCTTGTTCAACTTTGATGTGATGTGTGATGGTTTTTATCTTATTATACTTTATCTTCATATGTGTGTGTGTATATATATATATGTATATATATATATCTTATTATATTTTTAATACTGAATGAAATGAAATGAACTAGTGAATGAAAACCTAGCCACTAGGGTAAAGGTTAACAGCTGAACTGTCACTTGTACCTGCCGGGAGAGGGAAAATCAGTTTTCTCCAGGAGTGACACTGGGTATTCCATATCAACCGGTCCAGGACAGGCCTCGTGTTCAGGAAGAGGTGAACAACATACAATGGACTCCACAGTCTTTGTATGTGCTTTTATTTGGCTACAGTTTTATGGAGTTTCAGGTTTTTGTTGTTTTGGGTTTGTTTCCTTTTTGGTTTTCTTTTCTTGGATTTGGAAGGTTTTGTTGCTGTATTGGGTTTTTGCTTGTTTTAAGTTGAGAAAGAATTCAAAAGCTGGGTAGGTGAGAGGGAAGAGGATCTGGAAGGACTTGGTGGAGGGGAAGAATACGTTCAAAAGTTATTTACATTTTTAAATAATAAAAAAATATAATTTAAAAAAAGTGTCTTGGGGAAAACCAGAAGTGACACTGAAAACTCCCCCTGGCTACAGGACGCCTTTCAGGAAAGGTTTCTGCCTCGCTTTTCCTTCCTAGCTGCTGAGACAGTAAGAGGGGCCAAATCATGCATTTCATGCTCACAGTGTACACATATTCTTCCTATCCCTTTACCTGCTTCCTGTCTTGCTGTGCCTCTCATTCCACGTGTAGCCAGAACAACCTCCCAAGATCTGCTGGCAGGCCGATGTGACCAAGCGGAGGAGTCACCAGTCACTTAGTGCTAAGCCACCCGGCTTTCTTCCATATGTAGGGGGAGGAAAGGTCCATCTACAGCCCACCTGTACAGTTTTGCATGCCTATAATCCCAGCCCTTGGATGGCTAACATAGGAGCATGGCAAGTTAGAGGGCACCAAGAGCAACACAGCAAGACCCTGTTGCAAAATTAAAATTAAAAGAACAAATAAAATGGAGAGTGGATCCAGACTCCGAAACCACATAGAGGACCGCAAGAGAACAAGAGGTGCTGGAGATGGAAGCCTAGTGTGAAGTGAGGGACCAATGGACAGGGCAGGGATGAAGAAGAAAGGAGGGAAGGAAATAACCTAATCAAACATCGTTTCAAAACTACCAAAATAAAAACTAATTCTTTGGAAGTTAATAAAAAAAAATTTTAAAAATTAGCTAGGCCTGGTGGCGCATGCCTTTAATCCTAGCACTTGGGAAGCAGAGACAAGTAGATCTCAGTGAGTTCGAGGCCAGCTTGGTCTACAGAGCGGATTCCAGAACAGCCAGGACTGTTACAGAGAAAAACCCTGACAAGAAAGAAAAAGAGAGAGGGGGGGGGGAGGAAGAAAAGAAAGAAAGAGAGGGAGGGAGGGACGGAGGGAGGGAGGGAGGGAGGGAGGGAGGGAGGGAGGGAAGGAGGGAGGGAGGGAGGGAGGGAGGGAGGAAGGGAAGGAAGAAGGGAGGGAGGGAGGGAGGGAGGGAGGGAGGGAGGGAGGGAGGGAGGGAATGGATTAAGGATGGGAGGCTGCCAATATTCAGAGCCTTTGCCCTATCACTGCACACTCACCACAATACACAGAAGCATTTGAAATTCACAGCAGGTCTCTCATGCGGGACACAGTGACCTCTGCTTTCAATAGAAGAGTCCACCCCACTCCAATAAGGCTCACTTATTGTTTCCAAGATGGGAACTGTCTTTCACCACTGGTTGCTGCCACCCCCCTTCCTCATTATCACTAAGGCTATTCATGGGGATAATTAGAGCTGCTAACTGGCATTCAGTCCAGAAGTTTCCAAGAATGCATCAGAACTAAAAGGGACTTTTCCTAACACTTTTTAAAAGTCCGCTTGCCTGTCTCTCTTGATCTCTCCCTCCCTCCCCACTTCGCCTCGCCTATCCGAGAGCTATAGATTGTCTTTTTCCCTCTATTATTACACTCATGCTCTTTGATGTAGTTAAAAACTAACACGGGTATAAACACACCCACATTACGGAGCTAAAATCTGCTCCTTTCCATGGTCCTGCAGGCTGGGCTCCATGCTGCATCCTCTCTTTCAGTCTCCTATACACAAACCTTCTGGATTCCATCCTCCTTCCACCTTTCCACCCTCTGCTTGCTCCGCGAGCAAGAATTCCCTAACAACTCATCTGTAGCAAAGACCTCTGCCACCATCGTGGCATCTTGCCCTCTCCCATGAGGGGAAGGCACGCCACGTGGCTCCCACTACATCTGCAGTAATAACATAACAAGATTACCCACAAGGGAAGGGCACCCATCCTACCCAGGGTCTATGCGACCCATCTATGTTCTATGCCCTTTGCTCTCCTTCTGCAGTATTATTTCTCTCGCATCCCCAACAGTCTGTAGGAAACAGTTAGCAGGCTGAGCTCCCCCATCTGAAGCAACTTCCTTCCATTTACTCCCTTGAGAGGTTCCAGGCTGAAGCACAGGAAGGGGTGAAAAAGGATGCAATCGCCTAAGCCAAAGAGATGGAACTGAGGAGTATTGCATCAAGTAGTCAAGCAGGGGCTGGGGAGATGCTCAGTGGGTTAAAAAAAAAAAAAGTCACTTGCCATACAAGCCTATAGACCCTGAGTTTGATCCCCAGGATCCACAAAAAAAAAGTAAGATGTAGTGATAGCAACAGCAAACTCACCATGGTGAGATGGGAGGTGGAGACAGAAAAAAAAATCTGCCAAAAGCTTATCAGCCAGCTAGCCTGGAGTACACAAAACAGTGACATCTTGCCTCAAAACAAAGTAGAACACTGACTCCCAAAAGTTGTTCCTTGACCTCACACAAACATGCTAGTGCAAGCATGGCACATTTTCTCTTTCTGAAGTTATTGCTATATCCTGTAAATTCTCATCATAATTTGCCTAAAATTGTGTGGATGTGTGTGTGTGTGTGTGTGTGTGTGTGTGTGTGCCACGCAGAGTACTGATGAGTATAGCACATAATGCCTGTCTGCACTCTATGCACTACCATTTATGAGCTTCGGGCTAGAGACTGAAACACACACAAACACATGCCAACAGAGAGACAGAGACATGGACCTCTAGTCACTAGTAAGAGTCCTCTATTTAATAGCACCATGGAGGCGCCAAGAGGCGAAAACCTTATCCTCTGATCCTGAAGGCAAGGCAACGCGTGCTCAGGAAGCAGAGCTGGTAAACAACTTTGACACAGCTTTCAGATCAGAAGGAAAGAAAAGACCATGCTCTCGTCAGGTTGACCATGAAGAGTCTCACTGAGAGAAGAAATGTGCTGCTGGCCAACCCAGTGCCTCTTGTGCGGGCACCACTGCCCCATGGAATGTTACTAGTCTGGACCAAGAAGAACTCTGCCTTCATGACCTGCATCTGTACTAACAAGATGTCTCAGACTCTGGAAGCTGTCTGAGATCAGAGGGTGGGCATGATTAGTTCCTGGAAATTTTCCTCTTTCCAACTTATAAAAAGCCACAGTTTATGGGCACAGCCTTTCCTTAACTTCTCTCTTTTCCTCTCCCTAGAAGAGCATTAATCTCATAAGGGCCCCTCACAAAAAAATATAGATCTTACTTTCTCTGCAGTGTCCCGCCCCGAATGTCATCACACTGAAGGTTAGTGCTTCCCACGTTTGACTACTGGGGTGAGAGGTGGGCAAAGAAACTCTTGTTTCCAGGTCTAGCCATTACCACAAAAATCTCCAAGGGAACCACTGAATTCCAAGAAATTCACAACTGATCAAGACTGGAGAGAAAGTGGAAGCCAACAAAGCCACAAGACTGGGCATCTCCCTCTTCACCTTCAGACTGATATCCCAGCAGGTGGACAGCAAGGACAGCACCCACAACTCCAAAACAGTAGACATAACAGATGGTATTCACAGTCCTGCCACCACGTGTCCACATACAATTACATCAGTACCCTGTGCGATCATCAATGGGGATGAGCAAATGGGACTGGCCTTTTCTGGGAAAACTGGTAGCAGATTTCCAAGTGCTGACTAGGTGTGAGGGTTAATACTAACTAACTTGAGCATCTGGAACCGCTTAGGAGACAAACCTGTGGGCGCATCTGTGAGAGAGTTTCTAGACTGCGTTAACTAGGGTGCAAGGACTTTCTGTAAACATGGTCGGCACCACTCCGCAGTTACCTCTGCTAGCAAAGTCCCAACAAAACTGCAAAAGAAGCGGCAGCAGAGCTAGATGAAAACAGGGGATTCGGCCTCTTTGACTAATCCCCAAAAAGCAACCAATTCAGCTAAGACTTATCTGTGAAGCAAGAAAATAAAGATTTCTCTCCTTTAAAAAAAAAATACCAAATTTAGTAAAAACTAGCCGGGTGGTGGTGGCGCACACTTTTAATCCCAGCACTTGGGAGGCAGGGGCAGGTGGATCTCTGTGAGTTCGAGGCCAGCCTTGAACTAGTTCCAGGACAGGCTCCAAAGCTACAGAGAAACCCTGTCTCAAAAAAAAAAAATTTAGTAAAAACTCTAAACACAAATCCAAGGTCTTGTGCACTTGTGACCTTGATCCAAGGTCAGAGCACACTGACATCAAAGAGGTTAAAACCAATGAGAGAATGAAATTCACAGCACAACTGAAAACAAAGATAAGCATTGTCTCACCAGTGAAATCTCACTGTGCCAGGCCTGCTGGTATACATGTGTAATCCAGCACTTGAGAAGGTAAGGCAGGAGGATCACCCTGAGCTAGACAGTGAGTCCTGGGCCAGCCTGGGCTACAGAATGGGCTCTATTTTCAAACAGCAAAAAGTAAAGAAAAAGATCTCACATCTGATCCCATTGGTCTCGTTAACATGGAGATACGATGTGTCAATTTAAAAATAACAAAAAAGTAGTAATAATCCCAGAAGCAAACGCTCATCAAAAAGAAAGACCATCTGCTTCCACTAATCAACTCTGGAAAGCCAGTTGTACAGTAACTGGGAAATGGTAGCCATAAACTATTTGCTGATGCCAAGCCTCGGGCACGCAAATCTCAGCATCACCATCTTGACCAACCGTGCCGTCCTGTGCAGCATGTAGCATCTGCTGGGGTGTTTCCAGTGTGCTAGGCAGATCCACTGAGGACACTTTATCATTCATACCTGTAAATCAGGAAACTGACGCAGGGCAGCTAAGTGCCTTCCAATGGTCACACAACTCTTACAGTGCAGGACACGGTGTGGAAACAGAGTTACTCTACCACCTGCCGCCAGCTCTAACAGCTAGACCAGAGACTCCCTCCTTACATCCATTTAATTACTAGAGAAACATGAATCGATGTATTTAAGAGAAACCTACATTTCTCAGGGGTTACGGCAACTCTTGGCAGTCATACACCTTAGATCTCAGTTGTACATCATATTTTGATTGACTTCTTCCAGGCCACTGGTCTCTCACTGAATTTAGGAAATTCAGAAATCCTGCTTCTTACTAAAGCCTAATAAACTGTAATGTGCAGCATCGCTCACACTAAAAGCCATTCTGGATAAAAGGCTAAATAACAAGAATGAAGGGGTAGGGTGATTCGGGGACAGGAAGGCCCGAAGCCATCCAAATTTGTTCCTACAGGGTCAGGTATGGTCCCCAACTTACACACTGATGTCCACATCTCAAAGCGATGGTTCACAGATGAGTCTTTTGAAAGGAAGCTGGGGTCAAATGAGGTGATTGGAACAGATTCTCACAGTGGCATCAAGTGGCTTCGCAGGAACAGAGAAAAAGCTGGGCATGGTGGCCCATGCTTTGTATCTCAGAACCCTGGGGGATGGGGTAGAAGGATCGATGCAGCTTCCAGGCTCTTTTGGGCTACAGTTTGAATCTTGTCTCAAAAAAGCAAAGGAGAAGGAGGAGGAGAAGCTTTCTACCCCGTGTGGCCAGTGAGAAGGTGGGCCACTGCAAGGTAGAATAGGGCTCTCTCTGGCCCTGGATTGGCGTGGGACCTTGAGCTTGAACTCATTACCCCTACAACCATGAGAAACAAACACTGGGGGCAGGGGAGAATGGGAACAGGAGGGATTGGGCAGGGGGTGGGGTGGAAGGAGAGAGTACTAGGAGAGAAGACTGGAATTGAGGGGTTCTAGGGATGGGGGGATGGAAACCTAATGCGGTAGAAACTCCCTGGAATCTACGGGAGTTACCCTAGCGAAGACTCCTAGTAATGGGAGATACACAGCCTGCATACGCCTTCTTCTATAACCAGGCAAGGCTTCCAGTAATGAAACTGGGACTTCAACCCATCCACAAAACCTTCAACCTACAGTCTGTTCTGCTGGCAAGATGTGCTGGGGTGAAGTTGGCACAGAAGTTGTGGGAGCAGCCAACCAATAACCGGTCCAACTTGAGATTCACACAAGAGGGAGCCAATGCCTAACATGGCCTGGATGGCCAGACACCAGAGTCTGGACAGCCCAGAGACCCAGGATAGAATCAAACATGACTGGAAAAAAAAATCAATGAGATGATTCCTAATGATATTCTGCTATACTCATAGATCGGTGCCTAGCCCAACTGTCATCAGAGAGGCTTCCTCCGGCAACTGATGGAAACAGATGCAGAGACCCTCAGCTAAGCACTAGGGAGAGCCAGGGGAGTCCCACAAAAGACAGGGAGAAAGAATTGTAGTAGCCAAAGGGAACAAGGATACCACAGTAACAAAGCCCACAGAATCAACTAAGCAGGGCCCACAGGGGCCCACAGACTGAAGTGACAATCACAGACCTGTTAAGGCTCTGCATATAAGTTATGGTTATATTAGCTGGGTGTTCTTGCGGGACTCCTAAGAGTGGGAAGTGGGGGTGACTCTGACTCTTTTACATGCTCTTGAGACCCTTTTCCTTTTACTTGGTTGTCTACCCGTGATGAGAGTTTGTTCCTAGTCTAACTGTAACTTGTTATGCCACGTTCGGTGATATCTCTGGAAGGCCTACTCCTTTTTTTGAAGGGAAACATAGGAGGAATGAAACGGGGGAGGGGCTGGAGAGATGGCTCAGGGGTCAAGATCACTGCTGCTCTCCCAGAGGAACTGGGTTCAATCCCCTGCACCCACAGGGCAGCTCACAACTGTCTATAACTCCAGTTCCAGGGTATCTGGCACCTTCATACCAAAGTTAAATATTAAAAAAGAAAGAAAGAAACTGGGGGAAGGGCAGGAAGGGAACTGGGGGAAGGAACTGAAAGGAGTGGAGGGAGGGGAAACTTCGATCGAGATATAATGTGTAAGGGAAGAATTTTTTAAAAAAAAATAAAACCACAAAAAAAGGACTACCACAGTGACAGTGACATTTTCCTCTGAGCAGCAAGCTTTGGGCTGGGAATGGAGCAGGTTGGTGAGTCTTAAAATGTTATCAGCTGCCAAGACAGTTATTCAGTTCTCATTTAGTTTGGCTCCTCATACACTCGAATGCCACCTGGCATGAGGTGATCTGGTGGGGAGCACAGCTAATTCCTGTCCTCCAGCACCTCCCAGTCATGTGGGCAAGGCCAGGGTTTACTGCAAAGAACAGGAAGAAGGCTGTAGCAACATAAAGCCAACATCAAGGCCACTATCAAGCAATTCACTGCTGGGAGAGTCTCTTCCTTATATACATAAAATTGTTTTTAGTGCAGAGTCTATACCCCAGCTGCAGGTGTTAAGTGGGAAACCATGCAGGAGTGAAACAGGCTGCTGGTAAAACCCACAGAAGTGGCTGAGGTTCCAGTAACCTGGAATATGCCTGCCTATTCCAAGAGGCCAGACTACTCAGCAGGAGCTGGTCCTGGGTTTACAAATTAGAAGTGATGTCCTATGTTCCTTGGAGATGACTGGGGCAGACAGATGAGGAGACAGACACATCTGGCAACACAGGTTGTAGGTCCTGTGTGCTGACGTGGAAGCACACAGAGGTGTGTTTGTCAGCTTTCTGTCACTGTGAGAAAATACCTGAGAAAATCAGCTCACACTTTCAGAAGTTTCAGTGCACCCCTGTGGGAAAGCAGAGGAGCACGGTGGTAGGCACACACGGGGAGAGCGAGGCTACTTCACGTCTGCTACACATCTCACTGGCTCTCCCCTGTGACCCAATATCTCCAACTAGGCCCACTACCTCCCCATTGCAAATTATGCGATGAGTCTATCACCCGGTCACTCTGTAGATAAGTTCAGAATCCCCTAGGTATAATCATTTGCAGGAAGTACCAATACATTTGGATGAAGACTTGAACGAAAAAAATGAGCTTTAGAAACCATTTGAGATCCAAACTAAAACAGAGGCAATGGAACCACATAAAATCGAACTTGAGTCACAAGACAGAGATATTTAAGTTCAAGCTGAAGGAAGAGCATAAGTTTACCAGACAAAAGTGGCAGGGAAAAGGAATAGACAGTCCAAAGACCCTGGGGCCACAGAGAGCATTAAGAATATGTGAGGATAAACGCCTGATGGAACAGGGGACCAAACCGGGCTCTCTGAATGTGGCTGACGGTGGAGGAGGACTGAGAAACCAAGGACAACGGCAATGAATGTGAACTCTACAGCATGGACGGGCTCACTGTGAGCCTTAACCTTCACCTGGCGATGGATGGAGATAGAGACAGAGCCCTACATTGGAGCACCGGACTGAGCTCCCAAAGTTCTGATGAGGAGCGGATGGAGAGAGATCATGAGAAAGTCAGAACCATGAGGGATGCGTTCACCCACTGAGACGGCAGGACAAAACTAATGGGAGACCACCAAGTCCACTTGGAATGGGACTGATGGAACATGTGACCAAATCGGACTCTCTGAGGGTGGCTGATGGTGGAGGCTGACCGAGGAGCCAAGGACAATGGCGATGGGCTTGGACTCTACGACATGGACGGGCTCTGTGTGAGCCTTATCAGTTCGGTTGCTCACCTTCCTGGACCTGGGGGGAGTTGGGAGGACCTTGGTCTCAACATAGTGTAGAGAACCCTGATGACTGTTTGGCCTCAAGAGGGAGGGAGTGGGGGTGTGGGTGGAGGGGAGGGGAGGGAAGGGAGAGGAGGAGGGGAGGAGATGGCAATTTTTAATAAAAAATAAATAAACTGGAAAAAAAAAGAATATGTGAGGAGGGGAACTATAAGTTCCAGATAAGGAAAGATGGAGATATAAGCAGAGACCAGATTAACAAGAACTTTTCAAGCCACTGAGTTTCAGCTTTAACATCTGAGCAATGAGGTTGCCTATGTCTCATGATGGTTACATGCCCTAGTTCTGATAAAGGAAGTGGCATCAACAATAAAGAGCACGGGATTCCCAGTCAGAAAAAACATGCACTTTGCTACTTCTCCGCCACCTTGGAAACCTAGGTGAGCTTTATTTCCCATAGAAACAGGAAGAAAATACACCATGTTGGTGAACTAATGGGGAATATATATCATATACATCATATGTGTATATTATGTAATATATATGATATATAATGTATATCCACTTAGTCTATCACCTCTGTTCCTCTAGAGAACACTGACTACTGCACTGTCCTTAGAGACAAAATTCATCAGTTGGATGCTACATAAACTATGACAGGGCTATGCAATGGAGTCAAACAGAGCCACGAAGCTGATGTGGTAGAGCAGATGTGGTTGAGAGACTGTTCAGGGAAGATAAAAATACAAAATAAAAAAAAATCCACTTCTGTCATATTTTAGTAATAGGAAACTGGAATGAGGAAGGGCAATCTGAGAACTCTACTTTCAGTGTAATTATTCTATAATACTAAAACTATGCTAAAGCCAAAGCTGTAGTAAATATTTTTGATGGCTATATAGGATTTTTTTTGCAAATCTACCAAAGGTAAACACATTTATCACCAACAAACCTGCATCACAAGAAATGTCAAAGACAGTTCAAAAGAAAGAAACTATTCTGAGACTGAAATACAGATCCGCAAACAAGACCCAACGCTACTAAAAAGCAAATTCATGTGCAACATACATGTGCTACATACACGTGTTACATACCAGGTTTTTATTATTTTTAATGATGTGAAAACCATGTTTTAAACAATAGGGTGTATGTGATATGCAGAAGTAAAGTATATGTTAACAGCAGAAAAACCACAGAGGAGAAATGAATATCCATGTAGCAAGGTGCTCATACTACATGAGGTAGAATACCATTTGACCACAGAGTGTGATATTAAATATATATACTGTAAGCCCTAAAAGAATTACTAAAAATAACAGACTTATTACTAACAACCCCCCAAAAAATATAAAACAGATTAAAATAATTTCTCGATGTGAAACAAAGCAGAAAAAGGGAAGGGAATAAGATGAATATAAATGACAAAATGGTGTATAACCATGATCCTCTCAACAAATACATTAAATATAAGGACTCTAAACATTTCAACTAAGAAGCAAAGGTTAATGGTGTTTCACATGCGTAATCCCAGCATTCGGGAGCCTGAGGCATAAGGATTGCCAAGAGCATGAAGCCACGTTGGGTATAGAGTGAGTGCCATGATCGGTTGGACTACAGAATGAGATCCAATCCAGAAATAAAAAAATGTGATTCATACTACGATAGAGATGAATCTTGAAAACCTTACACTAATAGAAATAAGTCACAAAAAATATGATCCTATCATGTGCAGCATCTAGACTCACGAAATTCATAGAACAGAAAACTGATAATTAGGAGACAGAAGCTGGGGGAGAGGAGGACAATTATTTAACAGATCCAGAATTTCAGCCAACAAGAATGAAGTTCTAGAGACAGTGGAGTAGTTGCACAAGTGACTGTGCTTAGTCCCACTGACATGTACACTGATATGTTCCCTGGGGCTGGGGAGATGGCTCTTGCCACACAAGGTTGAGAACCTAAATTGGAATCCCCAGAACCCATGCAAAGCCAGATGCAATAGCAAGCTCCCGATATCCCAGCACTCCTACGGCGAGATGGGAGGTGAGACAAGAGGCTCCTCGGAAGACCACAGGCCAGCTAGCCTGGTGTACCTAGAGAAGAACAACAAAGAGACCTGCTTCAAACAAAGTGGAGGGTGAGGAACAAAATCCTATGTTGTCTTCTGACATCAATACGCAATCTGTGGCAAGCAGCATTCACACCACACACACACACACACACACACACACAGAGAGAGAGAGAGAGAGAGATTTAAAATAATCAAGATGTATCACAAGTTCTGTGTTATGTTATCAAAATACCTAGATGGATATTTATAACTGAAAGCTCTCAAGTGCAAGGAATTGTCAATATGGCGCCGACACTGCCTTGCCTACAGCAAAACATGAGAACAGTGTAAGCAAATAAAAGAGATCAGTTCCTAGATGTTATGCTTAATCTTCAAGACATTAATCTTGAACAGAATCACTTTGTATTCTTCAAAGTACTCGATGGCTTGCAAAAATTATGGAGGACTCTGTCCATTTTATAATGAGAGTTGGTGTTCTGCTACACAACAGCTGAAGAAATGAAAAGGCCTATGGCTTAGCCTCTAGAAATTCTTGTGCTGGGCTGGAGAGATGGCTTAGCAGTTAGGAGCACTGGCTATTCTTCCAGAGGTCCTGAGTTCAATTCCCAGTAACCACATGTTGGCTCACAACCATCTGAAATCAGATCTGGTGCCCTCTTCTGGCCTACAGGCGTACATGCAGGCAGAACACTATACATAACAAATAAATAAACAAGGAAGGAAGGAAGGAAGGAAGGAAGGAAGGAAGGAAGGAAGGAAGGAAGGAAGGAAGGAAGGAAGGAAGGAAGGAAGGAAGGAAGGAAGGGAAGAAAGAAAGATTGATTCTTGTGCTAACCTGAATAAGCAAAGAAATGCCTTGCTCATCTAAGACTTTCATCCTAAAAATCACTACAAGAAACAAAACAAAATGGCTGGCTACCATCTTTTCTGTAGAAACTGCTCCATAAATTTAGCCATATATGTGTTCAGCAGAGGAATTCTGGAAGAGGGCTAGAGTCTCTCAAGCATTTGTGAGGGGCTGAGGGAGCCATGTTCCCCGCCCTTCAGTCATACAGAGTATCCAAGACAGACTCATCAGCTGGTACCAGGGAGCTACTGCCAAGGGAACAGGCCCCAGCCAGAGACCTCTGCAGAACTAGGCCCAAGCCAGAGATATCTATGGGAACAGGACTAAGCTAGTAACTTCCACCGGACAAGGCCTGAGCCAGCCACCTCCACCAGAGCAGGCCCAGAGAAGCAACCTTCACAGGAGCAGGTACAAGGGAGAGACTGCCTGAGGGAGCAGGTCCAAGTCAAAAACATCTGCGGCAGTACTCGGGAGGCAGAGGCAGGCGGATCTCTGAGTTCGAGGCCAGCCTGGTCTACAAGAGCTAGTTCCAGGACAGGCTCTAGAAACTACAGGGAAACCCTGTCTTAAAAACAAAAAAAAAAAAAAAAAAAAAAAAAAAAAAAAAAAAAAAAAAAAAAAACATCTGCGGAACCAGCTGAGCCAGGGACCTCCATGAAAACAGGCCGGAGCCAGCAACCTCCATGATAGCAGACCTGAAAGACCTCTGGGATTGCAGAGAGACCCCCAGGAGTGCCAAGCCATCTCCAGGAACACCTAGTGACATCGAATTGACTGGATCCATGGCCCTGACTATACCACGAGGAGCAACCATCTGAGCCTTGGCTCCACTGTCACCTGGATGATTGATCACCAGAGACACAGCCCCAATAGGAGAAAAAGATGGGTAGACCAGGTAAGAAAGAACACACTCAACACCACAAAGAGCAACACGACACCAACAAAAACTAGTGGTTCTACAACAACAAGACCTAAACAACCCAATATGCATGAAGCAGAAGAAAATTACCTAAAAATAACTTTAGGAAAACATTTGAGGCCCTTAAAGAGGAAATAAAAAATTCCCTCAAAGAAATGGAGGAAAAGACAAACATAAAATTGGAAGAAATCAACAAATCCCTTAAAGAAAACCAAGAAAAAGCAATCAAACACATGAAAGAAACGATTCAAGCCTTGAAAATCAAAATAGAGACAATACAGAAAACACAAACTGGGGGAATTCTGGAAATGGAAAATATGAAAAAACAATCAGGATCCACAAATGCAAGCATGAACAGCAGAATACAATAGATGGGAGAGATAATCTCAAGCACTGAATTTACAATAAAGAAAACAGACTCATCAGTTAAAGAAAACATTAAATCTAACAAAAGTTTACACAAAATATCCGGAAATATGGAACACCATGAAAACACAAAAGCTAAGAATAATAGGGATAAAAGAATAAGTCCAACTCAAAAGCACAGAAAATATATTCAACAAAATTATAGAGGAAAACTTAAACCTAAAGAAAGATATGTATATGAAGCTATGAAAAGTTTACAGAACACCAAATATACTGGATCAAGAAAAAAGGCCCCTTGCCATATAATAATCAAAACAGTAAACATACAAAATAAAGAAAGAATATTAAGAGCTGCAAATGAAAAAGGCCAAGTAACATATAAAGGCAGCCCTATCGGAATTACACCTGACTTCTCAACAGAAACAATGAAAGCCCAGAAGGTCCTAATCAAGCATTTTGCAAACATTAACAGACCGTGGATGCCAGCCCAGACTACTATATCCAGCAAAACTTTCAATCACCATAGATAGAGAAAACAAAATATTCCATGACAAAACCAGATTTAACCAATACCTAGTCACAAACCCAGTCCTTCACAAAGTATTAGAAGGAAAACTCTAATGCAAGGAAGTTAGCTAGACAGAAAATAGATGATCTCACAGCAGCAAATCCCAAAGAAAGGAAAACAAACACAAATAACATCACTAACAATGAAAACTAAAATAACAGGAACTAGCAATCACTGGTCATTAATATCCCTTAATATAAATGGACTCAACTCACCTGTAAAAAGACACAGGCTAACAGATTGAATAAGAAAAGAGAATCTATTCTTCTGCTGGATACAAGAAACACACTTCAAACTCAAAGACAGACATCAATCACCTCAAAGTAAAGGGTTGGGGAAAAAATTTCCAATCAAATAGACCTAAGAAACAAGCAGGTGTAGCTATCCTAATATCTAACAAAATAGACTTCAAACTAAAATCAGTTGAAAGAGACAAAGAAGGACATTTCATATTTGTCACAGGAAAAATCCATCAAGAGGAAATCTCAGGGGCTGGAGAGATGGCTCAGAGGTTAAGAGCACTGCCTGCTCTTCCAAAGGTGCTGAGTTCAATTCCCAGCAACCACATGGTGGCTCACAACCATCTGTAATGGGGTCTGGTGCCCTCTTCTGGCCTGCAGGTATACACACAGACAGAATATTGTATACATAATAAATAAATAATATTTTTTTTTAAAAAAAAAGAGGAAATCTCAATACTGAACGTCTATGCCCCAAATACAAGGGCACCCTCATGTGTAAAAGAAACACTACTAAAGTTTAAATCATACATTAAACCCCACACACTAATAGTGGGAGACTTCAACACTCCCCTCTCACCATTGGGCAGGTTACTCAGACAAAAAATGAATAAAGAAATAAGGGAACTAACAGGTCTTATGAATCAAATGGACTTGACGGACATCTATAGAACATTCCATCCAAACATAAAACAATGTACTTTCTTCTCAGCACCTCATGAAACCTTCTCAAAAACTGACCACAAACTAGGTAACAAAGCAAACCTCAACAGACACAAAAAGTTGGAATAGCCCCATATATCTTACCTGATCACCATGGCTTAAAATCAGAATTCAATAGCAACATTAATTTCAGAAAGCCCACAAACACATGGAAATCAAACAATGCTCACCTGAATCATCAATAGGTCAAGGAAGAAATAAAGGAAAAATTAAACACTTCCTAAAATTCAATGAAATGACCACACAACATACTCAAATTGATGGGACACAATGAAAGCAGTGTTAAGAAGAAAGTTCACTGCACTAAATGCCTACATAAAAAAGCAGGGAAAATCCCACACTAGTGAGTTAACAGAACACCTGAAAACTCTAGAACTAACAGAAGCAAACTCACCCAGGAGGACTAGACAGCAGGAAATAATCATATTGAGAACTGAAATCAACAAAATAGAAACAAAGACAACAAAACAAAGAATCAATGAGACAAAGAGTTGGCTCTTCAAGAAAATCAACAAAATAGGCAAACCTTTATCCAAACTAACCAAAAGCCACATAAAAAATATTCAAATTAACAAAATCAGAAATGAAAAGAGGGACATAACAACAGACACGGAGGAAATTCAGACAATCATCAGGTCATACTTTGAAAACCTACACTCCACAGAACTGGAAAACTTAAATAACGGACAATTTTCTAGATAAATATCATTTACCAAAATTAAATCAAGACCAGAGAAGTAAATTAAATAGACCTATAACTGCTGAAGAAATAGAAACAGTCATCAAAAGATTCCCAACCAAAAAAAGCCCACGACCAGATGGTTTCAGCTCAGAATTCTACAAGATTTTCAAAGAACAGATACCAATACTCCCCAAATTGTTCCACACAATAGAAACAGAAGGAACATTGCTAAACTCTTTTTATGAGGCTACAATTACCCTGATACCAAAACCACACAAAGACATTGCTAAGAAAGAGAATTACAGACCAATCTCACTCATGAACATTGATGCAAAAATACTCTAAATAATACTGGCAAGCCGAATCCAAGAACACATCAGAAAAATCATCCACCATGATCAAGTCAGCTTCATCCCAAAGATGCAGGGATGGTTCAACATACAAAAATCTGTCAATGTAATCCACCATATAAATAAACTGGAAAAAACCCTACATGATCATCTCATTAGATGCTGAAAAAGTCTTCAACAAAATACAAGATCCCTTCATGATAAAGGTCTTGGAGAGAGTAGAAATACAAGAAATATATCTAAACATAATAAAGGCAATACACAGAAAGCCAACAGTCAAAATCAAACTAAATGGAAAGAAACTCAAAAGCAATCCCACTGAAATCAGGAACAAGACAAAGATGTCCACTTTCTCCATATCTATTCAATACAGCACTTGAGGTTCTAGCTAGAGCAAAAAGACAACAAAAGGAGATCAAGGAGATACAAACCGGAAAAGAAGAAGTCAATCTCTCACTATTTGCTGATGATATGTATGATAGTTTACATAAGTGACCCCAAAAAGTTGACCAAGGAACTTCTACAACTCATAAACACCTTCAGTAATGTAGCAGGATACAAGATTAACTCAAAAAAATCAGCAGCCCTCCTTTACATGGATAATAAATGGGCTGAGAAAGGAATCAGAGAAACAGCACCCTTCACAATATCAACAAATAACATAAAATATCTCAGAGTAACTCTAACCAAACAAATGGAAGACCTGTATGACAAGAACTTTAAGTCTTGGAAGAAAGAAACTGAAGAAGACACCAGAAAATGGAAAGATCTCCCATGCTCTTTTGGTAGGTAGAATTAACATAGTAAAAACAGCAATTTTACCAAAAGCAATCTACAGATTCAATACAAAACTCTTCAAAATCCCAGCAAAATTCTTCACAGAACTCGAAAGAATAATATTCAACTTTATATGGAAAAGCAAAAAACCCAGGAGAGCCAAAACAATCCTGTACAATAAAGGAACTTCTGGAGGCATCACAATCCCTGACTTCAAACTCTACTACAAAGCTACAGTACTGAATACAGCCTGGTATTGGCATAGAAACAGACATGGATGGAGCTAAAAAAAAACATTATTTTGAGTAAAGTAACCCAGACACAGAAAGACAATTATCACATGTACTCATTCATAGGTGATTTTAAAACATAAAGCAAAGAAAACCAGCCTACAAACCACAATCCCAGAGAACTATGAGGACACTAAGAGAGACTTACATAGATCTAATCTACATGAAAAGTAGAAAAAGTCAAGATCTCCTGAGTAAATCTGGAGCATGGGGACCTTGGGGAAGGGCTGAAGGGGGAAGGGGAGAGGTAGGGAGGGGAGCAGAGAAAAATGTAGAGCTCAATAAAAATCAATTAAAAAAGAGAGAGAAAGAAAAAAACAGACAGGAGAACCAATGGAACCAAATCAAAGACACAGTTATCAATCCACTCACCTTAGAACACCTGATTTTTGATAAAGAAGCAAAATATATAACATGGAAAAAAGAAAGCAAATGGAGCTGGCATAAGTGGATATCAACATGTAGAAGAATGAAAATAGATCCATATCTATTGTCATGCACAAAACTCAAGTCCAAATGGATCAAAGACCTCCACATAAAACCAAACACACTGAACCTCATAGAAGAGAAAGTGGAAAGTACATTTGTACGCATTAGCACAGGAGACCACTTTCTAAATATAACCCCAGTAGCACAGACACAAGTTTTTTTGGCCAATGGCTTATCAGAGCAAAGCCAGGCGGGAAATCCGAACAGAGATATATACAGAGAATAGGTAGAGTCTAGGAGATGCTATGTAGTTGCCAAAAGAGAAAGACATCAGATGCCAGTCAGAACCTTACCAGTAGGACACAGACTTGTGGTGATTCACAGATTAATAGAAATGGGTTAACTTAAGACATACAAGTTAGCTAGAAATATGCATAAGCTATTGGTCAAACAGTGTTGTAATTTCTTTAAAAAGGCAGATTCATCAATTCCTCCCCTGCAACTGTCCTTCACCCTGTGGCCAGGCTGTGTAATCCCCTCCTGCAGGAAGCTCCACCTTCCTTACTCTAAAGTAGCCATGAAGTAGCCACTCTCCTTGGTCCCCATGGAAAGAGAAGAGCTGCTGATGATTTGGCTTTTGCTCCAATGCCACCCCAATGTCAGCTGCAATGCTGGTTAAAGCAGTTTCTGTGGTCTAGATATTAGAAGCTGTGGTTTTACTGTATGGGATGCAAAAACCGAGTTAATGGGGTCAAGCTGACCAGAAGGGTCCTGCCTACAGCTAGTAGAGGCAGCCTGTAGCTGTGGCTAAGTAGGGGAAGGGAGGCCTCCAGCTTCCTTCCTTTTCTTTTCAGCACTTTCACAAGCACTGCCAGTCATCATTACTACATTCCTCAATTATTATTATTTAAAAGATTTACTTATATATTAGGTATACAGTGTTCTGCCTGCATGACTGCCTGCAGGCCAGAAGAGGGCACCAGGGCTCATTATAGATGGTTGTGAGCCACCATGTGGTTGCTGGGAATTGAACTCAAGACCTCTGGAAGAGCAGCCAATGCTCTTAACCTCTGAGCCACTTCTCCAACCTCCAACTATGATGAATACCTATGATTGTAGGTAACATTCTTTTTTTTTCTTTTACTGAAAACGGATTTTAAAATCTGTTTAAATTTTGTATGCAATATATTCTGAGACAGTTTCCCCTCCACCCTGCTCCTCCCAGTTTACGCACCTCCCCACTCACTCAGAACCACAACATTTCTGTCTCTCCTTAGGAAACAAACAGCCGTCTAAGGAACAATAATAACATAAAATAAACAATGGAAACCTAATACGGTAGTAATCCAGAACACCAGAATCTGAAACACATCCAAAGTCCAAACTTAAATTTTGGTGTGTTCATTCAGGTTTAGGAACACATCTGACTTCAAGATTTTTGAATTACAAATATTTCAGTCAGTGACTTCTATGTAAAACTCCCAAATCCAAGCTCAGTGTGCTGATACATGCTTTAATTCCAGCACTCAAGAGAAGAGGCAGGGCAGTGGTGGCGCACGCCTTTAGTCCCAGCACTCAATAGGCAGAGGCAGGAGGATCTCTGTGAGTTCAAGGCCAGCCTGGTCTACAAAACGAATTTCAGGGCAGCCTGAGCTACAACACAGAGAAACCCTGTCTTGAAAAAAACAAAGAGACAGAAAAAGACAGATCTCTGAGCTTGAGGTCAGCTAGGGCTACATAGGGAAACTCTTGTCTGAAATAAATAAATCTCCCAAATCCAAAAATTTCTAATATTCATGAGCTAATTACAAAAAGCTTCAGAATATGACACTGTCTATCTAGTCTAAGCATCGCAAATATTGGTGTATTTTCTCCCACACACTCAGACCCGAGCTCCACAGGCGAGGCATCCTGTCTTCACGCCTGTGTCTTCAGTGACTGCCACAGCAGTGGGATGCTAGAAATGATCAAATGCCACAGCAATGGAAAACTGCAACTGGCTCCGATCTGAGCACTCACCTCCACCTGAGTGACATTGACGACCAAGGCCACCACCATTAGCACTGCAAACAGACAGCAGAAGACTCGTAGTTTGAAGAAAGTGGTCCACATTGTCCGGCTGTGTCCTGATGACCCATGGCCGACACCATGCTACTTCCACCTTCAAAGCTCCATGTTGTCGTCGTTTGAGCTGCGGATGCGTGTTCGGTTTAATTTGCTTCTAGTCTGCCAGCGATTGTAAGAGTTCTGCCGAGGAGAGACTGCAATGGTTCAAGAGGCATGTTTTCCTTCAGTAAACAAGAGACATGAAAGTCTAACCAGCTGTAACAGAAAGAAAAGTCCATTCTCTCCCCTGGGCCTTACGTCACAGAGACAAAGCAAAGGGCCTGGGAACAGTAATACCTTATCTCCAGATAACGGCTTCAGTTTCTTCTTCCAACCCCAAGCTTCGATTCAGAGATGCTAATAATTACCTTATTAACTATTTACCTGAGAAATTTAATGGAAAAAAGTCTTCAAATTCGGAAATTATGAAATAAAAGTAAACGTTAAATTTCTAGAGTTCTAAGTAAAACCACCTCACTTCCCTTATAGCTTAAGTTATATAGCATCACCATGTTCGTTAGCTGTAAAGAGTGTTAGGAGGCCTTGTGTTTTTATACAGAGTCCCAGAACCCTGTGAGAACCATCCTGACCCACTGGAAAGCCAGAACACCACAATCTCCCCAGCAAGACATCAAACGACCTTTGGGTTTACAGCTTCCGACAGGTGGTCCTTTAGTCCTTCAGGGAAGAGATAAGGTATAAGAAGAAAGACACCTGTTCTGAAGACACTTAGCTTGAAGAATTTATAAGAGGTCCTGGTTCTTTTATCACAGATGTTTAGGGGCAAAGGACTAGAGTCTCCTAACAAATTCAAAATGTTCTTTCCAGTTGCTGCTTTTATGTTGTTGCTACGGTTGCTGGGTTTGGGGGGGGGGGGGAGAAGTGCTGCAAATCAGTAATGATTTTAATTATTTTTTTACTCAGATAAACATAAGTTTATAAGACTTATAAAATTGCCATAACTTCTTTTTTTATAGCAGGAAACAGATATCTGCACACCTTATGTGTTGGCAGAAAGAATAATACACGCCTTTAAACCCAGCACTCGGGAAGCAAAGACAAGCAGATCTTTTATGAGTTCAGGCCAGCCTGATCTACAGAGTGAGTTCCAGAACACCTGGGGCAGTTACACGGATAAATGTTGTCTCAAAAAAACAAATACCAAAAAAAAAAGAGTACACAACATTTTCCAAGAAGAAAAACCCAAGAAACATTTGCTCTGCTCTGATCTCTTTCCTTCTAAAAAACAACAATTCAGTAGAAAATGGAGGAATTTCTGTAGAGACTCTAATTTTCTTCTAGTGTACCATGGGAATTCTTGTTTCAAGAATGGCTTAATTTCTATATCAGTGTAAGGCCATTCTGTTACTTTCTGTAAAGCGAAAACTGAAGCACCCATGGACGAGGCACTGTAGCATCAAAGTCTTGAAGGAAAGCTAGACTTCTCTCTCATCTGCGATATCCTTTCTCCTCCCTCTCCCTCGTCCCTCTTCCTTCCTTCCCTCCCTCCCTCCCTCCCTCCCTCCCTCCCTCCCTCCCTCCCTCCCTCCCTCCCTCCCTCTCTCTCTCTCTCTCTCTCTCTCTCTCTCTCTCTCTCTCTCTCTCTCTCCTGCTGCTGCTGCTGCACACTTCCACCAAAAAGACATGTAAGGAAGTAACTGTCTGTTTCTAAAACAGAAAAAGTGCTCTTTGAAGTGACATTTTCTGTTGAGGGACACCTTGAATCTCATTCCAGTTCTGTTCTTTACTTTTGCTCTCTGCAAGTGAATTTTATTTATACCTTCACATGTCAACCCCTTAGCTGCTGCTGCCTTTACGTATGCCTACATCTTGTGGCTTGGGCACTTTGGCATTGCCTGTATTGAAACCCTTATTAATGTTTACTGATACTCATTTTTATCTTCTTTTTTATTGTATTGCCCTGAAATTCAGACTTGAGTTGACATCATCTTCGGAATTTAGAAGGGGCAGAGGCAGTCCTGATTAATCTACATTATCATCTATTACTTAAAACTTTTATACTTTTTAATTTTTTTTAATTTACATTTGTGTGTGTTTGTGCCACAGTGCGCATGAGGAGGTCAGAGGACAGTTGACAAGAGTTGGTTCTCTCCTTCTACCATGTGTGGCCCGAGAACTAAACTTAGGTCACTGATTCTGAAGGCAAGAACCACGGGGTCAGCCCTCACCTGTGACTTCGCTGGACATCCTCGCCCCAGCTACCGCGACCAATATTTTTCTCTGCTCGGTCATTGGATGTTGTCCTGGAAAGCGTGACCAGAATCACTCTCCTTACTGTTTAGAGGTTGGACAAAAATAACTGCCTTTCCCCAACTCCCGCTTCTGCCGCCTCTGAACAGGTCCCTGGCACTCTCACGCCGCAGGCTTCGGCTCTGCACCAGCACTGGCAATGTTTCCACTCTCTGGGCCAGAGCTGCTAGCGGCTGTTTCCAGCACCCGCTGCTCCAGTCGCCTGTGGCTGCAAATCAAATACACGCGACTACAGACCTTGTGAGAGAAAGTGTATACACTTAAAAACAGGTAAGAGATGGTGTTTGGTGTAAGCCAGAGGGCGTGGCTACCTTAAACACTTAAGCTCTTCACTTATTAGAAATGATTATTCCTTAAAAGGGGGCCAGTGAGACGACTCAGGGGGTCAAGGTGCTGGCTGGAAAGCCCAACAGCCTGCGTTCGATAACCAGAACCCACAAGGGAGAAGGAGAGAACTGACTCCTAGAAGCTGTCCTTGAACCTCTGCGTGTCACACACACACACACACACACACACACACACACACACGCACGCACGCACGCATGCACGCACACACGCACGCACGCGCACAAACGCGCACACACACACACATGAACACGCACACATGCACACACACGAACACACAGAGAGAGGAAGGGGGAGAGAATTTTAAAAATGAGAACATTAAGTGCTATACAGTCCATATGAATTGGGAACTATAAAGTCAATGACGTACAGCAAAAGTAACACACATACAGAATGAAAATCCCCAAAACAGCGAGTATATAACTGATATTTGATACCGGTAAACAGAGAGGTACCGGTATTTTGCTCTCATGGAGGATTTCTTGGAGGGTAGCCACAGACAAAGATGGAAAGAGTGCATGATGAGAATTTGAAGTAGCTCACAATAGTTCGATTGCATCATCCCTCCCCTTGGCTTTCTGCTGGACCTAGAAGCCCTTATTCCCACTCCTCCACTCCACCTGTCCGGGCCATTATCATCCCACAAGAACCATGTCGGCTCTTCCCCAGCCCAGCTGCAGAGTGGGGACAAGGCTAAACTGAACCCCACGTATCTTCACTTCTTAGCAGCTCACTCTGTATGTGTTTCTAATTGCTCCAGTCAGGACCATACTTTATGAAAGTAAAGAAGCTGGGCCACAGTGGCGCACACCTTTAAGTCCAGCACTCGGGAGGTAGAGGCAGGCGGATCTCTGTGAGTTCGAGGCCAGCCTGGTCTACAAAAGCTAGTTCCAAGACAGGCTTCAAAGCTACAGAGAAACCCTGTCTCAAAAATCCAAAAGAAAGAGAGAGAGAGAGAGAGAGAGAGAGAGAGGAGAGAGAGAGAGAGAGAGAGAGGAAAGTAAAGAAGCTGGGGCTGGATGGAGAGATCTCAGTAATTAAGAGCACTGACTGCTCTTCCAGAGGACCCAAGTTCAATTCCCAGCACTCACATGGCCAGTAACTACTGTCTGTAATTCTTAAGATCTGACACCCTCACACAGACATGCACGCAGGCACCAATGCACATAAAATAAAAATAAATTTTAAAAATTAAAAAAATAAAGAAGCTATATATCAGAATAAAAGCAACTCAAGGATAATATTTCTTATTTTTTCCCCATTTTTTAAGATGTGTTTTTGTTGGTGTTATTTGAAACTCACTCTGTAGACCAGATTTGCCTAGAACTCATAGAGATCCCCCTGCCTCTGCTTCCCAGGTGCTGGGATTAAAGGCGTGCAGCACAGTGCCTGGTCTACTGTATTAAGTTTCCAATTCTCCCACAGTATTAGCTTTTTACACGAGTCAACCCGTGAAACAAACATTGCAGAGGTGCATTCTGTAACACACCATGCTGAGGGCCAGAAAATCTCTTTTAAAAGTTGACATTCATATTAGAGTGAGTTAGTGCCTGGGCTGGGGATATAAGTGATAGAGTACTTGCCTCTAATGCACGATCCTGGGTTCTGGAGAGAGGAAGGGGAGAGAAGACACGAGATGGAAAAGGCAATAAGTCCACCCTCCTAAACAGCGCCACACAAAACCCAAATTGGACAGGCTGCTGAATGCCAGTCAAAGGCACAGCTAGTTAAAAATTATTAAAACTGTTTGCTGCTAGAAGGATTCGCAGAACACATAACGAAGCTACTTGCTTCTTTCTCTCAGGAACAGTACAGGGGGTAGTTGACTGATTATGCTGTTCTTTGATCGGCTCCTGCCTGCAATTAGTATATATGCTGGCTGAGAAATAAACTCGGGGCTCGGTGGTATTGACCTTCAGACCTCTTGGATCTATCCTGTGTTTTCTGTCTTAATTTCTTTCAATCTGCCATTTCCTTGATTCTCATGGCCCTTTCCTGGTACCATGGCTGACTTTGTTGGAGCCAGCTCTGACACAAAACAAAACAAAAAACTGAAGTTTTAAAATATTGAGAAACAGCCAGGCATGATGACACACCACTTTAGTCCCAGCACCCGGGAAGCAGAAGCAAGTAGATCTCTGTAAGTACAAGGCCAGCCTGGTCTACACAGTGAATTCCAGGATAGCCTGGGTTATGAAGAGAAACTCTGCCTCAACAAACAAACAAATAAAAAAAGAACTCGAGATTTAACAGAGGAAGTTGGACAGAAAGAAATGGAGATCCATTCAAGCCCAAGACGAAATGTGAACACATGAAGCAGGACTCCTTTCTGTGGCTCCCATTTCTCCATCATATACTTCCACATCAAATGACCCAAAGTGCTGACTCACCTAGACCTTCTCAATCCGAGTGCCTCACAGCAGGACCCAGTACATTCATGGAGGCTGCGTGGCAAATGGAAAAGCTTAGTAAGTCAAACAGTAAGTGCTATAAGGGCGAAAAATAGGTCATTGCAAATTAACAATCATTGTGGAAACTTTTAAATATGAGGCCCTGGGCCCATACAATAAATTATACCAGAATCTACGGGAATAGGATTGATACTCCTGTTCATTAATGGTCCCTTGATAGCTATAGTCTACAGTCAAGTAGAAGAACCATAAACAGAGTGGCCAGGGGGTATTACTTACAACAGTTCGTAAGGGCTGGTGGTACTAAAATGAATTTTGAATTGTGCCTTCCTGCGTTCTTTTGGGACAGTTCGATTCTGGGGCACTTGGGACAACCATTCCCTCTTCGGTGCCCTATCCCTTCGTTTCCTTATTCAGTAACAAATTACAGCACTTTATCAACCCAGGGGAGATAAAAGAATAACAGACATGGAAAGAAGATAGCAAACCCAGTCAAAAGGGGGCAGAGCCCAGCATTGCAGAGTTAAAGTATGGTGTGCCATCCCCTTCAGAGGAATCAGACAGCCACAAGAGTCTAGGCATTCTGCCAGCTTCAAACACACCCTGTTCCAAATGACAAATAATGACAATGGGAGGAGGGCACGACCACCCGAGCAGTGTGGTTCTTTATCTGTTGGAAATATGGTAACATTCTTCCTTCGAAGTAAATGATGAAAGGCAAGGGGGGAATTACAATTTCATGTTCATTATGCAAAATTCTGCCTCGTAATCCCCTTAGTACCACTGCCCTTCTGGATTTGGATCAAGGAGAAAGTAAAAAATTCAACATTACACTGAGTCCCGTGACATACTCGTTTCTCCCTTTATGGTTACCCTGATGTGTTCAAAACTGCATCTCAGTAAGGCCACACTAGTCCAAAGTATCACAGGACAACCAGCCAAGAGACAGCTGGCTCCCAGGGCAGCGATGAGACAAGTGATAACGGCTGAGAGCTGTGTAGCCAAGCTCTCTGCACCGGGTGTAAGAAAAGAAAGGCGTTACGGGGTGGGAGGGGGTACAGGGGCTTGGCTGCGTTCTCGGGTGCGGGCCACCTCAGATGTCAGCTACCGGGTGCAGCGGCGCTGGAGCAAGTGAAGAAACTGAGGATGGAGATGCCCAACCTCGCCCCGCCCCATCTCTGCAGCGGCTGGGATCCTCTGGTCCCCGGCTGCCGCAGCCCAGGGCTTGAGGATCTTGCCTGCGCTTTCCTTCGGGGCCTCTGCTCTGGGGCCTTGACACGCAATCCGGACTCCCGGAGCCGCAGCTCCCCACACCGGGCTGGAGTCGCCAGGGACGCGTGGTGGAGGGGTCTCGCGTGGAACACAGGGCTCAGCAGCCGAGGGGCGCACGAGGCACGCGGCACCTGGCGCTCCCGGGACAAGCTCCGCCCCGCTCCTTGCACAGTCGCAGCTCGCACTCACCGGGTCTCGAGTCTCACCCGCAGCACGCCCTTCGAAAGGATGTGAACGCCCCGATCGGTGGCCTCTGCACCAGGCCGTTCTTTCCCGGCTTCCTGACCCGGCTACGGCGCCTCACCCCCGACCCCCGGCTACGATTGGTCCGACTACGGGAGGGGCGGGGCAGGGATGTTGACGGACAGCCGCGCAAGCAGGGTGCTGTGCCCAGAGGCGAGGACAAGGAGTTGGCACCGCCTGTGCTACCCGGCGCCACGGGGCTCTTGTACTCTTGTGACTATGCCCCTCCTGCACTCTGGCCCGAGGGCTGGTCCTCTCTGGAGACTCAAATACTAAGGACCTTGGATATCAGCGTTTCCCTAGAGCTTCCCTCAGCAGGATTTTCTCTGCCCGAGAACTAGCCACAAAGCAGTCCCTGCAGCAGTGGAGTTGCTGGTCCCAGAGAAACAGGGTTCGCAGGAGCATGAAGATAGCAGGGCCTTGAAGCTTCTTTCTTTGAAGTTAGTCTCTTGGCAAAAGTGCCAAAATACTCCACTCAACTCCACCCTCAATTCTTGATTATCCTAGTTTGGACATTTAACTGGAGCAATGTCAGCAGCAGCTTGGGGAAACTGAGGCGCTGAGAAGAGTGCCTAGAGGATTGGAGAGCCTATGTGGGACAAAAGACATCTGGCTCAGCTGTGTTTCTCAAAAGTTCAGTTCATAAAGCATAGTAGGGTTAGTCCTTTAACCCGAGAAAAATGTTGGAGGTAGGGAGACCTGCTGCCAGACTGTGCTCCCAGGTTGAAGAAGAGTTAATATGAATTACAACTGGCATTAATTATCTTGATACTTATTGATGACAGTGCTATAAGAGCCTGAGATCAGGAAGGACTCAAGCTAGGAACTAAGAGAGTGGTAGAATCTTTCTCTGGTGTGTACAAGGGTCTAGGCTTGATCCCCGTTGTCACCATCAGCTGGCTGAACAGGTTTCCATTTTCTCAGGCATGCACTGGGCAGCAGTGAGTGGCAACAAGTGGCATCCTTTATTGTTTGTCTCTGTCCATGCCTTGAGTATCAAAATCCTCCTAGTGTTATAGACCTTGATCAGAACCCTTAGCCCTTGACAAGCGGCCTGTATTACAACTCTCAGCCTGGGGTCTGTGACCTTCTGGCCTGGGATTTGCTAGCTCTCTGCTTCTAGAGACCAGGACTAGCATGTTGTCTTCCTTAGTTCCTTACAGCTTTCAGTTCTGGTTTTTCTACTTCCACTTCCTGTCTTCCTGCCCTGGAGGTTCTTCAGCTGTTCAAAGCTTCCTGGGCTGTCAGGTAAGCCACTGCCTGACCGTTTCCACAACTTGATAACTGTTGCTGGCCTGACACTGGGTACTATGTCCTCTGTTGGGACTACCTTCTGGGACCAGGGCACCCACCACAGCTCCAGAGTTTTGAGTCAGCTGGGTATAGTAGCGCACATCTTTAGTCCCAGTACTTGGGAAACAGAGGCAGGCGGATCTCGATCAGTTCAAGGCCAAAATGGTCTACATAGTGAGTTCCAGGAGAGCCAGAACTACACAAGAAGACCCTGTCTCAAGAAAAGGAAAGAAGGAAAGAAGAGAGGGAGGAAGGGAGGGAGGGAGAGAGGGAGGGAAGAAGGGAAGAAGGGAAGAAGGGAAGAAGGGAAGAAGGGAGAAAGGGGAAAGGAAAGGAAAGGAAAGGAAAGGAAAGGAAAGGAAAGGAAAGGAAAGGAAAGAAAAGAAAAGGAAAGAGGGAGTATGAGATGCCAGGCAAGGCCTGTCATGATCACTTAGGCAAAGGCATCATATGTTGTGTGCAGAAATAAGCAAGGATCAGGCCAGGCGGTGGTGGCACACACCTTTGATCCCAGCACTTGGGAGGCAGAGGTAGGTGGATCTCTGTGAGTTTGAGGCCAGTCTGGTCTATGAACCAAGTTCTGGGACAGCAAGGATTGTTACACGGGGAAATCCTGTCTCAAAAAATAAAATAAAATAAAATAAAATAAATCAAGGATCACTAGCCAAAGGGCATCTGTTAGTGACTTGGAAAGGCAGACACCTCCACGGGCAAAGGCCTGTGTGAATACACCTTTACTGTATCCATTCCTTTATTCTCAGCTAAAACTTTTTGATTCAGGGATGGAGAGATGGCTCAGTGGTTAAGAGCATCCAGGGTGAGTTCCCAGCACCTACGTGGTGTCCCACAACTACTTGTAGCTCCAGTTCCAAAGAATCTAATACCTCCCTCTGGCCTCTATAAACACACACATGTGGTGACACATCAAACTAAACACCCATACAAATAAAATAAAAATACATCTTTAAATTAAAAAAAAGAACAGCAAGGGGCTGGAGAGATGGTTCGGCAGTTGGCTCTCCCAAAGGACACAGGTTCAATTCCCAGCACCCACATGGCAGCTCACAACTGTCTGTAACCCCAGTTCCAGGGAATCTGACACCCTCATACCAAACGCACATAAAATAAAGTTAAATATTTTTTAAAAACAGCCAAACTGTCATCCAAAAAATTTTTACAAAACTTTATAGAGCAACTGAGCATGCCCAGAGGCATTTCTGCCCATCACTGTAACATGACCTAGAGTTAAGTACACCTAAAATAACGTGTGTCTACCATTTCTTTTAAACTAGGACTTTAACCTGATCATGTCCAGGAATGTACTCCTTAATGCACTGAGTGTGCTTCCCAGTGGACTCACCCTCCTAGGAATACGCAGAGATGCCTTGGATAAAATCCCCATGCTTCTTTTGTTGAGAGAGAGTGGGGCTGTGGAACCAATGACTCTCATACTTTCTTTGTACAATGTTAGCACTCTGGACTTTCTGAACTAAAACCTGTTCTAACTTCACCGACACATGGGCACAATAACCGTCATAACACTGAAATAACCAGCTGTCACATGCAAAGGTATAAACTTTTATTTAAGATTAGACAAACTCAAGTACAAACAGAAAGTACAACATAACACAGCCTTCATCAGACGCCAGTCACCTTAGATATGCACTATTTATAGTAACATCTTTTTAAAAACTAAAATAGTACAAAGTCAAATAATTTTTAAACTCTTATTGCCAACATCAGTGATATTCTGACACACAGGGCTGCAGTGCAGTTAAGTGGTACGTGCTTGCCCAGGATGCCAACACCACACACACAGATTATTACAAAACATTCAAAGAAACTGAATAGCCACTAAAATCAATAAAAGAATTTAAATTCAGTGTAATTTCTATTCAGTCACAGATGAGAAGCACCTCATTCTAAAAGGACAGTGATTAATTTCTCGTCAAGACTATGAGGACAGCCTTGTTTACTTGATTTTTAACTTTAATATGGCACAATTGGCTTTATCATGAAAATTTAGAATTTAATGTTTCTATGCCTGTAGTCCCAACTACTCTGAAGGCTGAATCAGGAGGATTATTTGAGGTCAGGAGCTCAAGACCAGTCTAGGCAACATACCCCCCCCCCCAACATCTCAAAAGAAACTTTTTAAAATGTTCCTTACGAACTACTTCTGCTTCACTTCAAGAATAAGGGTACTATGGCTGGGTATGGTGGCGCATGCCTTTGATCCCAGCACTCAAGAGGCTGAGGCAGGAGGATCTTGGTGAGTTCCAGAACAGCGGAGCTTTATAGAGAGATGTTGTCTCAAAAAGAGAAAGAAAAAGAAAAAAGAAAAAAAATTAAGAGAAAGAAAGGAAAAAATTACTAAGTATTTAAAGTTGAAAACATAACTACAATAAACTGCTTTTAACACAGGTGGGGCAAAATAAGAATTTATATTAAACAACCATGTAACCAAGCCAATTTTTTTTCTTTTCTTTATGGATGAGGAATAATCCAATGACTGTATTTCTCCTTCTTACTTCAGAAAAAAATATATTATTGTTATAAATCCAATCTTAATACTTTATATGAAAAAATTACCAGATGTAGGATAATATTTAAATCCTGCATACTCCTGAAAGTATTTCTGAAAAGTATTACTAGACTTGTCTTAAATAGATAACAAGAAAGTACACTATTATGATGTTATATATTTAAAATAAATAAAGGAAAAACATACACTCAAAAATGGCACCCGTATAATTCATAATTAAAATAACCTAAAATAAATAAAGGAAAAACATACACTCAAGAATGGTGCTCATGTAATTAAAGAATGGAGTTATTTACAAATATACAACTATGTGACCAAACATTTTCTAAAACATGCATAGTATGGTGTCCTTTTATAGTTATACATAAAAAGCAAATGACTTGAATATTATCAGCTGTCATAATTAGACCTTTCACACACTGAGAGAGTAAAATTCTGATCTGTTGTCCTATAAAAGGCAAGATGAAAGATCAAAATCAGTGTTTCTTGAGAAAATTATCTTCTTTGGCATCCTATAATACTACCTGTCAACAAATAAATGTAGTCCCAGGCAGTGGGTCTTTCCTAAAGTACTAACTTCACTATTGCTGTTTTTTGAGATAGAATCCCAGGTAGCCCAGGCTGGCGTCTGAATCTCACTACTTAGCTAACGGTGGCCTCGAACTCCTGACCCCTCCATCCACAGCCAAGCACTATGATCATACATACGTGCCACCATTCCCTACTGTTATTGTTGCTCTATAAACAATTTTATTAAAAATCACATTTTTTTGGAGAACATTCATTCAAAGTTCTGAAAGATTTAGCTGTTTGCTACAACTCTGCCATTGAAGGTATGCCTTAAAAGCATTGTTTCCTCTTTAAAATGCAAAGACTTTTGCCCTCACTAAATGGAAAGGTTAACAGAGAAGGAATAAAGAAAGTTTGGGATACAGTAACATGTCTCTACAGTTTACTACTGACTGCTACAGCTGTAGACAAGTCGGATATCACCCCTGGGCTTCTGTTCCTACTCAAAACGAAGAAGTCAGTCCCTGCTGTGTGGCCAGCAGCTCTTTTGAACTGCAATATAATAATAGTAGTAGTAGTAATAATAATAATAATTATTATTATTATTATTATTTCAGTAGATAATTTTAGGACTCCTTCTGATTCTCACATGATATGAGCTTATGTTTCTGCAATATTACAATTGATAATCAAATACTCCATAAACAAGAGAACTTCTGTGAGTCAAAATAGCACAACTGAACAAAATCTCCTGTCAGAAAAGCCAATGCCCAAAATCCAGCTCCCCAACATTACCTGACTGATCTTCAGCCAATCCAATAAAGAACACAGAGTCACATAATTACTATTTCTTAGTTACATAAATTACTTTTTTACATAAATTACTTTTAAATTATATAAACTAATAAAAATATTAAGTCTATTCCATAGTTTTTCTACATTCTGATTTACAGTATTTTCATCTACATTCATGATACTCTACAACTCAAAGTGTGCTACTTAATATTCTCATACTTCCAAAATCTAGTAAAAATAAAAAAGATAAAGCAGAATATTAATAATGATCATACTCTGCCAGGTTTTTCATAAAAATATGTTGAATGCCATTTTTTCAGACAAGAAAAACAGCAAAAGAAAAATAAATTCTGCTGACAATGCCGATCAGATCAAATGGCTGTATCTGCCATTACTTAGAAAAAGGAGGAAGAAGCCGGGCAGTGGTGGCATGCAAGGACCAGGCAGGACAGAAACCCACGACAACAGAATGGCGTGCCAACATGGGGCTGACCAAATCTACTTAAAAGCTTGAGAGAGCTTGGGAAGTAATTCTAGATAGAAAAAGAATAGTTAAGCACAGTTTATTGATAGCCTCATTTTCACGGGTTTGCTCTGCTTGCTAGAGGCAAGCAAGTACTCTCATTTAAGAGAGGCTTCCTGTCTCAGCTTTAGCTGAAAACCTTGCAGCTCTTTTAAGAGGTCCTGCCACGAAACACTTAAGTGGTGTCAATGAAAAGCTAACTGCATGCTTTTTGGTGGTGGCAGGGACCTTCAAATGTCGTAGAGTTGTAGCAATAAACATGGCTCTGGCCAGTACCTCTGCCATGAGGCTGGAATCTCAGAAAGCTAAGAAATGGTCTGGATCCAGCCGCCAAAGCCAGGGCTTTAATTCTAGCCATATTGCTTAGCAAATTAAAGACTTAGCAAATTAAAGTCCTTAAAATTTTTTTTTAAAAAAAGAGAGTAGTTGGGTGTGGTAGCACACATCTTTAATCCCAAGACTTGGAAGACAGAGGCAGGCAGACCTCTGTGAGTTCAAGGCCTGGTGGCACACACCTTTAATCCCAAGACTTGGGTGGCAGAGGCAGGCAGATCTCTGTGGGTTCAAGGACAACCTGGTCTACAGAGTAAATTCCAGGAGAGCCAAACATACACAGAGAAACCCTGTCTCAAAAGCCAAAAACTAAAAATAAAAGAATTAGAGGTTAAAATAAAGACATGTAAAGATGGAAAACACACAGAGAATCTGGATACTGTTTATTATTATGCTCTCTTTGAATTGTTTGAATGCTGAGGAAGGAGCAACAGCTACTAAAAGATATTTGTTTATAAATGCTGCTGAATTAATCCAAGATAGGTATTTTGAAAATACCTTGACTTCAAAATTGAAGTCAAAAGATATGTTACTTTGGAGAAGAGGTTTTGCTTTTGTTTCCACAGAAAATGAGAGGCTATGGATTCATTCTGAGTTAAGAAAAATCAGGTTTGATCAAGGAAGACCACCTGAAAACTCTGATAGGAGCAGATGGCCCAGATGTCTGAGTTCTACATCCTGAACAGATTCAAGACAGCTGCCTGAGATGATCAAGCCTCACAGAATACTCCAGTCATGACTTGATGATAATTATAAATTTTCTTTAGGTCCCCAGAAGATTACCAGTGCCCACAACCAGCAGGAAGTAGCCTGGAAAACTATGCCCACATCCCCCCTCCCAAAAAAAATAATGGACTATGGATATTTTCCTTTGTTTAGAATGTTGGTTATAAGTTGTTATGGCTAATGGTGAGAAAACAAAAGATATTAGATTCAGAGTTCTTATTTTTTTTTAAAGAGGGGAAAGTGCTGTGGGACAATGGTCTGTATCCTGTCAATTATATTTTAAATAAACGCTGATTGGCCAGTATCCAGGCAGGAAGTATAGGCAGGACAGCCAGGCAGGAAGTAGAGGCGGGGTGACAAGAACAGGAGAATTTTGGGAGGAAGAAAGTTTGGTCCACAGTCCTGTCCCGGCCACAGAAGAAGCAAGATGTGACTGCCCCAGCAAATAAGGTTAGCCATGTGGCTAACACAAATAAGAATAATGGGCTAATATAAGTTGTAAGAGTTAATAAGAAGCCTGAGATACTAGGCCAATCAGTTTATAACTAATGTAGACTTCTGTGTGATTTCTTTGGGACTTAACAACTGTGGGGACCAGGCGGGACAGAAACCCCCGACAACAGTGGTGCACGTATTTTACCCCAGCACTTGGGAGGCAGAGACAGGTGGATCCCTGTCAGTTCAAGGCAAGCCTAGTCTGTAGAGTGAGTTCCAGGATAGCCATAACTGTTACACAAAGAAACCTTGTCTCAAAAAACCAAAAAGAAAAAAAGGAAGGGAGGGAGGGAGGGAGGGAGAGAAGGAGAGAAAGAGAGAAAGAACAGGGATGAAGATGCTAACATAAACGTACTCAGGGAACCTGAAGCCTGGCACTTCAGTCACTCTTCTGAAAATTAACAAGCAGATAGACAGGTTTGGTACTAGTACAGTGAGTTTTTCTTTACCTGTGGGCAGCAAATGAGGCGCTTAACTACAAAAATAGAAAAATAAGAATATTTCTTATCTCATATTAAAAAGGGAATGAAAGATAGGGCTGAAGAATGGTTCAGTAGTTAAGGTGCTTACTGCTCTATCAGAGAACTGGAATGTGGATCCCAGCATCCACATGAATGGCTCACAAACACCTGTAACTCCAGATTCAAGGGCAAATCCACAGTCTCTCTCTCTTTCACACACACATACACACAAATGCACACACACGTACACAAACATACACTCTATTGCACACACACAAACACACACGCAAATTAAATATCTATAAAAGAAATGGAGAATTATAAAAGGTAAGTATTATTCAGAAAGTTAAATTGTCAGCTTTTATCCACCATGCATTCAATGTAACACACACTATATTAGAGAAAATATTTTGAAGACAGGACTGCTATTCTGCTTATAAAACACAGAAAACATGTCCCTTTCAAGGGATTCTGGATTTCTGAGAATGAATGTGAGACTTGTCCACCTGAGTGCTATGTATTTATAAACTAGGGAAGTATTGTTCACCATAGTGCAGAAATATTCCTGTCAGCAAAAAATACCTTGTGGTCCTCAGCTTTATTTCAGAAGGACCAGAATTTTTATTGTATGTATCTTTAGTTAAGGGGCTCTAATGGCTGTAACAGAATAATTGATGATGTTTAGCACCAAAGTTTAGAGAACAGAAGTATTGCCAGAATTGTGAAAGTTGCTTGTACACAGAAAAATCAGATGTGTGCTGTGCTCTTTAATGAGCAGAACATTCTAAGAGATATAATGCCAGGATCCCAATTGTCACCTTTGATTTCAGATGTACCTTCAACATTCAAACACAGTATTATTATTTCTGAAAGATTTCTTAGTTTTATTTTCTTTCATTTGTCTTTCTTTTCTTTTTTTTTTTAATTGTTGCTGTTTTATTGTTTTGTTGTTGAGTTTCTTTGGTTTGTTTGTTTTGAGACAGGATCTATAATTTAGCCCTGGCTGACCTGGAACTAACTCTGTAGACCAGAGGCTGTTCTTGAACTCATAGAGATCTGCCTGCCTCTGCATTCCAACCGCTGGGATCAAAGGCATTCACCACCAGGCCCAGCCTGGCTTATTTTTTTCTTAACTACAAATAAATTTTCTGTCAAATATGGCTTTTTTCAGAGATTAGATAAAAATCCATTTTAAAAATCCATTCCCAATCTCTCAGTAGCAGGATTTTAAATGTTCTCCGCTATGAAACAAAGGTCAAGAGTGCAGCTCAGTGGTACAGTATTTACCTAGCACACACAGGGCCCTAGATTGGGCCCCCAGGATCAATCTCTCTCTCTCTCTCTCTCTCTCTCTCTCTCTCTCTCTCTCTCTCTCTCTCTCTCTCTCTCTCTCACACACACACACACACACACACACACACAAAATGAAAAGAATAGCTTGGGTCCTTCTGGTAAAATACATATAGAAATAAAAGAACATAATGATGAATGCATATTGATTTCTTACAATATGTTTCTTCCCAAAATATTGGCACATAAATGTGAGTAGGCTAAAAATGCACATAATGAAATTATAAAACATTAGACCAGCATTATTTCAAGTGACTAGCATTAGGTGGTCTTTCTCCACATCAAAGAGAAATACTCTTGCCCAAGTAAGCTTGATTTTAACCTTATATGAAATACTTTACTTCAAAACTGATCCACAAATTACCTAAAGTTTGTCATGAGGCAGTTTAATCACCCCATTTAAAAACCTTATAATCGCCAGGCGGTGGTGGCGCACACCTTTAATCCCAGCACTCGGGAGGCAGAGGCAGGCGGATCTCTGTGAGTTCGAGACCAGCCTGGTCTACAAGAGCTAGTTCCAGGACAGGCTCCAAAGCTACAGAGAAACCCTGTCTCGAAAAAAAAAAAAAAAACCTTATAATCTAGGATTAAGATGACAGTTGAGTGGCAGAGCAAATACTTAGCATTCTGGGGCTCTGGGTTTACTGCCAATACACACACACATACACACATACACATACACACATACACACACTCCTATAACTCAAAGGGAGGAAAGACATATTTCTAGTTCAAGGAGACTGTCCAGTAAATTTCAGTTGTTCATAATCCTCATCCTACATATTATATTCCTTACTATGTAATTAGGAAGAACAAAGCTCTCTTGTTTAAATTGCCAAAAATACTTTAAGAAACTGTTTTTGAAAGGAAGTATGTAAAAGAAACATTGGTGTAATTATTAAGAAATAAAGTGCATATGCCTTTTAATATCAATATTTTTAGTACATTAGTACAATCAAAATGAAGACTTAGCTCAATATCTCAAATCTGAAAAATACGGAACAAGAATACAAGTTTTATAGAAATAATAACAGAATGGGGGAAGTCTGCCCCCCTGCAAAAGAAAAGAAGCAACTGAAAACACTGAGAAAATCCAAGTGAATCTCTGTTCCCCCGTTAAATCAGACAGCTTACACAGTGACACCCACATGCAACACCTGAAATGCGGCCTCACATTCCGGCTGCTGCCCTTGAACGTCCGCGTTTAACTTACAATTCTCTGGGGCCTGGCTAATCTCATCCTGTAAAGTGGGAGATACTCCAGGAGCCTCGATCTCAGAGGAGGCATCCAACCCTTCGGGGGAACAAGCTACGTGGCACGTACTGTCTCCTGCCACATCGTCAGAATCTGTCCTCTCATCGGCCTCGTCCAGCTGCTGGACTGAAGATAAATACTGTGCGAGCAGGGTGTTGTCCTGCTCGCTGTTGGAGCTTCCCTTGCTACAGTCTGCGTGCTCCCCACTCACGGCCTCAAAGTCGGCGTCTCCGCCGCATTTCACTGTGTCCGTGGAATTCCCCAACATGGAGCTTTCACTGCTTTCTACGGAACTCTGTTCAAAATCCAAAGAATCCTTCAAACAGTGAACTTGTTCTGTTAGGGAGGAATGAAAACCAGAGTCTGGGAATTCTGGAACAGATCTCTCTTGAGACGCTTCAGCCTCAGCAAGGAGCCAATCAGGATTCTGATCAGAAGCGAGGGCCTGGCGCTGTGGAAATACTGGAGCTTGAGGTGACACTAGAGTACTAGATGCACGAGGAACATCGGTATGCCAGGAAGTTAGACGCTGCTCCACTGCCCGTTGCCAAGCTTGTAGGGATCTCACCTGTAAAACAGAAGGCACAGTTTTATCATAAGATAAAAATCTGGCCTTTTAAAAAGGTCCTGAGCTTTTTATTTTTCCAGAAGACATGCAGGTGCCTTCATTCCTTACTCCCCATCCTCTTCATAGGACTCCCAGCCTAACCAGGAATGCACAGTGTTTGGGGTCTTGGTAGCAAAGCACAATCACCAGCACACAGACCAATGCCAAAGCAGTTCTCTTGCTCCACAGGAGAAACAACAGGAAATACAATAGCATCTTAACTCCTTAACTAAGAGGTCACCAATGTACAAACTATAGATTGACATCTAGTCAATAAGGCCATTGGCACCTAAATCAATAAATAAATGGAGCCTCTAAAATCAGTTTATTTTAGATATACATGCAGACACAGGGTTTCTACTTATTTTAAAATGTAGTATTTATAACTTTCTAAAATGACTAAAAATATTCCCAAATTCTTGACAATATGACCTTTTATATCTTAAGATATAAAAATAATTTCGAAGCCGGGTGGTGGTGGTGCACGCCTTTAATCCCAGCACTCGGGAGGCAGAGGCAGACGGATCTCTGTGAGTTCGAGGCCAGCCTGGTCTATAAGAGCCAGTTCCAGGACAGGCTCCAAAGCCACAGAGAAACCCTGTCTCGAAAAATAAAAAAATAAAATAAAATAAAAATAATTTCGAACTTTTACTATAAAAATTGTGCCTTGGGCTGAGAGATGGCTCAGAGGTTAAGAGCACTGGCTGCTCGTCTGGAGGTCTTGAGTTCAATTCTCAGCAACTACATGATGGCTCACAACCATCTGTAATGAGATCTGGTGCCCTCTTCTGTCATGTAGGCATACATGTGGGCAGAATACTGCATACATAATAAATAAATAAACAAACGAAGAATTTAAAAATAATACAAGATTTAAAGATAAATAAATAGTTGTGCCTGGTGGTAGTGGCACACACCTTTAATCCCAGCACTTGGGAGACAGAGGCAGGCGGATCTCTGTGAGTTTGAGGCTAGCCTGATCCACAAAATGAGTTCTAGGACAGCCAGAGCTGTTACACAGAGAAACCTTATCTCAAGAAACAAACAAACAAAAATTGCAAGCAAGGTATGGGAGAGATGGCTCAGCGGTTAAGAACATTTGCTACTCTTTCAGAAGACCAGCACCACACAGCAGATCACAACCATCTGTAACTTCGTCTCATAGGGTTCTACTACCCACTTCTGGCCCCAAGGGCATCGCACACACATAGTGCACATTGCATACATGCAGGCAAAACACCCATACACATAAATTCTTATTTTAAATTGCAAGCAAGAAAGTGATACAGAGTAGCTCAGTGGGTATAGTGTTTGCCTAGCATGGATGAGGCCCTGTTTTTGAGGCCCAGAAGTACACAAATCAGTTGTGATGGTGCACACCCCGACTTGTGAGGTACAGGCAGGAGGATCAGGAGTTCAAGGCCACTCCTCAGCTTAGTGAGTGTATGGCTAATCTGGACCACATGAAAACTTATCTCAAAAGCAAAATGAAATAGAATTTTTAGTTTCACTGTGACTAATATCCAAGGTAATTTCTTGTCTGCTTTTTGTGACAGGATCTCACTACATAGCCCTGTGTCATCAAGTACTTTCTGACAGGAGTTTAAAGTATATCTTTTCAGAACTTTTTCTATATATTCCCATATACTTACAGTTTTAATATATATTTTTAATTTTTTAAATTTATAGATGGGGCACACACATGCTTGTGGAAGTCAGAGAACAACTTGCAGAAGTTGGTTCTTATCTTTCATCATGTGGTCCCAGGGACCAAATTCAGGCTGTCAATATTAATGACATGCACCTTCACCCTGTGAACTAATTCACTGGTCCTCAGCTTTACAAACCAAGTGGATGCTAAGCTCCATCTTCTACTTTATTAGTATTATTCTGGAGATCTTTCCAGGTCAGTCCATAGTACTACTTTATTCTTTTTAATTGTCCCATAGCATTATATAGTGCTGTTATTTTTATAGTTTATTTAACCAGTTCCCTACTAATAGTAAATAAAAAAATTTAAAAATTGATTAACTTAATATATAGGTTCTATATAATTACAACTTATTTGTTAAGATATTTCTAAGAAAAAAAGATATTTCTAAGAAATTATTATTAGGAAGTTTTTTTTGTTGTTTTGGGATTTTTTTGTTTTGTTTTGTTGTTGCTTTTCGAGACAGGATTTCTCTGTGTAACAGCCCTGGTTGTCCTAGAACTCATTTTATAGACCAGGCTGGCCTCGAATTCACTGAGATCTGCCTTCCTCTGCCTCTCAAGTGCTGGGATTAAAGGCATGTGCTGCCACCACCACCCCACGATTCAGAAGTTTTCTATTACAATATTAGTAATACTGTAATATTTAAAGTTTTACAGTACTAGTAAAACCACAGGCTTAAAATGATTTGGGGCCGGGCGGTGATGGTGCATGCCTTTACTCCCAGCACGCCGGAGGCAAGGCAGCAGGTGGATCTCTGTGTTTGAGGCCAGCCTGATCTACAGAGTGAGTTCCAGGACAGTCAAGGCTACACAAAGAAACTCTGTCTTGAAAAACCAAAAGGAAAAAAAAGTTGGTCTCACTGGAAATTGTCTGTGTTCACATACACTAGAGGAATCAGCAGTGGGCATTTACCTCGTTCCAAAGGAATCTGACAGCTTCTTCTTGTACAGAAGCTTTCACACGCTCTTCATCTCTTTCTTTTCTTAATCTACAATGATTCAAAAGATCATGTTAGCGTAAGGAAGAAGGCTTTGATGTAAACTTCCTGTTACAAGTACTAAGCAGATGCATTAGAAAGAGATTAATAACCTAATAGCAACTGCTTCCACTGTTGAATGGCTAAGCTCTAGCCTTATTTAAAATGCTTCAAGCATAACTCAGAATGAACTATGCTTCAAGACAGAAGCCAAGTAAAATGTAACTGAGACTGAAATTTACTTATTCACTGTACATAGCACTACCAGTGGGGGATATGTGTATGAGTGTGAGTGTGTGTGCACACGCTTATGTAGTAAACATCTCTTTAGCTGCCCTTCAGGCTCCCAGACAAACACAAGACGGCAGGGCCTAGAAAAGGCTGGTTATCCAAAGCCTCCGGAAGTTAGCAGCCACACTCCAGCACTCGGCATCACAGACTGACAATTTTATCCTAAGACCTTAACCGAGCCCATCCCTCTTGCCCCGTCCCACTTGCCCCATTCCCTGATTCTCCCTGGGGTCACAGACTCTCCCACCTATTACTCGCTCTCATACCGCAGTCTTTCCTCTCAATTACAGGAGCCGTCTCGATTCGTAAGCCTGTTCCAAAGCGGAGCCTTCCTTAGTTGTCCACTACCACTCTAGATGTCACCCCCACTTTGTCCTGAACTTTGTTTTATGTTTGTTTTTAATCTTTGCAGTACTGGATCGAGAATCCAGGTCCTTGTACCTGCTAGACAAAGAAAGGCTCTACCCCTGAGCCATACCTCACCCCTTTTCAGAATTTCCAAGACAGTAATCCACTTTCTCTAAGCTCTCCAAGACATTCTTCTGTGCCATCCATCACTCCTGGATTTTAAGCAGCAAACTCCCTCACAGGCTTGCTTTCTCTGAACATTTTCTTAGCTAAAGTGGACTCATTTGTACAAGCACTATCGCTCTTTCAATTAGAAGCCCTTTTTTCTTTTATACAAAGTCATCAAACTGCTCCTCACTGCTATTTTTTTCTTTTTTTAAATAAAATACAGTGAGAAGTCAGATTCTTTTATTTATTTATTTATTTATTTATTTATTTATTTATTTATTTATGTGTGTATGTATGCAGTGTTCTGTCTGCATGTGTGCCTACAGACCAGAAGAGGGCACAAGATCTCATTACAGATGGTTGTAAGCCACCATGTGGTTGCTGGGAATTGAACCCAGAACCTCTGGAAGAACAGTCAGTGCTCTTAACCTCTGAGCCATCTCTCCAGCCCTCACTGCTATTTTCAAGTGATTCTTTATCTAATCCCTTGTTCTGGTTGAGTTCTTCTGCACAAACCCAGAAATATATGGGAAGAGAAATTTCAATTGAAAAATATGTCTCCATAAGATTGGCCTACAGGCAAGTCTATGGGACATTTTCTTGATTAATGATTAATAAGAAAGAACCCAGTCAACAAGGGGTTACGCCCACTGAGCAGGTGGTCTTGAGTTGAATAAGAAAGCAGGCTGGAGAGATGACTCAGAGATTAAGAACACTGGCTGTTCTTCTAGAGGTCCTGAGTTCAATTCTCAGCAACCACATGGTAGATCACAACCATCTGCAATGAGATCTGGTGCCCTGTTCTGGCCTGCAGGCAAACATACAGACAGAATACTGTATACATAATAAATAAATCTTAAAAATAAATAAATAAATACATAAAAGTCCGGCGGTGGTGGAGCATACCTTTAGTCCCAGCACTTGGGAGGCAAAAGCAGTGAGTTCACTGAGGCCAGCCTGGTCTACAAGAGCTAGTTCCAGGACAGCTAGTACTGTTACACAGATAAACCCTATCTCAAGGAAAAAGGGAAGGAGGGAAGGAAGGAAGGAAGGAAGGAAGGAAGGAAGGAAGGAAGGAAAGAAGGAAAGAAGGGAGGGAGGGAGAGAGGGAGGGAGGAAGGGAGGAAGAAAGGAAGGAAGGAAGGAAGGAAGGGAGGGAGGGAGGGAGGGAGGAAGGAAGGAAAGAGGGAGAGAGGGAAGAAGAGGGAAAGAGGAAGAGGAAAAGAGAGGGAAAGAGGGAAGGCAGCCAGGCAGGCAGAAGGCAGCAAGCAAACAAACAAGCAAGCTGAGGAGGCAGAGCAAGCCATGAGGAACAAGCCAGTAAGCAATGTTCCTCCATGGTTTCTGCTTCAGCTCCTGCCTCAAGGTTCAGGTTCCTGCTTTGAGTTCTCATTTACTCCTCAGTAATGAAGTGTGACCAGGGAGTTATACACTGCAACAATCTATTCCTCCCCAAGTCGCTTTCAGTCATGGTGTTTCAGCAAGGCAATAGGAGCCTAAGACATCCCTGAGAACGCCTGCTATCCTAATGCTATCCTAATCAGTTCTCCCACTCCCGCACTACTCACTGATGTCTCAGCACCAGGCTTCCTCTCTGCCCCATTCCTGTCACTTCTGTTCTGAAAGCTCAACATTCGAGTGGATGCTCTACCTAAGAATAACTACCCCGTCACTCTACGGTCATAATCTCACTCTGTTCCCAAACATTTTAACACACCACTTTTAAAACTTACTCCAGCCGGGTGGTGGTGGCACACGCCTTTAATCCCAGCACTCGAGAGACAGAGGCAGGTGGATCTCTGTGTGTTCAAGACACTCACATGAGAAATTAAATAACTGACCCCCAATAAAAACCATGGCCTGAAATGCTTGGAAAAGTGTCTCAGGTTGGCACAACGTTATATCCCAGCAATGGGAAGTAAGCCCTGTACCTCTAAGAGTTAAGTTACCTGAGAGGGGACCTCTGGAAGTCTGCACCTGGTCTGCCCTGTGAGATTTCCCCTATTTCAATCTGTATGCATCTGCTATAATAAACAGCAACCATGATCAGAATGACTCCTGAGTTCTGTAAGCCCATTTAGCAAATCATGGAACCCAAGGACAGTCTTGAGGGTCACCAATTACAACCAATGGCTAAATCTAGCATCACTTTCTCTCCCCTTCATGAAGCCCCTCTCACTTCTCCACAAACATTCTGCCCCACTGGAAATGAATAGAATATCCTCTCTTGGCTGTTCCTTCGCTACTTTCCACTAAGCCACCTATATTACTGATAAACACCATTAATTCCAATACTAATGAACTCCTGACTGTCAGAGGTTGGCAGTCGGCTAAACAAGTATGCCCTGGAACTGAGGACTAACTCCTACCTTAGCCCCAGAATTTTAGTCCCTTCGGAATCCCTGATATTTTTCTCTAGCTCTTATGTCACCTAATTGATTCTATGTGAACTTTTTCCTCCTCATCCAGTTTTTCTACAGATTCTGCCCCTTGTTGAGAATCATAGATGCCTATGTAGTTCACAGCCACTCAATGTCTTTTGTGATACTACATCTATGTGCTAATTGCTATGCTGAGAATGGAGATGCATGTGGCAATCTGTACTCTCAGGAGGCTTCTGCTATATCACTGGAGATGAGGACACTGACAGTGGCCACCTGGTGTCATGATCACAGCAGCAGAGTTCTAAAAAACTTCAGAACCCAGCACCCCAAGCCAACCTACCTCCTTACTTCATCAGTCAGGCAGACAATGTGCTCCTGCATTCTGCGCAGCCGGATTTCATAACGTACCCCTTTGGCTTGTGGACTGTAGTTCCTGGTATAAAAGCCCCGCCAACAGGCCTGAAGCTTAGTGGCAGCTGCATTCAGTTTCTGAAGGGTGACTTTATCTTGTCCCAAAGCAACAGATCTCTGGGTAAAAATCCTGCAGGGAGATTTCTCTGAAGTGGTGGGAGACACGGTTTCTTCACTGTTTGGCTCTACGTGGGATACGCTATGTCCAACTGACTCCGGAAAAGATGTAAGACCATGGTTATCCTCCTTCAAGAGAGCATTGATGAGCACTGACTTGGGACAAGGAAACAGCCCCGCTTTCTCCTTTACTTCTGTACTCATCTTACCTTTCAGCACTTGAGCAGAACTCTCATTTGTATCCCACAAAGGCTTTTCCTTGTCCTTGTCCAAGTCCTGGCTTTCCAGCCTTTGCATGGCTTCATCTGTATCGTCGTCATCTTCTAGGCCCAAGTTGATGCCCTGTAGCCTCAGCTCCACAGTGGGTGATACTGGAGACAGTCCTGATGCAACGGGCATAAAAGTGGACTCTGAAGAGAGCAGACTGCAGTTGAGCTTGTCCTCGTCTGTCTGTATGTCTTCCAGGTGAAGGTCATTCCGAGAATATCTTGTAGTGTGTGCAGAGGCTGGGAAGTTATTCTTAACAGCATATAACTGATCATCATTACTGCTTATCCCAACCCAAGAATTGATTTGGAGAACAGGCTCTAGAAGAACCGAGAGAGCATTATTTAAATCATCAAGTATTTGAAGAGCCTTCTTAATTGTATACTTAAAACATTTTTTCCAGTTATTTATGTACTCTGTGTGTGTAGTGTACACATGCATGCCGTAGTTTGCATGCTGAGGTCAAAGAGCAGCTTGTAGCAATCAGCTTTCTCCTTCCATCATGTGGGTTTGAGGAATTGAGCTCAGGTTGTCAGGCTGGCAACAAGCACCTTTATCCACTGAGCCATCTCCTTAATCCCTTAGCTATTTACATTTAAGGAAATCTGATCCCTAAAATATAGTAAGCACAATAAACTGATTGCCTCCAACATGACTAAAATGTCAAACCAAACATTTTTAAGAAAATGAATTTTGCCAGGTATTGGTAGCTCACGCCTTTGATCCCAGCACTTGGGAGGCAGAGGCAGGTGGATCTCTGTGGGTTTGGGGACAGCCTGGTCTACAGGGCAAGTTCCAGGACAGGCTTCAAAGCTACAGAGAAACCCTATCTTGAAAAACTGGGGGGGGGGGGGAAGAAAAGTAAATTTCGTGGTGCTGGTGCAGGAGGTCTTTCTGTATATGTGTTGCTTTTATTGGCTAATGAATAAAGAAACTACCTTGGCCTGTGATAGGGTAGAATAGAGCTAGGTGGGGAAAACTAGACTGAATGCTGGGAGAAAGAAGGCGGAGTCAGGAAACATCATGTAGCCCCACCAGAGACAGACTTCACATGGAACTCTATCCAGTAAGCCACAGCCACATGGCAATACACAGATCAATGGAGATGAGCTAGTTTAGGATATAAGAGCAAACTAGAAATATGCTTAAGCTATTGGCCAAACAGTATTGCAAATAATATAGTTTCTGTGCGATTATTTCAGGAGGCTGGGAGGCTGGGAAACGAACAAGCGACCTTCTACAACATGGTGCTGGAGAGTGCTCAGTGCTGCTCTTACACAGGACCTAAGTTTGATTCCCAGCACCTACATGGAGGCTCATAATATCTGTAATTCCAGTTCCAGGAGATCTGACTCCCTTTTCTGGGCTTAAGAGTAGCTGGAGAGATGGCTCAGTGGTTAAGAGTTTTTGCTGGGGCTGGAGAGATGGCTCAGTGGTTAAGAGCATTGCCTGCTCTTCCAAAGGTCCTGAGTTCAATTCCCAGCAACCACATGGTGGCTCACAACCATCTGTAATGGGGTCTGGTGCCCTCTTCTGGCCTGCAGACATACAAACAGAATATTGTATACATAATAAATAATTTTTTAAAAAAAAAAGTTTTTGCTGCTCTTGCAGAGAGCCCAGGGTTCAGTTCCCAGCACCCATGATAGTTCACAACTGTCTGTGACTACAGTTCCAGGGGATCCGATGCCCTCTTCTGACTTCCACAGACTCCTGTATGCATACAATACTCATCCAAACACTCTCATACATGTTGGGAGACTTGTCAGAGGTTGCAGTCTACCATAGCCTGGCAGCTTTCTCTAAGCTTGGCAACAAGGAGGACTCCCTCCCACCAGGGAGACTTCCTGTTCTCTCTCTCTCTGTACTTATTTGGAGGCTGTTCCTAGGCCTGGATGCTGGATGACCCTTGACATAGTTCCCTGCGAACATTCTTCCCCTGTGGACCACATGGCAATTAAGTGATGTACTCCAGCTATTTTCATAGGGACGTGCTGCCACTAACCCAGCCTCGTGATAGGAGCATGCCGCTTAGTACGCGCTGGTCCCCAGGCTTCCCAATCCTATATACTTCCTATTGTCTGGAATAAAGCCAAGCTAATCCATAAATAACATCTCCTGGAAGGCTATCTCCATCATACCTACAGCCATCGGAACCCTGTTCCCCCGCTTCTGCTCCCTCCACCCTTATGGACCAATGAAGCCAATGATCCCGAGGAAGTAGCAGAACAACACACACATGCATAAAGTAAATACCAAAAGAAGGAGGAAGAAAATCAAGAGGATTTGAAGCAAGTTCAAGATTAGCGTGGGAGCAGCATGGAGCGTTTCAGACCAGTGAGAGTGACATAGAGACCCTGTCTGAAACAAACTGCTTCATGACCCAGTAAGTCCAGTGAGTCGAGGAATAGCAGTGGAGTAAGCTGTTCTTAGGCACTGGGCCACAACTTCCTTACCGCTTTCCTGGAAATCCTGAACAGGGCTTGAGCACTCAGGGGTAAGGGGTGCCCTTGTTTCAACAGGAGCAAGAGAAGACAACTCTTCATTTTGGCTTTGGTTCATCAGCTGCCTCTGGTGGAACCTAGAAACCAACCACATCTGCTGTCATCTCCACCAACTAAGAAGACATGCTCTTCTGCCGCCTCGGTTAATATGCTACGACAGAAACCTAACAAGTCTGCAACAGCGTCCTTAGACACTGACAAACTATAGTCTCGTTGAAAGCATTGTGTAAAAATGTTAAAATTTTTTTTTTAACTGTTAGATAAAGATGGGGATGTCAGCAGATACCTGTAAAGCCAGCACCGTAGAGCTAGAGGCAACAGAGTCAGAAGTTCAAAGTCACCCTCTCCACATAATGAGTTGAAGGCCAATCTAGTTTACATGAGACCCTGTCTCAATCTATACAATTAACTGTCCACATGACCTTATACAAACACAACTTCATATGTGAAAACACTGAAAGACAGGATCTCTGATAAGAGAAGGGATTACTAAACACTCTGGCCACGTTTGTTAACATGAGCACTTTTACATGAGGCACCTACCTATATTAAACGGCAAATACTTTTCTTGAGGTATTGTAACTCAAACTCAAGGTCTAACACATGCAAGGCAGATCTACCACTGGGTTCTAACTTTGGCATCGACAAACCTCCCATTCGTCCGTTATCACACTGTTTGGTTCTCCCACTCAAGAACTGCTTAGCAAAGCAACTGCCATGGAACCCTCTAACCACGGAAAGTCTGAGGTACCTTCACCTCCAAATCCCTCAGCTGCCACAAATGAATGGGCTTACCTCTGTTTACTCAGAATCTTCTCGAGTTTGGCATCCTCTGCAGTCTGAAGGCCCAGTGCAGAAATAAGAGGACAGACTGTAGCCAGGTACTGCACAAGCTGGATATGCTGGCCAGGCCGATATGCTCGTCCCTTGCCTTGACTATAAAGCCATTCAGCTTTCAAACTGGGAAAAAAGGAAGAGGTGATGGCACAGGAGTGGTCAAAATACATTCTTGAGTAACAGTGATCTTCTTTTTGAATTTGCCTTATAATACTACTACATGATTTCATAAAAAAAAAATTTATTCGTTTTATTTGCTTATTTTTAGCTAAACTTGATGGGTGGTGGTTGTGGTGGTGGTGGTAGTGGCATGTGTGTTCCTGGTGTGTGCATGTGTGTGAAAACTCATGTGCATGTGCAGTAGAGGCCAGAGGTTGAGGTTGAGTATCTTCTACTGCTCTCCACTTTAATTTTGAGACACGGTCACTCGCGGAGCTCACCTTTGGGCTAGGCTGGCTGGCTAGCGAGCTCCAACACTCTGCGCATCTTTACGTCCTCAGCAGTGGAACCGCAAACATGTGCCCCAATCCCTGCTTTTCTATCTATATTCCTAACTCACTTCCCTCGGTCTTAGATTTCAATTGTTTTCATAATTAGAGGCACTGTTCATACTAACAAGTCCAAGTATTTTTCAATTATTTTCAAAGAGGCAATGAGCATTCTCTCCATTTACTTTGCCAAACAGAAGCAATCTATAAGCTCTTAATGGCAGTTTTTAAAAATACCTAATTAGTCATTTTTTAACTGGTAAAATGGGGACTAAATATTGTTAATTCTTTATTTCCATACAAAATTTGTCAATAAATACTTAGTTCACATAAGTACTGAAACTAATAAAAATAACAGAATTTCTCAGTTTTGTAAACTTTAATGAATTAATGGTTTCAGGCATGGATCATTAATAGCTACTAATAACAAAACAGACATCCAAACATTGAATATGACCCAATAGGATCTATAAAGTAGTCCTCCCTTTAAATCCTCAAAACTAGCTGGGCATGGTGGTGCACACCTTAATCCCAGTGCTTGAGAGACAGAGGCAGACAGATCTCTGTGACCAGGACAGCCTGAGCTACATAGTGAGTTCCAGGACAGCCTGGGCTATGTAGAAAGATCATACCTCAAAAATAAAGGAGGGAGGGAGGGAGGGAGGGAGGAAGGAAGGAAGGAAGGAAGGAAGGAAGGAAGGAAGGAAGGAAGGAACTCTCCAAACTGAACCTGATCACATGGTCATATCCAACCACCAATGTTTAGGTGATTCAGGAAATAGGAGGATGCACACAGGAAACTGCCTGAGAATTACCCAGTCAGCATAGCCAACCCATACAGTATGCAACTGTAACAAACTAGTGGTTTTATTTTTGTTGTTGCTTTAGGAGACAATGTCTCAGTGTCAGCTGGGGCTGACCTTGAACTTGCTAATAGCTGAAGCTGGTAGAGCATTGGCCTAGCATGCATGAATACCTGGATTCAATCCCAGGACCATGTGAAGCCAGCATGGAAGCAGGCCTGGAATCCAGCTCTGAGGGAGTGAAGGCCAAGAGGTTAGATCATACCTTGGCTACACAGGGAGAGAGAGACCTCAATAATAGCCTGGCTACATAAGACACTGTCTCACAAGAGAGAGAGAAATTTACAATCGTAATATAAGATATGCCTCCTATAAATCACACTTTCTTTTTCTTTTCTTTTCTTTTTTTTTCTATTTTTTGTTTTGTTTTGTTTTGTCTTGTTGTTTTGTTTTGGTTTTGGTTTTTCAAGACTGAGTTTCTCTGTGTAGCTCTGGCGGTCCCAGAACTCACTCGGTATATCAGTTGGCTTCGAACTCAGAGATCCGCCTGCCTCTACCTCCTGAGTGTTGGGATTAAAGGCATGAGCCACCACCGCTGAGCTCATATTTTCATTTTTAAAATGCATTTACAGGGCCAGCAAGATGACTGAGCATATAAAAGCACTTGGTACTCAGACCTAATGACCTAAGTTCAATCCCTGAAATCTACATAAAAAGCCAGATTCAGCGGTAAGCTGAATCCCAGCATTCTCCAGCAAGATGTAGAAATAGAAGTGCCAGAAGGTAGTGGGACACCACACATGAGGTATGAAGCAGGAACAAGAACAGAAAGCAAAGAGTTGGGGGAAAGAGGACCATCTCCCAAAAGGATTTTTGGAAGTGAAGGCTAAACTGTGCTGGGCCCATGCATGCATATTTCCTGAGGGCAGAAAAGAAAGGAGGCATAGTAAAGAGAATAATACATCATGCCTTCCATCTCCACAGCCCAGTTTGCTGAAGGCTCTAATGATCATGCAACAGTCTCTAGAAGACGCAATCTTGGTGGAAGAGGTTCCCAGCTCCGAGATGCAGAGACCATCAGTGATCTAAGGATGGACTCACAGGCATCAGGTGAGAAACAGTATAGTATGTCTGCTTCAAGTTCCAAATTGAAACACCATGTGCATTTTCCTAGTGCATCATAAAAAGTCACTGGGTTCTAACATATTATTAACACCCCCTTTACACATATGATAGATAGCTAACAAGCTTTTGTGGGAGTAAGCCAAGATCTTATATCATAATCATGTGGTTTCTAGGAAAGAATGTTACCATTTCTAAGCAATCATTAAATGACTTTTGAAACATAGATTGTTATAAGCTTGGCATTTAGAATTACTAGCTCTAATCTCTAGGGCTAATATTCACTTTTTTCATATTTTTATTTTATGTGTATGAATATTTTTGCCTGCGTGTATAACTATATACCAAATGCATTTGGAGGACATAAGAACATCCCCAAGAACTAGAATTACAGCTAGTTGTGAGCCACCATGTAAATGTAGGGAATAGAGCCCAGGAAGAGCAGTCAGTGTTTATATCTGCTGAGCCATCTCTCCCTCCCCCCACCCCACCCTTTTTTTCATATATAGTTGCTCTGTAGTTGAATATGATTTGAATTTCTGATCCTCCTACTTTCATCTCTCCAGTGCTGGAATCACAGGCATGCATCCACCATGGCCAGTTATATCAGAAAACCAGGGCTTTGAAACGGTCTCACAATGAAATAGAAGCTTGCTCTTTACTGGCTAGCCAACAATCCACCACCCATTTCTGCTATCCGCTTCCCCATCCTGAGGCTACAGGTAAGAGAAGCTATACTTGGCTTTTTATATGGGTTCTCAGGCTTGCAGAGCAAGGGCTTCAAACATGGAAGGCAAGCACTCTACCAAATGAGCTGTATTCCTTACCCGAGGCTAAGTCTCATGTGGTCCAGGCTGTTCTAGAACCAACAATGTATCCCAGATGACAATGACCACCTAATTCTTCTATCCCTGCTTCTCAAGGGCTGGGATTACTTAAATGTGCCACAACATCTGCTCCCAGCCCTGATGTTTGTTTACCTTCTGCCTTTTCTAAGAAAGGAAGGATAATCCTGAATCGCCAGCACAATCTGCGCTATTACACCAGCATATTTAATTAAAAATAAAAACAACTATCTCTTCTCATTTTACATTCCAATCCCAGTTCCCACTCCCTTCCCTTCTCCCGCTCCCTCCACCTTTTCCCCCCACCCCACCCCCCATCCACTCCTCAGAGATGATAAGGCTTCCCATGGGAAGTCAACAAAATCTAGTATATTGCTTTGAGGCAGGACCAAGGCCCTCTCCACTTTATCTAGGCTAAGCAAGGTATCCCTCCAAAGAGCAGGGGTTCCAAAAAGCCAGTACTGGTCTCACTGCCAGTGGCCCCACAGTCTGCCCCAGTCATACAATTGTCACCCACATTCAGTGGGCCTATGCTGGTTCCCCTACTGTCACTGAGCTCCCATTAGCTCAGGTAAGCTGTATAGATAAGATCTCCTGAGAAAATTGGGAGTATGGGGGTCGGAGAAGAGAGAGTAGAAGGGAAGCGGGGGAAGGTGAGCGGGGACAAGAACTGAACAGAACAGATGGTCAAGATGGGGGAAGGACAGAGAGGGAGAACAAGGAAAGAGATATCTTGATTGAGAAAGCCATTATGAGGCTAGTAAGAAATCTGGCACTAGAAAAATTCCCAAGAATCCACAAGGATAGCCCCACTAAGACCCTAAGCAATTGTGGAGAGTGACAGAACTGGCCTTGCCCTGTAGTAAGATTGATGACTACTTTTTGTTCTTTTTGGTTTTTTCCAAGACAGGGTTTCTCTGTGTAATAGCTCTGACTGTCCTGGAAGTCGCTTTGTAGAGCAGGCTGGCCTCAAACTCACTGAGATCCACCTGTCTCTGCCTCCCAAGTGCTGGGATTAAAGGCATACGCCACCACCAACCAGCTTGATGACTATCTTAAATGTCATCATAGAACCTTCATCCAGCAACTGATGCAAGCAGATACAGAGATCCACAGCAGAACAATGATTGGGCTAAGCTCCCAAAGTCCGGTCAAAGGGAGGCAGGTGCAATATGAGCAAAGGGGTCAAGACCATGATGGAGGTACCCATGGAAACAGCTTATCTGAGCATTTTTAATTTGTAAATATACACTTTTTAGAAAAATTCAGCAATTAATCTATAGCAAACTAGAAGTGATCTTTCAAAAAAAAAATTCCTTGATTGAGACCATGTTAAGCAGATCATGTTCACCTTTCCTTCTGCGAAATCACATATCCATCTAGTACTCTGAGATTTAAGCACCAGTTGACGATGTATGGCCGGTAGTCAAACCCTGGAATGGACGGTGTTGCCATCACACAAGGATTGTTCATGATTGACAACTGCTCCAACTCACTTAGAGAAGCCAAAAACGAGATCTAGAACAAAAGACATCCTTGTTGAACAAAATGAATGTTCAGTGTCAAGCACAGGGCTTCCGCTGATTACATAATTTTGGCAGCATATGAGAATGTCACAATTTCCCTCTTGTTCTAAAAAGCATTAAGCAATTCTTTACTCTTAGCCACTGACTTCCAAAATTCTAAAAACCTGGTCATTTGTCCTTGCTGCACAAGGAAGAACATCAGCATTATTTCCTAATTAAGAAAATCATATTTACTTTCTTTGAGGCAGGGTCTCATTTAACCCAGACTGATCTTCAGCTTTAACCCTCCTGTTCCTATTTACTAAGTGCTGAGATTACTGACATAAAGGACTTTGCCTGACTTGAGAAAACCCTACTGGGAAACATAATAGAAGCCATGGAAAAGTGGACAGGTTGCCTTATTGACCCCCTGTAAAGTAGATGTCTCTCTCCTACCAATCACCAGTGATGATAATTGCAGCATTGCAACTGAAATTCAGCCTGATGACCTCCCAGGTTAAGAAAAAGGAGAAAGCAAGATGTTGATGTTCTAGGGCCAGATGTTTCACTAGGGCAGTAATTCTCCCAAGGTGATCTAAAATGAGCCTGAGAACCTCACCTATCTCTCCTGGACTTTTCCTTCCTGGACCCCACAGAGTCCTGGACTGCCCCTTCCTGGATCCCACAGAGTCTATGACTTACCCTTCCTGGATCCCACAGAATCCTGGACTTTTCCTTCCTGGATCCCAGAAAGCCCTGGACTTTTTCCTTCTTGGATCCCAGAAGGAAAGATCCCAGAGTCAAATTTTACCTCATTTAAGTCTCTGATTTCATTTTCTGCCAAAGACAATATAGAAAGGCTTCTGGGTAGATATGCAGGTGCCATTCTAAGAGAAGTGATGATGTTTCCATGTAAAAGCAAGGTCTTGAAAGAAAAAAAGAACAAATCAACAAATTATAAATAAATTGACTTGCCAATGCCAAAATGGTGCATGCAAGAATAAAAAGACCTATTTTGTTATACTTCTTATCACACACAAATCAAAGATTAATACTTAAAAGGCTCCAAAGTGGTCTTTAGCCCAACAAGGGTTTAAGATTTATCGAAGAACACATAATTGATGTATTATCTGGCTTTGCTATGATATACTAGCATGATATACAATTTAAGTTAATACATAAAGCAATTTCCAACATAATTATTTATTCCCTTTTAAAGTATCAAAATAAATATGGATGTGGTAGCACATGCCTTTAATCCCAGCACTGAGGAGGCAGAGGCAGGCTGATCTCTGAATTGGAGATCAGCTGGGTCTGCAAAGTGAGTTCCAAGACAGCCAGGGCTACACAGAGAAACTCTGTCTCAAAAAAATCAAACACCAAAAACAAAACAAAACAAATGAAGCAAAAAAAATATCAAAATAAGGGCTGGAGAGATAGCTCGGTGGGTAAGAATGTTTGCTCTACAACCACGAGGACCTGTCATCGAATTCACAGCATCTGTGAGAAATTCTGGGCATGGTGCTTAACACCTGTGACCCCAGCACTGGGGGCAGAAATAAGTGGATTTCTGTCCAGCTAGCCAACAGCTGAGAGTGAACTTCCAATTCAGTGACAGACTGTTTCTAAGTAAGAAGGTAACGAGGGATAGAGGAAGACAGCCAGCATCTTGTCCTAGCCTCCACACATGCCCACACCTACCACACACACATACATGCACATAAAATCAAATAATCATGTAGAAGGCAAATTTTGAAAAAGAGACAGATAAGCCACAGTTCATACTTTACAACTACATTTTTTGCTTAGTTGAAGCCAAAGAAAGGTAGAAATTATTGCTTGCAGACATAGCTGACCAATATTAAGTCAGCAATAAAAAAGAATGAATCCAAGGGGTGGAGGGATGTTTCAGAGGTTAAGAGTGCTGACTGCTTTTGCAGAGACCTAGGTTTAGTTTCCATTCAGTGGCTCACAACCACCTGTGGATCCAGCTCCAGGCTATCCAACGCCCTCTTCTGTCTTCCTGTGCACTTGCATGCACATAGAATATATACAGATAACACATACACATAAATAAAACAAATGGCCAGGCGGTGGTGGTGCACGCCTTTAATCCCAGCACTCGGGAGGCAGAGGCAGGCGGATCTCTGAGTTCGAGGCCAGCCTGGTCTACAAGAGCTAGCTCCAGGACAGGCTCCAGAAACTACAGGGAAACCCTGTCTCGAAAAAAACCAAATAAATAAATAAATAAATAAATAAATAAATAAATAAATAAAACAAATGAACCGTTTAAAAAGAACAAGTCTAAGATACTCTAAACATTCAGGATTCTGTTTAGTTATTCATATATCCATTCCAAGGAGGAAAAAGTTATAACTAAAAGAAAAGTACACAAAATATCCAATCATCTTTTAGTTCTTTTGAGTTTTCTTAGCATTTATTGGAATAGTTGGATGTATGAAATTGTTTAGAATTATTGTTGTTATAAAATTATTTCTGCTCAATGTGTAGGGAAAATAGAGCTTCAGATTTACATTTAAGACTTGAAGAGTCTATCTGGTGCTAATAATATTCAATTAAGCAAAAATACAGAAAAAATATATGAATGAATTTTTTAGATTTTACCATTTATTTTATGTTTATAGGTGTTTTGCCTACTTGAATGTCTGTACCATGTGTGTATCTGGTGCCTGTGGAGGACAGAAGAGGGAATTTAGATCCCCAGAAATTTAGATTCCCCAGGAATTGAGGATAACAGACAGTTCTAGGCACCACATGGTACTGGGACTCAAACCCAGGTCCTCTAGAGAACAGCAGCCAGTGCTCCTAACCATTGAGCTATCTCTCCACCTTCCGTGTCTATTAAGTGAAATTAGCTTTGTTAACTCAATTATAATTGAAATTATAATTTAGTTATTGAAAACAGCATCCTTGAGAATAGGAAAAATTAAACAGATAAACAAAACCACATAGACAAACAGACAGCTGGATGAAGACTTAGGCAAATGGATCACTTGCATTCAAGACCAACCTAGACAACACAGTGATACCTCATCTAAAACATATATATAAAGCTGGGCATGGTGGCGCACGCCTTTAGTCCCGGCACTCTGGAGGCAGGGGCAGTTGGATCTCTGTGAGTTTGAGATCAATTTGGTCTACATAGCCAGGACAGACAGACAGACAGAGCTATATGATGGAGGACTCTCATTGGTTAATAAAGAAACTGCCTTGGCTTTTTGATAGGGCAGGATTTAGATAGGTGGAGTAGACAAAACAGAATGCTGGGAAGGGAAGTTAGTCAGGTGCCATGCCTCTCCTCAGTGAGACAGATGCGATGGAGCCAGCCGCCAGGTCAGACATGCTGAATCTTTCCCAGTAAGACACCACTTCGTGGTGCTACACAGATTATTAGAAATGGGTTAATCAAGATGTGAGATTTAGACAATAAGAGGCTGGAAATAATGGGCCAGACAGTGTTTAAATGAATACAGTTTGTGTGTTGTTATTTCAGGTGTAAAGCTAGCCGTGTGAGATCCGAGCAGGACGAAAAGCAGGCCTGCTTACTCTCATCACGACAGCTATATAATAGAGAGATCTTATATCAAAAAAAAGACATAACTTTAGGATGGATCACTTTAAACTTTATCAGAATACTGTGTGTGTGTGATATATATATTAAAGTCCCTAGCATTAGCTAAATTTATCACATTCAGAGAATGGGAAATAAGAAATACCTAACTACAATGACATCACTTATAGGAACTAACAATCAATTTGGGATGACCTAAGTGCTCTTATGCCTCAAGAATACATACTCTTGCACTCAGGAGTTCCAGAAATAACTAGGGCAATACAGTAAGACTTTGTCTCCAAAAGGAGAAAGGAAAAAAGTTCCTAAGTTTTTACAACAAAAACAACCTGGCAAGCATATTGGCAAACACCTGTAATTCCAGCACTCTGGAAAAATTAAGAAAGCGCATGGTGGCCCTGACAGGTGAGCCTAGGCTTTACTGGGAGACCCCTTCAAAAGGGGAAAGGGGGGGGGGATTCTTAATAAACAATATATGGCAGGCTGAGTTTATGCCAATGAGACCACAGCTTTAGTGATTTTTTATTTGTGATCATTTTTAAGAGGTGACAGAAGACCCCTTACCTTCAAAGACACCAGTTTTGACAGGTCACCTATCTGGGGTATGCTATTGTCCGACAAGTCCAGGTGTTGTAGCGCTGTGCAGCTATTGATTTGCTCCATGGTCTATTACAAGAAAAGCATCACATTAGTCCATGCACTTAAAATCAAAAATCAAAATCATTACCTAATTCTTTGCAGCTGAGCCGCCTCCTCTTGTCACTAGATGTACAGCAGCGGAGCTGAGCAAGACAAAGGGGAAAGGGAGGGCAAATTCAGAACGTAGCCCTGTTGCAAGTTTTCAAGGACACCAAGCAATTCATACCATCTCAGATATTTATAGCCCAAAGAAACTTCAACGGCATCGAACTGCTAGCAGAGAAAAGAATTCACAAATTTAGAATGAAGCCACACAGTCTATTAAATCCTGGCTCCATGGTCAGGGAGGACCAGAGTCAAGGCAGTATCTTGTAGGCATTATGGGACCACGGCACTCATGAACTCACAGCAGCCGAGTTCATGACCTACACAAGAGCAAGCCAGTTAACAGTTTAGCACGGAGGGAGAAGGCTTCCAAGCCCCACCCCTGAGGACCTACAGACAGTTAATGGCTTCTGAGAAAGGGACACTCAGCTGTCCTTAAGAGTATGACTCCTAGTAAGTCAACCACATCCAGTGGACGGCATCACACCCAGGAAGACATAGACAGCATAAATTTGATTCAGGGGTTTAATTTTTAGAAAAATACATACAAAGAGAGGAAATCAAGTTGGGTAAGGAGGTGGGGATGGATCTGGAAAGCTAGGGAAAGCATGGTAGATGAATATAATCAAAATATGCTGGAGGTTGTGTGAAATTCTTCAAGAATGAATTTATATATATATATATATATATATTTAATTTTGGGCTCTGCAACTTCTTGGATGTATGTATTAGGACAAGCATTAGTTTCTCTGTGCTTCAGTTTTCCTATCTACATAAGCCTGGCAACTGTATCTACTTCACAGGCTGACATGTGCTCACTACAGACCCTTAGGAAAGTGCCTAGCAGCAGGTAGCTGCTCGTAAAGGAACGGTTATTATCATTTACTCTAGTCCCCTTACCTGTCACATCAGAAAACAGATACAGAAATGTTTGCTAACTTATCCAAAACTATATATCCCTGTGTACAAAGTAGGAAAGATAGAATACAGATCTCTTGACTTAAAAAAAATATTTCCATGTATCATTAAAAATTTACTTAAAAGTTTAACTCAGTAGGAAAAAAAATCTCTTTCCTCATGACTTTAGTATTTGATTTACTTTTTTCAAGTATAATACAGATTCTCTGTTCCCATTTGAAAGAATACTATACTATGGTATATGTTCAAAATGGAGGCTTTTTAAAGTTTATGTTAATACAGACTGTAGACGCAGATATTTTTATTTTTTAGTCTACTTATTTCTATACTTGCCAAGTTTCTTTTTCACAGAGAACAGATTTGCTATGGAAAAAAAATCAAAAGTTAATTACCAAGTAAAAAAAAGCCATTCACCTTCAGATTATTTCCTGCTAAATTCAGCCATTCCAAGTGGACTAGGTCCTTCAGTCCTTCCACGCAGCCAATACTATTATGAGGTAAATTTAACACCCGGAGTTGAGTAAGTTTGGCCACGCCCATCATCCGAACCAGCCGATTATTAGCCACTGACAACTATGAAAAGGGAACATTATTATTCCTAGAAACAAATATATATGTCCACACATATTACTTTTACACTATGGTAGATGGTCAGACATTACCCAAATACACGCACCCACCTTCTATTTTTTACACATATTACGTACATCTATTATCTACAATATAACTACTGGAGTTTGTTCTTCAACAAAAAGTATAGGTTAAGCCTGTTATGGGGTAACCAACTGATGCCTGCTCCACAGGAAGGAATTCACACATGTTACTGTAAACCCACCCAAAAACCCGTGGCTGGAGATGACATAGCCTAGCGAAGAAGTGACTGATGACTTTTGCTAAGAGGACATAATATTCACATCAAATTGCCTTCTAAAGAGCTGCATACACAGCACAGGACAGGGTCAGCTATTTAGTGCTGTTGGCTCTACTCAGTGATTAGTGATGAGTACAGAGACTCATAGCTGATCAAAGTGCAGGAAACAAATAAATAGCTGCTACATGCCATTTGTAACATCCCTTCCAAGGCTCCAGGAGTGCCGTTGGAGAAGAGGTAGAAAGAACATAAGAGCAGGAGAAAGGGGAAAGAAAAGCATGGAATACTGACTTCTAGGTATGACATGGCTGCTATGTTTTTTCGTTTTTTTCTTTTGGTTTTTCAAGACAGGGCTTCTCTGTGTAGCCCTGGGTGCCCAGGAACTCACTGTTTCATATATATAAGCTCCACAAAAAAAATAAAAGTCTTCATAACATTAGGTATACTAAATAAACACTTCTTGTTTATTTCCTAGTGTTGGTAGAGTACTGACGACTAAGCTTAGAGCTCTGAGTACGCTAAGCACTCAACACATCCAACCCCAACATTCTTGGATGAATAAACTCTTTACCCCCAATATGAAGTAGAAATTATGTTAACACATATTTTGTCAACATATAATGTTCTCTTTAAATATACATATATTTATTTATGGGACTAGAAAGATGGCACTTGCTATCCTTCCTAAGGATCAGAGTTCAGTTCCTAGACCCAAGTCAGGTGGCTCACAACCACATGTATAACCACCCTCCAGCTCCAGGGAATCTGACCCCTCTTCTGGCCTCCACTTGTACTCATACACATATGGCATACATTCATACAGACATGCACAAATAAGCATAAATAAAGCAAAATGAACAGGAAATTTAAAAACTTTAGAATGTGTGTCTATGTGTGTGTGTGTGTGTGTGTGTGTGTGCAAATAGCTCACTTGTAGGCACTCTGGAGCAGGCACACAATCAAATGTCACCAGTATACTCTCAGAAGTCAGTTCTCTCCTGCCTTGGGGCACACACAGATCAAACTTTAGGCCTCTGCACAACCCCTCCTACCTACTGAGCCATCTTGCTGGCCCTATTTCCACTTTTTAACACAGCTTTTTCTAGACCACTGTAAATGCAATATATATATATATATATATATATATACATGTATATGTATATATATATATTCATCTTTAGAAGCTAGCATATAAAATTTTAAGGCAACATTTACCACTTTCAACACATGTAGAATAACTTTTTGGTTTTGTTTAGTAATAAATTAGTCTTATGTAACTCATACCCACCTGTATTAATTGTTTGCATTTCTCTAGATTTTCCAGTTTAATAATCTGATTTTTATCCAGAATCAATGTGTGAACATCAGCTTCACAGGGCAAGTTGGGACCTAATTTCTGTAGTCCCTGCCCTGACCAGTTCACCACTGATCCTTAAAAAGAGAAGACAACTTGTTAGAAAGCAAAAAATGCTGAGCTTAGCATTTTACACTGAGGAAAAAATGTGAATACATATTTAAAAATACATCAATGCACAATAAGTATAAGAATTTAAAATGATAGCAATGTAGAGCTGTAATGATACATGTTTCCTCAGAATTTACAAGTTACATGCTGGGGTATAGCACAGAAGCAAAGCCTTTGCCTAGCATGCAAGCCCCTGAGGTTCCCCTATTTTATACCTAACAACAGTATTTTAAAATTAGGGCTTAAGTTTCTCTTTTGAGTTTTTCAGTTGTTTATCTGGGTTTTAATTTTTATGTATTTTATTTTCCCCCTTTCTTACCCTTCAAACTTTGTTTTGGGTTGTTTTTCTTTTGCTGTTGTTTTATTTTGTTTGATTTGAGACAGGGTCTGAAGCTGACCAGACTAGCATAAACTCTATGTGTCTGAGGCTGGATTTGAACTCTTAGTGGGTCCTCCACTTCCCAAGTGCTGGGATTATAGCTATCACCACATCAGACCCTAGATCTAAAATTTTTTATAGAGATCCAACTTTTTATAACTACAAGTATATCTTCAAGTGCCCAAAGTAATGTGTGACAGGAGCGGAGTTGGGGGGCACATCATGCATGCCAAAGAAGGCCTGAAGAAAATGCTGGGTGTCCTGCTCTATCACTCTTTTTATTCTCTTGATGAACACTCTCTCACTGAACCTGGAAGTCAGCAAGGCTCCACAGCATTGTAGGCATCACTGGGGCTACAGACATTGGGGGCTATTCACAGGAATTTCAAGTCCAGCCCTCATGTTTTCAAGGCAAGTGCTCATACCCACTGAGCCATCTCTACAGCCCTCAGTTTGTTTTTCAAGGCAGGGTTTCTCCCTGGCCTGGAACTCATCCAAAAAAGTAGGCTGGTTGGCCAGCGAGCCCCAAGCATCTGCCTGTATCCACTTTCCCAGCTCTGAGATTACAAGCTCCAGGCACCAAACTCAACGTTTGCCTTGGATTTGGAGGACTGAACTCGCTTCCTCGCTCTTACACAACAAACACTGTACCAACTAAACTATATCCCCAGTCGCTTCGAAGTATTTTGAAAATCAAAGTATAGTAAACTAATCGATAGAATAAAATGATTCTCTGATTTCACAAGGCTGGTGTAAAGAAGCCAAATAACTTGTACTTAGCCTCAGACCTGGCATACAACACTCAATAAAAGATGGTTTCGGACTATAGCTCCCCTGGTTAACCACTATGGTCAGGTTTCCTTCTCTTTTTCTCTTTCATTTTTTCAGTCTGAAAACCCCCCAAATTAAGGTGTTGGCAGGTTTGGTACCTGAGAGCTCTCTCCAAGAGGCTGGCTGCCCCCTCACTGTGCCCGCCAGCATCTTTCCTCTGTATGTGCAAATCGCTGAGTTAACTTTCCTACTCTATGAATGATAACTTTCCTACTTGTGAATGATAACCAGGCATAGTGGTGCACACCTTTAATTCAGTACTCAGGAGGCAGAGGCAGGCGGATCTCTGTTGAGTTTGAGGCCAGCCTATCTATATAATGAGTTCCAGGACAGGCAGAGAGAAGATACATAGTGAAAACTTTTCTTGAAAAGAAAACAAAACAAAAAGCAGTGGTGGTGCACGGCTTTAAGCCCAGCACTTAGGAGACTGTGAGTTCGAAGCCAGCCTAGTCTACAAAGCATATTCTAGGTCAGGGGCTACACAGAGAAATCATCTGGAAAAAAACAAAAAAAGGGGGGGGGGGGGGGGGTAAGACTGAGCCACTTCTGGTAGTACACATCTTTAATATTAGCACTGGAAAGACAAAGGCAGGAGGATTTCAGTGAGTTTTAGGCCATTCACAACTACAAAATGAGACCCTGTCTAAAAAAAAAAAAGAAAAAAGAAAAAAAGCAAGAATTCAATATAAAAAATGGTCTACATAAAAACGTGAAATAGCCGCGCGGTGGTGGCGCACGCTCTTAATCGCACTCGGGAGGCAGAGGCAGGCTGATATATCTGTGAGTTCCAGGCCAACCTGCCAACCTGGTCTACAAGAGCTAGTTCCAGGACAGGCTCTAAAGCTACAGAGAAACCCTGTCTCGAAAAACAAAACAAAAAAAAGTGAAATAATATAAGAAGGTTGCCCAAAATATCATCTGGCTTTTAAAAAGTGGCTTTGTAAATGCCAACTGCTACTCTTATCTGTTGTCTTGGAGTGCTAGAGAGGTTTAGGAAAAGTAGCTATCATAGGCATAGGGGGCGGGGCCAAAGTAACTTCCAATTTCAAATTTACCAGCAGACTGGGACTACCCTGGGAAATAATTTCTCGGGACAGCTCTCCTAGACGGTTTCAATGTTTTTCGGTTTTCTTAGCACGAGAGGTGTCGTGAGCCCCTTCTTGATGGATGAAAACTAGAAAAGCGCACCGCGCGTTCGCACACAATTCCGAAGGGTCGACACACCTTTTAGCCGAACTCCTCCCCTCAAGAATCTGATCAGGGTCCCCAGGTTATGACCCCCGACTCTACCCCGGTCTGCCCCAATCCAGCCAGCTGCTACCACGCCTCAGAGTGTAACCAAAACAAAAGCTCAGGTCCGGCGCCCCACGGAGGCATCTCCAAGCTATAGGCGCACCCCTCTCCTGCGGTCGGCCAAACAAAGACCAAACTCGATCCTAGGACCAGACCTGAAGAATGACGGGGTAGCAACGCGTGTCCCGGTCACCCCCAGATTCTATCACGGGTACTGGCCACTTCCAATGAAGAGTTCAGGCGACTATGATGCGGTATCAGATAAGATGCTTCCTGAACGTTCTCGGAATCGATGAAGAGGGAAGGCACAAGAAATAAAGAGACTCTGCCAATTTTCCAAGGACACTCGGAACTCAAAGTAAACGTCCCAGAAAGGTGGCCGCAGTCCGAAGCCCACTGCCCAGTCAGACTAAGGAGAGCGCGGGACGGGGGAGCCAGGCACCGCGAAGGCTCCTGGGGGCTGGAGTCCTTCACCCAATCTTCACCGCAATGCTGCCAAACTGGACCAGAGAGCGGGACTACAACTCCCAGTAGCTAATGCGCCTCCGCGCTGCCTTCAGCCCCGCATCAAAAGAACTGGTCCAAAACTGCACGTCTACACCTAGGCTTTCGCTTTACACTAAGCAACTATTTAATATGACTTAGTGAAGTAAACTTTGGAGCTTAGTGGTGGGCATCATCCTACCTTCTCCCGGAGTCAGAGCTCCGTCGGCTCGCGCTACCGCCATACTTGCCGCTTGCTAATGGCACCAGGCAACCGTCCTCAGCCGTTCTGTAGATCTTGTAGTCGGCAGTGGGGAACTGCAAACTACAACTCCCAGGATGCACAGCACCCAACCGGCCCAATTGGCTGCCGGATGGGAATCACAGGCTTGAAAGTGAGTGGTAAAAAAGAGCTTAGGGGACCCTGATAGGTGAGCAAGCTGCAACCTTAGATAAATCACTTCACTCCAGGTCCAGGTGTTAGAGGAATTTGACACTTTAACCACCTGGCACATTATAAGGACGTTATTTAAAGTAAACAATTTGAGGGCTCATTGCTAGAAATCTCTATGACAGCTACCCATTTTGACAATTCTGAATTAAGTTTAAAAGGTTTGAGATTTGCTATAGGAATGACTAAATATTTTGAGACAGTCAAGATGGATACATTGTATTTGAAATTTTAACTAACTAAATGGATTTAAAGCCACAGAAACAGACATTTTTGTTTTAAGGGGTGGTTCTTATACATTTAACAGAGCTTTTGACCAAGGAGTATATTTGATACATAAGTGCCCAGAACTTTTTCTGGAGTATTCAAAAGAAGTTTAAAATAGCTTCCAAAGTCAAGAATACTTACTTTGCGCGGTTGGAAGGGACAAACTTATCCCTTTTTGATTGAACTATAAGCTCAGTAAGAGTGGAAATTATGATATTTGGGAAAACTTGATAGGGACTTTAAAGGTAGCTCAATAGTTCAAAGGGAGCTCCCACTTTTCTCACCAACTTCTCTACATACTGACCTCTGCCCTTGCTGAAAGGGCGCTCCAAAGTCTGAACTTTCTGTTCAGGAAAATCCAGGAATTAGGCTTCCAGCTCTTTGGGCTCACAATTCAAAAGGCATTTCCACTGTCTTGGATTCCCTTTTTTCTTTGACATCATTTTTCTTAAAGACCTATTCTGTTTCCCATTTGTTCAGTCTAAAGATAATTTTCTAATTCTGAAGAAGGAATAAAGATCCCCCCTTTCTTTTAACCAAGAGACCCCTTACTTAGTAAACAGTATATATATATATATATATATATATATATATATATATATAAAATTTGTAAAGCAAGCCAGGCATGGTGACCCAAACTTTTAATCCCAGCAGTCTGGAGGCAGAGGCAGACAGATCTGTGAGTTAAAGGCCAGTGTGATCTACATAGTGAGTTCTAGGACAGCCAGAGATACATAACAGAGAAACTGTCTCAAAAACAAACTGGAGGGCTAGAGATGGCTTAGAGGTTAAGAGCACTGGCTGTTCTTCGAGAGGTCCTGAGTTCGATTCCCAGCAACCACATGGTGGCTTACATCTATCTATAATGAGATCTGGTGCCCTCTTCTGGCATGCAGGCATACATGCAGACATTATTTAATAAATAAATCTAAAAAAAAAAAAAGGCAGCTGTGACCTACCATGTGGATGCTAGAATCCCAAACTAAGTCCTCTGCAAGAATTTCCTTTTAAACTGGAGATTTCCTTTTAAACTGCAGCAAAATAGTCCTTGAGCTTCCTTTTGGGTCTATTCCTAAATTCTTTCATTAATGAGACTAAGAACCCCAGGAGGAAACCCTACATTCCCCTGTAACATGTGGCAGCTCTGACAGGACTTCCCAAAATATTCCAGTAACAGAAACAAGCCATAATTTTAGGATAGGACACCAGGAAACCCACACACCGAAGTAATATTTCCTCTCTTGACCTTGGCCAGAATCATGTTCTTGTTCCTGTCCTAGATCAAGAGTAGAGATACCTAGGCTGGAGAGATGGCTCAGCGGTTAAGAGCACTGACTGCTCTTCCAGAGGACCTGGGTTCAGTTCCTAGCACCCACATGGCAGCTCACAACTGTCTGTAACTCCAAGATCTGAAACCCTCACACAGACATACATGCAGGCAAAACACCAATACACACAATATAAGAATAAATAAATTATTTAAAGAAAAAAGAGTAGAGATGCCAAAAGGAAATTCTGGTTGCTGGACCAGTTTCTTGTTCTCTCTTCCTCTAAATAAACATCCCTTCCTAGAGATATACCTGACAGTGTGACCAAAACTCCAATCCACAACTTATCCCTGCTGGCACACCAGCCTGGAGTTGGACCTCTGGATTTGCATGGTGGGAATGGATGAGATCTAGTCTCTGATTTCGTCTTGTCTTCTAAATAATTTTAGTATGTGAGGAGGAAATGTTGGAGTCGTCTTAGGAGACATTGAAGATGCCAGGGCTTCGTTGAGACCTTTTAAAGGAAACCAATTTCATTCTGGTAAAAAGAATGGAAAACCTCTGTTCCTGAGTGGAGACATGACATTCTGATTGCTCCCCAAAGCAGAATATTACATACTATTTATTGTTACTTCCCTTATGGGTTAATCTAACTGGGTTAAACACACCAGTAATCCAGCACATTGGGGCAGGGAAATCTCTGTAATTGTCACCTGTCCGCCATGTGGCTGGTTGTCCGCCATGAGGCTGCTTCCAATTGCATGGTTTTCTCTCTCCGTCTTCTCCAGCTCCCTTCTCCCAGTAGCTGCGCAGATTTACAGCTCGGCTGTACTGTTGTTTCTCTTTCTTTCAAAGGAAAATAAAATTGTCCTTAAACTTTCAAGTCTGTCTCTAAATTATTTTACTTAGAAGACTAAGATGGTGATGGTGCACACCTTTAATCCCAGGCAGGCAGATCTCTGTGAGTTTGAGGTCAGGCTGGTCTACAGTGTGAGTACCAGGACAGCCAGCGCCGTTACACAGAGAAACCCTGTCTCAAAAAAAAAAAAAAAAAAAAAAAAAAAAAAAAAAAAAAAAAAAAAAAAAAAAAAAGACTCCAAAACAAGGAACCTCAGTAACATTATCAAAGAACCCAAAATACATCAGAACCTTCTCTTCAAAATCACTATCCTGGTTTACTTTTGAAGATTTATTTTCTTTTTATATATGTGTGTGTGTGTGTGTGTGCAGAAAAGAACCTCCAATGTGGTTGTGAGCCACCAGTGTAGATTCTGGAAACCAGGCCCTCTGCAGGTGCAGCCATCTCCCCAAACCCCTGGCTTATTTTGTCATTTTAAGGGTCCTCAGAGGTACCCCACTTTAATTCTGAAAACTCTGACATTGCTGTCATAGCTGGAGTGGGCTCTAAGGAGGGTGGAGATGACAGTTCTGGGAGGGGTGAAGAAAGGGCTGCAGATCTCTTCTATTTAACAAACTCATTACTTAGAAAGGGGACCCAGCAATGTTAGCAGGTGAAGATATTCAGGAGCCAGATTCTTTCACGTTTACAATAGTAGCTGGGAGAGGGGTTTGTTGGATTCATCTGCCCTGCATTCCTCAGGACAGGGCCCAAAGGTTAGATGTTCAAAAAAGATCACATGACCCAGCAATTCTTCCCAAATACAGACACACCTTTGTGTTCCAGGCACCAATCTGACATTTAAACCAAACGCTAACCTTTTAACTAAATTGCCTTCTTGCTTGAATTTTAAGCTTTGCAATTTCTGAATGAGTTGGAGAATTCTAATTAACCCCGCAAATCTCTCAGAAAGGTAGTGTTTCTTGGCAGGCGCAGACCTCTTTCATGTCTATCAGCAATGCACATTCGATCCCCAGCTCTGTCTCCCAGTTTCATCTGCCCACTGTTACCGGAATGATCCAGGCAAGACAATGCCCTCTGTCAGATCAATGTTGCCCTCAGAAACTTCCCAAACACAAGCTGGCCTCGCTTGACTTCCACCATGCGCTCTATCTGCTTTCATTGGGGGCTTTTCACTGAGGACTGACACAAAACGCTTGTGCTTAGAAAAGTGCAAGTATTCACATAACAAGGATGAATTGAGAGGAGGAAGAGCTCAGGAAGAAGACTTGTATAGCGCATGGGAACGCCCAACAAGGCTCCAGAGAGGAATATATACAAAGTTCAGATAACACAGTTAGGAGACCAAGTCAACACAGGACTGGAATAGCATTTGTGTGTTTGGTTTTTGAGAGTAGGATTTACTCCACAGCCTATGTTGGCCTCAAACTCACTAAAATAGTCCTGCCTCAGACTTCCGAGTGCTAGGATTACTGATATTGCCACCATGCCTGGAAACATTTGTGGATACTGCAATCACTGCCATACAGTGAAAGTGCTTTGGTAATTAGGATTGAATTGACCATGTCTGAAAGAAAAAAGTCTAACTTTGCCATTTGCAAGTTGTAAAGTAAGTTACTGATATACACATGTAGAGGTCAAAGAGCGATTGTGGGAACTGGTTCTATCCACACCGTGTGGGTGTGAGTGTGTGCGACAGAACTTGGGTATGGCAACAAGTCTCAGCATTAAATAAATAAATTAGAGGGGCTGGAGATATGGGTCACAGTTAAGAGCACTGCTCTTTCAGAGAACTGGAGTTAAGTTCCCAGCACCCACATTAAGTGGCTCATAACTGCTTTAACTCCACTTCCAGGGATCCAACTTCTTGCCTCCACAGGCACCTAAGTGCATGTGTACACATACATTCACGCAGATAAAATATAAAATAATTAAAAAAACAAAAGAAACAGGTGGGCGGTGGTGGCACACACCTTTAATCCCAGTACTCAGGAGGCAGAGTCAGGAAGATCTCAAGGCCAGTCTGGTCTATGAAGTGAGTTCCAGGACAGCCAGGGTTACACAGAGAAACCCTGTCTTGGAAAAAAAAATCAAAAGAATTACATTTCATTTTACATAAAATGAAATTAAAATTTTAGGGGACTAGAGAAATGCCCTGGCAGTTAAGAATACTGACTGGGTTTCCAGAGGACCTGTATTTGATTTCCAGCATCCACATAGTAGTTCACAACCATCTATAACTCCTGTCCCAGGAGATCCATCTTTCTGGCTTCCATGGGCACCAGATACACAAGTGGTCTATGTAATAGACATGCAAGCAGTCAAAACACTCATACACATAAAATAAAAATATTAAAGTTTTTAGGAGACTAAGGATGGCTAGCATCCATCAAGCACTGGGGGTTGATTCTCCAGTACTTTATAAACCAGGCATGGGCCAGGCAATGGTGTCATATGCCTTTAATCCCAGCACTCAGGTGGCAGAGGCAGGTGGATCTCTGTGAGTTCGAGACCAGCCTAGTCTACAGAGTGAGTTCCAGGACAGCCAAGATTGTTTCACAGATAAACCCTCTCTTGAAAAAACAAAACAAAACAAAAACAAAAACGAAAAAGAAAACAAAACAAAAAACAGGCATGGAATTGTATGTCTATGACTACAACACTTGTAATCCCAATGCTTGGAAAGTGAAGGTGAGAAGACGTGGTGGTGAGAATGAGAATGTCCTCCGTGGGCTCGTACATTTGAATGTTTGGTGCTGGGTTAGTAGAACTGTTTAGGAAGAATTAGGAGGTATGGTCTTGTTGGAGGAGGTATGTCACTGGAAGAAGGCTTTGAGGTTACAAAAGCCCACACCAGGCCCAGTCACTCTCATTAGGATGTGAAATTCTCAGCTACTGCTCCAGCACCATGTAGGTAGCTTCCCACCATGATAATCGTGGACTAAGTTTCTAAAACTGTAAGCACGCCCCAAAATAAATGCTTTCTTTTATATGAGCAGTCTTGGTCATGGTGTCTATCTCTTCACAGCAGAACAGAAACTACGACAAAAAAAAAAGATCAAAAGTTCAAGGCTATCCTCAGCTACAAAGTGAGTTCAAGGCTAGCCTGGAATCATAGCTAAATGAAATCCCATCTCCAAAAGAAAAAAATAGCTATTTATCAGCCTGTGTCTGGTGGGTGATGCTAGGTGGTGGAACCTACACACAGTGTGCAGCATTGCCTTGCCTCTGCCTTTGCACCCAAAATGGAACTAATGCTACTTGTAAGATGGAGTCACCCAGAGCTAATCAGAACCTTTATACCACTGTTTTCACAAAATATGGAGGGATTTAATGGTAAGTACGCTAGTTAGTTTTTTGTCAACTTGACAGAAACTAAAGTTATCTAAGAGGAGGGAACCACAATTAAGAAAATGACTCTATGTGATTGGGCTGTAGTCAAGCCTGTGGGCATTTTCTTAATTAGTGATTGATGTGGGAGGGCTTAGCCCATTGTGGGTCATGGGACTCCTGAGCAAGTAGTCCAGGGATGTATATGTAAATAGACTGGCCAGGTGGTGGTGGCACATACCTTTAATCCCAGCACTCAGGGAGGCAGAAGCAGGCAGGTTTCTGTGAGTTCGAAGCCAGCCTGGTCTGCAGAGTAAGTTCCAGGACAGCCAGAGACACATAAAGATACCCTATCTCGAAAAACTAAAAAAAGAAAAAAGGAAAAAGAAAGTAGGCTGAAGATTAGAGAGTTGGCCTAGTTCTTGCAGAGGACCCAGGTTCCATTCCCAGCATTCATGTGGTGGCTCACAACATTCTGCAACTCCAAATCCTGGGAATCTGGTGCTTCTTCAATCCTCTGAAGGCACTAGGCAGACATGTGGTACATACATACATACATACATACATACATGCAGGCAAAACATACACATAAAATAATAACATAAATTTTTGTTTGTTGTGCTTTTTTTGAGACAGAGTTTCTTTGTGTAGCCCTGGTTGTCCTGGAACTTGTTCTGTAGACCTGACTAACCTCAAACTCAGAGATCACCTGACCCTGTCACCAACATGCTAGAATTAAAGGTGTGGGCCACCAAGATCAATGTAAAATAAATCTAAAGAAAGGAAGGGAGGGAGGGAGGGAGGGAGGGGGGGAGGGAAGGAGGAAGGAAAATAGAAAGAAGGGCCGGGTGATGGTGGTGCACGCCTTTAATCCCAGCACTTGGAAGGCAGAGAGGCAGGTGGATTTCAGTGAGTTCAAAGCCAACCTGGTCTACAAAGTGAGTTCCAGGACAGCCAAGATTGTTACACAGAGAAGAACAAAAAACAAATAATCAAAAATCAAAAAGAAAAGAAAAGAAAAAGAAAGAAGGAAAGAAAGCTGAGCAAGGCCTGGAGAGAAAGCCAGCAAGCAGCAATCCTCTGTGGTGTCTGCCTCCAGGTTTCTGCTTTGAGTTCCTGCCCTGACTGCCTTCACTGATGGACTGTGATGTGGAAGTTAAGCCGTATAAACCGTCTCCTGTCCAAGCTGCTTTTTGGTCACGGTATTTTATCACAGCAGCAGAGATTCTCAAACAGCAGAGCCCAGCCTGAGGTCAGCACTCAGCCTCCGGAGAACCGGAACCACAGGTGTACACCACTACTGCTTTACAGAACTCCATGCAAATACAAAGGCGTGTCTGTATTTTAGAATAAACTTAACTAAAGAGTGTGTGTCAGGACAGGTTCCAAAACTCCAGAGAAATGCTGTTTCAAAATACCAAAAATCAAAACAAAAAGAAAAGAAAAAACACGTGGTTCTAAAAACTGAGGTTAAAATAAAAAGCAACAGCTTTATTAAATATGACAACTAACAGTAACTCTTAGTGTCATCAAATATCCAATAGCATTCTAGTATTTGTTTGTTTAAACCAAGTAATGCATTTCTGTTACTGACTTCCACGTAATGAGTGGCCCAAGGTGACTTCATTTTGTCCTAGTTTTAGCTAAGCCCTCTTGGCAGCCTGCACTAACCACATCCTGCTGAGCAGAGCTTTCTCACGCAGCTGCACCTGCAGCCACGGAAGCACCACTGTTTCATAGCATAGAAAACTGTTGTAATCAACTGAACTAAGACGTGATAGAACTCCATCCCGGCCTGCCTCTGACATGATGTGATTGTGGGGTTTTTTGGCTTTATAAACCCTCCCCTGTTTTTCTCTGGGCCTAGAGTTCTTTCCAGCCAAATCTTGCTCTTGACCTCCAGCAAATAAGGGACTCTTAGCCTGACCTTCATTGAGTCATATTCTCTTGGGTCCCAAGTGGGTACAAGAATTAATAAGCAAACTTCCATGCTCAGATTGTTATCAGCATTGTGTGATGTCTATCTGCACACAAAAGTACTTTCCAAAGGTAAAGTTTGTAAAATCACATTCCATATCATAACTGAAAAGTGTACATTAATTAATTAATTTGATGACAGGCAATAAACAACTTTGAAATATAAAAAAAAACATTCTGAAAAAACAGAAACGTAAAAAAGAATTTAATTCTCATTAGTAGGCTTTAAAGTTTATTACATTTATGTGTGTGTGTGGAGGGTGTGTGTGTGTGTGGAGGGTGTGTGTGTGTGTGGAGGGTGTGTGTGTGTGTGGAGGGTATGTGTGTGGAGGGTGAGTGTGTGTGTGGAGGGTGTGTGTGTGTGGAGGGTGTGTGTGTGTGGAGGGTGTGTGTGTGTGTGGAGGGTGTGTGTGTGTGTGGAGGGTGTGTGTGTGTGTGTGTGTGTGTGTGTGTGGAGGGTGTGTGTGTGTGGAGGGTGTGTGTGTGAGAGAGAGGGCAGGAGGAAGTGTGCACGTATACCATGTCACATGTGTAGGGGTCAGAGGACAACTTAGAGAATCAGTTCTCTCCTTCCACTATATGGGCTTAGGGCTCCAACTCAGGCGATCAGAACTGGCAGCCTGAGATTTACCCAATGAGTCATTTCACAGGCTAGCAGATTTGTTTTTACAGAAATCTGTGCTTGGGTCTGGAGAAATGGCTCAGCGGTTAAGAGAACTGACTGTTCTTGCAGAGGACCAGGGTTTGATTCCCAGCCTTCACATGGCGGCTTATAACTCTGTAACTCCTGTCCTAGGGTAGCTGACATCCTTTTGTGACCTCTGTGGTCACTACATGCACATTGTGCACAGACATACATACACTCATATACACAAAACAAAATAAAGGTTAAAATAATTAAAAGCTGTGTTCAATATATTAGAAATTGTGTAAGAATGTTGTGTAAACTTGTTCTTCCCCTTGCCATATATGTACCAACATGATATCTTCAATGTGTTCTCTAACTCAACAAGTGTTTGCTATGTGGCCTTTCACAGAAGCCATTTGTCATTCCCTATTCTAGAGGAAGTAAGATGGAAGTAAGAATTTAGCCAATGAAAAGGGAAAAGTATTTCTAAATAATAAGGACAGGCTGGGCACATGAGGATGAGCCAATAGTCTGTGAAAAAGGATAAACAAGCATTGCATACCAGGCCCTGCAAAACAGATCATTCCTCTGCCCACGTTTGACTCTCTGAGCCAAACTGTAATATCAGATTCTTCCAGAAGAGGGCTCCCTTTATTTACTGTGTTGAAAAGCCAAAAGGAAAATTGAGAGAACTTTACAGTAAACATTTATGTACTTATCATTTTTATATTTTTAATCACATATATACTCATTAATCAATAAATCATGTTATCAATAGGTCACTACACCTCTCTTAAAATATATCAGCATGTATTGCATTTACTAGTAATCCAAATTATCTAGTTTAAAATGTTAATTACTTTTAGGCATGCTAGGCAACTGCGATACCATTAGAATGTGTTTTGTGACTTAGAAGATGGACTGGATTTGAAGCCCAGCAGTGGTGGCACACACCTTTAATCCCAGCACTCAGGTGGCAGAGGTAGGCAGATCTCTGTGAATTGGAGGCCAGCCTGGTCTATAAGAGCTAGTTCCAGGACAGACTCCAGAGTTACAGAGAAACCCTGTCTTGAAAAAAGGAGGAGGAGGAGGAGGAGGAGGAGGAAGAAGAAGGACTTGAGCAGTGGAGCTGGGGGAGGGGTCCCAGGAAAACAGTCATCAAAGCTCTGGTATTTTTATGCCAATTTTCATGCTAAAACCTAAATTTAAAATGAGCCAGGTGCGATGGTGCACAACTTTAATGCCAGCACTCAGGAGGCAGAAGTAGGCAGCTCTCTGTGAGTTCCAGGACGGCCTGGTCTACATAGTTCTAGGACACCCAGGGCTATGTGACAAGGCCTTGTCTCAACAAAACAAAACAAAACCAAAAGAAAATGTTTTAGTGACAGTCATGATTTCAATCATGGAAACTTTTGCAGTTAAAAAAGGGGGGGGGGGGAGTATGCTGGCCCATGCCTTTGATTCCAATATTTAGGAGGCAGAGGCAGGTGGATCTCTTAGTTCAAGGTCTTCCTGATGTGAGCCCCAGGACAGACAGATTACATAGATACATAGAGAGATCCTGTCTCAAAATAAAATGGAATAAATAATAAAATGAAAGAAGGCCAAAGAGCTGGCTCAGCAGGTAAGAGCACTGGCTGCTCCTCTAAAGGATGCGGGTTGAAGTCCCAGTAACCAAAAGGTGGCTCACAACTATCTGAACTACCAGTTCAAGGGGATCCAAAGCTCTCTCTTGTCCTTCATGGGCACTGCATGCATATGGTGCATAGACACACACGCAGACAAGACGCTCTTACACATAAAATAGATTACATCTCAAAAATATTCTTTAAGAATTAGATAGATTAAAGATAACAGAACAGCACAGCTGCATCTTAGTGCTATGTCCGATGGTCAGGAGGTTGCGCCTGCCACAAAAGATACACATGAATACTGAGGAAAGATGTGCATGTCCAATTACTGCCGCCATCCCCGTGGGCATTTCTAGACAAATAAAAGGGAGGTCCAATCTGCCATGATTAGGGAGGGAAAAAGTGTCATGAACATGCCTGCAATATTCACAAAACCTTCTTTCTACCTCCCAAGGCAGAGATGACTGGGCCAACAACTCCCCCCACACCTCTCCTCCTGATTCCTCAGCACCGAACTGTCTTTGGAGTGCTTGCTTTGCAAAGTTCAATACACTTCTGTTTAAACTGGGTCTCCCAACCCAATTCTTAGTTCCAGGAAAAAACTAAGAGATCCCTTATAACACTGAGAAGTAAAATTCATGTACAGTGAAATGAACACATTTTAAATGAACAAATGTTTAGACAAGTTTAGACAAACTGCAATCACTGTACTTATTGTTTATAGTTTCTTATATTAGTTATAGCCTTTTTATTTTAGACAAAAAGGGGAAATGTAGTGGCATTTCAGTTGTATTTTAATAAATAAAGACTGCCTGAAGATCTGAGAGTAAAAACACTGGTCAGCCTTATAGACCAGGTTATGGTAACACACACCTTTAGTCCTGGAAGCCACAGTGACATGCACCTTCGACCCCAGCAGCCAAACTTAATCCTGCTTCAGTACACACAGCAAGCATAGGTCATTAGAGGACAACTATGGGAAGCTGATTTTTGCCTTCTACCTTTATGTAGGTTCTGGGATTGAACTCAGGTCATCAGGTATACAGGGCAAGCATTTTACCTGGTGGGTAAAACAACTTTGCTTAATTTGTACTTTTTTTTCATTTTTTTCAAGAGAGGGTTTCTATGTATGTATTCTGGCTGTTCTGGAACTAGCTTTGTAGACCAGGTTGGCCTTGAAATCACAGAGATCTGGCTGCCTCAGCCTCCAGAGTGCTGGGATTAAGGTGTACGACATCACACCTGGCCAGGAAATTTTACAACAGCTTTTTTGTTTGCTTGTTTGTTTTTCGAGACAGAGTTTCTCTGTGTTGCCCTGGCTGTCCTGGAATTTGCTCTGGAGACCAGGCTGACTTTGAACTCACAGAGATCTGCCTGCTTTTGCCTCCTGAGAACTGGAATCAAAGACCACCACTGCCCAACTAAAATAGTTTATTTAATTAGATTTTTAAGATTTATTCATCTTATTTTATGTATCTGAATATTTCAAATGTATGTACATGTGCCATGTGTCACAGTGTTACCCTGGAGGTCATTAGACAGAGCTAGAGTCCCTGGAACTGGAATTACAGATGATTGTGAGCCTCCAAGTGGATGCTGGGAATTGAACTCCGGTCTTCTGGAAGAGCAGCCAGTGCTCTTAACTGCTAAGCCATCTCTCCAGCCCCTTAAAATAGCATTTCTTAAAAGGCAAAAAAGAAAGAAAACAGAAAAAAGAAAACTAGCTTTGTATGTGTGTATGTGACTTGTTGCAATTCTGTCATAGTTCCTGAGTGCTGGTATTATAAGCTCTTGGGCATATTTAAATAAGTGGTTAATTATTTTTAGTTTATTTATTTATTTTTGGTTTTTCGAGACAGGTTTTCTCTGTATCTTTGGGGCCTGTCCCGAACTCGCTCTGTAGACCAGGCTGGCCTCGAACTCACAGGGATCCACTTGTCTCTTAATCTTTAACTCTTTAATTCTCCTGAGTACTTGGATTAAAGGCATGCGCCAACACTTCCCGGCTAGTTTTAGTTTTTGACACAGTAGTAGTAGTAGTAGTAGTAGTAGTAGTAGTAGTAGTAGTAGTAGTAGTAGATGTAGTCTGGGCTCTGTCTTGCTATGCAGACCAACCTGCGAGGGGGCCTCCCAAACAGCTGGGATTAAAAACCTTGCGCCACCGTGTCAGGCTAAAACTACTACATTTTTTTTTTCTGAGTTGGTGTTTTATTTTTAAAGGGACTTTTTTTTTTTTTTTTTTTTTTTAATTTTATATACGAGTGCTCTATCTGCATGTACACCTGCATACCAGAAGAGGGCATAGATCCCTAGGAATTGAACTCAGGACCTCCGGAAGAGCTGCCAATGCTCTTAACGTCTGAGTCAGCCATCTCTCCAGACCCCGAAGATCGAGATTTAACTCAAGGTTTCGGATGCCACTCGCGCTATCTCTGGACCATATTGTCAGCTACTATGATTTAATTTTATTTCAAAGGCAAAGGCATAGTGTGACCTTCAGGCTTTACCTGGGAGATACTCGTCTGCCGTCTTCATGAGAAGTGAAAAGACACGTGTAACACGCTTGTCTTTTGTCCAAGCTCCCTGCAAAAGGCTGGCTCTAGATACTAGAACACTTGCCTGCGGGGAATGGAACGGCACAGAACCAAAGCCAAGTCTATCTTTTTGACGGCCACCTCCTCGGGCCCAACAGAACCTTTGGAGGTCAGTAACTGTCAGTAATTTCGGTGGAAAGCTGTTGCTAGGAAACCCAGACCCGGCTCCAGGAAGTGACATCATCGCAGGGCGCCGGGGCTAAGGAAGTAAATTTAGGGAGGAGATTCTCTTCCCCTGCCCTATAAGGGGTTTTCCCATGATTCTTTCTTTCTCTTCGCCATCTTTCCTCCAGCCGGGCGGCAGCTCTCATCATGAAGTAAGCGATCTCCGTTTATCTCAATCCGCCTCCATCCTGCGGCAGAGCGCCCGGGGATGGCTTTTCTTTACGGTGCACACCCTAACGGGATTTGGGTTTTCCTTCCAGGGTCGAGCTGTGCAGTTTCAGCGGGTACAAGATCTACCCCGGACACGGGCGGCGCTACGCCAGGACCGACGGGAAGGTAAAAAGCCGGCTGGGCCGATGGAGTGAAAGGCTGGTCGGCTGGCCTGGGTAGCACCCGGCGGGCCACGTGTAGGGTGGGAAACCTGAGTGAATACAGATGGGGTGTGAACCAGGCGGGAAGCGCGCGGTCTGTGTAACTAATAGCCATGGGAAAGAGAAATGGCCAGGACTCGGAGCTGGGCTGCGCGTCTTTTTGAGTCTGAAAGGACCAAAAGCCAGATTTTCTCAAAATTTGACGCCATCCGATCCTTGGCGACGAGTATATGTTCCCCCAGCTCTTGAGAAAAAATGAAATGTAGAGACCTTGATGCCACCCTGTTACCTGTCACTTGTGCCCCAGCCAAGATGAAAAAAAAACTAGACAAAAATGTGAGGATTTTTCAATTTCAACGTCTTATACTTTGTATAAAAGGAGTGACTAATTCATTGATTTTTTTTTTAACCTCAGGTTTTCCAGTTTCTTAATGCAAAATGCGAGTCCGCATTCCTGTCCAAAAGGAATCCCCGGCAGATAAACTGGACTGTCCTGTACAGAAGGAAACACAAAAAAGGACAGTCGGTAAGTGGCTTACAGCTTGCTAGCCTTTTAAAATTGCGCTGTCAGATTTTGCCATGTTAAGTCTTGATTAAATAAGACTTAAAATTGAAAGCATCAAATATGTGACAGAAATCACAAAACTAGATGTCACCTTCTACATCATAGTTTTAGGGCCTTCTGTTGAAAGGATTCCCTTTGCAAGTTTCACTGTAGAGGCCCTTAGGATGTATGGTATTGGCAGTGGGTAGAGGTGTGGTGGGTAGTTCAACAGCTTAGGTAGTCAGGAGGCTTGACTAGTTACTAGCTGTGTTATAGTAAATAAATCGTGACATACATTACGTGGGACGGTGGACCGCTCTTAGAATCCCAGTGTTTCCGGGTGGAAGCAAAAGTTTCAAGGGCAACCTAAGCAAACCTTGTTTCCCAAAGCAGAATGCAGTTAGTGGAAGGATTCATTTCTAGTTTCATTTACTAGATCTTTGGGTGTCCCAATGGGCATCTTCGAAGTGTTGGTGAGGGTGTAGAGAAACGTGAATCTTAGTATCCTGCTCAAGTGGAATGACAGCTGCCTTGACAAACCTTTGCTTTAACTCAAAAAATGTTAATTTTGTTTTTTGAGACCGTTTTTTTTTTTTTTTTTTTTTCTGGAACTCTGTTGACCAGGCTGACAAAAAGTTAAATTTAAAAAATTCTAATTCTAATAACTGGCAGTTACATTCTAGGTATCGAAAGAAAATATTCCAAATTTGGTATTGAGCTATTGGAAAGCTGAGGCAGGAGAATTGACTTTGAGGCCAGTCAAGGCTGCAAACTAAAACTCCTATCTCCAAAAAAGATGTGGGTGCTATAGGCTGAATGCTTGAAGCTAGAAAGTTTGCTATTGTGGGGGTTCTTTGTTTTTTGTTTGTTTGAGACAGGGCTTCTGTCTTCCCCTGGCTGTCCTGAAACTTGTTGTGCCTTGCTTCCTGAGACCTGTGATTAAAGGCGAGTGCCGCTACTGCTTGCTTTAGGGTTCTTAAAAGATAGTTGGGTGATGGAAATAGTTTTAGTTCTCTTGTAGCCTGAACGTGTTCTTGCTTCATTCCTTCCTCCCTTCTCTTTTTCTTTTTTTAAAAAAAAAAAAGATTCCCAGACCTGTAATTTGTTGGCAAACCCTCACATGAACTTAGCAGTGAATTTTCCCATTTGTGGGAAATTTGCAGTGGTTGCTCAATGCCCCCCTATATTGGGTGGGTAGGGGGCAAGTTTTTTGGTTAGGAATATTCAGCCATAGATATATATAATATGCAGTGGGATATTTAACCTTTTAAAGAGTGGAGAACAGCCAGCTTTGAAGAAACACGAAGGTAGTCTGAGGAAATAGGCTAAGTTCCCAAACTTCCTTTATAACTAAGTTTTTTGTTACTTTTATGAATTATAAGTCTGTTTTTTGATGGTCTTAGGTAGGCTAGATTAAATGTTGAGTTGGGCTAGGAAAAAGGATAATTCCATGGTTTCACTTTAATGAGGTGCCTAGAATAGGCAGACTAATAAAGAATGAAATGTAAGGAGAGAGTAATGGAATGGAGAATTGTTTTAAGGATTTTGGATAAGAAATGAAACAAATTTTGACTTTTCCTACTGTAAGATTAAATCTTTGAAAAGAAATTATTTTTTATTTTATTTTTTGCTTTTTCAAGACAGGGTTTCCCTGTGAAGCTCTGGCTGTCCTGGAACTCACTATGTAGTCCAGGCTGGCCTCAAACTTGAGAGATTAAAAGCTTGTGCCACCACTTTCTGGGCTACACAATGAGAACTTGTTTTTCATAATAGCTATGGTATATGATACAGATTTCTAGTATAGAATCTACAGCAGACATTGGGGTCCTGATACTAAAGCTTGGTGGGCTTGGTGGGTTTTTTAGTATTCACTTCCTAAGCCCTTTTTATAGGTAGACTTAAGTCTGTAAACAGTCTTGTTAAAATATTTTATTTATTTTTGGTTTGAGACAGGGTTTTTTTTGTTTGCTTTTTTGTTTTTCAAGACAGGGTTTCTCTGCAGCTTTAGAACCTGTCCTGGCGCTAGCTCTTGTAGACCAGGCTGGTCTCGAACTCACAGAGATCCACCTGCCTCTGCCTCCCGAGTGCTGGGATTAAAGTTGAGACAGGGTTTTGCTGTAGTTTTGGAGCCTGTCCTGGAACTAGCTCTTGTAGACCAGGCTAGCCTCGAACTCACAGAGATCCACCTGCCTCTGCCACCCAAGTGCTGGGATTAAAGGTATGCGCCACCACTGCCTGGCTTTAAAATCATTTTTATAATAGCCTTTATAGACTTATTTTTATATGTGTGGATGCTTGTTTGCATGCGTGTACATGCACCACGTGTCTGCTGGGTGCTGTAGAAGTCAAGAGGCAATGTCAGAGCCATGGCACTGGAATTACAGGTGGTTGTGAACCACCATATAGTGCTGGAAACTGAAGCTGGGTCTACTGCCAGAGCAACCAGTGTTCTTACCTGATGAGCCATCTCTAGCCCCTACAATCATTTTAAAAGTGCCATCTGACTCCTGAAGAATTCTTCCTGAGAATTGAATAATTTTTTTGTCCTTTTTCAGTAGCAAAAGAGAACATGATTTGTGATACAAGGTTAAAACAATGTTTATTTCGTGTAATTGGCATGAATTAATTTGAGTATAAAATTTAAGAGCTCTTTGACCAAGAGGCCAGGCATAGTGTGGTACATACCTAATCACAGCACCAAGATATAGCAGGACTACACAGAGAAATCTGTCTCAAACACACACACACACACATATATATATATATATACACACACACACACAGAAAGAAAAGTTCTTTGACTTTAAATTACATTTCCAAAAGTTATTAAGGTTGATTAACCAGTCTTTGCTTTGTAGGAAGAAATTCAAAAGAAAAGAACCCGCCGCGCAGTCAAATTCCAGCGGGCCATCACTGGTGCATCCCTTGCTGATATAATGGCCAAGAGGAATCAGAAACCAGAAGTTAGGAAAGCCCAGCGAGAGCAGGCAATCAGGTGAGGAATGCTCCACTCTTGACACTGCAGCTATTGGGTGACCAGATGGTTTTTCTACTGTGGGAACCTAGTTTCATGGGACTGTTAGTTTCAGAAGCATGATGCAGGCCTATACTCTATAATTTGTTAAGAATCAGTATGCACAATTTCTTATGTTAAGCAGACTTGGGTAATGGAATTTATTGGCAACTCCTGAGGTCTGCTTTTTGTTGGGTTCTTTGCCAAGCTCTTTAGTGAAGCCCCACTAGCCTCGGGTTTAAGGTCTTCCTGTTTTGTCCTCAAAGGTACAATTGAGCTGGCTCTGGATAATGGATTTCATTCATAAATAATGGGGAAAGAATATATGATAATGAGCCTACTTGTCCAAAACTCTAGCTCCTTACCAGTAAGTTGTGTCCTTAAAGAGTAAAGTCCTTGCTTAATGTTGCTTATGACACTCATTACAGGGCTGCCAAGGAAGCAAAAAAGGCTAAGCAGGCATCCAAGAAGACCGCAATGGCTGCTGCCAAGGTAACTGGGGTCTTCTTGGGTTTCTTACAATAGGAAACATCATCTTTAATACAAGGGTTATGACAGGTGCAAGTTTCTATTGGAAATGGTTGTGGCTAATTTCCAAGTCAGTGGTTATATCTCAGGTTTCTAGTGAATCTTAATTTTAGGTGCCTTAAAAAAGGGAAAATAAGCCGGGTGTGGTGGCGCACGCCTTTAATCCTAGCACTCGGGAGGCAGAGGCAGGCGGATCTCTGAGTTCAAGGCCAGCCTGGTCTACAAGAGCTAGTTCCAGGACAAGCTCTAGAAACTACTGGGAAACCCTGTCTCAAAAAACCAAAATATAAAAAAAAAAAAAAAAAGGGAAAATAAGATGATTTTTGTTTTGTTTTGTTTTTGGTGGGTTTCTGTTTTTTGAGATGTGTTGCTATAACTGAGGCTGGCTTGAACAAGACTTGTCTCTATTTAAGGATAGTCCTGCTGCCTAGATGGATTATGGGTATGGTCCCTTGTACCCAGCTTGACTTTTGTGTTTTGAAGTAATTTGAATAACTACAACAGTACAGTGATTTTACCCAGCTTTTTCTAGTGGTTAAAAAAATGTAAAGCCAGAAAGTTAACAGTTTTTTATTCTTGAGTGGGCAAGATGGCTCTTCCAGCAAACACACTTGCTGCCAACCCTAATTTAGCCCTGGGAACACAAGGTGAAAGGAAAGAACCAACACTGAGTTGTACTGACTTGCACACGTGTCATGCAAGACCCTGAGCCCTCAAGCATAATAAAAGTGTTTAAAAAATGATCATTCTAGGTCAACAAGATGACTCAGCAGGTAAAGTGGGGACCCTATGGTAGTAGGAGAGCTAATTTTCCAAGTGTGTGAGCTCTACATGTGTTGTGCTGCGGTGTGTCCCACCCAAGAGAAATTAAGTGCATCATACTTAAATGACTGTAGTAAGTAGTGTGAGACTCAAGTCCTAGCACTTGTGAAGAGTGGAGATAGGAACAGTTCAAAGCCAGCCTGAAGATCCTTCAAAAATAACCCAAACTTTGTTACAATTCAGCGCCACACACTACATTGGATCATCTTACTGCCCAATCTGTAGTATTATCACATGGTGGAAAGGAACTTTAAATACGGATTGCTGTGAGTTGGTAATGATGCAGTTAAATTACTAAAACAGTGAAGGGTATGTAAAGAATCTTGACCACAAGGACAAAGTGACAAATTCCCATGAATAATGCCCTGTTGTCTTTTTACAGGCCCCAACAAAAGCAGCACCTAAACAAAAGATTGTGAAGCCTGTGAAGGTCTCTGCTCCCCGAGTTGGTGGAAAACGCTAACTTGGAAGATCGAGTTTTGAATAAAGTCCATTTCAAACTCTAGGTGGTGTTGGACTTTCTTTTCCCTTTCATAAAACACGGTGTATGGGGGGAGGGTGTCTTAGCCACAGACTGTATGTTTAGGTTGCCTGAGTTCCTGATGTTCAATCTCCAGCTAAAAATGTTTATTTTTTTTACTAGTCATGCTCTGTTGCACACTTTTAAACTCAGGAGGCAGGGACAAGTGGATCTCTGAGTTCCAGGACAGCCAGAGCTATATAATGAGACTGTCTGGAAAACTTTAAAAATGTTTTTTATCTCAGCAATAATGCCTAATATAACAGTTGAAGAGACGGCAAACAAAATGATATGGGTGTGAGCTGTGTCTGGAGCACAGCTATGATCCCAGCATGTGGGAAGACATAAAAACAGTTCAAGGCCAGCCGCCATGAAACCTGTGTATTTTGTTTTTTCGAGACAGGGTTTCTCTGTCCTGGAACCTGCTTGTGGATAGGCTGACCTCTAACTCCAAAGATCCACCTTCCTTTGCCTCCTAATTCCTAGGATTAAAGGCATGTACCATCATCAACCTGGCTCCATGAAACTTCCTAACTCACTATCCCCCCCCACAATGTAGGGTTTCCTTGCAGTGCTAGGGATCAAACCCAGTCAATTGCATATGGGGAAGCATTAAAGGCATATTTAACTTTACAAAGCTTTCAGTCAGTCCTAGGATGTTGGCAGTACTTTGTTAATCTAGATTGGTAAAATTCACTACCCTTTGTTCGTTAAAGAATTATATTGGGTTTGCCTTTTATTGACTAGTGCTTCAGCTATTCTTGGCTCTAAGGAATTTAAAATTATTAATCTGTTCTGTGATGAGCAGTGAAAACTGCCGTTTTTAGTTTGAAGACTGATGGAAGCTCCAGATTGTCTTATTGCCAGGACTATATATAGCAGTGTAGCAGTGCACCACCAGTACATCCAGCTGTTATGTTGAGATGTCTGGCTCTGGCTGTCCTAGGTTTCCAGTTCACCTACTACCTCTTGGGTGCTGGGATTTAAAGTCAGGTGTCACCGCGCCCACCTGTGTTCTTTTGAGAAAGGTTGACAGACCTATTGCCTACTCTGGCCTCCAGCTCAGAATTTTCCTACTGGAGTATTTAAATTACAGTTCGATGCTATGTTTAGCTTTTGATTTTTTGGTTTTGGAAACTTTTTGTACTTCTGGTAATCTTGGAACTCTAGACTAGGCTGGCCTCAACTGCGTAGACACGCCTACTTCTGCCTCCCAAGTGTTAGCATTAAAGGTATGTGCCATCAGCACCCAGCTCAGTATTGCTTAAGTATGGAATATTGTACTTGTTTCTTGAAGTAATAAAGCTGTATCAAATTTTAAATTTTCTTAGAAGTTTAAGGTCACCTTGGCTATGCAATGAATGAGTCAAGCCTGGAGTACATGAGACCCTGTCAACTGACACCTTTCCAACTGAGCCCCCAAATTTGTCAGCCTGCTAACATAGGTGTGCACAAAAGCAAAGCAGATGCAGTCTTTAATTTTGGCATTCAAAGAGTCTGAGGTAGGATTGTTAAGGGTTGGGGACTAGCCTAGTACAATGATCTTTCCCCTAAAAATCCATTAATTGGTGTAAAAAAATAGTCTTATCATGTGGAATGCAGATCCTTGCAAGGACATAAGAACAGGACAATCTCTTAAGACAGTTGACTTATGGCACAGGTAGCCCACAAAGAGCTAGAATAAGCACAAGGTTAAATAAAGCCTGACGAAGAAAATTGGATCAACAAAAGAAAGTACTAATAACATTTCCTGTTACCTCCAGATACTTACTAATGACTTCAAAAAGAAAATTGGGTTATTTTCTTAGTTGGACTTAACTACCTCATTTTCCCTGTATTCTCAAGGTTTTATTAAAAAATCTTGCTAATATTTTTAAAGTAGTATTAGAATCGTGAGGTCACATCCAGTACAGATCAAAATCCTTACATGGGTTTGGATATGTGCATTACTCTTAGGGGCTAGGGAAGGTGCTCTTCATTTCCATTATGGTAGGAGAAACCCTAATCCCTTCCTCCTGAGGGCACAACCATCTGCTTTTTCTTCACCGACAGTAGCCTAAAACCCTCCAAGATCTCTATGCTTCAATCCGAAAAACATTAATGGTACTTTCAGCCAAAGCCCATGGGTTGGGAAGCCTGGAACTTACAGTTTAGCGAAGCGCACCAAGTGTCCCAGCATTCCAAGAGAACAGCATACTGCGACAAGGAATGTAGGTAATCCAAGTTGCCTGTCCGTGTTAATTTTAAATAGCTTATTTAATTTTATGTGTATTGGTGTGAAGGTGTCAGATCCTCTGGGACTCAGTTACAGTATGAGCTGAGAGTGCTCTTAACCTCAGAGCCATCTGAATAATCTGGGCCTGCACAGTCGTCACCACGATGATGATTCTAGAAAAATCTTGCTATTCCTTGGAGATAGTTTGGAGTTTGGAGGTAGTTCTAATAGGATAATTCATAACATTGAGACACCTGATTCTTGATAATACTGCGACTATTTTTGCCCAGATCCCAGACAGTGGGAAGCGATTTCTAATTTCAAAATTGGCGGAATCCAGTATATCGAGTGTCATAGACAGAAAAAGGTCTCCTTTACTCTTTGGGTGGGGGAGGGTCTCTGTTGGGGCAACAAACACCGAACAGCTCGAACACGTGGTTTTTTAGAGAGCGTGGGAAAAGGGGAAAAAAAACCTGCCAGGACTTAATATGTCTGCCGAAGACCCTCGCATCTGCCAGAAGGCGCGTACCCTCTTCCAAAATGTCCTCCCGCAGCATTGACGTCACTCCGCCGGCTCCCTCAGAGCCAGAAACCGAGAGCGCTCCAATCGGGCCTCGGGCCACGCCCCGCACGCGCGTCACTTCCGGTGGTGCAGCAGCCATTTTGTCAGTGGCCAGCGGATCCCGCGCGCTGCAGAAGTGCAGTTCCCCCTGGTTACCGAGTCGTCGGTTCTCCCTTGGAGCCGCGGGCGCACTCCGAGAGCGCCCACCACAGGCGTGGGCGTTGCTCCTTGCGCTGTCGCCACTGCCGTTGCATCTGGACAGAGCCGGAGCGCTGTCTGCCTTTCCCGGCCGCTGACAGGCGCCCTCAGGGCGCTGCCATCGGCGATGTCAAGCGAGGAAAGCTATCGGGCCATCCTGCGCTATCTGACGAACGAACGGGAGCCGTACGCGCCGGGCACCGAGGGCAATGTCAAGCGGAAAATCCGCAAGGCCGCCGCCTGCTACGTGGTGCGCGGCGGGACCCTGTACTACCAGCGGCGGCAGCGGCACCGCAAGACCTTTGCGGAGCTGGAGGTCGTGCTGCAGCCGGAGCGGCGCCAGGGCCTCATAGAGGCGGCCCACCTGGGCCCCGGGGGCACTCACCACACCCGGCATCAGACCTGGCACGACCTGTCGAAGACGTACTGGTGGCGAGGTGAGCGCCGGCCCGGGCGGCAGGGCGGCGGGCTTGCGGGCCACGGCCCGCCCACGAGGCCTGCGTGCGCCGTCCCGAGCCTCGGGGCTCGGGCGCCTGGCCCCTGGCAGGCGGGCGTTCGGCTGCGCTGCGGCCGCACGAACGGGCGGGGGACGCCAAAGCAGCCGCACTTCCCCACAGGAAGGAGGCCCGGCAGACGGGGGGCGGACCCTCGCCCGGGGTGGGGCTTCAGGGGGCTTCCCCCGGGGCAGGGCCAGCCGCGGAGGCTGGGGCGCGGCCTCCCTGGGCCCGCCTCCTCAGGCGCCTAGGGAAGGGGGGCGGGCCGAGCCCCGAGGCTCAGACCCCTCCTCTCTGCCCTCGGTGGCTCGCCTCGACCCTGGGCTGCTGTCGGCAGCGAGCCCGCTTGGATTGGGCCAGTGGGTTTGGGAATCTCTGCATTCCCCTGCCCACATTTCTCTGATTCTGTAACTGCGACATAATAAAAGGAATAACGCAGTTGTTAGGAGTAATCGTGAGCAGGAGTTTGGAGGCCCTTTTTTAGAGCCTTAGGTGGTCTTAAAGACTGACATACTTTTTCTTGGGGCAAGGGGCAAAACGGGCACACCGTCATAAGAGATTTTATTAGGAAGAATCTATACCGCGTTGGGCATGTTTCCCCCCTTGTTTTGAGTATGACAATCTTCCTGCCTCAGCCTCTCAAGTGTTGAGATTACAGCCCTGATTTACCAATTTCGGTGATGTCAGATCCTGTTTTTTGTGTGTGTTTTTTTTTCCGAGACACGGTTTCTCTGTGTAACAGCCTTGGCTGTCTGGAACTCCCTCTGTCTAGCCTTGAACTCAGGTCCACCTGCCTCTGCCTGGGATTAAAGGCGTGGGCCACCACACCCGCCTGTTTTAATAATCTTTTGATTTTGTCAAAACGGCCCCTGGAACTGTGAGAAAAGATTAGGCTACTGTGATTCATTGACTCATCTATTTAGGCTTAGATTACTTATAAATTACTTAGGCTGGCCTCGAAGGCCTTACTAGCATGGGATTATGAACTTGTGTCACCGGACCTGGTGTAACTGATTATTTTGGGGACTAGAAAATAATAGCCATAGCTGGACGGTGGTGGTGCACTCGGGAAGCAGAGGCTGGCAGATATCTGTGAGTTCGAGGCAAGAGCTAATTCCAGGACAGCTAGGACTGCTACACAGAGAAACCCTGTCTCGAAAAACCGAGAGAGAGAGAATAGCCCTAAAATTTTTGATCTCCTGGGAAGTACATGAAAGCAGAAAAGCATATTTTTAATTTAATGTATGGGAATATATTCCCTGTATATATGTATGTGCACAATGTATATACCAGCTGCCCATGGAGGTCAGAGGAGGGCATTGGAGTCCATAGAATTGGAGTTAAAGAACATTGTGAGTGTGGGTGCTGAGAATTGAACTGGGGTCTTCTGTAAGAACAGTAAGTAATTTTTTTTTTTTTTGAGACAAGGTTTCTCTGTAGCTTTGGAGCCTGTCCTGGAACTCCCTCTCTTGTAGACCAGGCTCAAACTCACAGAGATACCCCTGCCTCTGCCTCCCGAGGCGTGCACCCCCATTACCTGACTCATACTTGACTTTTTAATAAATCTTTCCCAGAAGTATAAATATTTATTGTTTCTATATTTTGGCTGCTCAGTTAGGACTAAGAGATTTTATTGGGAAGAATTATGCCATTGCTTTGGAAAAATTGTATAAATTATAGTGACTTCACCTATGAGTAAAGCAGTTTTGCTTATAGTGTTTATATATTTTTAAGCTTTTTTGGATTTAATTATGTGTATCTTTTTGCCGGCATGCATGTGTGTGCACTACATGCATGCCTGTTGAATTCCCTGTAGCTGGAGTTATAAATGGTTGTGAGCCACCTTATCATGGGTCCTGTGAATTGAGCCCTGGTCCTCTTAAGAGAGCATAAGTACTCTTAAGTACTGAGCCATCTCCCCAGTCCCTCTAAGTTTTTTATTTTGTTTTTTGAGACAGGATTTCTCTAAATTCTGGCTGTTCTGGAACTCTCTTTGTAGAACAGGCTGGCCTTGAACTCAGAAATTTTTCCTGATTCTGTTGCCCAAGTGCTGAGATTAAAGGTGTGCATCACCACTGCCCAGTCAAATTAATACTTATTAAATTATTATTATTATTATTATTATTATTATTATTATTATTATTATTATTATTGGCGTGTGTGTATTCATGCATGCCATAGGGAGCTCATGCTTTTCGTACTGCAGCAGTCAGGTTGAGCAGCAAGGGCCTTTATTTGTTGCATTATCTCATTTGTTCTAAATTGTAATTTTTGTTAGGTTTATTAACTTTGTTCAAATCAAGCCTATTTTCAAAACTCTTGATAGTCTTTCTCTTCCTTAGAGAATTCCTTTGTGGATACAGTCCAGAGTTACTCTCAGTTTTTATTTACATTTCTTTTTTTAAGATTATTTATTTTATGTGTATGGATGTTTTGCTTGTATGTGCTCACTGATGCCCACAGAGGCCAGAAGGTGTTGGATCCTGGAACTGGAGTTGGATGGCTGTGAGATACCACGTGGGTGTAGAAGGAGCTGCGGCCTCTTCCTGCCTCCTGGCTCCCAGTCGCCTGGCTAGCTTATGCCCCGAAATAACAACATACAAATTGTATTCTTTTAAACACTGCTTGCCCCATTAGCTCTAGCCTCTTACTGGCTAACTCTCACATCTTGATTAACCCATTTCTATTAATTTGTGTAGCACCACGAGTGGTGGCTTACTGGGATGATTCTAACCTGTGTCCATCTCAGAGAGGAGAGCTATGGCGTCTGTCTCACTGCCTTCTACCCAGCATCCTGTTCTGTCTACTCCACCCACCTATGTTCTGACCTATCAGGCCAAGCAGTTTCTTTATTAATTAACCAATGAAGCAACACATAGAAAGAAGACCCACCTATATCACGTGGGTGTAAGAACAGCTGCTCCAAACTGCTAGTCATCTCTGCAGCCCTCGTTTTATATTTTAAAAAATACCCGAATTAAGTAAGATGTGGTGATGTCTGCCTTTAATCCTAGCACTTGGGAAGCAAAAGCAGGCAGATCTCTGAGTTTGAGGCCATCCTGGTCTACAGAGTGAATTCTAGGACAGACAGGGCTACACAGAGAAACCTTGTCTCTAAAAACAAACAAACAAATAAATGAAATGAAAAAATATCTGAATTAAGCCAGGCCTTTGATTCTAGCAATCTAATCCCATTTTTACAGAAGTAGAAGAGGTTCACTGCAACATTGAGGACTGTATAGGGAGAACTTAACTCCATCCCAAGAAATCTGAATTAAATTTTCAAGGAGCTGAAATTCTGAAGAGTAAACTAGAGTCATAGCTGCATTTTGTTCAGATTGGTTTGGGCAGATATTTATTGAATATAAAGGTATAGTATGTTACAACATATTAAAGACAATTCTACAGGTAATGAATGGATCCCACCACTTGAGAGGCAGAGGCAGCCTTGTCTATATAGTGAGTTTGAGTCTAGCCAGAGCTATCCAGTGAGACTCTGTCTAAATACAGAAAAAGACTTACCAGTGTCCTACTTTATTAATTTCATGTACTGCTTCCCTCTGCTGTATGATTCTGATTTTCCCCCAGAGCTGGAATATGCTATTATAACATTTCTATGCATCCAGAGTGAATCAAAATTCTTAGCAGGTGAAAACTGGTAAACATCTAATGCTTTAAAATGCACTACAAAACTATGATGTTTGATAGATTAGGTGAATTAAACGTATTACACTTAAGGATTTTTCAACTCACAAAGAGATTATTTTGATTATAATCCCATCATAAATTGAAGCATTTATATTACTAGGGTTCAGAAACCCTGACCAGGTGTAGTGGTACACACCTTTAATCCCAGCACTTGGGAGACAAAGGCAGGTGGATCTCTGTGAGTTACAGGCCAGCCTGGTCTACAAAGTAAGTTCCAGGATAGCCAGAGCTACGTATTGAGACCCTGTCTAAAAACAAACAAAAGCCCTTTTTCTAGAGCAAGAAACGGTTCACAGGCTGTTTTGTTATATAAGTACCCATTCCATGTTTGACTTAAATGCTCATAGTTTTGTTTGATTGTTTGAGACGACAGAGTTTCTTTGCCAGGCTGGACTATACATTTTCTAATTCATGTTTTCCAAGTTAGGATATTTTATGTGTTCGCATAATGAGATACTTTAAGGATGCAGTCTAAAAGGTCATGTATATTTTATAACGTGTGTTATGTTTTTATATGTTGCTTTTAGGGTTTTTTTGGTTTAATTTTTGGCAAAGATTGAGTTATTTATTATGTATATAGTGTTCTGTCTACATGTTTTAACTTGCATGCCAGGAGAGGGCATCAAATCTTACTATAGATGGTTGTGAGTCACCATGTGGTTTCTGGGAATTGAACTCAGAACATCTGAAAGAACAGTCAGTACTCTTAACCTGAGCCATATTTCCATCCACTTTGAGGTAGTTTTAAACAATAATTTTAGTGTACATATGACTGGCCCATCACATGGAGTCAGGTACAGAATTTCTTATTTGTGAAATCATGTTGATACTCAAAAGTTTTTGATTAAAAATACATATAAATATATATATTTTATTTCAGGTATGTGGATGTTTTATCACCATGTATATCTGTGTACCACTTGTGTGCCTAGTGCCTGTGAGGGCCAGAACACTGAATCCTTTGGAACTGGAATTATGGGAGTTATGAGCCACCATGAGGGTGTCAGAGTCATTTCATTTCTTTAGACCCAGTTTGGGTTTTGTTCATTTGTTTTTGGTTTTTATTTTTAGGTTAAGTAAGGTACTCAATGTAAAATTTATTTTTATGTTTCTTCTTTTTTTTTTTTTTTTTTTTTTTTTTTGGTTTTTTTGAGACAGGGTTTCTTTGTAGCTTTGGAGCCTGTCCTAGAACTAGCTAGCTCTTGTAGACCAGGCTGGCCTCGAACTCACAGAGATCCACCTACCTCTGCCTCCTGAGTTCTGGGATTAGAGGCATGCACCACCACCACCCGGCCTATTTTTCTGTTTCTATACTCTATGAACAACACATTTTTGTAAGATTTATTTATTTCTATTTATGAGTACTCTTTTTGCATGTATGCCTTACTGACAGAAGAGGGCATCATAGATGGTTGTGAGCCACCATGTGAGTGCAAGGAAATGAACTCAGGACCTCCTGAAGAGCAGCCAGTGTTCTTAACTGCTGAGCCATCTCTGCAACCCAAGAACAATCTTTTATTAGTAACTTGACATTCAAAGAACTATGACCCAGGGGACCTTTTTGGGAAAATAATCTTGTATTGAAGAGCATTAAAACCAGTTCTGCTAAATGGAAAGGGAGATTTCTTGCCAGGTAGAGCTTGGTAAATGCTTGGCGCACAATGTAAACATCAAAAAGACTAAGCACGATATAGATACAAATACTTCAACCTCATTTTTACATCATGTAGTTTAAATGTTTCTCATTGGATAATGTTATTTTAGAAGAAACATCATAAAAGCATCCAGCTTGTATATCTTAACTTCCTTTGTCACAAGACATGCTCTTAGTGATTATAAGATGCCTTCATAAAATGTACTGTTAATTTTTCTGTGCTGTTACTTATTTTAAGACAGGGTCTCTGTAACTCTGTTCTGTAACTTTCTGTGTAAATCAGGATGGCTTCAAATTTACAGAGATCTGCCTTCTCTGCTTCCTGCGTGCTGGGATTAAAAGTGTGCGCACCACGCCAAGCTTAGTGCTGTTTTTGATGAACAGTTAGAAAAGCTCTAGATGAGAAGAGAGTAGGAATAGTTCCTTGTGAAGTCTTCTGACAACTGAGTGACATTGTGTCTTAATTCAAATGGGTAAGAATGGGTAAAAATTACTCTTATGCATAGGAATCTACACATACAAGGAATTGAGCATTCTATTCTTGTGGTATTTTTTCTCGTCACAAAATATTAAGAGCAATTGCAAGATTAACAGCATGATATGGAGTAAAAATTTTGCCATAGTTGTCTCTCTCTCTCTCTCTCTCTCTCTCTCTCTCTCTCTCTCTCTCTCTCTCTCCTCTCTCTCCCTCTCTCTCTCTCGACAAGATTTCTTTATATAACAGTCCTAGCAGTTGTGGCTGTCATGGAAATCCCTCTATAGACCAGGCTGGTCTCGAACTCACAGAGATCCGCCTACCTCTGCCTCCCAAGTGCTGGGATTAAAGTTGAGACAGGGTTTTGCTGTAGTTTTGGAGCCTGTCCTGGAACTAGCTCTTGTAGACCAGGCTGGCCTCGAACTCACAGAGATCCACCTACCTCTGCCTCCTGAGTTCTGGGATTAAAGGCATTCACCACCACCGCCCAGCAAACTTTTTTTTAAGGTGTATTAGGGCTGGAGAGGTAGCTCAGTAGTTAAGAGCATTTGTTGCTCTTGCAGAGAACCCAGGTTCAGTTCCCAGCACCTATCCAGTGGTTCAGGTATATAGATTCATAATTAAGTGTTTTGTGAGAGACACTGGTGAAGGGGAAGGCGGGCAAGATATAATCAAAATAAAATAAAAATAAAGAAAAATTAATTTAAAAGGGGTGTGTGAAGTTCTAGAGAGGGCAACAGATCTCATTATAGATGATTGTGAGCCACCATGTGGTTGCTGGCAGAACCTCTGGAAGAACAACCACTGCTCTTAGCCTCTGAGACATCTCTCCAGCCCCATCTATGCAGTCTTGTTAAAGCAATATCATAACAAGAGTAGGTTCATTGTGGAGAGTAGATTTGGAATGACACAGGAGTCAGCCTCTCTAGCTGCTTATTGCCACACATCTTCTGCTGTTATGAAGGCCAGCCTTCTTCATATGTGGGCCTTAGTCTTAGATTCCCAGCTTCAGGAACTGACTAAATAAATTCTCGTTACAAATGACAATTGTTGATGCTCTGTTAGAAAGCAGTACTAGACAGATTAATACACAAACACACATACACAAATACACACAAATGATTAAGGTTTAGTATAACTATTCAAAAAACATTTGCAAAGGCATAGACTTAAAGAACAACAGAGTTGTATGCTAGTGTCTGAGAGGCTTAAAGTCAAAAGACCTGATTTTTTTGTGTGTGTGTGTGTATGTGTATGTACGTACATATGTACATGTACGTACTTTTGTGCCATGTGTGGGTGCCAATAGATGCCAGAAGAGGGATCCACTAGAATTGGTGTTACAGGCAGTTGTAAGCTATCTGACCCATTGGAAACTGAACTCAGGTCCACTTAACTGCTGATCTATCTCTCTAGCCCAATAGATTTATTTCTGCATGAGGTATAATGGGGATTTTTAAAATAATTTGGAAAAAAATGTTTCTCATTATGGTTTGAGCCATATTAACTATTTGTATAGGTCAAGACAGGTGAGTATTGGCTTCATGTATTTAACAACAGGGATATATTGTAGGTACTGAGGAATGTATTAGGTGATTTTGAGGTTTTGTGAATATAAAATGTACTTCGATGAACCTAGATGGTATGAGCTATATTATAGTATCGTTGTCATCTATTTGGTCCATAGCTGTCACAAACATCATTATACAAAATGCAACTATTTTATTGCAAGGATGCCTTGTAATCCACAAAGAAATGGGCTGGGATATATAATCATCTTGTGCTAGGTGAAATTGAATACTTGATAATAAGTAAGAGAAAGTCTGTCTCAATGTGGAAACAAACTATAATTCATATACTTACATTTTTGAGATAATATATCTCACATTCTGAAGAATTCACTCTGCATTCTTCATGGGTGTGAGTGTGCTTGCATATGCATCTGAACATAAATTAGTGTATGCATAAAATTCTTCAACTGTCAAGTAGGAACACTCTGTTCCTACTTGATGTTAATTTTGTTGTTTTGTTTTTTGTTTTTGGACTGAAGGTATATTAAAACAAGTTAAAGATTACATAAAACAGTGTAGCAAATGCCAGGAGAAGCTTGATCGCTCCCGTCCAATATCAGATGCTTCAGAAATGTTGGAAGAATTGGGGTTGGACCTTGAATCTGGAGAAGAAAGTAATGAATCAGAGGATGACCTGAGCAACTTCACTTCACCTCCAACCACAGCCTCCAAGTCTTCAAAAAAGAAACCAGTATCTAAACATGAACTTGTATTTGTAAGTGTGCTTTCTATCTAACTTTCATTCTTAAAGGTTTTTTTGGTTGTTCATTTTTCCAAGTCAGTAACATTGTTAGGCTGTGAGTGCTGAAACTGAAGGGGTTGTATTGTCTAAAGCAGCAGTTCTCAACCTTCTAATGCCGCGACCCTTTAATATGCTTCCTCATATTGTGGCTACTCCCAACAATTAAAAACAATAAAATCGTTTGTTGCTACTTCATAACTGTAATTTTGCTGTTATAAATGGTAATATAAATATCGATAGGATCTGCGGGATATCGATATGTGACCCCTCTCAAAGGGTTTTTGACTCCCAGCAGGGTTGAGACTCACAGATTGATAACCACTGCTCCAAAGTAAAGCTTATTTAAGATATGTTGATTGCCTACTATGTTGTATGAGCTAAGTGTACACTAGTTGTTAATCTTCATTGAACATAATTCTTCACAAATAATATAGTATCCTATTTGTTCTTAATTAGTATCCTGATTTAATTCCTCCCCTCTTTTGTAATGATGCACTGGCACAAGTTTATGGAATATTTTTCTGAATTAGGCTGTGGGTTGCATAGCAAATTACTCTAACAAGGACTCTGCTTGTTGGGTGTTTTTGAGACAGGGTTTGTTGTAGTCAAGGCTGGCCTTGAAATAGGTAGGTGAGGATGACGTTGAAGTTGTGATAGTCCTGTCTGCCTTTAGGTATTACAGTCATGTTCTACAGATGGTGGTTTATGAGGTGCTGGGATCAAATCTAGGCCTTCATATGTGTTAGGGAACACTCTACCATCTGAGTTACATCTCTGTCTTCCTTGCTAGGTTTTTGTTGTACTTTTTTGAGATAGGGTCTCTTTATTGTATCTCTGGCAGTTCTCAAACTTTCTGTGTAAAACAGGATGATCCAGAACTCAACAGAAATCCTCCTGCTTCTGAATCCCAGAATTAAAGGTGTGTGCTGCCATACTTTAATTTGTGGCTAGGCTTTTGGTTGTGTTTGCTGACTTGTTCATATGTTTTGTTTTAGACTACTAAATCGGTGTCATACATACATCATAACCTTTTTGCCCAGAAAGAAGAGGCATCAAAAAGTAGGACAGTTTTTGGCTAGGATCAAGTAAAACAGCATGGCTGAGTATGGTGGTGCACACCTTTAGTCCCAACACTTGGAAGGCAGAGCCGGAGGACCTCTGAGTTCTAGGCAAAACTGGTCTACTTAGTGAGTTCTAAGTTAGCCAAAACTACATAGAGAGATCCGGTCTTTTAGAAATGCAGAAAATAGTAATGTAATTTACTTAAGATTATAGATAACAAATTGTTTGCCTATTAAAAATTAATGGATTTTTGTTAAGGGTATATATAATACATTTCTCTTTTTTTTCTTTTTTTTCCTTTTTTTAAAAATAAAATACATCTCTTGATCTTAAACATGTTTTGACAGGTTGACACCAAAGGAGTGGTAAAACGTTCTTCTCCAAAACATTGCCAGGCAGTTTTGAAACAGCTGAATGAACAGAGGCTTTCCAACCAATTCTGTGATGTTACATTGTTAATTGAAGGTGAAGAGTACAAAGCTCATAAGTCTGTTCTGTCAGCAAATAGTGAATATTTTCGAGATCTTTTTATTGAGAAGGGAGCTGTTTCTAGTCATGAGGCGGTCGTGGATCTTTCTGGTAAGATTTTTGTAATACCCTTTGCTATTTATTAATAAGCATATTCTCGAAGGGAAACCTGTGTCTTTCAGATAAAAAAAATTCAGAGCCAGGAATAGTGACACATGCTTTTAATCCTAGCACTTGGGGGGCAGAGGCAGGCAGATCTTTACAGGTTCAGTGTCAGGTTGGTCTATGTAGTGAGTTTCAGGACAGCCAGAGCTACATAGTAAGACCCTGCCTCCAAAACGAAAACAAAACAAAAAATTAAAAGAAAGAAAAATAAACCCTCTAACAGTATTATTGTAAATTGAATACATTAAGGGACCAGGTGTAGACAAATATATCTTCGGATCTCAGCTGGAAATCCCATACTAGGTTATAGTACAGAGCCAAAGTGACAAGAAAACATGGTTCTGGCATAAAAGCAGAATTTTGGGACAATGGAATATAGTAGAGGGGCCTAGCAATGAACCCATATTGTTAGAACCTTACTTTTGACAAACAGACATTGGGTAAAAACACTACTTTAACATAGTGTTGGGCAAACTGGATTTATTCAAGGAGAATGACACTAGATACATATCTTTTACCAAAATAATTAAAACGTGGGTCAAAGATCTTAATGTAAGACTAGAAACTTTGAACTACTGGGGAAATACTTCCAAGATACAGACATAGGCAAGGACTTTTTGAAAGAATTGATGAATGAGATTTCTTGACATTGAGTAGCAAAAGGAGAAAAAAACAGTGAAGAGACAGCTTACAAATGGTAAATAAAAGTCTGGTAACTGAATATCATACTGAAATGACTAACCAGAATATATGAAGACCTACAAAAATCAAACACCCTTGCTACTCCCCAACAAACACACACACACAAATACACACATCTTTTTTTTTAAAGATTTATTTATTATATATGTATACAGCATCTGCCTGCATGTATGCCTGCAGGCCAGAAGAGGACACCAGATCTCATTACAGATGGTTGTGAGCCACCATGTGGTTGCTGGGAATTGAACTCAGGACCTCTGGAAGAACATCCAGTGATCTTAACCTCTGAGCCATCTCTCCAGCTCCTGTCCTCAGTACTTTTGATATTAGACATTCTGACAGGTATAAGATGATATCTCCAATTGTTTTGATTTGCATTTCCCTGATGATTAAGGATGTTGAGCAATTCCTTTAATGTCTTTCAGCCATTTGAGTTTCTTCTGCTGAGAATTCTCTGTTTAGCTCGGAACTCCATTTTTTTAATTGGATTATTCTGTATTTTGATATCGAGCTTTTTGAGTTTTTTTATATATTTTGGAGATTACTCTTCTGTCACATACGGGATTGGTGATGATCTTTTCCCATTCTATAGGCTGTCATTTTGTCTTATTTACTATATCCTTTCTTTGCCTTGCAGAAGCTTTTCAGTTTTAGGAGGTCCCTGATTTATTTATTGATTGTTCTTAGTGTCTTTGTGCACTGACTTTTACTTGTACTCTTATACAACTTCATCACCATCTGTTTGTGAAAATAGTATTACGGTCATCACTGTATAGTGCTTTTTTCTTACATTTTCTTACATTTACACTATATTCATATATATATATATATATATATATATATATATGAATTAAAAATTACCACTGAAAGTAAAGCACTGAAAAGCAAATTGAACTTACCCTGTTACAAAAATAACAATCCAATACTTCATAGTATTAACTAATGATTATGATGTAATTATTCTTGGAATCTAAGATAAGCAAACTGTAGCCCAGTATCTATTCTCCTTTCTATTTTTGTAATGAAAGTTGGGCATCTCTACCCATTGAATCTCCTTTTCAGCTATAATGTCAAAGCAGAGTGGTTATGACAGATACCTTATGACCTGCAGTATTTATTACTTGATACATTGCAGAAAATATTTAGTAACCCTTGCTTTAAATTGAAGATAAGGTTTTATGTATCCCAGACTGACCTTGAACCTTATGTAGCCCAAGATATGACTTTGAACTTTGATCTTCCTTGCTCCAATTTTTGAATGCTAGAATTACAGGGATAGGGATACACCACACCTGGTTTTACATGTTAAGAAGGTCAATCCCACTTCTTCCTGCTAATCATGAATTCTAGCAACTGAGCTACATCTACATCCCTGGGCTCAAAATTAGGTGGTTGTTTTTTAAATACATTTATTTAGTATGGGTGTAGGTGTGGGGGCACTTGTGTGCCACGCAAGGCACAGTTGTTGAAGTCTGAAGACAACTTGTGGAAATTGGTTATCTTTCTCTGTGTGGGTTCTAGAGAATGGCCTCAAGTTAGCAAGAGCCTTTACCACTGAGTCATCTCACTGGCTCCAAATCTTTGTTTTTAATGTCCGCATGTAGAATACTTTGTTCAGTTAAATTTTTTATGGTCAACTATGATTAGAAAATGTAACTATCTTTAACATGTGAAGAGAGGTAAGGGGACAGGTTGGTTGGTCCCTGTCTACTCATTTTCCTATCCCCTCCCCTTTTTTACCCTCTATTCTCCAGCAACTGTTTCTTGAAGGGAAGTGAGGAACCCCCAGGGTTCTAAGGAGTACAGTTTGAAAATGGCTGCCTTATAACCGCTCTTGAGGTAGTAAGTCTGTTATTTTCTTCTTTACAGTGGTGTAGAGACTCAGCTCATGAATGTGAGTTAGTCAGGGTTGTTTAACAGCAACCAGAAATGAGAGAAAATCCAGTGGTAACTAAGTGTAGAATAATGGTAACAGTTGGCTTTTCACTATATTCTTTCCTTGTCACAAATCTGTGCTATTCTTAGAAAGTCGTTTCATGGTGATTGACTTTTTCTTCTTTCTTGTTTCATACAGGTTTTTGTAAAGCAAGCTTCCTTCCTTTGCTGGAATTTGCATATACCTCTGTACTTAGTTTTGACTTTTGTAGCATGGCTGATGTAGCTATCTTAGCTCGCCATCTTTTTATGTCAGAAGTTTTAGAAATTTGTGAAAGTGTACATAAACTAATGGAAGAAAAGCAACTGACAGTGTATAAGAAAGGTGAAGTACAGACAGTTGCATCTACTCAGGACTTACCAGCGCACAACGGAACTACAGCACCACCTGTGACTAGGAATGAAGCAACCACAACTTTGTCGAGTGAACTCGGGCATTGTGAGATTGTACTACTGGTAAATGGAGAATTACCAGAAACAGAACAGAATGTGGAGCCAGGCCGGCAGCCTGCGCCTCAGGTTTCTCCAGAGGCTGAAGCTAGTGTGTCCCCCATGGAATGTATAACTGATCCCCATTCTGAAATGGAAACTGCTAGCTTAGCAACAACTACCAACCAACCAGAGACAGAGACTGCAGTCATCAGAGAAGTTGGCACAGTTGCTGATGTTCATCCTAAAGTTTCAAAAGAGAATATAATCAATATTTCTCAAGAGGACAGTGATATAGGAAATAACACCTTGCCTGAGGACATCAGTGCCAAAGACTTCTCAGATCATAGTCAGAGCCCTGACCAACCTTTAAAAGATCAGGAAACGCTAATTGAGACCACGGAAAAAAAGACAGACTCAGGCCCAGATGATGATACTTATAGAAGTAGGCTTAGACAGCGATCTGTTAATGAAGGGGGCTACATCCGGTTACACAAGGGCATGGAGAAAAAGTTACAGAAGCGGAAAGCCATTTCTAAGTCGGCAGTTCAACAGGTATGATACAAAATAGGTTGATTTTTGTGTCACTCTAGCTTGAGGGAATTCTAGTAATTAACTTAATGCCTACAATAAAAATGATGTGGGAGAGCCGGATGGTGGTGGCGCACGCCTTTAATCCCAGCACTCGGGAGGCAGAGGCAGGCGGATCTCTGTGAGTTCGAGAACAGCCTGGTCTACAAGAGCTAGTTCCAGGATAGGCTTCAAAGCTACAGAGAAACCCTGTCTCGAAAAACCAAAAAAAAAAAAAAAAGATGTGGGAGGGGAAGTGTGCAATTTACTGCTTGAAATATTGTATTACAAATGTATAACATGACCCATGACTTTAAAAATGATACTGAAGCAGCATATGGTGTTGCATGTGAGGCAAAAGGATTGCTGTGAGTTTGAGGCCAATCTAGGCTACATGATACCAGGCCAGCCTGGGCTACCAGCAAGAGCATGCCTCAAAACAGGAGATAATAAGTACATTTTCTTAGATTGTGTTTTCTGTCTGCTTAGGTGGCCCAGAAATTAGTTCAAAGAGGTAAAAAGATGAAACAGCCCAAGAGGGATGCTAAGGAGAACACTGAAGAAACATCTCATAAATGTGGGGAATGTGGAATGGTTTTTCAAAGGCGATATGCCTTTATAATGCATACATTGAAACATGAAAGAGCTAGAGATTACAAATGTCCGGTAAGTACCTGGAAAGCTAACTGAAAATGATCCTACATTCGTAAATGGAATTCATCTTACTGATGGCTCTGTTATTCTACTACATTTTTAAAATAGAATATGAAGTTTTATACTGAAGCCCAGGCAATTCTCCTAGTTCAGGCTTTCAAGTGCTGGGATAACAGGCCTACAAAAACACACTCCCAACCCTTCTTATATTCCTAAAAGATTCTAATTCATGTTATTTATTTGTCCCACCTGAACACTCTTCCAGCTGTGCTTCTTCAGGAAAGGACAGTGAAAGTTTGTTTTTACAAACAGTAAACTTGGGCCTAGAGAGATGGCTCAACAGTTAAAAACATTTGTTATTCTTTCAGAGGACCTAGTAGTGTTTCCCAGCAACTCATGGTGGGTCACAACCATCCATAGGCACATGTTTCATGCACATACATACATGTAGGCAAAACAAAACACATAAAAATTAATCAATCTAAAAATTAAAAAAAAACATTAAAAGGAAAGGTAACAGAAAAAGAGACCTAGACAACTAAATTTTTTCTACTAATAATTGTATAAAGTGATTTTGAACTAGAATTGGTAATAGAGAAAGCTGAGATTAAATTATTATTATTAAATTATTATTAAGTTATTATAGAACAACAAGTTCCAAGAATTGATATTACTTACTATTTTGAGAGTAAGAACAATTACATTACCACTTTTTGGCCAGGGATTTTCCCTTCTCTTTGTGGGGTGGGAGAATCATAACTGTCCTTGAGAGGACAGTGTACACCGAGGGTAGATATCTATCCCAAACCAAAAAATTGAAACCTTTCACGTTCTTTCCTTACTCAAGTCCCATGAAATTAGGATGCAAACCGTTAACCAACCTTAAAATGTCTTCTCTGCAAACAGAGAAATCTGAAGGTCAGTAACAAAAGACCTAGTGACATTGTTGGCCAGAGCCTTGGGTTGATGTCAGAAACTACTGCCTCCATGTCAGTGTCTCTTCCTCTCCTTCTGGTATGGATTGGTGCTGAGGATGGCATCATGGGTCTTGGTATATACTGTCACATAGTTAGTTGGTTTTTGTTTTGTTTTCTACCCAGTTTTTTAAATGTCTTACTCTGAAATACAAAGAAATATCACAGATCTTAGGACAAAAGATTTCAAGAAAGGTTGAGGAATCCAAGTTCTTGATAATAAAAAATAAAACCTGTCACAAGCAAGGAGGAGTGATAGTGTACAATATGGGAGGCAGAGGTAGGAAGATTGTGAGTTCAGGGAACACCTTAATTATATAAATGAGAACCTGTCTCAAAAAAGAATAAAGTCCACAAAATGTGATTTATATAAGAAACTACATTTATTAAACAACCAGATACAATCAAGCCCCCCTTATTGATAGATTCCATTCCCTCAGATTCAACCAGTGTATGTTAAAAATATCTACTGCAGGGCTAGAGAGATGGTTCAGCCCTTGAGCACTTGTTGCTCCTGTAGAGGACTCAGGCTTGGTTCCCATCACCCACACGGTTAGCTAACAACCATTCATAACTCCAGCTTCAGTGGATCTGACTCTTCTGATTCTGCAGGCACCAGGTATGTATGTGATGTTCTTACATACATGTAGAAAAAAATCCTCCTTACATAAATATAAAAATTAAGAAAAACATTTATAGGAGTTTTATGTTAAACATGTACAGGTCTTTTCATCATTCCTTAGAACTTTTACCTATCTATCTATCTATCTATCTATCTATCTATCTATCTATCTATCTATATCTATTTGAGATAGCATTTCTTTGTGTCATAGTTCTGGCTGTCCTCCTGGAACTTGCTTTGTAGACCAGATCTGCTTGCCTCTGTCTCCCAAGTGCAGTACCACCACCCAGGTGATAAAATGCTCTTAATGAAAGGAATTGAAGGGGAAAGGCTTTATTCTGGCTCACAGTTGAAGAGCTGCATCCATCCAGTAGGGGGATCAAGGCTGCAGGAGCTTGAAGTAAGGGTATGGTCACATGAGGTCCACAGTCAGGAAGCAGAGCTCTGAAGAAAGGCAGCTCAGCACTTTCCCTTAAGTCACTTTTATCCTGTATTTTGTCACAGCCACGGGAAAAGCAATCAAGACAGTGTCAGATGCATACCAAGGGACAAAAGCACATTGAGGAAAACAGCAGCTTTTAAGTAAAATTTGGTCTCCAACAAAGATCTAACTTGAAGACTTAACTTTATGATGGATTTATTATGATGTGACCCCACTATAAATGGAAGAACACCTAGATAGTAACAAATACCTCAGAAAAGTTGGTATGTACAATTCAATAGAAATAGGAGTGGGAATAAATGGGAAGATTAGACTGTTTTGAAATTTTTAAGTAATGTTTCTAGAGCATGGATAGGAAGATGGGAGGGGGAAGCCAGATGTTTTCATCTTAAAAGGTGAACTCTAGAGCAAGGCATGCTGGCACACACCTTAGATCCCAGCATGTAGAAACAGCAGCAGATGGGTTTCTGTGAATTTGAGACAAGTCAGGGCTAGAGAGAGAGAGAGAGAGAGAGAGAGAGAGAGAGAGAGAGACCTTGTCTTAATTTAAAAAAAAAAAAAAGACATGCAGAAGAAGGTTGTGCCTAGAATACTGGATAACAAGAAGTTCTGAAGTTTGCATCTGTGGCATAGATGAGCAGAGTGAAATTCAGAAAGTCAAGAATTAAAATTAGAAGACAAGGAACAGTGTTCAAAACTAGAGTAGGGAAGATTTTTAGTGATCAGTTGGTACATATAAAGAGACATTAGCAAAATAGAAGATAAAAAGTGAAAGGATCAAAGTATATCATATAGCTCATGTTTGATAGTGTTCATAACCAGTAACCAGTACAGTGGCCCTATAATCTCAGCATTCCAAGGCTGAGGCAGGAGGAAAGTCACAATTTTTAAGGCCAGCCTAGACTTCAAGGTAAGTTCTAGGCAGACTGGGCTACAGAGGAAAACCTGTCTCAAACAAAACTAGTCGTGTATGAACTAATGTGACATAGCTATATTATTAAAGTGGGATGATGGGAATCAATAACATGTAGGATGGAGAGAATCAACTTTTATATGCATTCTACTAGGTTTTTTAAATAAAAACTTTAATATGGTGATCATATATATCTTCAATTTATGAGACATAAGAACTTTCTTGAACCCCAGTCACTATAAGATAAAATCTGAAGACTATCATACTTTTCTACTTTTCCTAGTCCCTATTTCATTTCCACCTAAAACTCTTGTTATTGATATATATAGATAATACTTTTTGTGTGTGTTCTCGTGTAGTCTCTTGGTAGTTATGCCAGGATTCGAACCCAGGCCCTAAAACAGATCAGACAAACCCTCTATCCCTCTATCTACTATTCCTTTAAGATCCAACTCAAGCCTACTCTAAGATTTATTTATTTATTTATTTATTTATTTGTTTGTTTGTTTGTTTATTAATTATCCAGTGTTCTGCCCGCATGTATGCCTGCAGGCCAGAAGAGGGCACCAGATCTCATACAGATGTTTGTGAGCCACCATGTGGTTTCTGGAAATTGAACTCAGGACTTTTGGAAGAGCAGTCAGTGCTCTTAACCTCTGAGGCATTTCTCTAACCCCTAAGCCTACTCTAATTATGCCCTCTTAAAATACTTAGTTATCTCCAGAGTCTTATCCTTTTCATCTTTATAATCTGGTACCTAGTACTTTTCAAAATTTTATCTTTTATTTTAAGACAGGGTCTCATATGGCCTAGGCTGTCTTTTGTATGTATGTAGGTGGCCCTGTGCTACAAATACTTAAACCTCTAATGAGACATCTTCCCAGTACCATATATATTAACTTTAAACTGTGTATTTGTTTATAATTATAACCAGAATTTGAAAATTAAAATGTGAATTTTCACTTGACATTTTATATAGGAAGAACATTTGTTTTTCTTTTTTAGTTATGTAAAAAACAGTTTCAGTATAGTGCCTCATTGCGAGCACACCTTATACGGCATACAAGAAAAGATGCACCTACTTCATCTTCATCCAATTCCACATCTAATGAGGCATCAGGAGCATCATCTGAGAAGGGAAGAACCAAAAGAGAATTTATATGTTCTATATGTGGAAGGACATTACCTAAATTATATTCTCTTCGAATACATATGCTAAAGCACACAGGTGTAAAGCCACATGCATGCCAGGTAAGGGCCTATTTATTTATTTCATTATTTAAAGAAGATTGGAAATCAACTGCAGTGATGACATGGGTTGATATGTATTCTCTGAAGTCATCTTTACTCTTGTTAAATGTTAGGGAAGTTTATCTTTGGTTCGTTGCCTACATTAAATATGAACACCTGTTGTAGTCTTTAATTTGCTGTGGTAGACTTTAACTTGATGTCATAATTAGAAATGTTTTGGTGTCCATAGTACCTACTGAATGAAAATAGCTGTTCATCACCCCAATCATCCCTTAGCCTTTAGTAGAAATTACCTGTAGTGAAAAAGAATGTATGGCATAAGCAAATACTACTCAGAAAAAGTCCTGCCTAAGCTATCTTTTTGTTGTTGCTGAGGATTGTGGGTAAGTAAAAGCCAAAACTCTTGGTTAAAGAATACTGTGATTATCCAGCTTTGGGCTGTTTGGAACATGGAAGAGTTTTGAACAACACTGATAGCCTTACATATAAACATGACAATCTATTCTTATTATCAGACAGTTGTGGAACCAGTATAGTTTTGTTTTAGTTTTTTAAAACTTCATACATGAGCATTGCGTCTGCATCACTCCTGGCCCCCTCATGTCTCCAACTCTTTCTGTGCACCCCTCATCCATATTTGTGTGTCTCTGTGTTGTTAGTCTTTAATTTAATTTACATATATATGCATACATGTGAATGGTCCATTTAAATCTGCTCATATATACATGCATGTATCTAGGGCGGATCACTTGGGATTGGACATCATGTGGAAACTGGTCCCTGGAGGAGACTGATTCTCCTCTCTGCAGCCATTGAACCCTATCCTCTATAGCCCCATAGCTCTTTTTATTCTTTTTCATTTATTTACTTTTTTTTAATGTGCATTGGTGTGAAGGTGTCAAATCCCTGCAACTGGATCTTCAGACAGTTGTGAGCTGCCATGTGAGTGCTGAGAATTGAACCCGGGGCCTCTGAAAGAGCAGTCAGTGCTCCTAACCACTGAGCCATCTCTCCAGCCCCTTGAACAGTGTCTTATGTAACCTAGGACGGTCTCCAGCTGGCTATATAGCCAAGGAGGGCCTGGTTTTCTATTCTTTTTTTTAAACACTGAAATTTTTATTATATTATTTATTTTTGAGACAGGGTTTCGCTGTAGCTTTGGAGGCTGTCCTGGAACTTATTTTTGTAGACCAGGCTGGCCTCTAACTCACAGAGATCCGCCTGCCTCTGCCTCCTGAGATGCTCCATAGCTCTTCATGTAGTGGTGGGACCATATGGAATTTCCCCTGTCTATTTTTGGCTTGTCAGTTGATGTCATTGTGGAGGTACTTATATTGTTCAGGCAATTGTATTGTTGACAGTTTACGGGTACATCTTCCCTGACAGATGGACAAGACAGCATTTTAGAGCAGACATCAAGTTCCTTTGGTGTTCACAGATCTAGTCCTCCGCCTTTCTGAGATTTTCCCCGAATTATATCAGTTGGACTTGGGAAATCCACAGTCATTTACTCTCTTCATTTTGACCTATTTTGGATCTCTGTAATGATCATCTATCGTAGAAATAAAAATAAGTATTTTAGAATAGTTAGCAAATACATTAGTTTAATAATATGGCAGTAGAAGGGTCTCCTCTCAGCTCTATGACCTCTCTAGCCACAGGTCTGTTTAAGCATCTTACTACATGAAAATAGAATTCATTATATGAGAACCATTCATCAATATTTAGTATTTATCAGCTCATGGGCTGTTTTATTTTTCTTGTTACTCGCTGTTTCTTTCTTCACTGTCCCAATTATTTTTGAGGTCAAGCTCTAAGAATTGCTTATTTGTAAGTTTAACACTTACAAATGTTAGTTTTAGCATCTGGTCTTCAGTGTAATACTCCTCAAAATGTGTGTACCATGGGAAATAAACAGAGTTAAGAATGTGAAAGCTCTTGGAGCTATTGACATTGCTACGCTTAACAAGATTTCCCTGACTGGGGAAATTGAACGTAGCCTGTTCTTCATCCAGAGTTTAAGAGGAACTATTTTATGTGATGTCTTGGGGAATGAGAAGGGTTCTTAACTAAGCTTTCATGCCTCTTTAAGGGGTGTATTTTGCCAGGCTGGCAAGGGTAGCACAATTTTTTTTCCCTACTATTGTGTGTACACTTTTGGGAAGATGGCAGTTGTACTGAATAAGAAAGGGAGTCAACTAGCTAAGATCCTTGGTATTTGTGGCTTCATCTTTGACATTGTCATTTTGCTAACTTTAATATAAGTCAAAGTTTAATTATTTAACATTTTTATTTAATACTGGGATTTTTTTGTATACACTCTTCAAAAATAAAATCTTTTTTTGTTTTGCTGCCTTAAATATTTCTGTGTTAGGTCTGTGGAAAAACTTTTATCTATAAGCATGGTCTAAAATTACATCAAAGTCTCCATCAGTCCCAAAAGCAGTTCCAGTGTGAACTGTGTGTCAAGTCATTTGTTACCAAACGGAGTCTCCAGGAACATATGAGCATTCACACAGGTAATTGTAAACATTATTGACATAGTTATATTTAATATTTTTAATTTAGTATTATGTTGATTGGTTATACTATAATTATATCAGAACATTATATTCCCAGCACTTGGGACCATGAAGCAGGAGGATGATGAGTTCAGTGGGCTTCATAAAAGTTCTAGGCTAGTCTGGTCTACACAGCTGGGCCTTGTCTCAAATTTCTCTTCACCCCCAAGTAGAAGTAATTATATTAAGATGCTCATAAGTTAATGTATGTAATCTTTTAGCTAGCAGTAAAATTTTAAAGTTTTCTTGAATACAATTTCTGAATTGTTTTATTTTTATAGGAATACTCTCTTTTAAAAAATTTACTTAATTATTTTATGTGTGTTCATGAATGTGTATGTGGCAGTTGGGTGCTATGGCAGGTGTGTGGAGGTCAGAGGACAACTTCCTCCATCATATGGGTTCCAGGAAGGGAAGGGAAGTTGAAAGGGTTAGCAACACGTGCTTCAGTCACTGAACCTTGTGTAACGTTCAGATGTTCTGTAAAGCAATCATGAGGGGTGGCCGATGCTGCTGAACTTAGATTAACCCAATAACTATTACAGTTCATAAATTACTCAGACATCGCACATTCTTACACTGTGGCCTGTACTAGTATCCTAGCTGTCCTGGAACCTGAGCTGGAACTGAAGATCAGGCAGGCCCAGAACTCAGAGATCCTCCTGCCTCAGCCTCTCAAGTCCTTGGATTAAAGATGTCACCACTATGCCTCCCGTAACTTCTACAGTGATGGCAGTGACTCTATTCCTGGTTTCAATTTTGTTTCTGTCAACCTGTTCATAACGGTAACAGTCTGTGTCAGGGAGAGCCGAGCTGCCACAACTATAGGATTCCATTCTGCGTGGGATGGGAAGGACAGGAGGCTGGGCAGAGATGAAGGGAGCAGTAATAGCTTGGTAGGTAGACTAACACCTCCTTTGAATGACTTCTCCTGTTACCACTCTGCCCACTTCTTCTCCATCCAGAGCTCCTGTCCTCTTTCCTCCTTTCTCTCCTATGAATGTTTTAAATGCTGTGACTCAGCTCTCCCCTGCAAAGTATTTGTATCAGTGATAGAATACTATCACAGTATGTTGAGTATCTTGATAGTGCTGTAGTTTTGAAAGGAAGTAGAAAATTCAGTTTTTTTCCAGATTTTTGTAAAATGACAATTTCTGTGTTCTCTAGTCTTGGTAAAATTTTAACTTCTGAAATGTAACAAATTATGTTGAAAAAAGGGCTTCTTACTAGATTTATAACATGGCTTTTCATTTTCTCACAGGAGAATCCAAATACTTTTGCTCAGTTTGTGGAAAGTCTTTTCACAGGGGCTCCGGACTTAGCAAGCACCTTAAAAAACACCAACCAAAGCCTGAAGTTCGAGGCTATCATTGTACTCAGTAAGTAGTTAATATGTGAAGTTAATTTCACTTATCTCACCTGGGTTTTTTGAATAATCAAACATTCAAAGATAACTTTACCTGTAATGTCAGTTTACTTAGTGATCAGTCTACCTAGCTCTTACTGTTGGTTTGTTTAAGAGTTTTTTAAAAAAGTGGTTGAAAGAGACTTTCCAAAGTGTCCTAGGGGTGGAGACAGTAGGGGAAAGTCTACCACCAGCCAGGCTCCTTTAGGGTTCCTTGAAATATTGTAACTGTTTCTCTTTTTTACAATTCTTCTTCTCTATTCACTTTCCAAAATTACCTTCTTCAAAATTGAAGTCAAATTCATAAAATCAAAGGTTGTCACCTTATGTCACATTGAGTAGGCTCCAGCTGCACCTGTTGGCTGCCCTGGCCTCTTTGGTTCGTCTGGGGTCACCAAACACTTGCATATTCTCAGATGACTGGCAAGGAACGCTACTATGTTTTCAGTTCACAGTGAGATTAAATCTACAACGTTTGGCCCACCTAAGGAAAAAAAAAGATTTAAATTCACCTTAAAGGGAGTTTGTAATATGTTCATAGTTTTATACAAATAGGATTACTAATTCTAGAATCCAGCATTGAGACTGATAGTTTGCCAGCTGTCTTAGTGCTCTCTCACAGGCTGTGCAGATTCAGGTCAGCCAGTGATATCACAGGGCCTTTACAGATTATATCTCAGCATGTTTTCAGTCTTAAGCATCTGTGTATCGTGATTCCCAGAAAGAGATAAAGAATTTTCAAAGTTCTTATTCCCCAAAGCATCTCATTCTCATGCTTTTGGTATTTTTGTTTCTACAAAATGTATTGCTTGCCTCTAAGAAATACAGGCTAATGTATTTGGTTATAAATGCTCTCAACAAACAACTCTACTCCAACTATACAGTTTTGGGAGGGTTGGAGTATAAATAAAAGGCATCGAGTTAGCCAATAGTCATAGTTCTAGACCAGGCCTAGTGATACATGCTCTTGGTCTCAACACTCAGGAGACAGACTTAGAATAAAACTCTGTGAGTTCAAGGATAGCCTGCAGTCTACATAGTGAGTTTTAGGATAGCTGAACTACATAGCAAGACCCTGTCTCCAAAAAAAATGAACAAAACAAAACATAGTTCTTTAGATCCTTGTAGTACTAGGAATCCTTACTAAGAATGCGAGCTATTGTCTTCAAGGCTGTTGCTAAACTCTACGGAGCTAGGGTAAACTTAAAATGCCATAAAACTTTAGTTATACAGCAGTTGCTTTTTGTAATGATTTATTTTTATTGTATGTGTATGAGTGTTTACCTTCATGCTTGTATGTGCACCATGACTGCTCGGTTTGTGAAGAGGCCAGAAGATGTTGAATCTCATGGAACTTGAGTTAACAGATGGTTGTGAGCCACTGTGTGGGTTTTGAAGATCAAATCTCTGAGTTCTCTGCAAGAGCAAGTGGTTTTTAACTGTTGAGCCATCTCTCCAGCCATAATAATTGTTCTTCTTGATTAACCATTTGCTGGCCATTATAGGTTTTGTGTTTGTTTTTTGAGATTGGGTCTTTCTATCTAGTCCTGGCTTTCCTGAGTCACTGGTTTTTTGGGACAGGGTTTACTGGGTGAAGCTCTGGCCTACTTGGAACTCCTTTGGTAACCCCTTGACTTGCCTGGAACTCTAAAGAGACCTGCTTGCCTCCAGGATGCTGGGATTAAAGTCATATGTTACCACACCCAGATGCAATATATACTTTTGATAAATTCCTAAACTCCCCAATAAAGTTAGCCAATTGATCTAAGACGTTAATGTTTGGTATTTCCTACCTTGCTGAATTTGCCAGTTTTACTACAGTTAGGCTTATTTTAAAGTAGAAATAGAGTTGGCCACGGTGGCACATGTCTGTATCCTGGTACTTGAACTGAGGCAGGAAAATTGCATGTTTGAGACATACTTGGTCTACAGAGTGAAACTCTGTTTCAAAACAAATGACAAAAATAATAGTAATAATAATAATACCAGCAAATATATGATGGACTTTTGTTTTGTATTTTATGAGACAGTTTTTTTTTAATGTTTTCTTATTTATTATGTGTACAGTGTTCTGCCTGCATGTACACCTGCAGGCCAGAAGAGGGCATCAGATCTCCACCATGTGGTTGCTGGGAATTGAACTCAGGACCTTTGGAAGAGCAGTCAGTGATCTTAACCTTTGAGCCATCTCTCCAGCCTGAGACATAGTCTTAATAGCCTTGGCTGCCCTGAAACTTGCTATGTAGACCAAGCTGACCTTGAACTCACAGAGGTCTGCCTGCCTTTGTCCCTGAAGTACTGGGACTAAAGGCTTGTGCCACCAGCACCTGGCCTTAGGAACAGTGTTTTAAATCAATACTTTTTTGTTGTTATCTGTGAATGAAAACCCAACCAAACTGGTTTGAATGAAAAGTCAAGTCTGGAGGTCTGAGTGGTTGGTTAAGTTGGATTCAGATTGATTAGTATCTGGTTTCTCTCAGGCTCCATATGGACAAAGTCTGACAGTGGTTTCAGCTTCTCATCCTCTCAACTTCCAAATTGTCAAGATTCTTTTCTGATAGTTCCTGTAAAAGTCCCGAGTTTCACTCTGATTGGATCAAGTTAAGTCATTTAGCATCCCTAAGCTGATTGCTGCTACCAAGGGAATGCTGTTACTGATTAGGCCTGAATCATTGCTTCGTTCCTAGTGTCAATGATAAAGCCTACCTTCCTAACGTGGACAAAAGAGGAAGGGGATGAAGGGGATTCAAAGAGAGGGATAAGGAGAGGTGGATAGTAAACTCACTTTGGTAACTTGGGAGCCTTGCATGATTCATTCTCAAGCATTTTGAGTATTTTAAAAAGAATTTAAATCTTGCATCCTTGATGCAAGATTGAAAAAATAGATTCTCTCTCTCTCTCTGATGCTTTAAATTTGAAATAATTTTGTGAAGCTTCAAAAACTTAATATAGTGAATTCTTGGAGACTTGTTTTAAAGATGATCCAATTGGTTAACTAAACTTTATTACAGATGTGAAAAAAGTTTCTTTGAAGCTAGAGATCTGCGCCAACATATGAACAAACATCTTGGTGTGAAGCCATTTCAGTGCCAATTTTGTGACAAGTGCTACAGCTGGAAGAAAGATTGGTATTCCCATGTCAAGTCCCATTCTGTCACTGAACCTTACAGGTGAGTCACTCTGAGAAGTATCTAAACTCATTGAGAAATATACTCACTTCAGTTGATTCTTATGGCCTTATTACTTTAGAGAAAACTAATTTGGGCCTTTTATATTTTAGGTGTAATATATGCGGCAAAGAATTTTATGAGAAAGCTTTATTCAGAAGACACGTAAAGAAAGCCACCCATGGGAAGAAAGGAAGAGCAAAGCAAAACCTGGAACGGGTGTGTGATCAGTGTGGAAGAAAATTCACTCAGCTGAGGGAGTATAGGAGACACATGAACAACCATGAAGGTAATGCATATTTATCCCGCTAGAAGAGGGCCAATGAGCATTTTTTTTTTTTTTTAGGGGCCATGCTGATCTTCTCTGTATCTTTCCAATTTTAATATATGTGCTGCCAAAGCGAGCACATGTCGCACCATCATTTGTCAGTCTTTTACCAGTTACCGTCTCTCTTGCTAGATTAAGCCCGTATCTTGAAAGATTGAAGTGATGCTGAGTTTGAAACTTATTTGGAGACTCTTACCTTGGATTGTAATATTGCAGTTAAAGGATAAAATCATGGCATACTTAGTTGTTCATAAGTAACTTCTATTATGCAAGAATGCTTTTAGAGAAATTATAATGCAAAATCTTGGTTAGTCCATTGAAAATTATTTGATGCTAACTAAAAGATTATAGTGATAAAAGTGAAATGGTTGTGGACATACTTTAAAAACATTTGCAAAATTATTTTTATATATATTAGAATTTGGAACCTTATCCCATATACCCTCTTTTCTTTCTTTTTTGATAGGAGTTAAGCCCTTTGAGTGCTTAACATGTGGAGTAGCTTGGGCTGATGCCAGATCACTAAAACGTCATGTCCGAACACATACTGGTGAACGGCCCTATGTGTGTCCTGTGTGTAGTGAAGCCTACATAGATGCTCGAACACTTCGTAAGCATATGACTAAATTCCACAGAGACTATGTGCCTTGCAAAATTATGCTAGAAAAAGACACTCTGCAGTTTCATAACCAAGGAACTCAAGTGGAACATGCTGTCAGCATCTTAACTGCAGACATGCAAGAGCAAGAAAGCACTGGGCCTCAAGAACTTGAGACTGTGGTGGTGACAGGAGAAACTATGGAAGTTCTTGAAGCAGTTGCAGCTACTGAAGAGTGTCCATCAGTATCTACCCTTTCTGACCAAAGTATTATGCAAGTGGTTAACTATGTGTTGGCACAGCAGCAAGGACAGAAGCTGTCTGAAGTTGCAGAAGCCATTCAGACTGTTGAAGTAGAAGTGGCACATATGCCGGAAGCAGAGTGAGTACTGCAGCCACAGGAGACGACTCTCCTTGAGCTCACAGAGCGTGTGTTTACAATTATGTCACTACCCATGTAGACACCATATGTGAAACTGGGCTGTTGGTGACATTACTAAACTTATTGTCTGGCCAGTGAGTTCTGTAGGAAAGTCCACTTTCTGTAAAGAAACTGAAAACAAATCTGTTGGATGGGATGTAGTTGATCATGATATGCCTTTTATGAATGAATGTTTATAAATAACTACAAAATTTAAAGATGTGCAGTTTCATATTTTGACATTATTTTATTACATATTTTGAATGTAAGAGGCTGCACGGTTAGCTTTTCTTCTGTTTTGTTCTGAAAATACAGAGGTTCTGTAACTAGTTGTTTGTGGATTTAAAAAATTCTAATATAAAGCATATCCATAAGATGCATAAGTATATTATATTTTAAAAATGCTTTAGATCTATGATTCTTGACTTACTATTTATTTTAACTGCTTCTAAGTCAGAGAATCTAGTCTGTCTTGAAGCACTTGAGTTCTGTGTTGTAATCAAGTTTGCATAATTTATTTATCTGTATGGGGACTCACAAATGTAAAGCTAATTTTACAGTAACATTAAAATGCATGAGATGTCTATTAAAGCCTTACTATACTATCTCTTCAAGGCAAGTAATTGGCCATGAGAAAAGAGTACTGTTATTAAACACTGTTGATGGGAAGTTTCTGCTTGATAACATTGGACTATAAATGGAAAAAAATCAAAACTGATTATTTTGCTGAAGAACAAACAAGTTATCGAAGAAGTTATGTTTGGTATGTTTTAGATTTTGTATCATGTTTGTTTAAATTTGTTGAAAAACATCTATAGTGACAATATGGATGCTATATAATTGTTAGATAATTTCAAAATGTTTAAAATTCTTAATTCAGTCCTCATTATACTGTGTTACACAAAAAAAGTTGATTATGGTACTGTCAAATTGCTGAACATATTTTGAAAAGTTACCTTAAAACTAAATTATATTCATTCATGTGTTTGATTTTTTTTTTTTTAATTTCTCACCTTTCTGAGTTGTCAGATTCGGATTTTGAAAATAACTATGGGGAGATGGCCACGTTTCTCTCTAGAAAACTATTGTTCAAGCTATAATTGTTAAAATTAAGCTTTTAGATAATAGAAGCTTTCTTAAAATATAAAATTAAGATATAAACAGATCATATGTAAATCATTCCTAAAGCACAAGAAATGAATGTGCCTTGATGTACATATATAATATTAAGATGCTTAATCCAGTTTACTTTAAAAAAAAATGGCTTTAAGGTTAAGGAGTAAATGTTATAGCCCTGCATGCATTTTCTTGCATATGTAATGTGTGCATTTGCAAATTTGTTGTTTTAATAGCTATGTGGCTTTCAGTCTTAAAAGTGAATATGTATACAGCCTACAACTTCATATAGGCTATTCACTGGTCATTTACATCAGTTACTGAAAAAGTATTTCAATGCAATTAAAATTTGAAATTGTCGTTTATGTTCCATTTTCACCATTGTTGTTAGATTTAGTTAAATGTATAAGATCATTAATGTATATCAGAAATATATAAATAAAAGATCTTCAATCTTGTTAAAAGCAAAGCTTTAGAGTTGACCTTGACATTTCAATCTATATCAGATAATATATTTAACACGTTGTTGTAAAGGCTGAGGAAATTATTTTTGTGGGTGTGGTCTATGCACATGCCCTTAGGTATTTGTGCAAGTGTGGAAGCCAGGGGCCAACCTTATCTGGTGCTTTCCTTTATTGTTCTCTACTATACTTTTTATATTTTACTTACACTTTTAAATTTGTGAGTGTTTGCATGTGTCTGTATGTATGTGGGAACATACATGCCAGGACATACATGTGGAGATCTGAGGACAACTTGTAGGAGTGGGTTCTCTTCCTCTCAGCATGTGGGTCCCAAAGATTGAACTCAAGTCATTAGTCTTTGTGGTACATGTCTTTACTAAAGAGTCATCTTGTTTGCCCTCCACCTTATTTTCTTGAAAGTATGTCACTAAACCTGGAGCTTGCTGTTTTTGGCTAGACTGCTTGACCTGGAATCTGCATATATGCTAATGCCTCACTCCTGTCTAGGACTGCTATAACAACAGATGAGTATGCCCAGATGTTGTGTGTGTTCTGGGAACCCAAATCCAGGTCCTTCTGCTTACACAGTAAGCATTTTACACACACCCCCAAGCCATCTTTGAGTTACTCTGACTTTGAGGCTAGCCTAGTGTACAGAGCAAGTAAGTTCCAGGACAGCCAGGGCTACACAGAGAAACCCTGTCTCAAAAAAATAAAATAAATAAAATAAAAATAAATAAATAAAAAAGAAGGGTCGGGGTTGTGTGTTATTAAAGTTAGGTGCTGATGCTTAGCCATCAGTTAAGCGTTCATACTCTCTTGCAAAGGACCTGAGTTCCCAAGAAATCTGAGCACTCTGGTCTCCTTGGGCTTGGGAACATACCTGCCCATGCACAAACCCATATAGACACATAAATAAAAATAATAAAAGCTGGGCAGTGGTGGCGCACACCTTTAATCCCAGCACTTGGGAGGCAGAGGCAGGTGGATCTCTGTGAGTTCAAGGCCAACCTGTTCTACAAGAGCTAGTTCCAAGATAGGCTCCAAAAGCTACAGAGAAACCCTGTCTTGAAAAAAGAAACAAAAAATAATAAAAATGATCTTAAAAATTGCACAGAAAAATTAAGGAGCTTCCAAAACTTCAGCAGTGTTTGTTTTGTGATCTTTGTGGATTTGCTTATTTTTAATGTGTGTGTATGCGCCTGTGGGAGCGAGAGGATGTTGTAGGTGGCTCTCTGTCCATCTGTCCAAAATGGGTTCTGGGAAACAAACTGCCAAAGTGCTCTTTTGGTTTTTCAAGACAGGGTTTCTCTGTAGCTTTGGAGCCTGTCCTGGAACTAGCTCTTGTAGCTCAGGCTGGCCTTGAACTCACAGAGATCTGCCTGCCTCTGCCTTCCAAGTGCTGAGATTGAAGGCATGCACCACCACCACCGCCCGGCCCTCCCAAAGTGCTCTTAAGCACTAAACCATCACTCTTTTTTGTTTTTTTGTTCATGTTTTTTTTTGTTGTTGTTGTTGATATAGGTGTCCCAAGGTAGTCTCCACTGACAGACCAGGCAAACTGGTGTTGAGCCTGTATGTAATGATATATTATGGAAGAGTGTGTATTTTACCTGTAGTGATTCTGTTTAGAAGCATACATTGTTTTATTGTCAGATGAATTGTTTCCTGACCAAATCTGAGTATTTGAAGCGATACCTTTAGTTTTTCTTTTTGAGACTGGGTCTCCTGTAGCCCAGAGTAGTCTCAATCTTGAACTCAACATGTAGTTAAGCATAAGCTTGAATTTCTGATGGTCTTGTCTCCACACCACTAGTATTGGGATTACAGACATGAACTTCAATGTACCCAGTTTATGTGGCACTGGGGATCAAAGCCAGTGCCTCATACATCCTAAACAGTTTTATCATCCAAGCCCCACACCCCAGCCTTTCTGTTACTGCTGCTGCTATTACAGTGATTAGGATCACTGATATTAGTGAAGTAATGCTGTAGGATAATGCTTTTGTACATGTAAAGATTTGTCACTCATACTGGTTTAATAAAATGCTGATTGGCCCTTAATCAGGCAGGAAGTATAGGTGAGGCCACCAGATTAAGAATTCTGGGAAGAGGAAAGGCCAGAAGCAGTTGCCACCTAGATGCAGAGGAAGTAAGACTAAGAATGCTGTAATGATAAAAAGTACCAAGCCATGTGGCTAATACAGACAAGAATTATGGGTTAAGTTGTAAGAGCTTATAAGAGTTAATAATAAACCTGAGCTAATAGGCCAATCAGTTTATAATTAATAAGCCTCTGTGTTTTTTTGGGACTGAATGGCTGCAGGGGACCAAGCAGGACAGAAACTTCCGCCTAGAAAGTAATGCTTCTATTGTTAGAAATAAATCCTTTAACATATTTGTGCATCCATGTGTGCTTGTAGTCCAGGCTGGTCTTGCACTCACATTTTTGCTTCAGCCTCCTGAGTGCTGGGATAACAGGTAGGAAGGAGTCACTTTAATGTGTGTTCTTTGTCTACTTATTTGAAAGGGCAGTGATTGCAGAATTTCTCCAGGTTACTTCTGAATGTGAAGCCACTTATCTCTCTAGAGTTTACTGTTTTTGGTTTTATTTAATATAATGTATATGAGGATTTTACCTGTATATGTCTGTGCACCCCTTTTCTACCTGATGCCCATGAAAGCCAGAAGAGGGTGTTGGATCTTCTGGAACTGGAGTTAAAGATAATTGTGAGCTGCCATGTGGGTGCTGGGAATTGAACTTGGGTCTTCTATAAGAACAGCTAGTGTTCCTAACCATTGAGCCATTTCTACAATCACAATCGTTATAAACTCTATACATGTGTTCTATTCATAATCCTTTGTTTTTTTTGTTTGTTTTTGTTTTGTTTTTCGAGACAGGATTTCTCTGTAGCTTTGGAGCCTGTCCTGGAACTAGCTCTTGTAGACCAGGTTGGCCTTGAATTTACAGAGATCTGCCTGCCTCTGCCTCAAGTGCTGGGATTAAAGGTGTGCGCCATCACTGCCCAGCACCTTGGAATTTCTTAACAGCTCTTCTATCGTGGATATAAAGTTATCCCTCAACTCTGCTGAAAAATAGATTTATTGGCAAATCTATTTAAATGTGTGAAGGTACTTCAATATTTTCAGTGTACCATTATTTTTGTTGCTTTGTCTGTTTTCTCAAGTTTTGGAGTTTGTTGCTACTTTTTTTGGACTTTTCCCAAGGGATGTGAGCTCTTCTCCATCAGGATCTGCTCTATTTTGATTATTTTCCTGTTATCAAGCATTCATGTTGAAACTTGATCAGGAACGCAACATTTAAGTTGTAGCCTTAATGCTGGAGAAATGATTCAGCTGTGAAGACTACTGCCTGCCCCAAAGGTCCAGGGTTCAGTTCCATGCAAGCACAAGGCACCTTGCAACCATCTGCAACATCAGTTCCAGAGGACCTAGTGTCTTCTTGAGGCTTCTCTGGGTATCAGGTGCACAGACATATATGGATGCAAAACACCCATACGTGAAAAGAAAATAAAAAGTTGGCGGCTGGAGAGACGGCTCAGTGGTTAAGAGCACTGGCTGCTCTTCCAGAGGTTGTGAGTTCAATTCCCAGCAACCACATAGTGGCTCACAACCATCTGTAATGAGATCTGGTGCCCTCTTCTGGCATGCGGGCATACATGGAGGCAGAATGTTGTATACATATTATGTATACAACATTCTACATAATAAATAAATAAAAATTAAAAAAAAGAAAATAAAAAAGATGCTGATTAGGTCTTTAAGGCTGTAGGGTAAAGGGGCCAGCCAAAGAAACTGACCCTGACCCTGAAACCAGAGCCAAAGAAACACACTTCTGGTCCTGGAAGCAGAGCCAATGAAAACACACTGATCCTGAAACCAGAGCCAAACAAATAAACCAATCTCTGAGTTTGTCCAAGATCAGGGGCTTGAAATCTGACCAATTCCCACCCTAAAAAATCTGGAAAAACTCCACCCCTAAGCAGTCCTATATAAGCCCTGTGCCTGTTCAGTTGGCAGAGGCATTCACTCTCGTGGATTCCTCCCTCCCAAATAAATCTCTTGAATGAGTTTTGGCTGAAGAATCTCCTAAGGGGAATGGAGCAGAGCAGCAAAAGACGAATCTGCTGGGAAACTCTTAGAGTGAAGCAGCACTCAGCTGTAACAGCTCTCTGGGAGAGGAGCAGGATTGCCACATCCTGCAGGGGACGGGGGGATATCCCCCTCAGGAAAAGTTTCAGGTATAGCTTGACTCCCAACAGTCAGGATACCTTTCTCCTCATAGCTATCCAAGATACCTTCCTTTTTCAGCTGAAGATATACTAGATATACCCTCATTTCCCGACAGGATGCCTTTCTCCTCTCAGCTGTAGGTATTCAGTCGGATTTTTTTTAAAAATACTTATTTATTATGTATACAATATTCTGCCTGTGTGTATGCCTGCAGGCCAGAAGAGGACACCAGATTTCATTACAGATGGTTGTGAGCCACCATGTGGTTGCTGGGAATTGAACTCAGGACCTTTGGAAGAGCAGGCAATGCTCTTAACCTCTGAGCCATCTCTCCAGCCCCTCAGCTATAGGTATTCAGCCCTTCACAGCTACAGGTATAGCCTGAAACTTTCCCTCCAGAGCTGTAACACTTGCAAAGGCTCCACCTCCAAGAAGTAAATTAGTGCTGCAACAGGGCTAGGAATTTTTTGTTTGTTTGCTCTTCTGCCTTCAGTCAAGTAATACAGCAAGTGCCATCTCGATACAGAGGCAAAAGTTCCTAGATCTTGTTATTTCTGCCTCCTGATCTGGGAGAGAATGTTCTATATTCTTATTACACTATCTATTACCATTCTGGTATTTTGTTCTAGTAGCACAGGGTCATCCTTCGAGAGCCTGTTACCCCAATGTCAAAGATTGGTCCTTCCTGGTCAGTCCGCTTGTCTGCTGGGTTGCTCAAGGAACTATTTTACATTAACTCCACAGTATATGACCTAGTGAGCAACTGCAATTTGAATTCTTTAGCAGTGTGAAGAAAGGTTCACTATCATTTAATGTTGGTGAATGTTTTTCGCTGGTTTACACTTTGAGTGAAGAAGTGCTGTTGTTCACTGTCTTCTATGACCCAAAATCATCTTTTTTTTTTTTAAAGATTTATTTATTATATATGTATACAGCATCTGCCTGCATGTATCCCTGCAGGCCAGAAGAGGGCACCAGGTCTCATTATAGATGGTTGCTGGGAATTGAACTCAGGACCATCTGGAAGAACAGTCAGTGCTCTTAACCTCTGAGCCATCTCTCAGCCCCGTCCCAAATCATCTTTTCACAATTTGTTAAAAGACTTTGATAATCTCAGCTAGGCATAGTGGCACACACCTTTGGTCCCCTCACTGAAAGGCAGAGGCCGAACTCACAGAGATCTGCGAGTTCGAGGCCAGCTTGGTCTACATAGTGAGTTCCAGGACAACCAGGACTTGCTGATTCCAAGTACTGTTTTTCTGTTGTTATTGTTGTTTTTCAAGACAGGGTTTCCCTGTGTGTAGCCCTAGATGTCCTGGAACTTACTCTGGAGACCAGAGTGACTTTGAACTCACTGAGATCCACCTGCCTCTACCTACCTCTCAAGTGCTGGGATTATACCCAGCTTGTTTCTTCCTAGTTTTTAATTTGGTGTGTGTACCACAGCTATAGCAGTGCTCACACAAGGATAGGCTTTTACTCAAATTATTCAGCTTTGTTCTTTTTCCATCTCTGATCAATGTACTCAGTTTTATGGTAATTTTGACATCTAATAGAGTAGGTTCTGCTTTTGTGGGTGGGGTGTTCTTGAGACACTAGTAGCTCTCCCTGGCTGGCCTGGAACACACTATGCAAATGGACCCTGTTGGCCTTGAACTCAGAGATTTCCCTCCATCATCTCTGCCTCCCAAGTGTTGGTATTAATGTCCTACACAACCATGCTTGTCTATAAATAAATTGCAGAAATTTTAAAATATTTATTTATTATGCATACAAAATTCTGTCTGTGTGTATGTCTGCTGGCCAGAAGAGGGCACCAGACCTCATTACAGATGGTTGTGAGCCACCATGTGGTTGCCGGGAATTGAACTCAGGACCTTTGGAAGAGCAGGCAGTGCTCTTAACCACTGAGCCATCTCTCCAGCCCCCGGATTTTTTTTTTTTTTTCATTTTTCGAGACAGGGTTTCTCTGTAGCTTTGGATCCTGTCCTGGAACTAACTTTTGTAGACCAGGCTGGCCTCAAACTCACAGAGATCTGCCTGCCTCTGCCTCCCGAATGCTGGGATTAAAGGCGTGTGCCACTGTGACTGCCCAGCTGAAAATTGCTATCTATTTAACTATTGATTTTTGTTGTTGTTGCTGCTTTTTGTTGTTTTTCAAGATAGGGTTTCCCTGTGTAACAGTTCTAGCTATCCTGGAACTAGCTCTTGTAGACCAGGCTGGCCTCGAACTCACAGCAATTCACCTGCCTCTGCCTCCCGAGTGCTGGGATTAAAGGCATGTGCCACCACGACCTGTCTTAAATTGATTTTTTAAAAAGATTTATTATGTATATAGTGTTCTACCTGCATATATGCCTGAATGCCAGAAGAGGGCAACAGATCTCATTACAGACAGTTGTCAGCCATGTTGGAATTGAACTCAGGTCCTCTGGAAGAAGAGTCAGTGCTTTCAACCTCTGAGCCATCTCTCTAGCCCATAAACTGAATTTTTTAAAATTTCATTATGTGTATGAATGTTTTGCTTGAATGTATGTTGTATATCAAGCATGCCTGGTAAGAGCACATCAGATCCTCTTGGAGTTATAGACAGTTTTAAGCCTCCATGTGTGTGCTGAGAATCAAACCCAGGCCCATGGAAGAGCAGCCAGTGCTCTTAACCACTGAGGTAACTCTCCAGTCCCATTTTCTTTTTTTTTTTTTTGATGCAGGATTTATGTCTCCCTGGCTTGTTAGAGCCTGTGTGGCCAGTGCGGTCTCAGTATCTGTCTAATCAAGGATAATGCTGAGCTTTCAATACTCCTGCTTCCACCTCCCAAGTTCTGGGATTCCAGGTATTCATCACTAACAGTGCCTGGGTCTTGCTGCACTGGGGATCAAACCCAGAGCTTTTTGCATACTAGGCAAACACCTTCCCAACTGAGCTGTCTCTAGTCTCTGCCCAAAGATGATACATTTCCTCTTATTCTCTAATTCAGTTGTCCGTTTCCCCAACCCAAGGATAGTTCTCTTCCTACATGTCGCCTCTGCTACACCAGAAGTTTCTTAGCTTGAGTCCTGTAATTAAATGTTTTGCATGAGTGTGTATCTGTTGTATCTCATGCATGCCTGGAGCTGGCACAGGCCAGAAGAGCATATCCGAGCCCCTTGGAGTTATAGACAGTTTTGAGGCTCCATGTGGGTGCTAGGAATCAGACCCAGTTCCCATGAATGAGCAAACCAGTGCTCTTAACCACTGAGCTATCTCTCCAATCACATTTTTTTTTTTTTTGAGGAGAATAAAGCCTTTGGCAGAATTCAACATTCATTCTTGACAAAAGCATTAATTTAAAATCATTTGCAATTTCTGTATGACAAAGTGTTTTATCTTAGTAATTTAAAACATTCCTGAAAGAAAAAGCCAATTTTCCTTAATACCCCTATTAAATTGCATAATATACTCAAAATAAGTCTGGGTAAAACTTTGAAAAATGAAAACCCTAGAAAAATAGGGGTGAGTTTATCTTTAACCTCAGTATATTTAAGATCAAAAGGCAACAAAAAATTCAGCAAGGGCACAACTACTGTACTTTAATGGGGAAATCTATCACAGGATACCACCATTTTACAAGTTAACACTGTAGATAGAGCTGGGGACTGTTTGGGTGCATAAGGACTAAGGTTCAATCCTTAGCCCAACCAAAACCTAAACAGCAGCAGAACAAACTGACACTACGCACTTGCTAATAAGACATGGATCAGTGGTATTGCCCAAAGCACACTAAGTGAATTTAAGAAGGAAATATGTACTTCCCTAATTGGGGAAGAGATTTATTGTAAATAACTGTCCAACACTTTTCCACAAGGTCATAGAAGATAATTCTCAACCTGCATCTTGAGAGGCTGAGGCAAATTTCAGTTTGGTCACAATAAATGTGAAAATAAAAAAGATCAACATTTTTATATGTTTCATTTAAGAAAAACAAAAATAATCTAAGTCGGGTGGTGGCAGCACTTGGGAGACAGAGGCAGGTAGATCTCTGAGTTTGAGGCCAGCCTGGTCTAGAGAGTGAACTCCAGGGCAGCCAGGACTACACAGGATAAAAACCCCAAGGATCTAGGTACTGGTAAGAGCAGGAAAGGGTGCTTGCTGCCAAGCCATATTGACATGTAATCCACAGGGTAGAAGGAGAGAATACTCCTGCAAGCTGTCCTCTGACCTTCGACATGTGTACATTGGCACCTTGAATGGTATTTTGATTGTTCTGACAAATAAAGCTTTTTTGGAGTCAGAGGACAGAACCAGCGACTAGTTGCCCAAAATTAACCATAGAGTTTTGGAGAACTGTAGACAGATGGGAGACAGAACTCATAGGAAGAGCTGAGAAGAGGATCTTGGCCCTCTAAGGAGGAAGGAACGGAAGAGGTAGGAACTCACTGGTGGCTGCTCTCCTGCTTCTCTTATCTTTCAGGTTCTTAGTCCAATATCTGACATCCCGATTTTTTTGATAAAGAATATTAGTTAAGGCTTCAGGCACCCACAATAAATACATGTGAAAAAGAATAAATGGGATAAGGAAAATGTGGTACATTTACACAATGGGCTACTACACAGCAGAAAAAAATGACATCTTGAATTTTGCAGGAAAATGGATGGAGCTAGAAAACATTATTTTGAGTGAGGTAACCCAGACACAGAAAAACAATTATTACATGTACTCACTACTCATAGGTGGTTTTTAAACATAAAGCAAAGAAAGCCAGTCTACAAACCACAATCCCAGAGAACTTAGACAATAATGCAGACACTAAGACTTACATAGATCTAATCTACACGGGAAGTAGAAAGTAGAAAAAGACAAGATCTCCTGAGTAAATTGGGAGCATGGGGACCTTGGGGGAGGACTGAAAGGGGGGAGAGGAGAGCCAGGGAGGGGAGTAGAGAAAAACGTAGAGCTCATTAAAAATCAATAAAAATATGAGGAAAAAAATGTGAAAAAAAAGAAAAATAAATGAAAACAAGCCACGAATTGACAATGAACTGGCTCTTGGATTGGGGTGTAACAGTGTTGTAAATGGAATGTGAAGACCCGCAGAACAGTGTAAGGTAGAGCGCCAGATAATGCTAACATCCTCTACAAATGTCTAATGACTAAGTATGTAAGAGGTTCTGGAAACAGGCATCTAAAAATGTTTTCATTCTCCCAACCATGACAGCATGCCATACATACAAAATACTTTATAAAAATGTTTTCAAAGACACAGTAAGAAATTATTAAGTGAAATAAAAAATAAAACCACTACCAAGTTTGACAAAATTTATTGTAATTTTAGTAAAGACATTCAGCTCAGTCGTCTCTCTCTCCTCACCTTGACCTCAGGTTAATGTCATTTGAGTCAAGTAAATATGTAGGAGAGATGTTATTTCAACAAACAGTAAAATGGACAAATGAACAGTTTGCCTACATAAAAGTTAAATTTATGTATCTTGATATACTTAAACCATGTAAGAACTAACAGTGCTATGTACATTTCCATTGTTTTACTTGGGGCTTATTAAGTAAACTTAAATACAGTGAACAAAGTGTTACGAATATTTGCAGGCTGCTTCTTGGAAATTATTACATTAAAAATGCTTAGTGAATAACTACCACCAATGAAACCCACTGAAGCTGCCTCCAAAGTCAACATTGTAATTTTCAAGGAAACCTCATCATTTATTTTGTCTGTGACTGTTAAAGATGCATTAACTGTCACATTAAAAAAGCCCATATACAATAAAAATACAAAACAAACACCAGCAATACACAAATCTAAGAGTATGTGAGAGACTTCATAATGAAAATGTGTTTGAAGAAGCATTTTCTGTCTTATTTCAATCATTAAAATGTGCTTTTGAACCCACTGGCCAATTATGTACATACTTAAAGTAAGTCATGGAGTTGTACAATATGTATATACTTAAAGTAAGTCATGGAGTTGTACAAATAAATCTTGTGAGTTCAATTCAAATTGGAGCTAATGAGTTAGTAACCTAAATGCTTCAAAAGTCACAAAGTGCATTGCCTTATCTGTCTTCATACAATGTTAAATTTCTTTCCCCCCTTTTTTGGTATTTAAACCTGTTAAAAATAAAAACCAGTCAAATACTTAAAGCAGTATGTACATTTATATTTTTGGTGGGATTTTTTACTTTAAAAGAAACAGCTTCCTTATGATTTGCCTCAAGTTCTGGTGGAAATGCTTATAGGAACTAGAATAAAAACCAAGAGAAGCACATTCAAAATACTGATTTACTTTGGTAGCAAATAGTGTTCACTGAAGACTCCTGAATGGAGACAATTTCCATTAAAGTGAAGTGGGCTATTTTTAATAATACTTCACGTAAGAATTTTTGACAAAAAATGTTTTTTAAAGAGCAAAGCGTCTATACTCACTGATAGCGATGCAATACTAGTATATGACAACCCAAAACAAAATGAACTGCCCATAGGAAAAGGTTTATTTATTTTAATTTTATCTAAATTTACTTTCAGTCGATAGTTCAGGAACATTGTCTTCTCAATCCAATACTCCCTCTCTACAAGGCTGCTCCTGGTAGCCAGACAGTTCAGGTAATGAGGGAGTGGACACAGGAGAGGAACTGCTCACAGTTTTAAGTAGACAGTGTCTTTTGGCTTCCCTCTTAATGTGCTAATAGTTGTGTCTAAAAAAATATGCAATTCTTAGAAAGGTACCACTTCTGATTTCTTTATTATCTGTAACCTTTGGAAACTAATCACATGAAACTACAAAATTAGCAAATGTCTTGAAATCTGTATATAAAACATAAATTACCTCTAATTTCAAACTCTCATTTATTAGTGTACCACTCAATCTTAAAAAAAAAAAAGATAAAGAAAAAGAAGAAAAAGGAAAAGAAAATACGGCTCCAAAGCTAGTCTTACACCATTCTTTACAAAAGGAGACTGTTCCTTCTAACTGCACCCACCCACACCCCAATCACAAAACACTTCATTTAATTGTCTTGGTCATGTACATTTCCAAGATGAGATTTTATATTTCGCTCCCATAGCTTCTGATTATCGGAAAAGCCATGCTTTCCTTTATTAAAGGAGTTTGGTCCAGCTGATGTTGGTGTGTCCCTGTGTAAAAGAAATGCAGTTTATTCAAATTGTTGTTTTGGTCTGTTTTAAATGTATTTATATTTGCTTAGCATTCATTATAAATACAGATCATCAGGAGCCCTGTAGCAATTTTTGACAATGTCCTTATTCTATACAGGGTTAAGACTTCACATTCAATATGTCTGCAGTTGAGGACAGGAGTATAATGAAAGGGAGCCTAGAGTCTTGCAATGCCATGTCTTTTGAAGACAGTGTGTTAGCTCAGACTATCCTGGAATTCAGAGATCCACTTGCCTCTGCCTTGCGTGTGAGGATTAAAGGCATGCACCTCTCTAGGCCCACCCTGATATTTTTTCCCTTTTGTGGAAAGTCTAGGGACTACTGAATCTTGGCCAAGAGCTCTACCACTGAGCGAAATTCCACAACCAAACATGTAGTTTTCAATACACACTTAAGGTAATACTTATATACATTTAACAGCAGATACCACTGCAGCTCTAGTACTGCTGCCTGAGAGCTAGAGGTATAAACTCAGTTGTAGGGTAGTTATCCAGATTACCAGACCCTGGGTTCAATTCCCAGCACTGCAGCAAACAAAACAATCTGTAGCAAAGTGAGTGACCTAAGACCCACAAATAATGTTAAAAAATTAATTTGGTGGCTTATCACCAACATTTATAAAAATGAAACAAAAATCCAAAGATGTAAAACAGAAAGAAATGTGCAGTGTCATGTTTTATGTGAAGTCCAGTTTCAGTTTTACACTTAAACCATGTGTAAGTTGGGTGTGATGATGCACACTTTCAATCCTAGCACTCTGGAGACAGAGGCAAGTGGATCTCTGAGTTCAAGTCCAACCTGGTCTATATACTGAGCTAAAAATAAATATAACAATAATAAACTGTGTGTACTTCGCTTGGACCCAGTAACAGTATCAGATGTATTTCTTACTTTTTAGTAAATACGACAACTGGCAGCCAGTAGGACTGCTCCTATTTGCATCACACACTTTAAAGCTCATGGATAGATTTGAATTCTTTCTGGAATCAGATGGGCATACTATGGGCATACATGTAAACTGTGTGCCACTTATTCTTTCCCTTGACTTCCTTAGGGTTCTGTGATACCTATGAAAAACCATGGTTACCTTCCAATATTCTTCATCCTCATCTTTGCTTCTGGAGGCATTTCTTCAGGCTCACTCTGCAAAACAAGTAAATTGAGATGAATAAAAATTACTAATTCACTTGGTCTAAATAAATCATTAAGTTCCAGACTACTAGGGGCCTGTCTCAAATCAAACAAATGAACATGGAGACTAATTAGAGCTCTGGCCTGCACAGTGTGTGGCACTATGCCTGAGCCTTCTCACTTTTACTTACGTTTTATTTTACTCTTTGTTATGGCTCAAAAGTACTTCAGTGAAAAAGGATGAAAAGACCACTCAAAGGTTAAGAGCACATTCTGGTCTTCCAGAGGACCTGAATTCTGTTCTAGCACCCATGTCTGGCAGCTTCCAACAGCTGTAATTGTGGCTGCAGGGGACCTACTACCTCAATCCTCTCATGGCACCTACCCCCCACCCCGACTTTAAATATTTCTTAAAGCTTTTTTCACAAAAACAAATTTGGGGAACGATAAAGAGAAAGGTAACTCAAAGCAAGGATGTAGATTATCTGCACAGTCAGAACACAATACAAAAGGTTCCTCGAAAATCTCCAACTAGAACCAAGTTAAAATAACAAGTATGTCAAAGAGACACATGAACTTCACGCTTTCTGGTACACTTTTCACTTTGACAAAGGCATGGAATCTGCCTAAATGTTTATGAGTAAATAGTTCAAGCAAATATCAAAATATATATTCACAACAGAAAAATTTTAAATCCACTCTTTTTGGGGGGGGCAGGGTATACTTAGGTACTCTTCTCCAGTTGCACAAATAAATCCACATTGCAAAGGCACACAGGATTAGAAGCATATAAAAGAAACAGCCATACTGTTAAGACATTACACACAAAGCACGGCTGCATTATAGGCACCAACAGCTTCATATTTGTATACTTTCCCTACTTCCCAGGGTGTCTTTTCCTTCTGGTCTTGTACATATCCAAATGTTTCATTGGCTGAGTATGAGTATGGTAGAGTGAGTCCAGGGGCTAGCCCTAGATGTAAGAGTTTCTGCCTCAAAGACAAAACAGTCAAGAGCAGTGCCCCATTCCTTTAATTCAAGCTTATCTACGATGCACAGGGCTCTAGTCAGGTTTGACCCTCCACACCACATACAATGTACATGGTGTGTATGGGTATGGAGGTACATTTCTGTACTCCCAAGACATGAGAGGTGGAGGCAAGAGGAGCTGTGAAATTCAAAGTCATGCTCAGTTATATATCAAGTTCCAGGCCAGTCAGCCTGAGATATGGTGACCACGTCTTTCACAAAGGAAAAAGACCCTGGAAATTTCCACTAAAATCCATGAGTATAACAGGATATCAACACTATAAGGAGCACGAGAGAACTGGGACAGACAGAATAACAGATGGACACCTCAAGCTCACTCTGGAACACATTCATTAAGAAGTTCTAGCAGAATCACCTGCACTATATTTCCTGCTACAGATATACCATGCAGCACTATATAGCTGCTCTTTGTAACTTCAGAGCACAAGTGACATCATCAAAGGCAGCAATATTGAGGTCAGGCATGAGAAGGCTGCAGAGAGCTCAGTGGGTAAAGGTACCTGCCACCAAGCCAGACAACCTACATTCAATCCCCAGGACACACATGGTCAAAGAACTAACCCAGCAAGTGGTTTTTTGACCTCTACACATTTGAATGACCATGTTCCTAGTATGCATTATAAGCAGCTGACTTGATTCTTAAGTTTCTTGCCTAAAAATTAGCAATATTTATAATACACTTAAATCAACAAACAGACCCATCAAATTTTTAGTTTTGTGTATGTACCTCAGTGGTAGAACAGTTGCCTGGCATGCACAAGGCATTAAGCTCAGTACAAAGGGAGAAAAAAAAAGAAGGAAATATCCAATTTTCTTAGAAAATTTTACTAATACTATTTTAATACAGAAATTTTATTAATACTATTTTACTGATATAAATTTAAATACCACTAATACAAACTCCAATTTTTCATTACTATCCTTTTCTCTATAAAAAAAAGTTTATTATTTTTAATTACATGTGTGGATGTTAAGAGTATGTGTGTGCTGTATGGGTTATGTGCATGTGTGTGCAGGTGCCTGTGCAAGCCAAAGGAGCAGAATCCCCTGGAACTGGAGTTACAGGTGTTAGTGAGCCAGCTCTCAGGAACTGAACTCTGATCCTCTGAAAGAACAGTGCATGCTCCTTACTACCAAGCCCCCATTATCTTCTTAAAGGGACTAGTTAAAGGAAAAATAAGGGCCAGCAGGGTGGCTCAGTAGGTAAAGAAGCTTGCCATGCAAGCCTGACAATCCTGCGACATTCCCTGGATCCTACGACAAAAGGAAAGAACTACCCTCCAGAAGGTGTCTCCTGACTTCCACATGCATAACATGACACACATGCCTTTCATGGCACATATCTCACACACACCTTTAAAAACAAAGTAAACTAAAACAGGTATTAACTTACATCTTCATCTTCATTGAAAGCTGCTGCTACTGAAAGGGTTTTTGGAGCAAGAGTTGGAACTGTTTCCTTAGGCTTCTGAAGAAGAAACATTTAACAGAATTATCACAAATAAAATTTATATAGGTTTATTTAATCAAAACAATTGTTCTTAGAAGACTCAAATTTTTCATAAGCTTTCACAGTAAGAAACTCAGTATATTTTGAGCAAAGTATCTTTGAAAACAAGGGTTACCAGCAGGTAAGTTTACTTTATTAATTCCATGTATCTAGTAGTTAGGATTTATAATTTAGTATTAGTTAAGCTAAGGGATGCACACAGAAGAAATGACTAGTAATTGCTAGTCTGGCCCACAGTAACCTTAATATGACTATGCAGTTCCTTCAGAATCACGGGGCATCATACTGAGTTTCTCAACCAATTATGTTCTACCTTTAGCCTCTCAGATGCTAAGCATATACTCTACAGTAGCGCTACAGCACAATACAATTTACTACTTTTAATATACCATGTTAAAAAATTTAATTCCTAAAATTCAGTATTTTCAGAGATTTTATTCAACTAAAAAAATCCTAAATGATTACTTTAAAAATCATGTATTCATTACAATATGCCTTCTTCAACTGCTTTGAGATAGTAGAACTCATGGGCCTTTCCTAAAGTGTTCATTACTTTTTGACCACTTACATGTAAGTTCAGAGTCACTTAAAGCGACTTACCTTTTGAACTCTTATTTAACTATATATACACCCATACTAAGAAGAGCAGACTGATGTAACAAATCTTTAAGGGCTATTACAATACCAGACATAAAACAACTCACACTTGATCCAAGTTTGATGGAGATGGCTGATGCTTTCTTTGTCGTCTGACTACCTATGGCAAATCCAAACTTGGAGATCTTTGTAGGCTTTGTTGGGAGGTCTGCAGCTTCTTCATCAGCCGATCGCTTTTCAGCGCTGCGACTGGAACTTTCCCCTCCATTACTGGAAGAAACAGTCTTAGTTTTCACAGGTTTTTCTGCTTCTTCTTCAGGTCCTGGTGAAGTCGAAACAACTTACCAAGATGAGCTATTTTTACTGAGCAGATTGATGGGAGCAGCAACCTCAAAAAGCATCTTTACAAGGAAGATACCTCTGCAGTTGTCACCTACTGACCCAACAGTCTCTTCCACTGTTTGTTAGAGTATATAGCAGGAACTGAGATTGTGTGGCAGTACAAGAGGCTCCCATGAATTAACTAGCATAAAATACAGAGCAATTTAAAATTATAAACACAGAGTTCACAAAAAGTAAACACCCTTCAGCTAAACATTATCCTATTAGTTGTACATTAATCTTGGTTCCATTTGTGGAATTTTGATGTCCAGAAATTACGATCAACAAATTCTTTTATACAAACTAACTTGTAAATATTCAATCATGTGGCAAGATAAAACATCTGGCAAATAAATATTTTTAGTAATACAGAGCTAATTACACAAAACATCTAATCGTGAACATGACCACTGTTAACTTAAACTACACTATGAATTCAGTCTACAGCTTTTTCCCTCCTTTATCATACTGAATGCAGGGCTTTGCATATACAAGGCAAGCACTCTACACTGAGCTACATCCCCAGCTAGTTAGGTTCTTAAGTGATGTGTTATTCAAGATATACCTTACATAACCTATGGAGTTGAAAAAGAACTTCACGGTCATCTTGAGAGTTCACCCTACTCCAAAAGCTGGGCTAGCACCTGTGTTAATCTACCTGTAAGGGCTACTGCAAGTCAGACTTTGGCTTGTATACTTATAAGTCAATATACACTTGTATTTCCTCATGAAAGAGCTAATCTTAATTTCAAGCGAGTACACACACGTACACACATACACACACATATGTAGATGTAGGAAGCAAGATGTATTTCAGTAATTTTGCTTCTATATGTATTAAGTCAATTATATAAGACTATTTAAGAACACATTGGAAAGACATAAAAGACTGGCCATCTTTTTCTCTCCAGTTCTACCCTACAGGACACACTCTGTGATGAGTCAAACATACTTGTAGTAAAACAGAAGATACTCTAAGTGACTGTCCTGGCAAGTTAAGAAAATGGGGCAAAGCTAGAATGGGAGTTAGGGGTAGGGGTGTAAACACAATAACTGACAAGTAAAAAATATCTAAGACTCAAGACTACAAGTCTAGATCCATAGTTTGTGAAGGATGCATCTTTAGGTTAATTAGTACTTTGTGGCACCAAGGTTTGGACACAGGGCCTCATATATGCCATGCAAGGGCTGCAGCACTGACCCACATGTCCAATAGTTTTCTCATTTCCAGACATGGTCCCACTATGTTGCCCAAGTCCAGGCACTCCTGTCTGTAACTTGTACACCTCCTGCTTCATCTCCAGGGCAGCTGGGATCATGGGCTTTTATGGTGAATGACTACAGATTAATACTGTGAATATTTTTTAGTATTGTAAATTTTAATGAACAAATGAACAATCATTTTTAAATAAGAAAAGCACTTACATATTTGTTAGTCATAATTATACAAATTGCTAGATTTTAAATAATTTTTTTTTTCGAGACTGGGTTTCTCTGTAGCTTTGAAATATAAAAATAATTTAATGAAGACTTCTGTCTCCTTTATAGCAGACAGAAAGTGTAGGTTAATGTCAATTAAATTATACATAATAATAGAATTTTTTTTTTCACTGAATAGATGAGATGTGGGTGGGCTTTACGGAACATAGCTACCTTGCTTTAGAAGAAAAAAAAAATACCTAGTAAGAAAATGTAACTCCACAAAGGTACCATTCATAAGTCATGTACATATTGGTAGCTTCCTTACCTGGGAGTTAACAAAAAAAGGACCCAAGTCCTTCACGAGCTGTGTTTAACACAGGAAATATGTACATCATTGAAGCAGCTCTTGGCATAACCCTCAAACTTAAAATGGCTATGATTATGTATTATGTTGCTGGTCTCTAAATTTCTACTTAAGTTAAACTGTGTAACATTAACCAAAACGGTCTTAAGGAAAATAGAGAGCTCTTCCAAAGTAGACTGAAGTGAAAGAAAGTTTAAACAGCCTCTCTAGTAGAGACATACTAACTTTAATTATGGGAATATATTGTTTATCGGAGTAGAATGCAGCAGTAAAGTCCATCCTTAGCATAAATGTGGCCTTGGGTTCATTCTCTAGCATCAATAACATATAATAACAAGAATAAATGAATAGGAAAAGTACTTGTATTCCCAAGTTCAACAAAAGAAATGTTCCAAGTATGGACAAAGTTTCCCCAAAATGCTGAATACTTGCTGCAAACTTATCAATTCATTCATATCTATGGGTTCAGTTATGATTCCTCTGCATAATTCACTATGTCTGAGGTTAATGATCTATATGGCATGAGAAAAATTAAGCAGATAAGTTACCAACAAAGACCATTTTTTTTTGATACTGGCTAGCAAAGTAATCTATACAACCCCCTAAGCACTGTTTACCTTAAAAGAGTTCTCTAAGTGAAAAGCCACCTAAGATACCTTATGCGATAGTTTTCCTTTAAACTACCTTAAATAACAGTGGAGGAGGGCTAAAGTAACTAAGAACTAAAATATTTTCATTAGCTATTTTACTAGTTTATTATTTATTTAGTGAGAATACCTGATAAAGTAGTCATGGGCCTGTAATTTCAGTACAAGAAGCCAGAGCTAAATGAGAACCCATCTCAAACAAACAAACAAAGGGGGACGACGACGAGGGACTTTGGCTCAACTAACAGCACTCTACATATCTTTAAAGAAGCAAATTTTGAGTCCAAAGTAACATTACATTGATCTTCTTAGTAATTTTTATTGCCGTGACAATTAACAAACCTGGTAGACCCTATGATTCGCCTTTATGCGCTGAGTCTATATATTCTCGCATTTAAGTCTTTTAGCGTTAAGGCCGAAGGGAGCTAGAATAGTGAAACATTAAAACATTCTAAACAAGACATTATGATCTGCTCGCACGTGTTACTTATTGGTACGACAAAAGGGCATAGGGGCAGAGACTGCTTGCTTCTTTTCCTTTATGCACACGATCAAAAATTACGGGGGTAGGGAGGTACGAGAGGATAGCTATAATCGGAGTTCATTTTCGTGACAAATTACAGCAAGATCACACCTGCCTACTACGCCAACTAAACATCCGGCAGACTCCGCTGATAGCAGCCCAAGACAGATAACTATAAAGAAAGTGAATCAAACCCGAATTTCAAGCTTTTGCAGCTTGAACCAGATTCCCTTCCCCCTGCATCCTCGACTTATCCCACTGCAGGGTTTATAAATACTCTATCTGAAAATACAGCAAAGGCTGGCCTGGGGTCTTCCACCTCGTCAGTGAAAAGGGAGCACCAAACGTAATTAACTACGTGTAACAGGGAGGCCGACTCCCAAGCACAGCCGGTTTGGGGCCAGCGGCCGCAGAGGCGGCTCGGCGCTCGCGTGGGGGCCTGAGTGCGCAGCGGGCCCTGAGTTCTTCTCTTGTTTGGATCCCACCCCGAACTCAGTCACCCACCTCCCTTCTCAGGGCCGGGTGGTAACTGGCGGCCTCTCCTCTGAGGAGGCTACGTGGGCCTGGATCCCCGCGGGCCACACCGGGCGTGCCCAGCCCCTACCCGGGCCGAGCGCCGCCTCCGCCCGCGCTTGAGATGCCCTAAGCACCCCCGCTCCCCGGGAAGCCCAAACAAAGGCCGGAGTAGCCCCCGCAGCCCGCGACGCTGGGGTTGTGTTCACCTCCGGCGGCTCCGGCTCGCTGCGGCTTCTCTGGCTTCTCCTCTCCCGCCTTCCCGTCCGCCATCTTCGCCGCCGCGGCCTCCCCCTGCAGCCCAGGCAAGGACGTCACGGCCCCGCCCAGCAACCATAAAGCTTCGGGCGGGCCAGCGAGACCCGCAGCCTAGAGCGGCCAACCGGGGCGGATGTGACGTCATCGGCTTGACGCGGGCTCCGGAGGGCTGGACTGTCTGATGGCGGGGTTGCCTGTCGTTGGAACCCCTGGTGTATCTAGTTTTTTGCTTACTCAAGGGTGGTTGTAGCTGTTCCTTTTAGTTATTGGATTATCTATGGGTAGGACTGTATGTATCCTTACGGAGAGATTTCAGCACTTTCCGAACACCGTCTAGTGTTGACACCTTTCATACACAGTTCTCTTAATTTGTGTACTAACTTGGGAAAGCAACTCATGGAAGATCACATAGTAATGCCTTACGGAAACTGTTGTGGAAATTTTTCCTAGATGTCTGCACTCGTAAAAAGTTCATTGTATAGTTGAACCAAGCAAGCAAACGTTGGTGGTTAAGGGCGCTTACTGCTTTTCCAGAAGACCACGAAATTCCCAGTACCACGTTGGGTGGTTCACAACTGCTTGTCACTCTAGCTCCTGGGAATCCGACAACCTCCTGAACCCTGCGAGTACCAACACGCACTTGTATATACTCACACACACATAAGTAAAAATACATTTTAAAAAATGATACATATAGTGATATTTTGTTTTAATAAAGCAAATTTGCAACCGGGCAGTGGTGGCGCACACCTTTAATCCCAGCACTCGAGAGGCAGATGCAGGCGGATCTCACTGAATTCTAGGCTAGCCTGGTCTACAAAGTGAGTTCCGGGACAGAGAGGACTGTTACACAGAGAAACCCCGTCTGGAAATATATATATATACAAATAAAAAAATAAAGCTTGCCTGAAGATCAGAGGGTAAAACTAAGCCATAAAGGCCAGGCGGTGTCACTTTAATCGCAGGATTTGGAAGGCAGGAGGATGGTTCTCTGTAAGTTCAAGGCTACCCTGCAGAAACAGATCCAGGTAGTGGCAGCGGCTCACACCTTTAATCTCAGTACTAGGGAGTCACAGGCCTTTAATCCCAGCACTAGAGGGGAATATAAACCGGGAGGAATAAGAGGCTCAGGGCTCAGTCTGCAGTTGTTCAGCCTTAGTAGAGTTAAGGTTTCTCTATTGGCTTGGATGCTTTGTTTTTCTGATCTTCATCTTGAACCCCACTGTCTCTGGGTTTTTATTATTCGTGCTACAGATACACTTTCAAAGGCAGGAACTGACCGCCCTAGGGAAAAGGAAATTTGGTTTATTGTGGTCTGAGGATCTCAGCCTTGTATCTACTCTAGTCCCTTTTTTTCTGTTTTTTTTTTTTTGTTGTTGTTTGTTTTTTATCCGAGACAGGGTTTCTCTGTGTAGCTTTGGTTCCCATCCTGGAACTAGCTCTTGTAAACCAGGCTGGTTTTGAACTCAGAGACCTGCCTGACTCTGCCTCCTGTGCCACCACCGCCGGGCGTCTAACTAGGTTTTAAATATGCCCCAGCACAAACCCAATGTTCAGACTTGGCTTGATCTACAATTTATTTACTTCTTGATATTTTTTCAAGATATTTTCTTTAGCCGGGTGGTGGTGGCGCATGCCTTTAATCCCAGCACTCGGGAGGCAGAGGCAGGCGGATCTCTTGAGTTCGAGGCCAGCCTGGTCTACAAGAGCTAGTTCCAGGACAGGCTCTAGAGACTACAGGGAAACCCTGTCTCAAAAAACAAACAAACAAAAAAGATATTTTCTTTAGTTTAATAGCTGTCTATTGGTTAAATCATCCTATTATTTCAAGGTTAAAGTATCCTATTGTGAGAATTTAAAAATAAGAGCTAGTACCAAATTCTTGTCTCTTACGTGTACAGATACAAACAATAGAACAAGAAATATCTTGTAGTTTCCCCTGCCCTTTGCTAGCTCTAGTATGTCTTTACCTAACAATAACCATGGCAAGCCACTTCTCTATCAAGAAGATTCTTGTTAACTCCTAGAAACCTTTAGTAGATTCATTTAGTGTTGAATGAATTACACACATTAAGTATGCCTACAGTCTCACCTGTTTTGTTTTGAAACTGGAGTTCCTGGTGGTTGTTAACCATCTAATGTGGTGCTGGGAACTGAACTCAAGTTCCCTGCAAGAGCCCTTTGAGCCACCTCCCAATCCAGATAAATTTTTTCCCTAAGACAAGAAATTGGCTTTATCTCCACACTTGGATAACCAAGGTTGTGTTAAGTAATATGCCCAGCATTGTATACAGGCTTTAATTTCATAACTACTACTTCAAAGTTAGAAAGGTTTAATCTATTTTCTCATCAAAGAACAGTTTCTGACATGGATAAAGAATATGTATAATGGAGCCAGGCATGGTGGTACATCCCTATAGTTGCATCATTTGGCAGGTGGAAGCTGAGAATCGGGAGCTAAAGATCAGTCTCAGCACACTGAGGCTGGCACAGGCTACTTCAGACAGCCCCCATCAAACACACACACCAAACAACAAAAAAGAAAAAAACCCAAGCTAAAAAGTATGACACTCAAAGAAGCCATTTAAAAAAAAAAAACTGTTATAGAATATTAGTTGAAGACATGTTACATTTGCTTATGCTATGGAATATTTGTTTAATGATGCAAAGATGTGTTGCATTCTTTTATGTTGCATTTGTTTAACTCTGTGAAGCTGTGTCACTTTGTCTAGAACACCTGATTTGCTTAATAAAGCGACCAACAACAAAGCAGGTGAAAGGATAGGCAGGACTGGCAGGCAGAGAGTATAAATAGGAGAAATCTGGGAGGTCTAAGAGCAAGAGAAGGAGGACTCCATGGGCCAGCCACCCAACTACACACCAAGTCATGGAGTAGTAAGAAAGGTATATAGATAAAGATGAAAGCCTAGAGGCAGGGCTGGAGAGATGGCTCAGAGGTTAAGAGCACTGCCTGCTCTTCCAAAGATCCTGAGTTCAATTCCCAGCAACCACATGGTGGCTCACAACCATCTGTAATGAAATCTGGTGTCCTCTTCTGGCCTGCAGGCATACATGCAGACAGAGTACTGAGAATACTGTATACATAATAAATAAATAAATCTTAAAAAAAAAAAGCCTAGAGGCAAAAGGTAGATGGAATAATTTAGGAAAAGCTGCCTAGAAACAAGCCAAGTTACCGGACATTAGTAAGAAAAAAAATGACTATGTGATTTACTTGTGTGCTGGGTGGTGCGCCCCCCCCCCCAAAGGACAGAGAGTTAAAAAAAAAGCTACAATGATATAACTTTTATTGTGTTCAATTCTAGATTAATCTATAATTTCTGATTGTTCCTACAACAAATAAAACATACTTTCAAAGTTTTCCAGATACTCAAATTAGAAAAAGACAAAACTGTTTGTCTGGAAAGACTACTTTTAAAATACAATTCTGTTTAGAAATACCTTATTTGAACTGTATTTCCAATCTATTTGCTTCTTACGCTATTAAACTTTCTCATAGAGGTCACCTTTTCCGTGTGCGTACATTTAAAGAGCCTTCTAGAAACGACCATGTCTTTGTCTTCTTCAGCTTCCTAAAATCTTCCTGAGAATGTTGAGTGACCTCCAAATAGCCAGTGTGCTTTCTCCTGGGAACAAACTTCAGAGCCTCTTCCCAGTTACCAGTGTTTTTCATGCAGAGTAAAATACGGATCATTTGGTCTAAGGTGAGGTTTTTGTTACCGATTTCCCACTGTAAATATTTATCCAGTGGAAGACGTTCTGTGGCTAGATTTAGCCGTTTTGCCTTGGCCAGGGATATGCCTGTCTGTACACTTTTATCAACAAGTGATCCAATTATATAAATTTTATCATGCTTGAAGGTAGTCATAACATTAGGAGAATCTGCAGTTAAATATATAATACTGTCCTTTGGAAATACATCGATGGGAGACTTTTCTGTTGCTGTTAAGAGCAATTTGTCCCACTTTCCACTGTAACGTTTAACTAAGTGTCTATGATAAGCACTATCTAGTTTAAGATTGCAGAAATAAATGTGGAAAGGATCAACATTTTTTCTGTTCCACCCTTCACTTTCTAGAAGTTGAGAAACAGTATTCTGCAGTTCAACTGGTTTCATATAATTTTCGTAATCCATGTCAAAAACCAAAGGCTGTCCAAATTGCATAGCCTGGACACCCTTCCAGCCAAATGCAATGTTCATCTGCCGGTCCCAGAGTCGGAGAAACATAAAGTCCCGTTTTTCTTCACCCTTGGTGGTTTCTAGCAACCTGGCCTTTTCTGCTTCTTCCCGGGCCTGTGCTTTCATTTCCTTCTTTATTTGCTCGGCTTTTTTCTTTATTTCTTTACCATATAAAAACTTTAAGTATTTTTTCTGGGCTGATTTAGAAGCACATTCCATCAGGGTTTTGAGTTCTTCTTCAGTGATACGTTCGGGTACTTCTCTGCCAAGCAATCTCCACATTTCAATTAATTCTCTGGTGGCAGCTAGAGGATCTTCGCTTTTGTCTGAGGCCATTGAGACACCATCTTCTTGAATGCTAGATTTCATTGTAGTTTTCCACCTATCCAATTCTAGCTGTTCTGGAGGGGACGTACTGTCCTTATTATGACAGGACAAAGAAGATGCTTTGGAAGACATGTATCTCTGCAGAACTGTTGAATATAAATTCCTTCTCTTCCTATGAATGGTAAATGGCAACATTAATCTGGCAAAAGGTCTTAAGAATCGGACAGTAACATTCATTTTGAAGAAATGTGAAGAATTCCTATAGAAGAAAAATGAAATTAAGTTAGAGAAAGATTTTAAAACTCCCTGTGAATCTGATTTCTTTCTTTCTCAGGCAGACAAATGAGATGTATTAGTACACATGACCAGTGGGCATGGACTCAGGTCAGGGGAAGGCCTTCGGAAAGCTGGGTCTGGCACTCCTCCAGGGGGATCATAGTTGTGAACATTTTCACCCCACAGCCATCAGGGACCAGCCACTTGTCAGCTACCATGGCTTTCAATTCATCTGTATTAAACTTGAAGCACTACTTCTCTAAGATGTGAGGAACCCGAAGTTGGCTCAGGGCCTCACACGCTCTTGGTTCTGCAGTTTAGTGTGGATGGACACGATGGCCTGGCCAACAGACACTGTGCCCTGGGGCTTCCCCAAGCCCCAGATATTTGTCTAGTGGAGCCTAGGTTGGAGACAGCATTGAGATGAGACATGATTATCTACTTGGGAACTGTTTCCAAGGTCCCTTTGGGCAGCCTGTACATTCAACAGGCTGCATACACTACCAAGGAGAATGTTGTTTGTAACCACTGCACACCAGACCCCCATGAGGAAAGGAAGCCGGTCGGCTTAATTGGCTGCAGAAGGGAACTGATTTCTGAAGCACAAAGGGAATCAACTTAGATGTTGCTCATGCACCAGTAATTTAATTCTCTCATGTATTACATCTCAACTGCAGTTCCCACTCCCTCTTCTCCTCCTAGCCCCTCCCTACTAATTTAACTCCCATGCACCAAAGCTTGTGATCCCTTACTGGTCAATTTTTAAATTTTTTATTTTTGTGAGACAAGGGTCTCTTATGTTGACCTGGCTGACTGTAAACTCATCAGCGGGAACGCTTTGCCCCAGCCTCGTAAATAACCGGCACTGTCATATGTATCACCACACCCTGCTTCATGTTCTTATTTTATACATTAATTTCAACATTTTTAAAAGATTTTTTTTATTTATTATGTATACAGAGTTCTGCCTGCATGTCAGCCTGCAGGCCAGAATAGGGCACCAGATCTCATTACAGATGGTTGTGAGCTACCATGTGGGTGCTGGGAATTGAACTCAATTATCTCTGGAAGAATAGCCAGTACTCCTAACCGCTGAGCCATCTCTCTGGCCCATAATTTCAACATATTTTTAAACAAAAGGCTAACTCAAATAACCTTTTTAGACTTGCTATACAAACAGTCCTAGAGGATCAATAACTAGAGAGGAAAGTTGTATGCCAATTACAGAGCTGAGAACAAGATGCTATAGTCTCCTTCAGATACATATCCAATCTCAAGATCCTTCATGAAAGCATCAAGGAAGACAAAATAAAAAAGCAGGAAAGTTATATAAGGCGGCAGCTAATAGACACCAAAGAGCTGCCACACAGATGTTTCCAAAACTGAAACATGCTTAAAATTTGTTAACTAGTGCAAAATATGAGGGGAAAAGAAAATTCCTGAAAAATTCCAACCTTTGGTTCCTATAATGACCCTGCACATTCCCGGATGTTCTCATGTTCTCTGGCCGTACAGATGCCCGGATGCATTCCTTCCACCCCAAAATATCACAATTTTGTGTTCGGTTTAGATCCAAGTTCATGAATTTGGCCTAAACAGGTTTTCATAATATCACCCTTTGTTTGTCTTTTCAGCTGCACATAGCTTTATCTTTACACACTTTAGATCAATCAGTCCTATTCCTTTCCTTTCTGGTTATTCGAGTCCGGGTTTCTCTGTGTTCTGGCACCCTGTGCCTATGATAATCCTTGCAACACTCGAATTGTTTTCCCTACTAGAAGCTAAAGATTATATTCTATTAGGAATAAAAATTGTGTTACAGAGAAACCCTCCCTCGAAAAATTCTTTGCAAGTTCTCTACTCCTTAGAGCAGACCAGCCTCAAACTCCATACTGCTTCAGCCTCCTCAGTCCTGAGATTATAAAGGCCTGCAACACCACACTCATTATAAAAAGCTAGTTTAAGTTTTTTTAATTTTATTTTAGAAGAGAGAGAGAGAGAGAAAGAAAGAGAGAGAGACAGAGAGAGAGACAGAGACAGAGAGAGTGTGTGGTGTGTGTCCTGGCCAGGGTTAGACACAGTTGTTAGCTGTACGAATTGGGTGCTGAAAACCATGTTAGAATCCTCTGCAAGAGCACTAGGTCTTAAGCGCTGAGCCGTCTCTCCTGCCCCCAACTTACATTTTAATGCCAATAAAGGAGATGATTTTGGTAAACACGGCCTTCAGGCAGCGTACTACTTACGATTTCTAAATCACCGTTTCCTCTGGACTGTATTTCTCAGCACACACGCTCCACAGCCGGCATCCCTGACAGCCACCGGGTCTACGCAGCACCAGAACACCGGCGGAGAAAAGCCCGCATGGACCAGGAGTGCGGCCGAGCGCCGGGACCCGCTAACTGCTGCCCCGGAGAGCACCCCTCCGCCTGCACCGCACACGCCGTAGAGGAGCCGAGGGCTTCCGGCCGCGGCCGCCGGAAGTCCCGCACCACCAGAAGTCCCGCCTCTTTCTCCCGGCGCTACCTCTGACGTCTAGCCCTGCCGGCAGTTTCTCAGCTTAAAGTCGGTTCGCGGTCTCGTTGACTGGCTGCTTGTGAGTCCTTGTGAAAATGAGTAGGCCCGGGCTCCACCGGCGCCCCGCCACCCTTTTTATTGATTTTTTTGTTAGAACTAGAAACCTCTTCACCGACTCTCAGCTTGGTTACTCTATTTATATGTGTGTACTAACAAAACGACCTGAACGCAAATCTACTTTTAAAATTTAATTCTAGCCAGGCGTAGTGGTGCATCCATTAATCTCAGCCTTTGGGAGGCAGGGGAATCTCTTTAGCTTGAGGCCAGCCTGATGTACAAAGCCAGTTCCAGTACTGCCAGCCCTGCACAGGGCTGCCTCAATACCACCCCCACAAACCGAAACAAACAAAAAGATTGTTGAATAACGTTTGAGACGTGAAGGAGACCCCCACACAGCAGGGGTTTCCTCCCACACCCCGGATTGGGTACAAACCACACCCAAACACTTATTTTCTCCAAGAGATCCTTTTATCAAGCAGGAAGGGAAAGTGGCTGCTTTCTGACTCAGGCAGAAAAACAGCAGCAAATGACCTGCAGGTGTGATCTTTAAGAAAGGGTAGGTGTGTGTTAGAGTGGGCTGGGGAATGCAGTGGTATATTTTTTATTGGGCAAGTTAATTAGGTGAATCAAAGGGGGCTTTTGATTGCTGGGCTTTAATAATTTGATAGCTGGACCCCGGTAGTCAGTCTCAGGAGGAGGAAATGGTCAATAAAGCAATAGAACTTGGTGGCTAGCTTTAGGAATGTTATCTCACGGTTTTTAGCAGGGCAGAGGGAATGGGAGAAAAGGGCAAGGCCTCCCAGAGCCGTCCATGCCCACCGTGCTCAAGCCAGCCAGAGTTCCTTCAGTATCAGTCACCACTGGAAGTAAAACATCCATACTCCAGTGCTGGACAAGAGTCAATATTTTCAGCTTGTCAAATGGTTTCTTCAGTAAATCGTGCTAAATTAAGGGCTTCATAATGACAATATCTTTCTTCTCTAAGGTAAAAGACTTCAACTCAAAGTAATTGTGAGTGATGTACAGTAGTGGCAGATTAAATACTTGAAAGGATAACCAAAAGGCTAGGTATGGTGACACGTGCCTTTAACCCCAGCATTCGGGAGCTAGAGCAGCAGTCAAGACCCTCTTTCGGTGTCACAGGGGTTACCTAAGAACATGGAAAACACTGGTATTTACATTACAGGTCATAACTGTAGCAAAATTACAGTTATGAAGTAACAAGAAAAATAGTTTTATGGCTGAGGGGGGTCAGCACAGCGTGAGGAACTGTATTAAAGGGTCACAACATTAGGAAGGTTGCGAACCAGTGAGGTGGAGGCGGGCTGATCTCTGTGAGTTTAAGGCTAGCCTAGTCTTCATAGTGAGTTCCAGGCCAGTCAAGGCTACACATGAGACCATGTTGATGGAGGAGAAGAAAGGGAAGAAAATGGGAGAAGCAGGAGGAGAGAAAGAGGAGGAGGGAGAAGAGGAAGAGAAGAAGGAAAGAAAAAAAAGAAGAAATATATACAAGTATGGACAAAACTCAACTCTTCTACAACCTGCTCTAGTAACCTTTAAAAAAAAACAATAACTCTTATCTACAATAAACAGCCCAGAAAAGTATCCTGACATGTAGTGAGCTGTATTTCTATCTCTTGTGACAGTCCAGGAAGTGAAGTAATAATTTCTGTCATTACCAATGCCAAATGGCAGGACAGATTAATAATTGATGGTTTCCTGATTTTTTAAAATCATCCCTGTGTATATGTGATGTGTATAAATGTGAGTGTAAGTATGAACACACATGGGAATCTAGAGTACAACCTCAGGTGTTGCTTCTTATATTCCACATTGAAGTAGGGTGGTTCTTTTTTTGTTGTTTGTTTGTTTGTTTGTTTTTGCTTGCTCCTGCATGTACCAAGTTAGACTGCCTGGAAGCCTCTGGAGATTCCCTTGTTTTTACTACCAATCTTCTGGTAGGGGTGTTGTGATTACAGATGTGCACACCGAGTCATCTCACCAGCCCTGTGATGTGGGATTCCCCTCTGTATGCTGTGATTGCCATTGTTAATAAAGAAGTTGCTCTCGGCCAATGGCTTAATAGAATATAGTCAGGCTGGAAGAGATATATATAGAGAGAGTAGGCAGACACAGTGAGATGCCATGTAGCCACCAAAGGAGAAAGACGCAAGCTGCCAGTCAGAACCTTGTAGGTAGGCCATGAGCTGTGTGGCAAAATATAAAATAATAGAAATGGGTTAATTTAAGATATAAAGAATTAGCCAGTGACTGAGAAGCCAAGGACAATGGCGATGAGCTTGGACTCTACGGCGTGGACGGGCTCTGTGTGAGCATTGTCAGTTTGGTTGCTCACCTTTCTGGACCTGGGGGGAGTTGGGAGGACCTTGGACTTAACATAGTGTAGGGAACCCTGATGGCTCTTTGGCCTGGAGAGGGAGGGAGTGGGGGTATGGGTGGGAGGGAGGGGAGGGAATGGGGAGGAGGAGGGGAGTAGATGGAAATTTTTAATTAAAAAAATGAGAAAAAAAGAAAGAAAAAAAAGAACTAGCCAGAAATATGCTTAAGCTATTGGCCAGACAGTGTTTTAATTAATACAGTCAGTGTGATTATTTCGGATCTTGGCGGCCAGGAACGAACAAGCAGCCTCAGACTTCAGCCCAGCTTCACTAATTTTTGTTGCTGTTGATAATCTGAGATCAGTCAGAGAAGGGCACATATATATTCCTGTGTAAGCCCTAAGGATGCTCCACTTCTAGTAAGTTCATCTAGGGGACATACCAAAAGCCTCTATCCACACTGTAAGGCATTCCTGCTCTTTGCCTTTGAATTTCTTCCAAAACGCTGATGGTGGCCCACTCCTTGATACAGAAAGCTCAGAATAAATGAGGTTTGGTTTTCTCATTTTGTTGCTCTTAATTTATTTCCACACCAGGCATTTAATAAATGTCTTAGGGTTACTATTTTCATGATGAAACACCATGAGCAAAAGGAAGTTGGGGAGGAAAGGGTTTATATGGCTCCAGGGCTGGTACCTGGAGACAGGTGCTGATGCTGCTACTTGCTCCCTGTAGCTTGCTCAGCCTGCTTTCTTTCTTTCAAAAAATGTATTAATTTATTATGTATACAGTGTATTATGTGTATATCTAGATAGAGAGATAGATAGATAGAGAAATAGATTAATAGTATATATACAGGCACCGGATCTCATTATAGATGGTTGTGACCTACCATGTGGTTGCTGGGAATTGAACTCAGAACCTCTGGAAGAGCAGCCAGTGCTCTTAACTGCTGAGCTATCTCTCCAGGCCCATCAACCTACTTTCTTATAAAACCTAGGACTGCCAATGTAGGGATGGCTCCTCCCATAATAGACTGGGTGTTCTCCCTGTCAACCACTAATTAAGAAAATGCCCTACAGTGGGATATTTCAGAGGCATTTTCTCCACTGAGGTCCCTTTCTCCAGTGACTCTAGCTTGTGTCTGCTGTTAACTGAATGAATGGCAGGTTACAGTAGTGGGAGTGTGTTGGGAGCCCAAATGTACTTTTGCCATCACAGATAAGCACCAGGGAAACAAGGAACATTAAAAACAGGATTGTTTCTTCAACGAGGGAGATGTATGATCTGTTTTTCCACCCAGAAGTCCGGAAAGGAGGTGGCAATAACCTAGTGACCTGTACTACCTGTATAACTAGACCATTCCAAGCTCCCACAAGCAGGACAGGCAGTGGCTAATAACCCAAATGACAGCTACACTCTGTGTGACACCAGATCCTCCCCTAGGCCCTTAAGGTAACACATGTAGACTATCTCTAGAACACATTTTCATGGAATAAGTGATACGTTTTTTTGAGACAAGTTTGGGTGTAATTATGCCTCCTTGTTCACAGGTGATTGTGTTATACCAGGAAACTTTCTCCAGACTGTATTGTCCTTAAATGTAACTACAATAAACTGCCCAGGGTCAGACTCTAGAAGTTTGAATCAACTCTGGCTACTGAGTCTTGTTGGACGGTACTTCCTCCTTGTCGTGACCCTGACAGTCTCAGAAACCCCAGAGGAATGAAATGAGAATCAGGCTTTACCTTTAATCCCAGCACTCAGGTGGCAGAGTAGGCGGATCTCTGTGAGTTCAAGGCCAACCTGATCTACAAAAGCTAGTTCCAGAACAGGTTCCAAAGCTACAAAGAAACAAAAAACAAAAAACAAAAAAAAAAAAAGAAAAGAAAAGAAAGTAGGCTGACTTATCTCAATTTAATTTAATTTTATGTCTATTGGTGTTTTGCCTGAATGTCCAAAAGTCCAGAAGAGTGTGTTGAGTGCACTGGAACTGGAGTTTCAGGTAGTTCCAAGATAACATGTTAGTGTAGATATTTTTGAACCTGGATCCTCTGAAAGAACAGCCAGTGCTCTTAACCACTGAGCCATCTCTGCAGCCCTGCAACTGGATTCTTAAGGGCAGAACTGAAAGGGAAATGATGAGGCTTTTGGATTCTTAAGTAGGTTACTCTAAAGATAAAATCAAAACCAACAATTACTGTGTCAGATATCCTTTACTATTGTGGTGGTTTGAAAGAAAATGGCCCCCAGAGGGAGTGGCACTATTGGGAGGTGTGGCTTTGTTGAAGTAGGTATGGCCTTGTTGGAAGAACTGTGGTACTATGGGGGTGGGCTTTGAGGTCTCATATATACTCAAATCATGGTTAGTGTCTCAGACCACTTCCTGTTGCCTGTGGAAGACATAGAATTCTCGACTACCTCACCAGCACCATGTCTGCCTGCACACTACCATGTCCCACTATGATAATGGACTAAACCTCTGAAAATGTAACCCACTCCAACTGAATGTCTTTCCTTTATGAGTTGGCTATGTTCATGGTGTCTATTAATCATAGCAATAGAAACCCTAACTAGACAGCTATAATAAATACCAGAAACAATTGCTATACTGTGATAAAGGTTTGTTTTGGCTCACAGTTTGATGTTCTAATCCCTGAGTAGGCAGGGATTTATTGCTTTAAGGTTTCTCTGGTAGTGGTGTCGTATGAATGACAGTGGTAGGGGAAATGTGGTGTATGCAAATCTATTCATTTTTTTGTGTCCACGAATCAGTCATATTTATTTTATTTTGGGTGTGTGGATATGTGCAGTTATGCTTACATATGCTTGCATGTGCATTTGAACACAGGACAACCTTGGGTGCTGTTCCTCAGGAATACTGCCTCCTTTTCATTTCTGGGACCACAGGATCTCTTACTGAGCCTACAGCTCCCCATACCACGCTGACTGGCCAGTAAACCCCAAGAATCCACTTCCCAGTGCCAGGATCACAAGTGTGTGCTGCCACACTTGGCTTTTCTTCACATGGGTGCTGGAGGTCAAGCTCACACACTCACATTTGAAAGGCAAGTACCTCACCAACCAAGCCTTCCCCTAGTCCCAAAACAACTCATCTCATGATGACCACCCATTAGGTCCTTTCTCTGCTTTTCTGCCACCACCCAACAGTACCAAGTTAAAGGAAAAGACTGTAAACCATGGGCCGAACATTCCAAATTTAGATTAATAGCAACCATTGAATGATCAATTCATTAAATTCATTAAACGCAGACTCTTAAATTCTTGTTAAAAGTACACTGTATTTGTTACTTTTCTTCTTAGGCTGTGGCAACATAGGTAACAAAAATAGCTTAAGAAAGGGTTTGTTTTGGACCCCAGTTCAAGGGTACAAAACATCATTGTGGGGAAGGCAGGATGACAGGAGAACAAATTGGCTGATCACATTGTCTCAGACACAAAGCAAAGAGATGAGTTCGGGTGCTCAGGTCATTTTCTCCTTCTATTCAGTCTGGGCCCGAGCCTTGAGATGGTTCTAACCCACATTCAGGTAATGTTCCTCTTTAGTTAAACCTTCCTGGAAACGTTTTCATAGATGCATTCAGAAGTGTGTTTCCATGGTGATTCTAAATCCACTTGAGTTGACAGATTAATCATCACAGCGGGTTTGCACAAAAATGTACTTTCTCAGATTTAAAAGTCTTGTTTGTTCAGGTGCTCTGCTGTAGAACATCATTTTCTGTGCTAAAAATAAAAAGGATACAGGATGTGCAAAACAAAGAACCTTGTTAACTATTGGTTTACTTTTTTGTTGTTTATCCAGAGAACACATAAAGAAAATCAATATTCTCTGGAAACATACAGTACATAGTATACATTTAGTCTCTTGCAGTTTTAAAAGAGGGTATTTGTGTGTCCAGGTGGTGAAGAGACAATTATTAGGGGAAAGAATGGAAGTTGGTGGTTTGGAAAACAAAAATAGCACAGATAGATAAAAGATGAGTGGAGGTGAGATGAGTAGGAGGAGCAGGTAGAAATTATCCTGTAGAATAAGAAGGAGACATATTTTAGAAGACAGTGTCTATGTAGTTCAGACTGGCCTAAAACTTTCCTCACGCCTGCTTTCACCTTTTATGTAGCTAAGATTATAGTCCCATAGCACCTGTGGTCTAGACAATTCTCTTTTTTTTAAAGTGTGTGTGTATATGTGTGTTGGTGTATGTGTATGGGGTGTATGCATGTGTGTGTGTGTGTGTGTGTGTGTGTGTGTGTGTGAATGCAGGTGTTTGTGTTAGTGCTCACAGAGACTGGGAGAGAGCATTGGTTATCCTCCCTTGTCACTCTTCCCCACATTTTGCTGACACAGGGTCTGTCTGTCCTTGAGCCTGGAGGTCATAAACCTGGAGTTAATGCTTTTCACCTAGGTTGGCAACAAATATCTCCCATAATTCTCTTGTTTCTGAGTCTCCTTCCACAAAGAGCTAGGGTCACAGGTGCATGTGAGACCATGCCCAGCTTGCTGTGTGGGTGCTGGGATCTGAACTCAGCTCCTTATGGTTTCAGAGCAAGCACTCTTAACTACTGAGCCATCTCTCCAACTGCATGACAATTCTTTAGAATTTCTTATAGTACATTTCACTTGGCTAGTATACTCCAAGCCATCATCTTCTGTTTATTTGGAAAGTTGTCTATTTACTTAATCAGGCTACTATATTTTTTTTCTTTTCTTTTTCTCTTTCTTTCTTTTTTTGTTTTGTCTTGTTTTGTTTTTGTTTTTCGAGACAGTTTCTCTGTAGTTTTTCGTGCCTGTCCTGGAACTAGCTCTTATAGACCAGGCTGGCCTGAAACTCACAGAGATCTGCTTGCCTCTGCCTCCCAAGTGCTGGGATTAAAGGCATGCGCCGCCACCACCCGGCTCAGGCTACTATATTTTAAACAGCCATTAAAGGCTTAAAACATAAAACATTTTTTAAATCTACTCTAGCTTTCCCTTATTACAACATGTAGCACCTCTACTCATTCATGTGTGTTGTAAATGTCTATCTTTTTGGCATTGTATCAGCTAGTGAATCTGTAGATTATATCATTTGAAACATCTTTAATCTCATGGTCTATCCCCTTCAGTCACTTTAGTTCAAGTCGTCAACTCTCGCCTTCATTTATACATTAGTCTCCTCCGCTGTCTCTGAATACATTCTCACCTCCTTTCAGAACTTTTAACTTGGAATATTACAACCCTTTTCAAAATTCTCAGTGGCTATGTCTGTTGGCTCTAGCTTCAGGTATGGCATGTAAAGATGGTTGGAATTTGTTATTTATTTTGTTTCTGGTTTTGGTTTTGGTTTTTCGAGACAGAGTTTCTCTGTGTAACAACCCTAGCTGTCCTGGAACTAGCTCTGTAGACCAGGCAGTCTCAAACTCAAGAGATCCACCTGCCTCTGCCTCCCAAGTGCTGGAGTTGAAGGTGTGTGCCACCACCGCTCGGCTGGCTTTATATAACAAGTGAAAGCGATGAAGAAGAAATGGGAAATCAGCTGAGTATGGTGGTGCATGCCTGTAGCCCAGCACTCAGGAGACAGAAACAGAAGTACTGCTGAAAGTCTGAGGCCAGCCTGGGCTACATAAGAAGTTCCAGACTGTAGCAGGCTACATCGTAAAACTCCTCCAAAACAACCAACCAACCAGCTCACCGATCAAACACACTGAAAATCAGTTCTTAGACCCACTGGAAGTGAGACAACCACTGCCCAAAAAACGTAGAACAGTGAGGTTAATTAAAAAAAAACCACAGCTTAAAACAGGCATGATGGTGCAGCCCTGCCTTCGGGAGACTGAAGCAGGAGGATAACCTGAGGAAGATCTTGCCTTACAAAAAATGTACTTACTGTGATGTGGGAGGTCCTTCTGTGTATGTGTCAATTTTATTGGTTGATGAATAAAGCTGTTTTGGGCATTGACTTAGCAGAGTACAGCCAGGAAGGAAATCCAAACAGATATATATAGAGAGAGAAAGTAGGCAGAGTCAAAGAGATGCCATCCAGCCACTGAGAAAACAGGACATGTAGAAAATGAGGTAATGCCATGGCCACGTGGCAATACATGGACTAAAAGAAATAGGTTGATTTAGGTGGTGGCACACACCTTTAATCCTAGCACTGGGGAGGCAGAGGCTGGCGGATCTCTGTGAGTTCAAGGCCAGACTGGTCTATAGAGTGAGTTCCAGGACTGGCTCCATAGCTACTGAGAAACCCTGTCTCAAAAAAAAAAAAGATGTAAGAACTAGCTAGAAATACACCTGGGCCATCAGTCAAACAGTGTTGTGATTAATATAGTTGCTGTATGATAACTGGGATCTGAGTGGCTGGGAAATGAAAGTACTGCACACTGAAGTAAAAACTTGGAGCTGACCCCTCCCCCCCTGCCCTGAGGAGCCAGTAGCTGAAAAAAAAAGAAATTAATTTGAATGGCAACTAGCTAACACCTGGATAGTCAGTGTGGGCAGTCTGAGGCTCCAGAGAGTCAGCCTTCATCTCTGTGCATGGAGCTCACTAGCTTCTCAGTTACAGTCAAAGCTCCCGTCAAGGTGTGGGATAAAGGAAGAATTGTGAAATACCTCCTAAATTTTGTTCTCCGTAGCAAGACCTGCCTTCAAAGGAAACTTGGAGCCTGATCTGGGATTTCATCAGAGCTTGGCACAAGAGAAGGGAGACAGCCAACTCCAAGCTCCTCAAGCTATCCTGGCCAGAGGGTTTGGGACTCACAGGCTCCGGTACCTCAACGACCCCAATGGCCTCCCCCTCCACTTAGAATAAGTCCATATCAGGACGGTGGTAGCACACACCTTTAATCCCAGCACTTGGGAGGCAGAGTCAGGCGGATCTCTGTGAGTTCGAGGCCAGCCTGGTCTACAAGAGCTAGTTCCAGGATGGGCTCCAAAGCTACAGAGAAACCCTGTCTCAAACTCCCCCCCCAAAAAATAAATAAAATTAAATAAGTAAAGAAAGAAAGAAAAAATAAGTCCATATCATAAGCCGTAAATCCTAACCAAGCCTCCCAGGCCCAGTGACCTGATCTGTTTCTGGTGTTCCCATCTGCCTCCATGACCTGATGGTAGCTCTCCTTTAGATGTCATCCCACCACCCACTGCCCCTCTAGCCATTCTCAGCCTCTTTGCTGTCCGCCTGCGAAACAAGGCCCTGTTTAGGATAATTTATCCTCACTGTCCCCAAGGCCATTCTTACCCCAGATTCTCAGAGTTTAATTTTCTTCCAGTTTCTGTCTACTGTTGTTTGAACAGAGGACTTTTCTTTAGCATTCTCAAAGACTGGGTGACCATTTGTCTCTCTTTCTCCTCTTTTTCTTTCTTTTTTTGGGGGGTGGGTGAATGGGTGATTTTTTTTTGAGACAGGGTCTCTCTACATAGCCCTGGTAGTCCTGGAATTCACTGTACAGACCAGGCTGGCCTCAAACTCACAAAGATTGATTCCTCTGGCTCCCGAGTGCTGGGATTAAAGGTGTGCTCCACCACACCCAGCCCCTTTCTTGTTTTAGCACTAATCACCAGTAGACACAAATATCCTACTGTATACTTCAGTTAGTTAGAATTTCCAGTGGAAGGGGAATAGGAACTTTGCTCTGTTCGCTGGTGCTGTCTCTATTTCTTGGGGGTAGTGGCTGGTGCATCATAGGTATTCAAATAGTATTAGAATTTTATAACTTCTTACAAGGGCACAGGGAAGTCTCGAGCACTTCTAAAGTTCTTCATATACACGAGACAAAGATGCAAAGAAAACTTTGGAAAAGAAGAGACTTAGTGTATAATTAGAGAGTTAAAGCCTAGTATGGTGGCACATGCCTTTAATCTCAGCACTCAGGACGCAGAGGCTGGCAGATCTCTGTGACTTCCAGGCTAGTCTGGTCTACAGAGTGAGTTCTCTGTTACACAGAGAAACCCCGTCTCAACAAACAAAAAAGGCTAATACACCTCAAAGATTTATGAACTAAATTTTTTTTTTCGTTTTTCGAGACAGGGTTTCTTTGTAGCTTTGGAGCCTGTCCTGGAACTAGCTCTTGTAGACCAGGCTGGCCTCGAACTCACAGAGATCCGCCTGCCTCTGCCTCCCGAGTGCTGGGATTAAAGGCGTGCGCCACCGCCGCCCGGCTTGAACTAAATTTTTTATGTATACTTATTTGTCTATGCGTGTGAGTGTATGCATGCTTGTGCATGATTGCACACATGTCATGGTGCACATGTAGACATCAGAAGGTGACTTTTGGGGAATTATTTCTTTCCTTACCACGATGTCCCTTGAAGGTGAACGCAAATAAAATAATCCCACAGTAGCTCAGAACTGAGTATAATAAAGGGGTTCTTTATTTAGGGGGATCTCATGGATCGCAGGCCTCTGTAGGAACCAGGAACAGGAACTGAACCCAGCATCCAGGAGAGAGGGAGAGAGAGAGAGAGAGAGAGAGAGAGAGAGAGAGAGAGAGAGAGAGAGAGAGAGAGAGAGAGAGAGAGAGAATGCACATGCCGCACTTTTTTGGTACCCAAGGCCACGCCTGAACTTGTCCAGCCTCTCAAAGGCCATGGGCTGAAGGAGGTTCCCCATCAGTCCCTGGGGTTGGGGTTGGACTCAGGTCGTGAAGATTGACAAGCACCTTTACCAATTATGCCATCTTACCTGCTCAGATTATGCATTATTCTTAGAAAATATTGTACATTGTGACAGCTGTTAGAATCGAAATAGAACCACTTTTGTCAGCCCATAACTATTAGTTACTACTTGTCTTATTGCTGTGATAAAACACCCTGACAAAACAGTTTAAGGGAAGGAGGGATACATACTGGGTCATGGTTACAGGAGGGTGCACTACTTTGTGGGGAAGGCATGACAGGGTCAACAGCAGGTTGGCTGGCGGCACTGCATAGGCAGTCAGGAAGCAGAGGGCGATGAATGCAAAGGCTCAGCTGGTTTTCTCCTTTTTTTTCTCATTTTTTTTTTTATTCAAGATTTCCATCTCCTCCCCCTTCCCTCCCCTCCCTTCCACCCATACTCCCACTCCTCCCCTCTCCAAAGACAAAGAGCCATCAGGGTTCCCTTCACTATGTTAAGTCCAAGGTCCTTCCAGCTCCCCCTAAGTCCAGGAAGGTGAGCAACCAAACTGTACAAGCTCACAGTGAGCCCGTCCATGCTGTAGAGTTCATGTTCATCGCCAGTTGTCCTTGGTTTCTCAGTCCTCCTCCACCGTCAGCCACATTCAGAGAGTCCGGTTTGGTCCCCTGTTCCATCAGTCCCATTCCGAACTGGACTTGGTGGTCTCCCGTTAGATCTGTTCCACCAGTCTCAATGGGTAAAAGCACTCCTCACGGTCCTGACTTCCTTGCTCATGATCTCCCTCCTTTTGCTCCTCATCAGGACCTTGAGAGCTCAAGTCCCGGTGCTCCAATGTGGGGCTCTGTCATTTTCTCCATCCAATGCCAGGTGTAAACAAACTTGTTTAAGAGAGTGAAAACATGTGGCTTGTTATCTCCCATAATCAAGAACCTCCAGCATCGGGAACTATCTGTCCTTGGGCTTGCAGAGCAGAGGCGTTTTTGTTTCCTGATCTCTAAGGTATAGCAATTAAAACTTAAAATGTAACTTTGGCTCTCACAGGGAAACAATTGTGATGCTTTGTTTTCTAGTATTACCAGAGAAATAGAAGGTGGGGTCCAAAGTGGATTATGACCAACAGGGATCTGTTTGGTTGAAATCTTTAGCTCAGTCCTGCTTGATCCAAAAGCCCCATTCCCATCTTTCTCTTTGTCCAAATTGTGTTCTGAAGAAGGATGCTTAAAAGAAATCCCACAGTGGCTCAGAATTGAGTATAATAGAGGGTTGTTTATTTAGGGGTAGAGGCACAGATCACAGTCCTCTGCTGGAACGGGAGCAGCAGCCGAATCCCGCAGCTGGAAAAGAGACCAGATGCACGTTTTACATCGACATAAAGTATAAGAGGCCACGTCCAAGTGGGCGGGTAACTTAAAAGAGATCCCTGAGCCTACATAAGTTCCTCCCAACCCCCAACCCTATACCAATTATAATCAACCCCTAAATGATGGACCTAATCCTGAGGACAAGCTTTGTTGGGAGAGGGGACGTCATCTTCTAGAATTACTTCCAGCTCTCACGGGATGATGTTCTTTCTATGGGATCCTGTGAAAGTAAAATAACAGTTAAGTTCCAGGATTACTGTCTGCTATAATTGCAAATAGTCTCTGAGTAGGGTTTTTCTGAGGTTCCTATTTGGAGTTCTGGCCAAAACATTGTAAAAATGAGCACCATTTCAGCTAACCAAGTTGGAACCATCTTGAGCAGCTGGTACCCAAAACTGCATCAGCATCATGATGTCATGTCAACCAGGTGGAGTTGTTGTGGGGCCCCATCTGTATAGGAGGAACGGGCTGCATCCTGCGGCCCAGCTAGTTTAGCCCTCGAAATAACCACACAGAAATTGTATTAATTAAATTACTGCCTGGCCCATTATATCTAGCCTCTTCTTGGCCAACTCTCACATCTTATCTAACCCATTTCTATTAATCTGTGTTCACGAGGTCGTGGCTTACCGGGAAATATTCTAACCAGCGGCAGTGGCAGTCTCAGGCAGGAGCTTCATAGCATCTGCCACACTGCCCTTCATCCCAGAATTCTGTTCTGTCTTCTCCTGCCTATCTAAGTTCCTGCCCTATCAGAAGGCCAAGGCAGTTTCTTTATTCAACCAATGAAAGCAACACAAATACAGAAGGACCTCCTACATTACCCATCTTCTTCCTGGAAACTTCAAAGATTACTTCAGGAGAATTCATTGTTCATTGTGGAGAACTTAAACATTATTTATAAAGACATATACAGATGTATATATTTAATGAAAGGTACGATAGATAAAAATAGGTATGAAGAAAAGTAAAATTTTTTTCTAAATTCTTTCTCCTTTCTGTCCCATACCAGATGGCTCTTGACATGAGAAGAAACTCTGAATTTTTCTTTTAACAACATGCTTGGATCTAGAGAAGGACCGAGCCATTGTCAAACTCCAAAGCCAGCTCTATATATTCATATGTGTGTGTGTGTGTGTTTATCACTTGTCCTTACAAGTCATATCCCTTTTTCTTGATGTTCCTTTTTGGATAGTTATTTTTCCTTCTGTCAGCATCCAAACATCCAGGGTCTTTTGAATTTTTGAGGATGTGTATTTTCCTGTAAAGACAAGAATTGAACCCTGCCCCCAACCCTATATGGTTTTCTTATCACCTGATTGGTTGTCCCCATTGTGGATGAGTTGTTATTTCTCTTTCTCAAGAGATTTCTCTTTTTTCAAAGTGAATCTTTATTAATTTTGATGGATGGTGTCTATAGTTTTTCCTTCTCCTGTGGAAACAAGAGCAAAACCCCTTCCCCAACATAGCACATTTCCTGGTTTCCATTGTGAGTTCAACACTTCCTTGAAATATACTGGCTGATTTAATTCAGAAGATTTTTCTGTTATCCGATGTTTCTCTGCTGCTGTTGTCCCTTTCTCATTAGTGTTAAGAAAATTCAACGTTAATAAAGCATTATGTAATCTATTTCTGGGTATAATTTCCATCCCTTTCTGTTGCTTAACATATCCTTTATAGTTTGATTTGATCTTTATACAACTGCCTGACCTGTAGGATTGTGTGGTATACCTGTAATATGCTTTATATTATAATAAGCAAAAAATTGTTTCATTTTCTTAGAGACATATGCTGGGCCATTATCTGCCTTTATTTGTGCAGGTATACCCATCATGGGATGGCCATAACTTCTAATAAATGTGTGATTACTGAATTAGACTTTTCTGAGCTTAAAGTAGTTGGTCACTGAAAACCTGAATAAGTGTCAATGGTGTGGTGTACATATTTTAATTTTCCAAATTCTGTAAAGTGGAACACATCATTCTTCCAGATTTCATTCCTTTGAGTACCCTTTGGGTTAGTCCCTGCTGGTAGGAGTGTTTGGTTATAGAAAGAGCAAGTAGGGCATCTCTTTATAATCTCCTTAGCTTGTTGTCATTTAATAGAAAACTCTCTCTTTAAACCTTTGCTATTGACATGATGTTTCTTATGGAATTCTGAGGCCTTCAAGACACTTCCAATCAGTAATCAATCAATTTCTGCATTACTTTGTGGTAGAGGACCTGACAGACCCATATGGGATCGGATGTGTGTTATGTATATGGGACAAGGCTATTAGGCTATTCCTGATTATATCTTGAACCTGAATGAATAAAGAAGTCAATTCTGTATCATCTGGTATAAATTCAGCAGTTTCAATATGAAAAACAACTCTTTCTGCATATTGTGAATCAGTAACTATATTAAGAAGTTCTTTAAAATCCCTTAGCACCATGAGAATAGCATATAATTCTGACTTTTGGAAAGAATTATAAGGGCTTTGTTCCATCTTAATTAAATCTTCTGATTTGTAACCTGCCTTCCCTGATTTATTTGCATTAGTATAAAATGTATGGGCTCCAGTTATTGGAGCATCACATACAATTCAGGGAAGACTCCAAGAAGTTCTCTTTATAGGTTCAGTTTGTTGCTTTTGGGATAGTTGCTATTAATTTCTCCCAAAAAATTAGCACAAGCTCTTTGCCATTGTCTTCCCATAACTTATTTATTTCATCAGTCATGAAAGGCACTATAATCTCTGCTGGGTCTATACCTGCTCATTGACGACGTCTCAATTTACCCTTTATAATTAATTCAGAGACCTTTTCCACATAAGTTTTTAATTTTTACTTGGTTTATGTGGTAAAAAGATCCATTTTAATATAATATCATCCCTCTGCTTTAAAATTCCTTTGGAGAAATTCTAGAAGGCATTATGACTAGAATACAATTAAGATTTAGATTCACCCTATCCACATGTGCATCCTGTAATTTTTTCTCAACAATTGTCAATTCCTTTTCTGCTTCAGCTGTTAATTCTCTGGTACTATTCAAATCTTTATCACCATCTAAGGTTTTGTTTAAATGAATTATTAGATCAGGTGTTATCTCAACAGCCGGTTATAGACTGGAAATGTCTCCTAACAATCTTTGAAAGCCATTCAGAGTCTGCAGTTGATCTCTCCTAATTTGTGCCTTTTGTGTTTTAATTTTCTGTAAACCTATTCTGTAACTTAGGTAATTAACAGAATCTTCTCTTTGACTCTTTTCAGGAGCAATTTGTAATCCCCATTTAGGTGAGACTTTGGAAAATTCTTTTTTTTTTTTTTTTTTTTTTTTTTTTTTTTTTTTTATTTTCGAGACAGGGTCCTGGAACTAGGCTCTTGTAGACCAGTCTGGCCTCGAACTCACATAGATCTGCCTGTCTCTGCCTCCTGAGTTCTGGGATTAAAGGCATGCGCTACCACGGTACGGCAACTTTGGAAAATTCTCATGAAAGCAGAGGAGAGATTACCTAGATATTGGCAGTATTCTACAAAAATATTTCCTTCAAGCTCTATCACACTCACACACATGCTGCACAGACAGAAATACTTTAACTCTTTACTCATCAACATTTTCCAGACTTCCTGTGAGTTTTCTTATATGAATTCTCACATTCAAACAGCAAATGTTTACTTAATGGCTATCATGTGCTCCTCACTGTGATAAGCAATGAATATAAATAACATCGAACAAATCAGACACAATCCAAGATGTTTTAGCAATTACAACCCATAGCATGGTAGAACACACCTTTAATCCTAGCACTCAGTAGGAAGAGACAGATGGAACTCTATGAGTTCAAGACTAGCCTGGTGGTTTACATAGCAAGTTCCAGGACAGCCAGGGCTAATGGTGAGATCCTACTCAAAAATAAGAGCGAATGGTGGTATACACATACATACATAACACCAAGCCATCTACTTGTGACATATTACTACAGTTCAGTAATAAATGGATGATTTTTCCAATAACTCATGAAGCAATTTGGGGGGGTTGTACATTTGAGTGCATGTATGTGGACATGTGGGGTGTCTGCATGTATGCAGACATGTGTGCAGGTTACACACATCCTTGCATATGTGGGGAGAACAGGAGGACATCAGGTGTCCTGTTCGTTGCTCTCTGTCTTATTCTTTCAGGCTAGGTCTCTCAGTGATCCTGGAATGGGGCCAGCAGCCAGCGAACCCATGATCCTCCAGTCTCTATCCACAAGAATTGCTAGCATTACAGGTGCACACAGCTTCTACGCTAGCATTACAGGTGCATAGGCTTTCTATGATGATGTTGGAAATTTGAACTTAAATCCTTATGTTTGCATAGTAAGTATCACATCAGACCCAGGAAAACAATGTGATAACCAAATGGAATTTAAAAAAAAAAAAACTAATTACAAATGGGTCATACCTCTAAGTGTCAAAGATAAAACAAGGTTTATGCAAGAAAAACTAGGATATCTTCAAAGCCTTAGAGGAGGCAAAGATTTCTCAAATAACACACAAATATTACCATAAATTAAAATATCAGTAAAGTGGACTAAACACAGCAGTGTTCTCTCAGAGAATCTCCAACAAAGGGAAGGCCCCCAAAAGCCCAGTTTTGAGTTCTTGGTGGCTATGGTAGCTCCTCCCCTGAAGTTGCCAGCTGCCCAAGTCCCTGCCTAAAGTGGTCAGCTTTTGATTACAGTTGTTCATAAACTTAGTTTGTTCCAGACATGTCATCATCCCCTTGTGTACAATCTATACAAGCTTCCTTCTTTTGTTCAAGCGTGTGATTTCTCTGGCCTCAATCTCTGGGATTAGAGAATTCACTTGGGATTTGCTTTGCTCAAATAAACCTGTTGTTCTACTTTTTCAATTCGTTTTGATCTGGTTTATTGTGTTGGTAGAGAAACCTATTATTGCTTTACAGAAAACCTACTAGGGTCCATCATCAGTGACCTCCAAACCTGCTAATATCTTCTAGCTATGTTAACAAAGCATTGAATGAGTCCCACATGACCCATATAGTCTGTAACAAGTTCAGAATCATCAGAATTGAAGCTCTAATATTACCCAATCATAGGAACAAATAATCTTCTAATATATAGTATGACGTGAATAGACCTTGATAACATTATGTCAGATGATATAAGCCAGTCAGAAAGGACTTGGCTCGAGAACTGACACATTTATAAAGATAGCAAGTAGACTCTCAGGTGGTTTGGAATGTAGCAAGCACTCCAAAACTGCTTTAAAGCACTGACTTCTTCACTGGGCCCACAGTGGACTCATAAATCAGGGAAGAAAGCCTGGCTTCTCTGTCTTTATTTTGCAACCATCTTCTTTACTTTGGGACTCTTGATTATCTCTGAATCTAGACATGTTAATGATATTTTTTTCTGAGACAAGTTTTCTCTGTAGCTTTGGAGCCTGTCCTGGAAATAGCTCTTGTAGATCAGGCTGGCCTAGAACTCACAAAGATCCACCTGCCTCTGCCTAACCCCAACCCTAAGGCATGTGCCACCAGATCCCAGCCACATGTTAATGAATTAAGAATTGTCTATATAGCTGGGCGGTGGTAGGCATGCCTTTAATCCCTTGGAGCACTTAGAGGCAGAGGCAGTTGGATCTCTGTGAGTTCCAGGACAGTCAAAGCTACACAGAGAAAACCAGTCTCAAAAAAACAAAAGTAAATCATAAATAAATAAATAATAAAAGAACTACCTATTCAGAGATTATTTCCCTTTAATGTTGAGGACAGAAAAACAAATAATTGTCTTAATCCTGCAGTCTCTGGGAACAGCAAGGTCAATAGGCAGGAAAGATCACCCTGCAACTGAGAGCAATTATTTATGCTAGAGGAACTATACTCTGGAACAGAACCAGATTGCTCCTCAGATGCAAAGACAGTCATTAAATATGAGCACAAATGTGGTGGGACCACACCTTGACCAGGAGGATGGTTTAAATATGCACACCCCTTGCTCCTGCCCCAATTCTTTCTGTTCTTAAATGTAAAGTTCATATTAATATCCCCAAACACATTCCTCTTCCCAGTATGCACTGGTTAAAAACACCTTTTCTGCTTCTTAGCACCCTTTATCTCTTATCAGTGCACCAAACTTTGTGGCTTGCTGATGGAGGAGAGTTATCTGTCTATGTTACTTTCATTGGTTAATTAATAAAGAAAACTGCCTTGGCCCTTTAAGAGAACAGAAAATTAGGTAGGCGGAATAGACAGAACAGAATTCTGGGAGAGTTGGGGAGAAGCTTCAGGCAGTCGCCATAGTGAGTCTCCATGATTCTCCTCTCCGAGATGGACGCAGGTTAAGATCTCTCCTGGTAAGCCACACCTCGTGGTGCTACGCAGATTACTAAATATGGGTTAAAGGAAGATGTGAGAATTAGCCAATAAGAGGCTGAAACTATGGGCCAGGCAGTGTTTTAAAAGAATACAGTTTCCGTATAATTATTTTGGGTAAAGCTAGCCGGGTGGCGGGACACAGCCTGCCCTCCTCTGTTGTGACTGATGGAGCCAGGATTTTGCACTAAAACTCCCTCTGGGGAGGGAAGACTGCCTAATGGTGCATTGTCTCTGTTTGGTGTGGTAGGAGAAAAAACAAAAAAAAAAAAAAAAGAAAAGAAAAAAAAGAGAAACCATTGTGATGGTTGTATAGTAATGCAAATATAATTAATGTCATTGAATTGACACTTAGAAAGGACTAAGGACTGGGAACTGTGCAGCCCTGGCTATTTGCTGGCTCAGAACGTGGTATGTAGACTCAAGTACTTCTGGAGTATCCTTTGGTTTGCAATATCCCAGGGTTATTTTGTGGCCCCTCTCTTACCATCTTGCTCTTTAGTGTCTCACTATGGAGCTGTGGCTTGTCTGGATCTCTGTATATAGAGACCAGACTGGCCTTGAATTCACAGTGATCTGCCTCTGCCTAGCAAGTGCTGGGATTATAGGTGTGAGACAACATGCTTGGTTTCTCACTTTTATGCGGGGGAGGGGGTACATTAATAGAAGGCAAATTTTAATTTTAAATAGATCTCCTTTATAAACTAAACATATGTGCTCATCTAATGTGTGTTTCTTCAAACCCTAAATTAATAACAATGCAGTTATGATTTTGATCCGAGTGACCCTAGGCTGGTCCCACAAGAGGCTGCGGGTGACCCGAGGCCCTAGTGGGTGGGAGACGGGCAGATAGGCCATGCAGAGAGATAGAGCTTGGGTATAGAATTTATTTCATGGGTATAAGGTATAAGGGTAACAGCCAGAAATCTAACTACTGGGCCAAGACTGTTATTTCTGAATATATAGACTTCCTGAGGCCTAACAGTTCCAAACACAGGCTTTATAGTTTTTGATAGAAAAGACTCATATTTGATTGTTTCTTACATCACACAATTACAAGAAAAACTATATTTTGCGGTTCTTGTTCTAAGTTTGAATAGGCTTCTTGAGGACAAACAGCTGGAAATACCACAGAGTAATTTCTATGCTTATACTTCTGGGGTCCACTTCGTTAAAGGCAATAAACTGGAGTAACTCCATATATTTAATTTCTGTCGAGCTCAACTTTAAGGTCAACAGGTTAAAAGCGTTAGCCAAGCCTCACTTTCCTTTAGCAACACTGCAAAGGCTCCAGGGGTAGCAGCCCTCCGGGAAAAGAAGTCCCGGGAAGTGCCGCCTCCGGGCGAGGTGGGCGGGGCAAGGGACTTCCGGTCGGAGGGAGGCGACTGCTAGTGCGCAAGCGCGAGCCTCATTTCTCGTTTTTTCTCTCTCTCTCTCTCTCTCTCTCCCCCTCCCCCTCCCTTCCCCAGCCCGAGGGGTCCTGAGGTGACAGCGCCTGGAAGTGCCACTGGAGGAGCCGGAGGAGAAGATGGACAGGGCCAGGCCTGGGCGTCGGCGTTCTTCGGCCGGTGAGGAGGAGGGCTTGCGCGAGAGCCCAGCGGACCGGGCTACCTGCGCGGCTGGCTGCCGCTCCGAGGCGCGGTGGGGAGGGCAGGAGGGAGGGCCGGAGGGAGGGAGCGGCGGGGGCGCGCGTAATGGAGAGCTCCGGGGCCCCGCGGGCAAGACCGCAGCTGTCGGAGCAGCCCGTGCTGCCGCCTGCCCCTTCTGCACCCTTTCGGTTTGCTCCCTCCTGCCGAGACGCTCTCCTTGATTGTCTGCGGCCCACGGATCTTCCCTGTTGGCCAGCCGCTGACCTGCCACGCCTTCCTCGTATTTTCACCCGCGTTCGCTCTCGCTTCCACCCACTCCGCACTCGTTCTCACTTTCCTGCGTTCCTTGGAATCCTTTCTTGCCTGGCCGGCTTTCTCCCCCTTCCCGTGGCAGCTCCGAGAGGCTGCACGGAAAGAAGGCGGGGCTTGCCGATCGCCCCGCCGTTCCTCAAGTAAATAGCCTGCTGCCTCTTTTCGTCCCAGCAGGCTCCTTTAAAATAGCGTTTTTCTTTTCCAGCCTCCTGCATCTTCCAAAAGTGATTCGAAAGTCAAAGGATTCGAAGCCGGGCTTTTGTTGTTTTATTTTTATCTCATCACATTTTTGTTTGTAATTATTTCAAAGCTTGAAACTCAAGAACCACTTAAGTTTGGTATCAAATTGATGTAGCGCTCCTCCCAGTCAAGTTGTTATATGCGTCGTTTGTTAAGTGCACATTTTAAATCCTTGAGTCAAGTCCCGTGTTCATATAAATGCAATCTAGTACATAAAACAACATCGACGAATTCATTGATTTTTTTTTTTGTTGTTGTTGTTGTTGAGAAAGGGTCTCTCTGTGTAACTCAGGATAGCATCAGATTCTCAGGCTCCCCCCACCCCTCTTGAATGCTGGGGTTACAACCATCCCGTTTTTTCTTTAGTTTTTCGAGACAGCCTTTCTCTGTGAAGCCCTGGCTGACCTGGAACTCGCTCTGTAGAGGATCCTGGCTTTGGACTCCCGAGATCCTCCATGATCCACCTGCCTCTCCCTGCTAGAGTGCTAGGAAAAGCCGCTACTGTTCAGCTCAGCCCAGCCCATTTAAAGATTTACCGTATTGTTTATTTTTGTAAAGCTAGTGTTAATAGTTCCAAATCTATTTATGTATGCCCAGGTGATGTGTCTAAAACTTTTACTGTAGAATGGAAGGAAGTGAGCAGAGATCTCTGAGGACCTGGCGTCACAGAATGGAGATCCCGAGATCTCTTCATATGCAATCGATCTTTCAATATTTTTGTCAATTTGTTTTTTATTTGGAGGGATGATTGTCACCATGCAGCTATGCAGCTCAGGAGTCTCCTGCTTCAGTCTTCCCCAGTGCTCGGGTTGTAGGTGTATGTTACCATGCCTAGCTTCTTTTCTGTGTATTTTAAAGATCCTAACTGTTCTTTGCCTTTGAAATTATAATTTTATAAGACATAAAGGTGCTTTTGTGGTGCGTGTCTCCACTGATTAGTTTTGTTTTAAGACGGGTTTGATCCCTGTCTTCAAGAAAAATGGGCATACTAGAAAAATGCAGTGTCTGGTATCGTTTGGTCAGTGGCGCCGCTGTCCTTCAATCCTAGCGCTCAGGAGGCAGAGGCAGGCAGATCTCTAGGAGGCCAATCTGGTCAACAGAGTTCCAGGACAGCCAAGACTACACAGAGGACCCCTGTTTCAAAACCAAAACCAAAACCAAACAAACAAAATATACTGTGTGTAGTTTCATTTAGAAGTTTTTTTCACCTTTTAAGATAATGGTTTTATTTTTTTCTTTGAGAATTTCTTACATAGATACAGTATATTTTATTTATTTTTATTGATTTATGAATAATACCATTCAAAATTTTCACTTCTTCCCCTCCAGTCCTAAGAGAGGTCAGGGTACCCTGCCCTGTGGGAAGTCCAAGGCCCTCCCCCCTCCATCCAGGTTTAGGAAGGTGTGCATCCAAATAGACTTGGATCCCAAAAAACCAGCACACGCAGTAGAGACAAATCCCAGTGCCATTATCATTGGCTTCTCAGTCTGCCCCAGTTGTCAGCCACATTCAGAGAGGGTCCAGTTTGATCCCATGCTCATTCAGTCCCAGTCCAGCTGGCTTTGGTGAGCTCCTATTAGATCATACACACTGTCTCAGTGGGTGGACCAACCCCTCGCGGTCCTGACATCTTGCTCATATTCTCCCTCCTTCTGCTCTTCAACTGGACCTTGGGAGCTCAGTCCAGTGCTCCGATGTGGGTCTCTGTCTCTATCTCCATCTGTCACCGGACAAAGGTTCTATGGTGATATTCAAGATAGTTATCAGTCTGACTACCGGACAAGGCACCTTCTTCTCCACTGCCCAGGGTCCTGAAGCAGGGGAAATCCCCGTGGACACCTGGGAACCCCTCTAGAGCCAAGCCTCTTGCCAACCCCAAAATGGCTCCCTTAATTAAGATATCTTCTTCCCTGCTCCCATATCTGTCCGTCCTCCATCTCAACCATCCCACTTCCCCAAGCTCTCCCCAGCCCTCCCCTTCTCCCTTCTCTCTCCACATCTCCCCTTCCCCCTACCCCACCCTTATGCTCCCAACTTTTGCCTGGTGATCTTGTCTGTATCCAATTTCCTGGAGGATCTATATATGTTTTTCTTTGGGTTCACCTTATTAGTTAACTTTTCTAGGATCATGAACTATAGGCTCAATGTCCTTTATTTATGGCTAGAATCCACTAATAAGTGAGTACATACCATATTCTTGGGTCTGGGTTATCTCACTCAGGATAGTGTTTTCTATTTCCTTCCATTTGCATGCACATTTTAGAGTTTTTTTAATGCAGAACTTTAGACATAATCTCAGTTTGATGCAGTTTCTTCTCAATAAATATGTTTCATCTTGGCTTATTACATTTGTATGTGTTAGTGTGTTATAACGAGTTATAAGCCCCCTTTTTAATTGGCAAAATCTATCCCTTTCACCTTTTATGTTCATTTATTACAGTTTATTTGATGTATATACTTTTGGAAAGGGAATTTGGGAATAAAAAGCTGCTAATCTGAAAACACTGGTATTTATGTTAGCTGTAGCTTTAGGAAAGCTCTTTTTCAGTGAATTTTGAGGTTAACTCAAATTCATAAAAGACATTGCTATTTATGTCAGTGGAGATTTTTTTCTAATGCCTCCCTTTAGAAATGTTCTTTGTGCAGAGTAATATGTAATCAGACCCATTCAAAGGTCTAATGGTTTCTAGCCTTTGTTTTTCTAGTATGCCTCTAGTTGTATAATGTGAACAGTAAAAAAATGTTGCTAAAGAAGATATTTGATTTTTCACATGTATAGTAACAGAAATATGCTGTCTTGGAACTTGCTGTGTAAAGCAGGTGGCCTCAAATCAGAGATTTGCTTGCCTTTGCTGCCCGAGTACTTGGCATATATAAAGGCATATACCCCATGCTCAGTCTTTTTTTTTTTTTTTTTTTTTTTTTTTTGTTTTGATTTGTTTTGTTTTCGAGACAGGGTTTCTCTGTGGCTTTGGAGCCTGTCCTGGAACTAACTCTTGTAGACCAGGCTGGCCTCGAACTCACAGAGATCCACCTGCCTCTGCCTCCCGAGTGCTGGGGTGAAAGATGTGCACCATCATCGCCCAGCCATGCTTAGTCTTAAAATATTTTTGTTTTCATTTATGTATTTTATATCAACTTACTTAGTTAGTGTGTGAGTGCTCTGTCTGCATGTATGCTTTTATTTCAGAAGAGGGCATCAGATCCCACTATAAATGTTTGTGGCCCTCCATATGTTTGCTGGGAATTGAACACAGGACCTCTGGAAGAGCAGTCAGTGTTCTTAAGCACTGAGCCACCTCTCCAGGCCCTGGAAGCACTTCGTAGCAGAGTAATATTACCCCCTTTTATCATGACCCAGTTTTCTTGACTTTGTTTTAGCAAGAATCTTTGCTGCATCACCTGAGGGTCATGTACTCAGAAAACCAGTGATCCAGTACGGTCTTCAGACTCACTTGCTCGTGGCTTCAGTTTGCTCCGAGATCTAGTTGCAGTATCTGAAGATGAGGTTGGTGGACTCACCAACTTGGCCGAACTGCACCCTTAGCCTGAGTGCACTAAGAACTCGACAAACTTAATAGCCTTTTTGTTTGTTTGTTTGTTTTTTGAGACAGGGTTTCTCTGTAGCTTTGGAGCCTGTTCTAGAACTCACTCTGTAGACTAGGCTGTTCTCAAACTCACAAGTCTCTGCCTCCCAAGTGCCATCACCACCCGGCTAAGAACTTTACAAACTCTAATTCTTTCAAAAACCCTTACAAGTGTCTTACTATTTTTGATTTATAGATGGAACTGAGATTTAGGAACCATAAGCATCTGTTAGTGAGAACTAGTGTTAGAAACAGGGTCAGGATTAAAAATCTGGTCTCTAAACCAGGTGGAGGTGGCATATGTTTTTAATTCCAGCACTTGGGAGGCAGAGGCAAGTGGATCTCTGTGAGTTCGAGACCACCTTGGTCTACAAGAGCTAATTCCAGGACAGGTTCCAAAACTACAGAGAAAGAAACTCTGTCTCAAAAAACCAAAAAAAAAAAAAAAAAAAAAAAAAATTAAAAAAAATCTAGTCTCTAAATTCAGTATATATAGCTTTAAAGATTTAAATTGTTTTAATGCCATTATAGACTAATTAGTCCTAGTTTAGAAAAAATTCCATGGCTATAAAACAACTAGTTTGGATTTAAAACGAAGCAAAAGCCTTCAGAATTTTGAAATTCTTTGTGTGCTCCTGTACATTGTGGCTCATTAGGAAAGTGGCTTTCAAGTGAGGGTAACAGAGAAGGGCTGAAGGGAGGAGAGGAAGGGGGAGAAACTGATAAAATTCCATGTCATTTAAAAACAAAAAATAAGCAAGTGGCTGAGGACTGGTGAGATGGCCCAGTGGGTAAAGATGCTTGCTGCCAAGACTGACACATGAATTCACATGGCGGCAGGAGAGAGACAACTACTGGTCATGTTCTTTGACCTCCACGTGAGCACTGGATTATGTATGACCTACCCTCCCCCAATAAATAAATGAAAAAGTAGCTGAGTGCTTCCTGATTTCTTCTTCAATTCCATTTCAAGAGATTAGTGTACCATGTGCATCAGTTGGTCCAGGTGATGTCTCTGCTTTTCATTATTGGAACTGTATTGTGACCTGGACCAGCCAGTTGTTCTTTAGTGACAGGCTCCTAAGGTGGAAAATCAAGGAATGAGAAGATAAAGAAGATTGGAAAGCTGGAATCAGAAGGTCTTATACAAGCTGTGTCTTAGGCTAAGCAAGTTTTAAGAAGTACAGTATCTTTTTTTTTTCCTGGTTTTTCAAAATAGGGTTTCTCTGTGTAACAGCCCTAGCTGTCCTGGAACTTGCTCTGGGGACCAAGCTAGCCTTGAACTCACAGGGCTCTGCTTTCCTCTGCCTCTCAAGTACTAGGATTAAAGGCATGTGCCCGGCAGAAATACAGTATCTTATGTACAGTTTGTAGGGAAAAATGGGGCAGAGTTAACAGAAAACCATCATACAGTGGGATGAAGTCAGTAAGAAGCTAATCAAGCAGTTTTTCAGAGCACAAGATATCTCAAGTGTATTACAGACAAGCTCAAGGGATTGGGACTGATAACTGCAGCCCTTTAAGGAGGGAAAAGTTGAGTTCTCAGGATCTGGAAAACAGCAGTTTCCCCAAGGTCCTGGCCCTAGGCCATTATAGGCCTTGCTAAGCATATAATTTGTTTTAGACAAGGGACAAGTTGGAGTAGAGAAGCAAAAGACTAAAAAGAAAAGATAATAAAGATTGTTTGGGAAGGGAGTAGGGAAGGGGTCAGTGGAGAGGAAAATTTTAAAGACATCAGGTAAACTGTGTGTATATGTGTGTGTGTATATATTAACTAGCTTATATGTTATCAACTAGCATATATATATATATAAAACAAGCTTACCTGATATATATATATATATATAAGTATCTATATATATATCAGGTAAGCTTGTTAATATGAGGCTAGAGTTAGGGGAATGGAGTAGAATGGGGAAAAATGGATAGAAGATGAATATAGATACAGTTTGAGAAGTTAATACCATGAAATAGGTAAGGTATTATGAAAAGGGAGTTTTTAAATCTGAACTCAAGAATAGGAGATCATATAGGGATTAATAAAGGAATAAGTAATTTCAGAGTTTTAAAATGGGAGTTTGCATCTGGGTGTGGTGGTGCCCGCCTTTAATCTCAGCATTTGGGAGGCAGAAGCAGGCTAGCCTTGTCTACAGAGTGAGTTCTAGGACAGCCAGGACTACACAGGGAAGCCCTGTCTTGGAAAGAAAAAAAAAGTGAGTTTGCAGTAGTTGGGGTAAGTGCTTGGAGAAAAATAAGTTTAGTTTATCTTTGGGTAAGATGATGTGTGAGGATGTGAATTCAGGGGAAGTGGGAAAGTTGAGGGGCCAAAGGAGGAGGGCTCACAGGCATTGTACTCTCCAATTCTTCTTTAGATATTGTCCTTCACGACACATACTAGCACACTGTTGAATGTAGTAGGAGGAGCGGCCCTACTAGCTTATACCCAAAATAATCACACAGAAACTGTATTCATTTAAATTACTGCTTGGCCCATAAGCTCTAGCCTCTTATTGGCTTACTCTCACATATTGATTCAACCCATTTTTAATAATCTGTATGTCATCATGAGGTCATGGCTTACTGGGAAAGATTCAGCGTGTCTGACCTGGTGGCTGGCTCCATGGCGGCAATCTCTCTCTGCTTTCCTCCTCCCAGCATTCAGTTCTGTCTTTCCGCCTATCTAAGTACTGCCCTATCAAAAGGCCAAGGCAGTTTCTTTATTTAAATAATGAAAGCAACATAAATACAGAAGGACCTCCTATACCAGTTGAATGAGAGGTTCAGCAAATTGATCAACAATTCAGATTGGTTCAACAATTCAAAAAAATTAATTGAAGCTAGTTTTTGGCACACACTTTTATTTAATCCCAGTACTGTGCAAAGGCAGATCTATGTTAATTCTAGGCCACCCTGGTCCACATAGTGAGTTCCTGGACAGTCAGCCAGGGCTAAATAATAGACCTTGTCTCAAAAACAAAAAACCAAACCAAAACAAAAAAACCAAAACCAAAAAGTTGGGTGAAATTTTTAAAATTCTAATCGTGAAAGTTGAAATAGAGATGTGTAGTTCAGAATAAGCAAGAGAGGCCTTCATTGTTGAGTGAGTTGATTGAGGGGAGTTAGTGTTTCATAGTAATGAAGAGGAAAGCTATGAACCGAGAACGAGAGTCCTAGGACCTGGTAGATTGAGCTGTAATAATTGTCACAAATCTGGGTGAGGGAAGATACTGAGTTGATGGAAGTTTCATAATGTGAAATTAGTATATCTATACAGGGTACATGATTTGATACATGTATATAATATGATTTGTAGTTATCAAATCTGAATAATAAAATTTTTTTATCTTTTCAAAGATTAGCCATTTTTACATGTTGGGAATTTGGTACTGCTCTAGTCATTTTGAAAATTTAGATTGTTTTAAATAGTAATTATCCCACTGCATTGTGAAAACAAAAAACCCCAAACAAAACAATACGCCCCTCCCCCCCCCAAAAGGAAACCAAATTAGTTGGCTGGAGAGATGGCTCAGCAGTCAAGAGTACTGGCTGCTCATCCAGGGGACCTGGATTTGATTTCCAGCATCCACATGACAGCTCATAACTGTCTGTAACTCCCGGTCCATGGATTCTTAAGCCCTCTTTTGGCCTTCTTGGGCACCAGGCATATATATGGTATACAGACATATGTACAGGCAAAACACTCTTACACAGAATAAAACAAACAAAATGAGCTAATTCCTCCTCTATATTTTGGAACTTCTGTTATTTTGAGACAGCTCTCACTATATAGTTCTGGCTGTCCTAGCTGTAGATGTGACTGACCTTGAACTCAGATCTGCCTCCCAAGTGTTTGCCACCACGTCACGCAAGCCAAGAGACCCAGGTCAGTCTTCAGAGGCCACCATAAGATAGGTTCCACAAGGTTGTCCTCCAAACTCCCACCTCCTCGTGACTCCATCTTTTCCTCTCTACCCACATAATTTTGTTGCTGCTGCCCGTCTTCCTTTGCCCATGGAATACAATTTGTGTTGCCCCAATACTCTTGGGTGTGGGGCCCTCCCCCTACCAATTGTCACACCTTTAAAGAAAATGGATTATCTCTCTCCCATTAACTGTCGATTGTCACTAGTTCCTCAGCTCGGAATGAGACTTGGTGATTACCTTCCTCTTCCATGCTGGATTTGTGTCTGGCTTGCACTTGCATGGGTTGTCTTCTCTGCACCTTGACCAGTTGTGGGTCTTTGTAATCACTGTCTACTGCAAAAAGGAGCTCCTATGATGTGGGCTGGGAGATGTACTTGTCTATGAGTATATGATAAGTCAGGAGGGGTTTAATACTGTGTTCCTTTAGCATAATATTAGTAGTAGGTTCTCCCCTAGGGCCTATCAATTGTCTAACCCTGGGTTCCTGGCCCAGATAATGGTGTCCAGGGATGGGTTCCATCTTAAGGAGAGGCTCATAAAACCAGTCAGCAAGGTCTTCCCATGGTATTCCAGTCATTATTGTCTTGTCAGGCTAGTTGTCCGTAGCTCACAGAATATAGTGGGTAAGGTCATTGATTCCCTTTCTTTTCCAATAATGAGCACAACACTGTCCAGTACTGTGAAAGCCAGTCTGTGGGGATAAAGCTCTAGTTACAAGATTCTTCCTATTTGCATGCCCTTCTTGTATAGTCACCATGTAGCTCAAGAAAAAAGAACTCCTCTTACATCTTATCAGACTTAATTTGTACGCTTCCCCAGTTACTATCCCCTTTATTCTCCCTCTGTTGTTCAAAATAGTATTATCATAGAATTGTTTGAATCATAAAATTTCACAGTTGTGCATCTGATTTCCGTGGAACAGAATGTCTGATATGTATCCATATGGCACTTAGAAGTAACTCATGGTCTTTTATTACTCAGCAGCTCTCCTTGGTACAAATATGTTTATGCATATTACTAGTGGGAGATAATTTGGGTTATTTCTAGTTTTTGGTTATTAACAACAAAGATAGCATGAACATTCTTATTTCTCTTGGTTATTTATCTAGAAGTACAATTGTTAGGTATTGAGTGCAGGCAGGTGAATATCTAACTAGACACTGGCAAAGCAGATACACGCATTTAACTTACTGGCAGAGTCTTTTCTCTCACCAATATTTAGTAATGTTAATCTTTTAAATTTTATTTATTGAAAGTTATGAATTTCCATGTCATTTTAACTGTCATTTCCCTAGTGGTTGTGTCTTGATTATTTGTGTGTGTGTGTGTGTGTGTGTGTTTGTATCTCGAAATGCTTACTCAAGGCTTTTGTTTAACTTAAAGATTGAATTTTATTGTACTTATTCCTTTTTCTCCCTTTCTTCTTCTTTCCCGCTTTCCCCTGTCTTGCTAGCATGTGTTCTGCTGCAAGTACATGCCCTAACCCAGGGAGTTCCTTGTATATACTGCTTATGAGTTCTTTGACAAGTAATATACTAGAATTTGTGCTCTAGTATGAGACTTTGCTCTTTACTGTCGTAATGATGAGTTCTGCTAAACCAAATTTTTAATTTAAATGAAGCCCACTTTATTGATCTTTTATGGTAATATTTGTGTACTATTTGAGAAATCTTTGCCTCCTCTAAGGCTTTGAAGATATTCTAGTTTTTCTTGCATAAACCTTGTTTTATCTTTGACACTTAGAGGTATGACCCATTTGTAATTAGTTTTTTTTTTAAATTCCATTTGGTTATCACATTGTTTTCCTGGGTCTGATGTGATACTTACTATGCAAACATAAGGATTTAAGTTCAAATTTCCAACATCATCATAGAAAGCCTATGCACCTGTAATGCTAGCGTAGAAGCTGTGTGCACCTGTAATGCTAGCAATTCTTGTGGATAGAGACTGGAGGATCATGGGTTCGCTGGCTGCTGGCCCCATTCCAGGATCAGTGAGAGACCTAGCCTGAAAGAATAAGACAGAGAGCAACGAACAGGACACCTGATGTCCTCCTGTTCTCCCCACATATGCAAGGATGTGTGTAACCTGCACACATGTCTGCATACATGCAGACACCCCACATGTCCACATACATGCACTCAAATGTACAACCCCCCCAAATTGCTTCATGAGTTATTGGAAAAATCATCCATTTATTACTGAACTGTAGTAATATGTCACAAGTAGATGGCTTGGTGTTATGTATGTATGTGTATACCACCATTCGCTCTTATTTTTGAGTAGGATCTCACCATTAGCCCTGGCTGTCCTGGAACTTGCTATGTAAACCACCAGGCTAGTCTTGAACTCATAGAGTTCCATCTGTCTCTTCCTACTGAGTGCTAGGATTAAAGGTGTGTTCTACCATGCTATGGGTTGTAATTGCTAAAACATCTTGGATTGTGTCTGATTTGTTCGATGTTATTTATATTCATTGCTTATCACAGTGAGGAGCACATGATAGCCATTAAGTAAACATTTGCTGTTTGAATGTGAGAATTCATATAAGAAAACCCACAGGAAGTCTGGAAAATGTTGATGAGTAAAGAGTTAAAGTATTTCTGTCTGTGCAGCATGTGTGTGAGTGTGATAGAGCTTGAAGGAAATATTTTTGTAGAATACTGCCAACATCTAGATAATCCCACCTCTGCTTTCCGTCATAAGAATTTTCCAAATCATCTGAAAATTTCTTTCTTTTTTTTTTTTTTTTTTGGTTTTTCGAGACAGGATTTTTTTTGTGAAATTGCTGTGTCTGTCCTCTGTCCTGGAACTCTCTATGTAGACCAGGCTGGCCTCGAACTGACAGAGATCTACGTGCCTCTGCCTTCAGAGCACTGTGACTAAAGGCATGCACATTCTTTCTTTTTAAATTGTCCTCATGCATATGTTTACTGGAGATACTTTTGGCAGTCTGTTACACTGACACATGACAAACTTTTGGCTCTTTAGGATAGCCCTTTAGTGTCTGTAAAATATCAGTGTATTTTAATTGTAAATAAGGGATAGATATAAAAGGATCATATTCATTGAATTGTCATTTAGATGTTAAATAATAATTTTTATTATGTCTTTGGTTTTTGTAGAGATTGTCACAGAGGGAAAAAGAAAAAAGTCATCATCACCTGATTTACAGGAGGTATGTGTTAATGTGTTTATCCTCTTTGAAATCTCTGAGACCAATAACATTTTGCTATTTCTTTTATATATTATATATTATTGTATATGTACATATTATATATGTATATAATTGTATATTATTTTGTTTTTTTCCAGACAGGGTTTCTATGTGTAACAGTCCTGGATGTCCTGGAACTAGCTTTGTAGACCAGGCTGACCTCAAACTCATAGAGATCCACTTGTGTCTGCCTCCTAAGTGCTGGGATTTTCCCCTAAAACACTGATTAAAGTTTAATAGTATATTTTTAATTATACTAAAAGGATCTGAGCAGTGGTGGCCCATGCTTTTAATCCCAGCACTCGGGAAGCAGAGGTAGGTGGATCTCTGTGAGTTCAAGGCCAGCCTGGTCTACAGAGTGAGTTCCAGGACAGTTAGGGCTACACAGAAAAACGCTCCTCAAAAAATGAAAAAGAGAAAAAAAGAGATTTTTTAAACTTATTTATTCTATAAGCCAAAACTAGCAAAAACAATTTTGATTTTTACTTATATAATAAGTTTTTAAGATCATCTTTTAATTAATTTATTTTTCTTTAGATTTTATTTATTTATTATGTATACAGTATTCTGCCTATATGTATGCTTGCAGGCCAGAAGAGGGCACTAGATCTCATAGATGGTTGTGAGCCACCATGTGGTTGCTGGGAATTGAACTCAGGACCTTTGGAAGAGCAATCAGTATTTTTAACCACTGAGCCATCTCTCCAGCCCCAATTTCATTATTTAAAAAAGTGTGGCTTTCCCTCCCCTGACATTTTGTGATTTAAGTGTAATAATAACCTGTTTACATAATGATTATTTATTAGATAAGTTTTGTTTTTCTTTTATCTACCCTTTTTTATATGTATAACTGGAAAAATGTTTATTCTGTGGGTTTTTTTTTTTTTGAGACAGGGTCTTACTATGTAGCTGTCTGAGTACCATGTAGACTGGATTGCCTTAAACTCACAGAGATCTGTAGTTTCCCAAGTGCTGGAATTAAAGACATGTGCTACCATGCCTAGCTACATGCTTATCTTTAATTTAGAACATTTTTTGTTATGCAGTTGTAGGATTTGGCAAATGGAGGGTGATGAGAGGAATTCAAGAGTGTCTATCTAGATGACCATGTAGGGAACTTTGCTTTAGATATTGCTTTTCATTGGCTTACTTAAATCTGCAAGGGGTACTTTCTCTATCTAAAATGTTGGAGTCAAATTAAGTTAAGTGGATGATAGAGATAAGTTTTTTTTTTTAATTACCAGATCAGATGATACTGCCATATCTAGTGACTCAGTTCACTCAGTTCATTGTCTGTTGCTGGATCAGGATACTCAAGACTGTAATTTGTACAGAAAAGAAGTGTTGGGCCAGTGAGATGGCTCAGTGAGTAAAAGAGAACAAGTGTGTTCTGTTCATGAGATTGGAGTGCTAATGGCATTTGTTTGTCTTCTGGTGAGAACCTTGTACAGCTTCATCTCATGACAGGAAGTGGAAGGAAGGATAAGCAGGCTGGAGACAGGAACTTGAGAGAGATTAAGGGGAGAGATCCAGAATTTCATTTCCTTTCCTTTCCTTTCCTTTCCTTTCCTTTCCTTTCCTTTCTCCTTCCTTTCTTCCTTCCTTCCAAATTATTTCTCTGTGTAACTTTGGCTTTCCTGTAATGTTATAAGGAGACTGCTTGTTTGTTTCTTGGCCACCCAGACTCCTGAAATAACCACACAGAAACTATATTAATTAAATCACTGCTTGGTCCATTAGCTCTAGCTTCTTATTGAATAACTCTTATATATTAATTTTACCCACTTCTATTAATCTGTGTATCACCACGAGGCTGTGGCTTACATGGTAAAGTTCAGGCGTCTGTCTGTGGCAGGACTACATGGCTTTTTTCTGACTCCACCTCCTTTCTCCCAGCATTCAGTTTAGTTTTCTCTTGAGCTGAGAAGTTTGAGGCTAGCCTGGGTGACATATTCATAGTTGTCAGTTAATACATTGCTGTCATATTTTCTTTCCTGAATTTTTTTCCCCTTTCCTCCTTTGCCGTTCACCATTTTTCACAGTGTTTAGGGTTGAACCCAGAGCTTTGAAAGTGTTGAGGAGGTACTCTTTCACTAAGCCACACCCTTTTCCCATAGTCTGCTCTGTAGATATATGACATTTTTTACTTCCAAATAACTTTGACTCAGAAAATTTAAAGAAATTGGGCAGAATTTCTATGTATTATTCAGTTTCTTCTGCTGCTAATATCTTAAATAATGACTGTATGATTATCAAAAATAAGAAAATTAGCCTTGATGTAATAACCTATAGATCCATTCCAAGATTCTCCACTGTGTTTATTTGTTATGCCTCCTTAGCCTTGCTGCTTTTATAGCCATGACACTTTGGAAAAGTACTAGATAATTTGTGTAGAATGTTCCTCAACCTGTATGGACGTGTGTGTGTGAGTGAGTGTGTGTGTGTGTGTGTGTGTGTGTGTGTGTGTGTGTGTGTGTGTGTTACTGTTGATGATGTCAGCCTGATTATTTGGTTAAGGCAGTATCTCTTGCTTATTCCCCTGTATGGTTACTCATTTTCTCCTTATGATTTATAGGTATCTTGGCCAAACTGCAACTTAATACAAGGTGGTGCTGGATCCTTGCTCAGTATTTTGGCATCTGCTAGTGGATCTTGGTTGAATTCTTTTGTTGATTTTTTTCTATTTCCTTTATCACCTTTTGGCCAAGATCAAATATAGTATATATCTTCCTTATTCCTTATTTATCTCTTAATGGGAATTTCCCTGTAAGGGAGAGCTGTCTTTCCTCAACTTATTTATATCAAGTTGTTCTCAGATACTTACTTCCTTCTATAATCTATTGTTGTTGTCAAAGTTTTCCAGTTTTAGCCATAGGGTATCTTTCAGATTGGCTCCTGTGTGTGTATATATATCCATCTGTATGCGGATGCACATGCAGAGAGAACATGTGCACACATGTATGTGGAGGATACCCTCAAGTGCCATTCCTCGGGCATTTGCTTCCACCCCTCATTTGTTGATAGGTTATCTTGTCCTAGAACTTGAGAAGGAGGCAGGATTGGCTGCCCAGTGAACTTCAGGATCTGTGGGTTTCCACCTCTCTAGTGCTAAGATTACAAGTGTGAGCCACCATGCACACACATACACACATATATGTATATAATGTATATGTATTTGTACATGTATATACACATGTATATGTTTAATGTGAATTCTTGGCATTGAATTCAGGTTCTTGTTCTTTCAAAATAAGTAGTTTTACTGACTGATCTGTTTCCTTAGCCCTCCTCAACTCTTTGACATGGTGTTATTATTTTGGGGGGAGTGCTTTCTCTCCACCCCTCTCCTCTGTTCTGCTCTGCTCTCATCTCCCTCATCTCCCTCCCCTTCCCTCAAACTCACAGAGATCTGCCTGCCTCTGCCTCTCGAGTGTTGAGATTAAAGGCATGAACTACCACAGCTTGGCTTTTTTCTCAGTATTTTAAGAAATGATTTTGACTTTCAGGTTGCTAATTTTGTTAGTTAGACTATTGTTGTGACACACTTATGAGAGGAACAGTTTAAAGGAGGAAAAATTTAATTTTGCCTCATAGTTTCAGAGATTTTGGACACTGCCTTTAGGCTATCACAAGGCAGAAACATCATGGAGGAAGGCCACTGTTCACTTCAAGGCAACGAGGAAGTGAAGGCGAGTAACAGAAGTGGTCCAGAGCCACAATAACATGCTTCAAAGGCGTGACCCAGTGAGATAGTTCTTAACTTTCCTCCGCTTTCCAGTCTATTCAGATTTTGACCCCATTAGTCAGCCCTCATGGTTTGATCTCTGGAAGCACCCTCATAGACACTCAGATGTGCTTTACCATCTCAGTGCAGTGCAAGTGTCTTTCAGTCCAGTTGACCACGAGACCATCCATCACCCTTACCTTGTGTTCTCTGCCTAAGCCTTGGAAACCAATTATATTTTCAGGGAATTCTGGCTCTCATTATTTTTGTTTGTTTTTGTTGTTTTTGAGACAGAGTTTCTCTGTGTAACCTTGGTTGTCCTAGAACTAGCCTGTAGACCTCGAATTCAGAGATCCGCCTCTCTCTGCCTCCCAAGTGCTGGGATTAAAGTCGTGTGTCATCACTTCCAGCCATTTTTTTTTTAAATTGAATTAAAATTAAAAGAATTACATTTAGAAATCCAGATCTAGGACGGCACTACATATTTGGTACTGGAATGGTTCCAGGCATTGTCCGTAGTCAGACCTAGAAATTACGTACTCACTTGCATTAATTCCTCCATCTCTCTTACTCTCGTTTCTTTCTCTCTGTGCAAATACGAGAAAATGAACTCACTATTGAGACTGCAGATTCCAGTCTAATACCACTAGTCATAGTCTAGCTTTCCTTTTCCCTCATCTTTAATATTTTGTCTATTATCAACACTTTCTTTTTAAAAATATTATTGAGGGGGCTGGAGAGGTGGCTCAGTGGTTAAGAGCATTGCGTGCTCTTCCAAAGGTCCTGAGTTCAATTCCCAGCAACCACATGGTGGCTCACAACCATCTGTAAAGAGGTCTGGTGCCCTCTTCTGGCCTGCAGACATGAACACAGACAGAATATTGTATACATAATAAATAAGTAAATAAACAAACAAACATTATTGATTCTTTGACAATTTTATGAAATGTTTTGATCATATTCCCCCTCCCAATAGTGTATTTTCTTATTATAACTATAACTTATAACATAGCTTATTTTATATATCAAAAAGTATACTAGTACATTTGAAAGTCTGGGGTTTTGTCAGGCAGTGGTGGGCACACCTTTAATCTCAATACTCAGGAGGCAGATGCAGGTAGATCTCTGAGTTAGAGGACAACCTGGTCTACGGAGCTAGTTCTAAGACAGCCAGGTCTACACAGAGAAACCCTGTCTCAAAAAACCAAATCAAACAAAACAAAATCTAGAATTCTTTTGAAAATTAACATTACATTCTTGATAGTAAGTTTCTTTGATTACTTTTTCTCTTAATGTAACTAGTGGCAATAAATTCCTGAAAGGGTAACACTTTTGATTAGTAGTGGCACAGAATATACTTTTGAATTTCTTAGTATTTAAAATTATTTTTAAAGCAAAACTAGTTTTTTTTTTAATGGCGATATTAGAAAATTCAGTTGAACAAAAAAGACCACTGATGAGCCTGGAGAAGATGGCTCAGCAGTTAAGAGCACTTCCTGCTCTTGCAGAGGATGTGGGTTCAGTTGACATCTAGATGGCAGTCCTCAACTGCCTGTAACTCCAGTTTCAAGGGGTTTGAGGCCTTCTTCTGGCCTTACACAAGCTCACACACATAAACCTAATTAAAAACATTAATAAATCTTTGTTTTTAGAGCTTGCTAACCAGATATAATAAGCACTAGTACTTGATATACATCCTTCTCTTTTGTGTGTCTGTTTCTCTCTCTCTGCCTATCTAGTTATCAATGGTAAACATTTTAAAAAATGATTTTATTTTTATTTTATGTGCATTGATGTTTTGCCTGCATGTATGAGGGTGTCAGGACTCCTGGAACTGGAGTTACAGACAGTCTTGGGCTGCCATGTGGGTGCTGGGACCCATGTGGGAACCTGGGTCCTCTGGAATAGCAGCAGTGTTGTTAACTACCTAGCTATCTCTCTAGCCCCCAGAAATCTTTAAAAATTACTTTATTATTGTGTGGGCTTCCTGTATATGATGTGTGTATGAGCTCTGGCAGATGAGTGACGGTAAGACCAACTTTGGAGAGTTAGTTCTCTTTTTCCACAATGGGATCTGGGAGCGAGCTCAGGCCATCAATGTTATGCAGCAAGTACTTGTACTCTGAGCTGTCTTGCTGACCCCCAAACATCCTTTTCTTGCCTTACGGATAACTGCAGTCTCATGTAGTCTAGGCTAGCCTCAGACTTCTATGTAGCAGAAGATGACTTTGAACTTTTGAGCTTCCTGTCTCTCATTCCTGAGTGCCGGGATTACAGGTGTGCACAATCTGGTTTATACCAGTGGAGTGCAGGGGACTCCACGTAGGACTTCATCCAGGATAGCCAATACTCTACCTACTGAGCTATATCCCTAGGTATAGCTAGATTCAAACATCGTGATGTATATTTTCATTTATTACTTTTGTTTCAGTCTTTTCATGAAATATTTAAAGTTCAGGAGCTTCAGGACAGCCAAATTTATTTATTTATTTATTTATTTATTTATTTATTTATTTATTTATTTTTTCTCATTTTTTTAATTAAAGATTTCCATCTCCTCCCCTCCTCCTCCGCCTTCCCTCCCCTCCCTTCCACCCATACCCCCACTCCACCCCTCTCCAAGACAAAGAGCCATCAGGGTTCCCTTCACTATGTTAAGTCCAAGGTCCTCCCAGCTCCTCCTAAGTCCAGGAAGGTGAGCAACCAAACTGACAAGGCTCACAGTGAGCCCGTCCATGCTGTAGAGTTCATGCTCATCGCCGATGTCCTTGGTTTCTCAGTCCTCCTCCACCGTCAGCCACATTCAGAGAGTCCGGTTTGGTCCCCTGTTCCATCAGTCCCATTCCAACTGGACTTGGTGGTCTCCCGTTAGCTCTGTCCCACCGTCTCAATGGGTAAACGCACTCCTCATGGTCCTGACTTCCTTGCTTATGATCTCCCTCCTTTTGCTCCTCATCAGGACCTTGGGAGCTCAGTCCGGTGCTCCTATGTGGGGCTCTGTCATTTTCTCCATCCAATGCCAGGTGAAGGTTCTATGGTGATATGAAAGATATTCATGAGTATGGCAATAGGATCTGGACATTTCTGGCACCCTCTCCTCAGCTGCCCAAGGACCTAGCTGGGGGCGTCTTCCTGGACACCTGGGAACCCCTCTAGAGTCAAGTCTCTGCCAACCCTAGAATGGCTCCCTTAACTAAGATATGTAATTCCTTGTTCCCATATCTACCCTTCCTATATCCCAACCATCCTATTCCCCCAAGCTCTTCCCATCCTCCACTTCACACTTTTCTCTCCCCATCCCCCCTCCCCCCATTCCACTCCACCCCACCCCATGTTCCCATTTTTTGTCCGGCAATCTTGTCTACTTCCAGTATCCAGGAGGATAACTATATGTTTTTCTTTGGGTTCACCTTCTTATATAGCTTCTCTAGGATTTTTTTTACGAATTATAGGCTCGATGTCCTTTATTTATGGCTAGAAACCAATTATGAGTGCGTACATCCTATGTTCATCTTTTTGGGCCTGGGTTACCTCACTCAGGATGATGTTTTCTATTTCCATCCATTTGCATGCAAAATTCAAGATGTCATTGTTTTTTACCGCCGAGTAGTACTCTAATATGTATATATTCCACACTTTCTTTATCCATTCTTCCACTGAAGGGCATCTAGGTTGTTTCCAGGTTCTGGCTATTACAAATAATGCTTCTGTAAACATAGTTGAACAAATGCTTTTGTAATATGATTGGGCATCTCTTGGGTAAATTCCCAAGAGTGGGATTGCTGGGTCCTGGGGTAGGTTGATCCCAAATTTCCTGAGAAACCTCCACACTGCTTTCCAAAGTGGTTGTACAAGTTTGCATTCCTACCAGCAATGGATGAGTGTACCCCTTACTCCATATCCTCTCCAGCAAAGGCTGTCATTGGTGTTTTTGATTTTAGCCATTCTGACAGGTGTAAGATGGTATCTCAACGTTGTTTTGATTTGCATTTCCCTGATTGCTAAGGAGGTTGAGCATGCCCTTAAGTGTCTTTTGGCCATTCAAACTTCTTCTATTGAGAATTCTCTGTTCAGTTCAGTGCCCCATTTTTTAATTGGGTTCATTAGCATTTTAAAGTCTAGTCTCTTGAGTTCCTTATATATTTTGGAGATCAGACCTTTGTCAGTTGCGGGGTTGGTGAAGATCTTTTCCCAGTCAGTAGGCTGCCTTTTTGTCTTAGTGACAGTGTCCTTTGCTTTACAGAAGCTGCTCAGCTTCAGGAGGTCCCATTTATTCAATGTTGCCCTTAATGTCTGTGCTGCTGGGGCTATTCGTAGGAAGCGGTCTCCTGTGCCCAAATGTTGTAGAGTACTTCCCACTTTCTCCTCTAACATGTTCAGTGTGTTCAGATTGATATTGAGGTCTTTAATCCATTTGGACTTGAGTTTTGTACATGGTGATAGATATGGATCTACTTTCATTCTTCTACAGGTTGACATCCAGTTATGCCAGCACCATTTGTTGAAGATGCTTTCTTTCTTCCATTGTGTGCTTTTAGCTCCTTTATCAAAAATCAGGTGTTCATAGGTTTGTGGGTTAAGATCTGGGTCTTCTATTCGATTCCATTGGTCGACTTCTCTATTTTTATGCCAATACCAAGCTGTTTTCAATACTGTAGCTCTGTAATTGAGTTTGAAGTCAGGGATGGTAATGCCTCCAGAAGTTCCTTTATTGTATAAGATTGTTTTGGCTATCCTGGGTTTCTTGTTCTTCCATATAAAGTTGATTATTGTCCTCTCAAGATCTGTGAAGAATTTTGATGGGATCTTTAAGGGGATTTCATTAAATCTATAGATTGCCTTTGGTAGTATTGCCATTTTTACTATGTTGATCCTCCCAATCCAAGAGCAAGGGAGATCCTTCCATTTTCTGGTATCCTCTTCAATTTCTTTCTTCAAAGACTTAAAGTTCTTATCAAATAGGTCTTTCACTTCCTGGTTAGAGTTACCCCAAGATATTTTATGCTATTTGTGGCTATTGTGAAAGGTGACGCTTCTTTGATTTCTTTCTCTGCTTCCTTATCCTTTGTATATAGGAGGGCGACTGATTTTTTGGAGTTGATCTTGTATCCTGCCACGCTACTAAAGGAGTTTATCAGCTGTAGGAGTTCTTTGGTGGAGTTTTTCGGGTCGCTTATGTACACTATCATATCATCTGCAAATAACGAAAGTTTAACTTCTTCCTTTCCAATTCGGATCCCCTTGATCCCCTTGTTTTGTCTTATTGCTATTGCTAGAACTTCAAGCACTGTATTGAAGAGATAAGGAGAGAGTGAACAGCCTTGTCGCGTTCCTGAATTTAGTGGGATGGCCTTGAGTTTCTCTCCATTTAATTTGATGTTAGCTGTCGGCTTGCTGTAAATAGCCTTTATTATATTTAGGAATGACCCCTGTATCCCTAATCTCTCCAAGACCTTTATCATAAAGGGGTAGGACAGCCAAATTTAAAGGAAAAATCTGGACTCCCTTTCAATGTGTGTGTTCTGAGGGGTAGAGACAGAAGGGGAAAGAAAAAAAGAGGAGGTTTTTCAGGACAGTTTTGAGCTATGCTGAAACTATATTGCCATTTTATTTTGTTTGGTTTTTGAGACAGGTCCTAACTATATAACCCAGACTAGCTGTGATTCAAGATCCTCTTGCCTCAGCCTCCAGTCCAGTTCTGGGATTACGAGGTGTGCTACTATGCCTAGACACTGTATTGAATTTATAGATTAGCTTTGAAGTCATAGGCCTGCTCAGGTTCTAATGGAAGGAATATGATTTTGATGTTTCAGGTTATTGGGATCACAATAGAAGATGACCACGTGGTGTGGGATTATTGATAGGGTTATTCTTGGAAAATACAGTGTGTATAACCTAATAAGAGAGGATCCTTGAATTTGAACAGCCTGAAGCCTTTGTGTTACTCTTGTCATTTCCTGATTGAAAATACAAAGAGTTAGGCCCGGAGGAGCGGGCCTGTAGTCCTAGCTCCCCAGGAAGCAGAGGCAGAAACATAGACAATTTAATACCTGCTTGTGCTACTGGGTGAGTTCAATTTCAACCTATATAACTTAGTAAGACCTTGCTTCAAATTAATGAATTAACAAAAGGGGTAGAGATATGGCTTAGCTAGTAATAGAGTAATTGCCTCTCCTGCACGAGGCCTTTCCTGAGTTTGATCGTTGACAGTATACAGAATTGAATTAAATGCTTTAGAGGTACTTTTTTTTTTTTTGCAAGTGAAGAATTACAAAGAAATACTTTTTTTATGGTTTATTTAACTTTTTTTATTTTATGTGCATTGGTCTGAAGGTGTCAGATCCCCTGCAACTGGATCTTCAGACAGTTGTGAGCTGCCATGTGGGTTCTGGGAATTGAACTCAGGTCCTCTGGAAGAGCAGTCAGTGCTCTTAACGACTGAGCCATCTCTCCAGCCCAAAGAAATACTTTTTAATACAGAAAAGCAATAAATAAATAGGAAGTTACTGGTGCTCAGGAAGATAAGCTATCCCTTACTGATGTAAGCAGTGATGTAAAAATTGAGGTATACTTTTTTCAGATTTATTCTGTCCTCCTGACTTAGGCTTTCTTCTCATAGAAACACTATGGATGAGGAGGAGGGTGTTGGTAATTGAACCTAGGGCCTTGTGTGCTTGCTATACTGGTCCTCAGCTACTGAACTTGGGCTTCCTTGTAAGTGATTGTTGGATGCTATTTAATACTTAGTTATTTATAAACTTTAGGTATTTAAGTTTTAAACAAATAATTTCTAACTTGTTACATAGTATATATACTATGTCGTGGTAGGCAGAGACAGGAGGATTGCTACAAGTTTAAGGCCAGCCTGGTTTGCATAGTAAGTTCTAGGCCAGCTTGGGCTACATAGAAAGACCCTGTCTCACAAAACAGACAAAAAAGAAGGAAAATGAATGACCAGGATCCTCAGTTTAGGAGGATTATGCAGTTTGAAGAAGATAACTATCTAAACAAATAATTGATGCAGTATGAGTAATATAAATAATTTAAAATTAATGTGCTAAACACTAACATACAGAGAAGGGTGTGGCTTCAAGTAAAGATGATGCTTATGAAGATAGATTTCAGACAAGTCTAGAGTATTTCATAAAAAAAAGTACCTGGAAGAGCAACCTAGATTGAAGAAATACTATACAAAAACATCTAGAGATACCAAACAATGCAGCATGTCTAAAGGAAGCTTAGCGACTCCCTAAAGTTGAGTTACAGAGTTTGATTTCTGTGGATGATGTGAAACAGCTATGAATATAGAGTTTCACTTATAAGTGACGAATGCCTTTGTTCTGTTTTGGGTATTACAGTCATGAGTACCTTTGTGTGTTCTTTAACCATAGCTTGCTTTTAGATTAGAAGGGGAAGAGACCAGGCAAGAGAATAGTATTTAGGAAGCTAGTGTGATTCTTTTCGACACAGGGTTTCTCTGTGTAGCCCTGGCTGTTTTGGAACTCACTATGTAGACCAGGCTGGCCTCGAACTTACAAAGATCCACCAACCTCTGTCTCCTGAGTGCTGGGATGAAAGGCATATGGCACCACCACTTAGCTAGCTAGTATGATTCTTCATTTACCTAATTTTTTGCTCATGAGAAGATATTTTTAATACAACTGGACTTAATTGCTTATAAATTAAGAATTTAATTGAAATCTTTAAAACTATTAGTATATTTATGTAGAGCAATAGACAGTGCCTCTGTTAGTTGATTCAGTTCTTCTATACATTTCAGTTAAACTAATTGTTTTCTTGTCCTGGTTTCAGATAACAAAGTTGTTGGCTGTAAAGTCAGAAGATGTTCTTGCTCAGTCACCATTGTCCAAACTCAGAGGCTCAGAATGCTGGAAGCTCCCCAAAGGGGTAAATTCACATTTAAAATATATTGTTTTATTTGATATGTTTAAAATATTTTAGTAAATAAATTTTTATTTTCTTATGTGTTGTTTTCTATGTAATTAAAGATTTATTGTAGCTTATTTCTAATATATGTTAAAATAGAACTTGGAGATAAGATAGATTTGGTCTTCAGTTTTAAGTATACCTTATGCATGACTCATTTATGAAATTTAAATCTCATTATAAAATAAATCATTTTAAGGTCACTAAAATTTTATAAAATTATTTGTTCTTTCCTAATTTTTTAAAATTAATTTGTTTGAGAGAGTATCTCCTTTATTTTTCTTTTCTTTTTTGCTTTTTGAGACAGGGCTTCTGTGTGTAGTCCTGACTGTCCTGGAACTCGATCTGTAGACCAAGCTGCCCTTAAACTCGGATATCATCTGCCTCTGCCTGCTGAGTGCTGGGATTAAAGGTGTGCACCACCACACTTGTCAAGAGGGCATCTCTTAATTGGTGCTATAGCTGTGTTTTAGAAGATACTCTGGGAGCTGGAGTGATAGCTCAGGTTGAAAACACTAGTTAACTCTCCTAGAGGACTCAGGTTCAGTTCTCAGCACCTATATGACAGCTCCAGTTCCAGGGGACCTGATGCCATCTTCTCACCTCTGCAATCATTAGGCATGTACTTGGTGCACAGACATATGTGAATACAAACTATATGTCTCTCTCTCTCTCTTTCCATATATATATACACACATATATACGTATATATATGTATATACGTATATATATGTGTGTATATATATATATGTGTGTATATATATATAATAATTAAAACCTAAAAAGAAAGAAAAGATTATGAGTATACACCTATACTTTAATTACCATGATTAGTTATTGGTATAGGGTTCTGATAATTAGTTACCTATAGTATTAGCATTTTGTTATTTTTGTTGTTTGAGATGGGGTCTGGCGATGTTGCCTGGATTGGGGTCCCCCTCCCTCAGCATCCTATATCTGGGACTACATACATGCACTACTGCACCTGGCTTAACACTTCTCTTTCCTTTCTGAGACAGTCTCACAAAGTAGACCAGGCTTGTTTTACATTCTTAAACTTCCTGTTTCAACCTTCTACCGTGCCGTTTTGCTGTATGTGCATGTGCCTCGTGTTAATGTGTGTGTAGGTATGGATATATTTGTATGCAGAGGCTAGATGACACCTTGATTTGTTCTTCCTCAGGTGGTGTTTGCCTTTTTTTTTAAAAGACAGGATCACTCACTGGTCTGGAACTCAGCAAGCAGGTTAGGCTGGATGATCCCCCAGTGATCCTCTGGTACCAGGATTGCAAATACATGCCACCAACCCTCCTTGGAAATGTGGATTCCGACACTGAACTCTGGTCCTAGTGTTTGCAAGGCAGGCTCTTTACCTACTGAACTGTCTCTCCAGTTCTCTGGTCATTTTTAAAAAGGTACATCCTGATCCACAGGCCAAGAGAGGCAGATAGAGTTTAGGCCTGTTGTGAAGCCTTAAAACCTACCCAGAGTGACATACTTCCTCCAACAAGGCCACACCTCCTAATCCTTGTAATTCTTTCAAACAGTTCCATTCCTCACTTACCAGGCATTCAAATATGTCAGCCTATGGGGGCCATTCTTACATTCAAATATGTCAGCCTATGGGGGCCATTCTTACATTCTTATTTCCACCACTGCAGTATGCAAACTTGAAGCTGGTTTTTTTTTTTTAATACAAGCACCAATCAGATTGGTTTAGAGTTCCAGCTTATTATTTATTATTATTAATTTTTTGAAGCAAAGTTAGAATTTATTATGAAATTTTAAGGAGTAGGGGTACGAGAAAGACGTTCAGGAAGGAAATAGATATACTTGAGAATGTGGCTGTAGGAGTCTCAAAGGATAATCACCCAACATTAGTTACATTTTAAAAGGCTTTGTTTTATATATAGTAATTCTAGATGGTAGGGCTTCAACCTGTGATTTTTGTGGGGACTGGCTTTTGTTGTTGTGAGTTCCAGGACAGCCAGATCTTCATAAAGAGACTCTGTCTCAACAAAAAAGAAAGATTAGTTTTTTTCTGTGTTTGTGTGTCTATGGTGGGGCTTGCAAGTGCTAGAGTGTGCAGATGTCGGAACTTTGTGGGTGGAGTCTGTGCTTCTACTTTCATGAAGGTTCTGGGGATTGAGCTGAGGCTACCAAGCTAGTGCAGCAAGTGTTGTTACTCACAGAGCCGTCTCACCAGCCTTGAGTTCAGTTTCTCGCTGTAGCTCAGGCTAGCCTAGAATTCACCATGTAGTCCATACTGGCCCGGAACTTGTAGTAATCATTTTGCCTCAGACTCTTGAATAATTAACTAGATTACAGATGTGAGCCACCTTGTCTAATTTATAGTATTAAAATGATATTAAGATACATTTCTGCCATTAAAGTTGTATAGGAAAGAGCATTTAAGAGTGTGTACTGTTCTTGTTGGATCCGAGTTCTATTCCTACCACCCAACATCTGGTGACTAACAACCCCTTGTAACTCTTGTTCCAGGGAAACTGATGCCTTTGTCTTCTGTGGGTGCCTGCACTAACATGAATATACCCACACAGAGACACATCTTCTGTGGGTACCTGCACTAACATGAATATACCCACACAGAGACACATCTTCTGTGGGTGCCTGCACTAACATGAATATACCCACACAGAGACACATCTTCTGTGGGTGCCTGCACTAACATGGATATACCCACACAGAGACACATCTTCTGTGGGTGCCTGCACTAACATGGATATACCCACACAGAGACACATCTTCTGTGGGTGCCTGCACTAACATGGATATACCCACACAGAGACACATCTTCTGTGGGTGCCTGCACTAACATGGATATACCCACACAGAGACACATAATTAAAAATATAAGTAGCTAGGCGGTGGTGGCACATTCCTTTAATCCTAGCACTGGGGAGGCAGAGGCAGGAGGCTTTCTCTGAGTTCGTGGCAAGCCTGGTCTACAGAGTGAGTTCCAGGACAGACTTCAAAGCTACCCAAAGAGGCCCTGTCTCAAAAAACAAAAACAAACAAGCAAACAAACAAAAAATATATATTAAGAAATTTGCCTTGTAAACTCATATAGCTCCTTTATTTATTATTTTTTTATACAAGGACATTCTTATTCAAAGATATGTATGTTGAGCATATTCTCCCACATACTCATCTTTCTCCCCTCACTCTTCCCGTGATTCTCTTTGTTCCCCTAGACAGTTTCACTTAAACTTTCCTATACATGATTTTGTATATCTGTATAAAATCTAGGCATGAGTAAAAACTGGATAAAAACATACTATTTTTGTCTTTCTGAGACTGACTTAATTTCCTTAATATGACTATTAAGTTGCATCCATTTCTCTTCAAATGATATAACTTCACTGATTTTTTTTTGGGGGGGGGGGTGGTGTAGGAAGAGAGGCTCCCTGACTGGGAATCGAACCTGTGCCACAGTGATAAGAGCACCGACTCCTAATCACTAGACTCCCAAGGAACTTCATGGATTTTTATGTTTGAACAAAGTGTTACTGTTTCATATACACCACATTTTCCTTTGCCACTTCTCTGGTGTTGCCACTGAGGTTGGTTCCATAACGTAGCTGTTGTGACCAGTGCTGCAGTGAACATTGACGTGCCAGTATTTTGGTGATATGTTGACTTCGGGTCCTTTTGTAAATTCTGAGGGGTGTGGTATAGCTGGGTCAGTTCTATGCTCACTTCCAGAGTTGCTAGATTAGCTCTTCCAACAATGATTTCCCTTTGTCCACATCTTTGCTCTGTGCCTGTAGTCATTGCTCTTTGAGTAATTACTGCCATTCTGATTAGGGTGAAATGGAATCTCAGTGAGCTGTAATTTGGATTGATAGCTAGTGACTATAAACATTTTTTCATGTGACTATTAGCCATTTGCATTTTATCTTTTGAGAACTTTGTATTTAATCAGCCCATTTATTAACTGAGTTATTTGATATTTTATTTAGATAGGATATCACTGTGTAGCCTTGGCTGGTCTAGAACTTGGTATGTAGACCAGGCTGGCCGCAGATTTACAGAGAGTTACCTGCTTCTGCCTCCTAACTGCTGGGATTAAAAACAGCACTACTTTACCCAGTTGAGTTATTTGATTTCTTGTTGTTTAATGTTTGAAGATCTTTGTATATTTTAGATATTAATCTTTTATCAGATATGTAACTAGCTAATGTTTTCTTCCATTCTGTAGATGATTCTTTACTTGAATAAAAATTTTCTTGGCATCTGCAGTATCTTATTCTCTGCCCCTTGTCAGTTGTGGGTCTCTGTGTTATCCACATCTACTGCAGATAGAAGCTTAAGCTTGTCAGATGAGGGTTGAGAGATGGTATCTATCTATTAGTATCAAGGTGAGTCATTAGGAGTGGTCAACCACTGTGCCCATGGAGTAGCATAATAGTAATAGGTTCTCCCTGGGGCCTATGATGTGTCTGGCCATAGATTGATCTTATAACGGTGCCAGGTATGGGTTTTATCTTGTAGAGTGGGATTTAAAGTCCATTAGAAAGTGGTTGATTGCTCCCATGATGTTCATGCCACTATTGCACCAGTGGACATGTCTCGACAGGCCAATCATTGTAGCTTGTATGGTTTACAGCTAGATAAGATTTATCAAGATTCTCCCCCCTCTGCCCCGTTACCGCTGCCAAGGATTGCAGTAGAATTCAGGATTCAACCAAACGAGGAGAGTCCAGGTGATGCTGCACAAGAGTGTCTTTACGAGCATTCTGCGTAATTAGTTATCTAGTTATTCTAGATAACTCCAAGTTCCAAGCAGGAACAGAGAAACAGTGAACAATATAGACTGGTTCTCATTACTAGCACCATATGGGCTCAGATACAGAAGGTCTCATGGCTGAGAGGGGTTGTTTGCCTGATGCCCTTGAGCATGCTAAATTGATGAGGGGATAGGGAAGGAAACCATCTTACTTGTGGCATTCTTTTGGCAGGCAGAGGCATTCCTCCAAGGGGAGTAAACAAACTTCTCTGGGAACAGAGTTCCTACAGCAGGATAGTGTAGGGGGAAGTCTGTCGCATGGTGGCTAAGACTGATGATTCCTTTTTCTTCTGATAGTGTGCATAGCACCGTCCAGTACTATGAAAGCTGAATAGGAAGGAATGAAGTGTCCAGGTGGTACCAGTTTGATTTTTGCCATGTTCTGTGATTCAGTCATGTGGTGTCTTCAGTAATAGGTGTTACCGTGGAATCTGGAGGATAACCACGAGCAATGGAAATGCCAGCAGTGATTTCTTAGCCTAAAGGAACAGATGTATTGCAAAACTCCAAGGCTCAGGGACCATTATGGAAAAGGGGACGAAAGCCAGAGGTGGTAAAATGACTACAAGGAGACATTATCTTGTTGGCAGAGCAGGGCAGCTGCACACAGGAGCTCACAGTGGTTATGGCAGCATGCAGAAAACCTGTGCAGGCCCAAACCAGACCAAATGCCAGCATGGACAGAGGAGTTGGGCACACAGTCCTACCCCTAGCTGTGGAGCTATTGGGAACTGTTGGCTGCTGGAAGAGGGAGAGTAGGTTCATGCTAATAGTCTAGCTTTTAGGAAATTGACCATGCTCCACTGGAAAGCTACACATTTAAGAATATTTGGGCAGCACAAACTGGTCTTGAAGGTTTTAAAAAAAAGAGATAAAGTTGAGTGGGTAGGGAACCTGGGATAAATGTGATCAGAATACATCTGAAACTCACAAAAGTTACAAATTTCCTTGACTTTAAAGAAGCTTTTTAATTTCATGAGATCCCATTTATCAGTTGTTATTATTTTCTGAGTTACTTGGATATTTTTTTCTTTTGCAGGTTCTGTATTTTTTATTTTGCTATGAAATGTTTTGACTAGATATGACATCTCCCTTCTTGTCTGTTTTGTGTTCTAAATGCCTTCTGTACCTAGGTGGCCATCTTTCCCCTAGATTTAACTACTTTTCTACTATGATTTTATTTAAAAAATGTTTTCTAGCTGTTAGTATGAAATTCTTCTATGCTAATTATTTGTAGATTTGATCTTTTCACAGTGTCTCATGGATCTTAAGTAGATATGTTTTTAGAGATGTTTTTACTAATTATTAAGAATTTAAAATAACACTTGTATGTTTAATGTGCACACACATGTGTCCTGTATATTTTATGTGTGTGAATATGCTCAGCATGCATATAGATGTCAGGGGAAAACTTGTGGCAGTCATTTCTTGCCTACCATGTGGGTCCCAGGGACTGAACTTTGTTTGAACGGCTTAGTGGCAAAAGCCTTTACTCACTGCTCCATTTCCCCAGCACTTAATCATTTTTTTGATCAACACTTTGATATCATTATATTTTATTTTTAATTTATTATTATTATTACTATTTTTGAGACAAGATTTCCCTGTGCTGCTCTGACTGTCCTGGAACTCATTCTGTAGACCAGGTTGGCCCGGGACTCAGAGATTAATCTGCCCTTGCCTCCTGAGTACTGGGATTAAAGGCATGTGCCATCATTGCCTGGTGATCATGTTTTTATTTTACACTTTGTTTCCTACCCCATGATTAGAAGAAAAGAGTGTTTTGGTCTGCTCCCACAGTTCCCACAGTGAAAGAACAAATGTGGTAGCAAATGTTTGCCCTCTTATATAATTGCTTTTCAATTAGACTAAGAAGCTAAACAAATGGCCCATGCTGGGTATCCCAGCCACCACCTGGGCCTAGACACCAGCCATGGTTGTGAGGGTGAGTCTTCTGGAAAGACCAAGGTAGGGCAGGACAGAGCAAGGGAGGTCTACAGGGTTGGGTGCCTTTGTAGCCTCTAGAGGCCCTATCACCTGAGTACTCTTTAGGAGTCATTTTTGCCATCAAGCTAGCTGAGGCCTCCTTGTGTTTCTTTGTAGAAGGAGCTGCGGGCTACATTCCTGCCACCCGGCTCCCAGCCACCTGGCTAGCTTATGCCCCGAAATAACAACACACAAATTGTATTCTTTTAAACACTGCTTGGCCCATTAGCTCTAGCCTCTTACTGGCTAATTCTCAATTCTCATATCTTGCTTTAACCCATATTTAGTAATCTGTGTAGCACCACAAGGTGGTGGCTTACCGGGAAAGATTCAGCATGTCTGACCTGGTGGCTGGCTTCATGGCGACTGTCCGAGGCATCTGCCTCACTGCCTTCTTCCCAGCATTCTGTTCTGTCTTTCCCGCCTACCTATGTCCTGACCTATCAGGCCAAGCAGTTTTCTTTATTAATTAACCAATGAAACAACAGATAGACAGATGACACTCCCACATTATTTCTTCATAGTCCTCCCATGGTTTCAGCTAAGGACAAGGGATCACCAGTGTCTTGAGGACAGGCTGCTGAGGGGATGCCTGTGCATTCCCCATCTCCATATGAGCACCTCTTACCCGTACATCAGCCTGTCAAGTAGATCATAGATGGCCAGAGGCTGCTTGTGTTTAGCTGTATGGTGACCTGATGATTGATAACACATGGCTTTGGTTCTCCAGGCTTGAGCATCAAACCTGAACTACCTGGGCTGGCTCTAAAGATTCCACAAAGCTCCAATGGAGAATTTTATATTTCAGGTCCCAGACCATGTTTAGAAAAGTGTTATGTTACCGAGTTACAAAGCTGGTCATGGTTCAGGTTGTTTAGACAAAGGTCAGCTTCAGTGACGATATTCCTTAGTTTTTTCCAGAGATTCCTTTGTTTTAAAATTAGTGTCAAATTCTTTTATCTTTCAGATTGGCAATTGTGATGCCATATTCTCCTTTAATTGCCCAGTTCTCTGTGCTAGTCTTTCCTTTGAAAGAGATGACACTCAAGCATTACCTTCAGGGGGAGCGTGGCAACCAAAGGCACCAGCTGTATAGGTCATATGTATAGGATGGTTCTGGTGGTTCTAAGGCATATCCAACCCTGCTTTCCTGGCTTATACCAAAGCAGCTGCTCCATACTTGGGTAGGATTGTGAAATGTTTCTGGTTCTCTTTGGAACCACAGCTGTGGACTGAATTACCACAGCTGGCTGCCAGAATCATCGTCCTAAAGCACTAGATAAGCAGGACACCCCCAAATCATGGGGGCGGGCTGCCATTTTCTTATGCCCCCTTAATCATTTTAAGAGTTTAGTGACATTTCATACATTTTTGTTGTTATTCAACTATCAAGACCATCCATCATGAAAAATGAAACATTGTACCCATTAACTAATAGTTCCTTGAGCTGAAGAGATGACTCAGACGTTAAAAGCACTGGCTGATTTTCCAGAGGACTCAAGTTCAATTCCCAGCACCCACATGGCAGCTCAAAACTGTCTGTAACTTCATTTCCAGAGGGTCTGACGCCCTCACACAGACAGACTTACATGCAGGCAAGGCACCAGTGCACAATAAAATAAATAAATCCTAAAAATATAGTTTCTTATTGTCTCACCTCAGTCTCACTCCTCTGTCTATAAATTTGGTTACAATAAGTATGTTATTTGAATGGAACTACCCAATATTTGTTTTCTTATTGCTGTGTTATTTCACTCAGACTAATGCCAAGACTTGCTCATATTGCAGCATGTTTCAGAATCTCCTTCTTTTAAGAAAATGTTTGGAAACATGGTCTTACCATGTGACTAGGCTGGCCTGGTACTTGTGACCATCTTTCCTTCACTTCTTAAATGCTGGGATTGCAGGTTATGCCACCAGACTCAGAAACTTCCTCTTTCTGTAATGTAAGGCTTACTGTTTAAATGCCATGTGTTTATGTGTAAATAATATGCCTTACTTTGTTTAACCTTTTGTCTCTTGATGCACATTTGAGTTGCTTCATCTTTTGAATATTATGAACAATATTACTACAAGTATATGTACAAATATCTTTTAGATGAAGTGTATGTAAGTCATTGAAACTACATCTGAGATGATGCCACATCTTTTCAAAGAAGTTGCTAATGGGCTGGGGAGATGGCTCAGTGGATAAAAGCGCTCTCCGTGCATGCACGAGTACCAGAGTTCAGATCTCTGTCACCCTCGAAAGAACAGGAGTGATGTTTCATGGTCAGAGTCGCAACTTTGGGGGGATGGGGATAGAACAGCCCTTGGAGCTTACCGACCAGCCAGCTCAACCAAAATGCTTAGTCCCACATTCAGTAAAAGACACTTTGTCTCAAAAAGAAGGTGGAACATAATAGAGAAAGGTAGCTAGTCATACATGTACACACAGGTATGTGCATGCATACTACACCATATCCCCTGTGACATGCATATATGCACACACACATTCACAGAATAAAGTAGTTATTCTTATCATTATGTCCATTTTCAAATAAGGAAACAAAGGCCAAGAGAATAAATAACTTACGTGCTTAGGTCTACACAATATATTAAACTTCTTTTAATCCTTTTATTTTTAAAACAGAGTCTCGTGTATCCTAGGATGACATCTTAACTTAGTGTGTATCTTGGGGTGCCTTGACCTGATCCTCCTGTCTTCACTTCCTGAGTACTGGAGTTACAGGCGTATGCCACTGTTTTTACTAATAAACCAAATTTTAACTTCTAGTCATAAGAAACCTAAACCCTGATAAGGGGTCTTGTTATTTCTCATGTAGCAATTCACAAAGAATCACTTTTAATTTTTTCTAATTGTTATAAATGTATTTACTTCATAGACACAGCTCTTATTTAATCTGGCCTATAATAATTATGCTATATCATATAACACATTTCAAAATGAAGTACTTAAAACATACATAGGCTAATCCATTGCCTTGTGCATACAAAGTAATGCATGCATATTAGGCAAGTGTTTTACCTCTGAGATACTCTCTTAACCTGTTACCATTTCCTTCTAACACAGCTGCAATTATTATTGTTATTTAAGTTTTGTAATCTCAATCTTGGTTTCTGATTGATGTTAATATTTTAAAATGCTTTCTTATTGTTTTAGTATGTTTATATCTCAACACCTGGAAAAAGGCAGTATTTTGTAGACTGCATTTAGTTTTCTCTCTGTACTACTAAGAATATGGCTCGGGGGCTGAAGATTTGGCTCGGTAGTGAAAAGTACTAGATGCTCTTGTCCAGGGCCCGGGTTTGATTCTAAGCCCCACATGGCAGCTCACAAACATTTGTAACTCCACTTCCAGGGTACCTGACACTGTCTTCTGGCCTCCTCAGGCCCCAGGTACTCAGTGTGACTCACAGACACCCAGGTAGACAAAACACTCATACACATAAGATAAAAATTAATAAGCAAAAGGAATTGGACTGATTGTCTTAAATATCTAAGTAAAAATACAAGTACCCTTAATTACATTATTATATTTTTGTCAATTTTTTTCCGTAGTGGACAAGAAGCCTAAGAAATAAAGTCATCTGTCTAGACCACAAAACCAAAAAAGGTGTCCATGGGCATCCTGTCACTTCTAAGGCATCACCAGAAAGGTAAGATAGGTATTTATGTGTAGGATGGGTTGATACAATGAATAAACAGTGTGAACAGGAATGATTATTTGATGTTTGTTGAATCTCAGTTAACATTTAAGGTAGAAGGGTTTGAACTCAATGTCCTCTAAGATTCCATCTAAGATTTAACTTTCTGTGATTATTGATTTTCTTTGCTAATTGTTTTGTGCATCTTGATAAGCTTTAGCTTATCAAGGATTATAGGCTGATAATAATTTTTTTAAAAAAAATTTATGTTCATTGGCGTTTTGCCTGCATGTATGTGTGAGGATGCCAGATCCCCTGGAACTGGAGTTACAGACAGTTGTGAGCTGCCATGTGGGTGCTAGGAATTGAACCCAGGTTCTCTGGAAGAGCAGTGAGTGCTCTTAACCACTGAGCCATCTCTCCAGCCCCTGATAGTAATTCTTGATTCATATTTGTCAAGTACATCATTAAGCAACTCTTGTGTAGGTTCTTCATCCTCTAGGAATATTCTAGGTCATATTCCCAGGGTGACTAATGTTTAGTTGGAGGGAGTCTGCCTAGTGTGTCAGGAAGCAATCACTTCACTGAAATCATTATAGGTAAAGGACCTATCATTTTGTCTTAAGGTTGCTAACTAGGCTTCATCATAGGTTGCTATAATGGAGCACTGTGACCAAAGCCAACTTGAGGAGGAAAGGGCTTATTTGGTGTATGCTTTCATATTGATGTTCATCCTGAAAGGCACAAACCTAAACAGGGCAGGAACCTGGAGGCAAGGCCTGATACAGAGGCCATGGGGTGGTAGGTACTGCTTACTGGCTTGTTCAGCCTGCTTTCTTATGGAACCCAAGACCACTTGCCCAGCCGTGGCCCCACCCACAGTGGCTTGGGACTTCCCACATGGATCACTGAGAAAAATGCTTTACAGGCTTGCCTGTAGCCCAGTCTTAGGGGAGAATTTCTCAGTTCAGGCTCCCTCTTTTTCAGTAACTCTAGCTTGAGTCAAGTTGACATAATATTAGCCAGTGTACGAGGGACTTTGAAAACCTCCTATAGCAGATGTGAGTCTCAGGTACATCCCTGGAATGTCAGACTTGTTGGACTCTGTGGCAGTGAACAGTAAGTAGTCAGCTCTAGAGTTTAATATAACTCCTGGCCAGCTGCTTGTATAACGGCCTCCGTGGGTCCTCTCTGTGGTTGTTACCTTTCTCGGGTCCCCATGGTAGCACAGTTTTCACATGCTAGGCTGTCTTTCAGGATGCTGTCTGGCAGCAGTCACCAAATAAGATAGTAGAAAACTGGGATTTATCCTTGTCTGAACTCTGTCTCAACCAAAACTTGCCACTGGGTTTGAGACTTGTAAGGGATATGTGCTTGAGAGTAGGATTGCCCATCTCTCAACTTTTGGAAGTGATTTCTGCTTCCCTCCCCTTGCCAGGGAGCCCAGATGACACTGTGTTTACCTTACTTCTCATCTGATTGTTGTCTATCTTTTTTCCCATACCTTTCTGATATTTCATTTCTCTTTCTGATAGAGTCTGTCCTTTCTTTTTTCTTTTTTCTTTTTTGGTTTTTTAAGACAGGGCTTCTCTGTGTAACAACCCTGGCTGTCCTGGAATTTGCTCTGTAGACTAGCTGGCTCGAACTCACAGAGATCCACCTTCCTCTGCCTCCTGAGTGCTGGGATTAAAGGTGTGTGCCACCACCCAGCAAGTCTCTTTATCTCTTATGCTGTCCTTTCTTGGCTAAAATGAAGGTATCTTCTAGCCCACTATCTTCCCTAGATGCCCATGTACTTCATTTATTTTGATAGTAAGATAATTCTCTCTCTCTCTCTCTCTCTCTCTCTCTCTCTGTCTCTCTCTGTCTCTGTCTCTCTCTCTCTCTCTCTCTCTCTCTCTCTCTCTCTCTCTCTCTCTCTCTCTCTCTCTCTCTCTCTCTCCAGGGTTTCTCTTTGTAGCCCTTGCTGTCCTAAAACTTATTCTGTAGACCAGGCTGACATTGAACTCGTGTCCTCCTGCCTCTGCCTCCCAAATGCTGGGACTAAAGGTGGTGTCCATGCCTGGATGTAAGTTAATTTTTTGTGTTTATTTTGTGTGTAGGGCAGAGGTCAGAGAGTGCATGTGAAGGTCAGAGAAGACCGTGCATGCTGCCATAGTCTCTGTGAGTTCATATGTGATCAATCCTGCTGTGTTTAGAAGGCCTGTTTTCCTTGGTGTTCTCTGTTCCCTTGGGTCTCTTTCTGCTTTCTTCCACATAGTCCCCTGAGCCCTGAGATGAGGGAATTGATAGATACATCCCACTTTGAACTGAGTATTTCAAGGTCTCTCACAGTCTGCACATTGTCAAGCTGTGGGTTTCTGTATTTATTCTTACCTCCTGCGGGAGAAATCTTCTCTGACAAGCAAAACGCTGATCTAATATAGATCTAATGTAGCAGAATGCTGTTAGGAGCCATTTTATTGCTATTTTCCTTTAGCAGAACAATAGTACTTGGCTTTCCCCTAGGTCCCTGACCTATCTAGTCTCAGGTTCATGGCATCTGAGCACTGTTGGGGATGGGTTCCACCTGTGGAGTGTGCCTTAAACCTAATCAGATGCTGGTTGGTTACGTCCACAAGCTGGGTAGTGCCACTGTTGCACAAATGCATCTTGCATGCGTGCCGCCGTTGTAGACCGACATGTTTATAGCTGTTTGGTTTCTACCTTTTTTTGGTAGTGTGCAGAGTACCTTCCAGTACCACAAACACTAGTCAGTAGGGGTGAAAGCTCTAGTTGGGCACCAGCTCAACTTCTCTGTGTTCAGTGAGTTTTGTAGGCATTATCTTTGGCACTAGGGTCTTTTCTTCTTTTTCTGTGAAGAGCAATACCCTTGGCAATAGTCTGGATTGTTTAGGGTATCCCGTGGGGCCCCTTTGGCCAACAACTCAATTAGATGTAGTCCATCTGGAACTAGAGGCTTCATTTGGTGACGAGAGATGTCTAGTTGGGGCTCCATCCCCCTTTTTTATTTGGCAATTCCATTTAGATCACCTGCATAATGTGTATATTTTAGGAAGTTTTAACTGTATTATGTTTCCATATGACCCCTCAGATGGTTCTTAGTTTTAGCTATTTCTTTTTGTATTCCCTCCCTGACCCTCTTTTTCCCTTTCCCTGTCTGTTTGATTCTTGCATTCCATTCCTCCTCCCAATCCTTTCATATCTTTGTATTTTTTTTCCCTCCTAGGGTGATCCTATCCTCTCCGCTTGTTCCTTACTCTACTAACCTCAGTGATTACATGGATTGTAGCCTGCTTATCAAAACTTAACAGCTAACATCCACATATAAGTGAATATATATCATATTGTCTTTCTGGGTCCAAGTTACTTCACTCAGGATGATATTTTTCTAGCTCCATCTATTTACCTCTGAATTTTATTTTATTTATTTAACAGTTGAGTAATATTACATTATGTTAATATACCACTCTTTCTTCATCCATTCAGCCATTGATGGACGTATAATCTTTGTGGTAATTTTAAAGAAAATGGCCCCAATAGAGTGTGGCACTAGTAGAAGGTGTGGGTTTTTTTTTTTTGGAGTAGGTATGGCCTTGTTGGAAGAAATGTATCATTATGGTGGCCAGCTTTGAAGTCTTTTTTTTTTTTTTTTTTTTTTTTTGGTTTTTTGAGACAGGGTTTCCCTGTAGTTTCTAGAGCCTGTCCTGGAGCTAGCTCTTGTAGACCAGGCTGGCCACGAACTCAGAGATCCACCTGCCTCTGCCTCCCGAGTGCTGGGATTAAAGGCGTGCGCCACCACCTTCCGGCAGCTTTGAAGTCTTCTATACTCAAGCTACACCCAGTGTGACAGTTGCTTCTGCTACCTGCAGACAAAGATGTAGAACTCTCAGCTCCTTTTCCAGCACCATGTCTTCCTGCATGCTGCCATGTCCTACCATATTCACATCTGTCAGGCACCACTGGGCCAGCAGACTGATAAATAATTTATGCTTGGGAGAATAAAGGAAGACACTTTGTAGATTTATCAGGGTGAATTTGAGACTAATAGGTGCACATAGGTGTATTAATGTCATACCAGGGAAACCAGGCCCAAGGATTTATTAGGCATACCAGACTGAGGAAAGGGTATCCATAAAATGATGGATCCCTAACCTGGGATGGTATGGCCCCAACCAGTTTGTAATCTGATACCTGATGTGCATCAAGGCCTTAGCAAATTGGACTCTCCCTGGTGTTTCTACTCAACCTTATTCTGCTGTTGACTCAGCCTCTTTGCTGCCTGCCTGCCCACCTTTTTCCTCTCCTGGGTCCTTCGTTTCTTATTCTTAGACCTGTTTGGTCTTTGACCTCATAGCTGCACTCTCTTACTTTGCTCTCCAGCAGCAACCCCTTCTTGGTTCTTACTGGTCTGGATTGCTTACCTTACCAATATAGACGCTTCTCTCAGGCCATTCTCAAGCCTTTGCAATCTGCTCTGTCTAAACCACGTATGTGCATATGTCTGATAGACATATATATCATGTACTGTGTGACGTGTCATATGAGAGTTAATAGTAGTAATTGAGATTGCATTTATCGCAGCCAGATTACAAAGGTAAATGGAATTATCTGGCAATTGCTGCCAGTGAAACCACTCATCTTTGTGGATTTATTGTTAGCCAGTAAATGCTAACATTGTAAAAGACACAGACATGTTTGTCTGTGTTTCTGGTATAGCATGCTCATGGTGTGGGTCCATTGCGTTCTCATCTCTGGTTTCTGATAAGTCTGATGACAAGCTTATGAAGATCCTTTGTCACTTGTTCCTTTTTGGGGGGTCTCCCCCCTACAGGGTTGTTTTATATAGTGCTGACTATCCTGAAAATTTCCTGCTAGATCAGGCTGGCCTTGGCCTCAGAGATCTGTCTGCCTCTGCCTCTGCCTTCCTGAGTACTGGTATTAAAGGTGTTCACCACCACCATCCGAATCATTTGTTTCTTATTTTCATAACCTCTCCCCATTTTAAAAGTGACCACAACCTGCATAGATTTGCCTTGCCTTTAGTTCACCGTGTTTAGAGTCTGTTGAGTTTCTTGCATGTCTAGATTTACTTGTTTCATCAGATTTGGAACATTTTAGCCATTATTTCCTCAGATAGTCACTTATCTCTTTTTTTCTCTTTGCAATCCTATGTCTCTCTAGTGGATTAAAAAACTTCAAAATTTCAGTTAATTTTTTTTTTTTTAGGATAGGGTCTCACTATGTAACCCTGGCTTGCCTGGAACTTAGCAGCCGGACCAGGATAGCCTGGAACTCAAAGATATACCTGCCTCTCTTCCTGAGAGTTGGGATTAAAATTGCACCCCCACATCCAGCTAGTTGATAACGTTTTTAAGCTCTAGAGTTTATTATTTTTAGGCTGTATCTGACTTTATTAATATTTCCATCTTATACATATTTCTTTCACTTTCTCATGTTTTCATTTAGTTATTTAGATGTCTTTAAGATACTACTTTTTATTAATTTGAGAATTGCACACATTGTATACTGATCTCTTCACCTCCTCCTCCAACTCCTACCAGCTTCTGTACTTACCCAACTCTGTGTCCTCGGTTTTTCAGACCAGTTAGTAATGTCTGTAAAGTCTTGGATGTGTCACCATCCCATGGAGTGGCTTTGACTCACCAAAGGCCGAACCCTTGAAGAAAACTCATCCCCCTCTCCCAGCAGCCGTCAGCTGCTAGTAGCTCTTCATCTGGGGGAGGAACTCCATGATCCTCTCCACGCTGGGATTTTATCTGGCTTGAGCTCACACAAGTCTTATTCCTTGCTCCTTAACAGTTGTAGTCTCTGTGTAATTGCCGTCTACTGCAAGAAGAACCTCTCAGATGAGGCTTGAGACCTATGTGTATGGTAGTAGGTTATTAGGAATTGATTTAGTACTATGTCCAGTTAGCAGAATAATATTAGTAGGTTCTTTCTTTCTTTCTTTTTTTTTTTTTTTGGTTTTTCGAGACAGGGTTTCTCTGTAGCTTTGAAGCCTATCCTGGAACTAGCTCTTGTAGACCAGGCTGTTCTCGAACTCACAGAGATCCGCCTGCCTCTGCCTCCCGAGTGCTGGGATTAAAGGCGTGCGCCACCACCGCCCGGCTTAGTAGGTTCTTTCTTAGTGCCTATTCTATCTAACCACAAATTCTTGTCCACAGTAGCAGCGTCCAGGTATGGGTTCCATCTTAAATTCTTAAATTGAATCAGAAGGTGATAATTACTTCCATGAGAGTAAGTGCCACTGTCACACCAGTGTCCTGCTAGGCTGGTTATTATTGTAGGCCACAGAGTTAACAACAGCTAGGTAAGATTGGTAATGACTCTTCCCCTTGGTAACAAGCGTAGCACCTTCAGCACTGTGAAAGCTAGCCTGTAAGGGTAGAGGTTTTTCAGTTTTCTCTTTAGTTTCTTTTGTCTCTCAGGGTCTATCTGGGAAATTGAAGGTAGCAATGATTTGAAATATTTCCCAGTAGCACATTAATTACACAGGCTGAGGCCTTACATTTAGGTCTTTTCTCCACCTCTTTTTGTTCGTTTGTTTCCCTGTGATGCTCTGGTTGTCCTAGAACTCACTCTATAAAGATCCTCTTGCCTCCGCCTTCCAAGTGCTGGGCTTAAAAACATGTGCCACCACCACCTGAGTGTCTCTTTACCTACTTAAGGTTGGTTTTGTTTGTGTGCTGTGGGAAATTGGAGTCAAATTGAAATCTACATTTATATACCCAGTTTTTCCAGGACAGTTTATTGAAGATGATGCCCTTTCTCTATTGTTAGTTTTTAGTGCCTTGGTTAAGAATCAGTCTCCTGTAGTTTACTTAAAGATTCTACTCTGTTCCATTGATCTGTCTGTTTTTATGTCAATACCTGTGTTATTTTGTGAGTCTATATATCTTGAAGTCAGGCATTGTGATACCTCAAGTTTTACTCTTTTTATTCAAGATTTCTCTAGCTATTCAGTTTTTTTCCTTCCATGTACATTTTAAGATTATATTTGTTACTGTTATATTAATTTCCTTCTAAGAAATAATCTGAGGAAGGCAGGGGTTTTTTGATTCATGATTTAAGAAAGGTATTGTTTGGGTTAAGACCATACCATAGCTCCTGGCATCCATATATCCAAAGGGACTGGAATGTTTGGGTGGAAGTTCCATCCCAAGTCCTCTCCTATGGGAGTTGCCTCAGTCCAGACTCCACCTCTGAGAAAGCCTGCCAAACGATGATCCCTCCTCAGAGATGTTCAAGACTACTCCCACAGGGTATATAAATTGTACCCCAGAGAACAAACATGTGGTTTTCTGGTCTTTCTTCCCCATCTCCTCTCAGGGGGTTAGAAGGCCACCAGGAGTGTAGGTATCTATTAAACCTGGGTTTTTTCTAATTTGGTTTGATTTGGTCTGATTTGGATTATTGTGTCAGTAGAGAAGTTTATTGGGGTGCAGAGACTTCAGGTATCTCAGTTAGTTTTCTATTGCTGTGAAGAGACACCATGACCAAGGCAACTCTTATAAAGGGAAGCAATTAATTGACAACTTACTTCCAATTTGAGAGGTTTAATCCATTATCATCATGGCAGCAAGCAGGCAGGCATGGTGCTGGAGAAGTAGCTGAGAGCTTTATATCCTGATCCTCAGGCAGCAGGCAGAGAAGGGGTAGGGTAGGCTCTGGGCATGGCACGGGCTTTTGAAACTTAAAAGCCTACCCTCAATGACACGTTTCCTCTAACAAAGACACACCTCCTAATCCTGCTAAGCAGATCAACTGGGGACTGAACAAACATATGTGCCTGAGGTGGGGGCAATCTTATTCAAACTACCACAGAATCTAGTGTGGCAGGGCAGGCCAGGCAACAGGAATGTTATCAAACTGAATCTTGACTTTAGTCAAGAAGCACCTAGAGACAATGAGATGTTCAACTTGCTTTCTCCTTTCTATTCTATTCTGGACTCCTGCCTATGACACGATACCATCCACAGTCAGGGTGGTACCTTTCTGGAAGCAACCTTATAGATTAACCCAGAACTTTGTTTCCATGTGATTTGAAACCCAGTTGACCATGACATTTAACCATTTAATCAACTCCACATCTTGTCAGCTTGACATTCAGACATATCACTATAAGGGCTGGAGAGATGGCTCATCAGTTAAGGCACTTATTATTCTTGCACAGGACCCAGATTTAATTCTCAGCACCTACATGGTGGCTCATAACCACCTGTAACTCTAGTTCCAGGAGATCTGATTCCCTTTTCTGACATACATATGAGCAAAACACCTATAAACAAAAAATAAATCAAAACCATATCACAATAAATAATTTTATTCCACCCTTTACTCCTAAAGTCTCATTTTCATCTAATAATATGAACTGCATTATGTTTATTTCTAAATAGCACCATAACTTTCAGTTGTTCCAACTCCATTCTAAGGTTTCTTCTTGAGGGAGGTAATTTAACTGTGAGTCCCTGTAAAGTCATAACTGAATCACATTTTTTTCAGTAATAATGGCACAGAGCAAATATTCTCATTCCCTAAAGGAGGAATGGGTTCATAGCAAGGAAAGTTCAGATCAAAGCAAGTGTGTCTAGCAGGGTAGATGCCAAATGTTGCAGTTCTATGCCTGGCGTCAGGGGCTCCTGTTGGATTCATCTCAGCATTAAAGGGTTTGGGCAGACCCACTCTAGTTCTGCTTCCTGCAGCATACAGAGCCCCTGTCTTGGACTGGATGGCTTCTGTGTCTTTAGCTTTCTTTAGTAGATGTTGCATGTTTTTGGCATCTCCAACATCCTGGGGTCTCCATTACAACTTAGGCTTCACCTTCAAACTGCATTCAGTGGCTTCTCAGGGCCTCCTTGCAGGGGTCCCACCCCTGCCTCACAATGCCTGGCCATCTTACATCTTGCCTGCCTGCAATAGCAGTATAAGTGGAGTGTGCTGCCAGTTTGAGATGGGGCCTGAAGGCCGTGGACCATACTTGAATTAGCCTTTGTGTGTGGACACAGGGCTGGGGTGATGTATACTTCCCATGGCAGCTGTTTTTGAGCAAGAGTGGCATTTTCAGTTTAGGCTCCCTTCTTTAGAATGAGTTTGCATTTCTCTGGAGTTTTCCATAGGTGGACTCTTGTCCTCTTGGTTCCTTTCCTATACAGAGTGCTCTATCTATCTATCTATCTATCTATCTATCTATCTATCTATCTATCTATCTATCTATCTATCTATCTACCTACCTATCTATCATCTATCTATCTATCTATCTATCTATCTATCTATCTATCTATCTATCTATCTATCTATCTATATTTATTGTGCTTTAACACCTGTACAGCTGCTTTCTCAGCAGCCTTGTCTGTAACTTCATATGCATTCCTTTTCCCACCAGCAGCACATTTCCCATATCTTTCTGCTCTATCTGTTGCTCTCATTAATAGACTTATCCATGAACGGTCAGTAGTAATCACACCGCAGTTCTCATGCTGACTTGTGTTCACTTTAAATTCATTCCTACTCAAGGTTTCAGGACATAGACAAAATGCAGCAGATTCTTTGCCAAAATGTAACATGAGGTCTTTAGCTCAGTTCCTTACAGAGTTCTTATTGACATAAAATCTCTTGGGGCTGGAGAGATGGATAGATGGCACTGGCTGCTCTTCCATAGTTCCCAGGTTCAGTTCTAGCACCCACATGAAAACTCACAACTGTCTGTAATTCCTGTTTCAGGGGTTCCAATACCCTCACACTGACATACATGTAGGCAAAATACAGATAAAAAACCCCCTTACCTCCTTCATACAGTCCACCATATACTAATTACACAGTCTTATTCTGGTCATACATGGTTCCTTTCACTCTAGACATTTGGATAAATAATGTAATTTCTGTCATCAGAGAGGCGTTATCCAGCAACTGATGGAAACAGATGAGACCCACAGCCAAACATTAGTTGGAGTTTGGGGAATCCTGCAGAAGAGTGAGAAGAAAGGATTGTAGGAGCCAGAAGGGTCAAAGACACAACAAGAAAACTCAGAGAATCAGCTAACCTGGGCTCATAGGGGCTCACAGACACTGAGCTGACAACCAGGGAGTCTGCATGGGACTGACCTAGGCCCTCATCATATATGTAACAGTTGTGTAGCTTGGCCCTCTTGTGGGACCCCTAACAGCGGGAACAGGGGCTGGCTCCCACTCTTTTACTGGCTTTTGGGACCCTGTTCCTCATTGTGGGTCACCTGCACCAGCCTTAATACATAGGGAGGTGTTTAGTTTTATTGCAACTTGGTATGTTGATACTTATGGGAGGCCTGCCCTTTCTTAAACAAAAATGGAGGAGGAGTGGATTGGGGTGTGGGAACAGAAGGCAGAATGGTGGGGGGGAGAGGAACTGGAAGGAGAGGGAGGAGAAACTTCAGCTGGGAGCTAAAACAAATTAATAAATTTTGTTTTTTATTTATTTGAACAGGCAATACTCATACCAGAACATTTATGTTTCCTTAATTTTTTTTTCAGCTTCTGTCCATTTTCTTTGGTAGAGTGCCTTGCATTCTTTAATACTTTAACTTAAAGGTTATTAACAATTTAGGGCAGGAAAGGTTTATTTTCAGCTCCTGCTTTCAGAGTTTAGTCTATCTTGGTGGGACAGGAATGAGGGAACAGCTACATGGTAGCTGCCAGGTTTGTTCACAAAGCTGCTGATCCAAGAAGCAAAGAGCAGGGATGAAAAGCAGGACCAGACTGTAACCTTTAAAACCAACTCCCAGTGACCCACATGACTGCCAGGTTCTACAGTCTTGTAGAACATCTGTAGGTGTTTGGACACATGAGCTTGTGTGGGATATTAATGTCCAGACTTGTAACAGGCATCGTTATAACAAAACCCTTCTTGACTTGGTTCAGAGGAAATGATAGTATCACTTCTCCTTCCTATTTCTTCTCAGTTAGTTTAAATGATGGTTTGAACAAGAACTATTTTGTTTGCTGATAATGTCTTTAAATCCTACTAGCATAGTTATTTTGTTAAATGTTCTGTAAATATTTGTTGAACATACTGTTACTGATTTAAAGAGATATCAACTCATTTCTGTTTTCTCTGTACCTTAATTTGTTTTTCTTAGTTAACATGTTTCCATGGAAGTTCTCCTAGGATGTGGACCTTCTTTCTTTTAGGTTGTCTGGTGCTCTGTCTGTCCCCAAATAGCTGCTAAGAACATTTTTAAAATGCATTTGGAAATTTCCTGTATTATTATGAAAATATGTGAGCATTTTGTTTTCTGTTTTTTATATTATTATATTTGTTAAATAATGAAAAGATGTCTAAAAGTGCTTCCTATGGCATCAAATAGACTTTTGATTTAACACTTGTGATTAACATTTCGGCTATTCCTCATTTGACATTGTTTGAAGTCTGCGTGGTAGCCTGTTTATACCCCTGCAAAAACTGTTCTGTGATATGAGGACTGAACATAGTTTTTAGATATTGTCAGCAACATATGAAATGAACACAAATGTGATGAAGCAAAAATTGGAAATTGCTCACATTTATCAGGCTGTCTATTGATGTTATTTGCTGAAAACATTAGGACCCTGTACTCACAAATAAGCACTAGGGAAACCAGGAAGGTTAAACACACAGCCTCGTCTCTTCAAAGGAAAGGCATGTTTACCTGCTTTCCACCGAGAAAGCTGGGAATTGGTATACTTTATAACCTAGTGATTTTTTGCTCTCTGTAGGGCCATGCTTCACCTAAATACCCCAGGCTATCATGTTTGCCACAGTCATTCTCCATAGACCCTTAGCCAGTTTTTTTTGTTTGTTTATTTTTGTTTTTCTAGACAGAGTTTCTCTGTTTATCTTTAGCTGTACTGGAACTCACTTTGCAGACAGGGTGGTCTCGAACTCACAGAGATCCCCCTGCCTCTGCCTCACAATTGCTGAAATTAAAGGTGTGCACCACCACCACCGGGCTTCATAGACTCTTAATCTTGAGCATCGTTTCTGAGTCAACAGAAACCATCTTTGTGGAAGAGCCTGTATGTGCTTTGTAAAGAGTGTCACTGTAAGCTTGTCTTAATAGGATTTGGTTAATTATCAGCAGGAGACTTTTTTCCCCTCAAATTATTCTGTGCTGAAATACGGCTAAAATAAACTGCTTGAAGTCAGAATCTAGAATTTTGAACCAACACTGGCTAAGTTGCATTGAACCTGATTTCCTTCTTGCCTTAAGAAGATCATTCTCTGCCAGTCCTAGTGTTTCCAGAGATCCCCACAGTTGTTATCATTAAATACAAATGTTTTATTTATCTATGTTAGAGATGAAGTAAAATAAGAGTATCATTTCCTCTTAGTTTTAGTGTATTTTCTAAATTGCTGCATGCTACAGCAAAAACACACGTAATTCAGAAAGTGGTTGCCTTTGTGATGAGATCTGCAGATGCATATCCACCTTCCACTAACTGTGGAAAAGCATAGGTGAGTGGCTAGGAATCCAAAGCTGTACAGATCTGTGAAGATGATTATAGGTGTCTGATCCAATTCTGAAGAAAATCCCAATGTAAGTGAAGTAGGCTTTACTTTATAATGTGTCAGTGAGAATGGCTAGACATTTTTTACTTACAATGTTTATAAGTATTTAAATTTCACAAAGTACTGAAATTCAGAATTCTAGGAGATACTTGTTACAGTTTGTAATAAATTCATGTATTATACAACATTTAGACCATATGTATTATTTATGTATATAACAGGCATCTCAGAGTTATGTTGACGAATGTTCTATGGACGGACTTAGGACGAAAATTCAGAAAGACCCTACCTAGAAATGATGCTAATTTATGTGATACCAGCAAGGTGCAATCAGAGTCATTGCCTTCGACATCTGTTGACAGCGTAGAGACATGTCAGAAATTAGACCCTCTTCACCAAAGCCTTAATTTATCTGAAAGGTATGTTACTTGGTATTGATTTTGTTCAATTTACTCCATGTGAAATAGCATAAATCCAATATTCTTGAAAACAAGGTTTTTGGAAATGATGTTGAAGACTGATGCTTATGAGTACGCTCTACTCTAGAACAAGCCTTAGTTTTCCACCCCGATTTTCAGTTAAGTGATGGTTCTGTACTTTACTAAAGGGATTGACAAGGTATTCAAAAAGGTTTCTTATTCCATTTAACTTATCTGCTTTATGATTAATGTATGTATTATAGGAATTTATTATATAAAAGATAACATGTATACATATTTGAATATATGTGCATATTCATGTTTGCTTGCATATATTTCTTATTTTTTACCTTTTACTTTATGTGAATTTTTTAAAAGTTTAAATTTTTTTAAAACAATCTTTTCTTATTTTACAATCCAGTTTCAGTTCCTACTCCCACCATTCCTCCCACTTCCCCCACCTTCCCCCCACCCTACTCCCCATCCACTCCTCAGAGAGGGGAGTCAACAAAGTCTAGCATATCACTTTCAGGCAGGTTTTACTTTTTACTTTAAGAACCTTTTTTTAGAAGTTCACATGTATACTGTGTTTGCATCTTTTCTCCACTCTTTTTATACCCTCCAAACACATTCAGGTTCTACCTACTTCCTCTCAAATTTATGTCTTCTTTTTCTATGATTATTGTCGCATACATACATACATACATACATACATACATACATATTTATTTATGGATACATATATAAATACAACTTAACAAGTTCTTTTTGTGTGCTCATATGGATATTTTTTAGGAGTGACCACTTTGTGGATCCTGAGGAAGATTAATTCTCCCTCTGTTGGCAGTCATTAATTGCTTGTAGCTCTTCATCTAGGGGTGGGGACCCTGTTCAGGTTTAGTTTAGGCAGCTATATTGTTGAGATTGCACTAGTGCAGCTTCCCTGTTATATACAGAAGATGCTATCTTGCAGCAGAAGTTCTGATCCTCTGGCTCTTAGAGCCTTTCTGCTTCTTCAATGTGATGTTCCTTGAGCCTTAGGTATAGGGGTTGTATTATTGTACATGTATCAGTTGTGGCTGGGTACTTGGTGCTCAGTTGTTCTCTGCATTTTGATCAGTTTTAGCTTTTTGTAATGGCCTGTGTCTGCTGCAAAAAGAAGCTTGTCTGATGAGGAATAAGAACTACACTCATCTATAAGGCCATAAGGATAAGGATTAAGAAGGCAGTTAGAGATTATACTAGTCTGTGGGAAGAGTCAGGAGTAGATTCTCTCCTCTAGGTTCTATGACTTAACTAGCTTAGTTGCCTAGGTTTGCAGTAGCAGACATGGATTCCCTCTTATTAAATAAGAGTCCAGTTTGGGGGCTGTTGTTTACTCCCAAGATAAAATGCCACTGTTGGATCCTTAGGGGAACCTTATAATGTTGGTCACTGTTGTGGTTCACAGGCTTTACGGCTGGATAAGACTATTGCTTCTCTCCCTTGACAGATTGCACAGCACTTCAGATGCTATGAGACTAGTCTTCAGGGAGAAGGCTTCCAGGTCAGATCCTGGCTCCGAAGTGCATGGTGTCTTCAGCAATAGGGTCTTACCTTCAAATTCTGGAAGGCAGCCAGGGCAATGGCAATAGCCTATATTGTTTTGAAATCTCTTGGACTCTCTTGGTCAACAGTTTGAAGAGAGTTTCCCATGCCAGTACTGGATCTGTCTACCTACCTATCTACTTTTTTATTTGAATATTATCTCTATATATTTACATATACACAATTTGATTAACCATCAAACAATATGTTTACCTGTGGCTTTTTCAAACATCCATAGTATTGTCTACCTCCCTTACCTTTTCTGTATTGCTATCCCTTCCACTGTGATAGTTCCAGTTCCCCCCATTTTCCCCATTTCCCCTTCCGGAGCATAGCCCCTGTGCTCTGCTACTTCTCTTTCCAGAGCTCTTCCACCACTGTGATCCCTTTTTATTTTTTTGTTTTCTAAATTTTTAGCATGTATTTTAAATATAATTTAATCTGGATCCTCACTACTTTTGTTTTTGTGAGCAGTCTTATATTTTACAAACATTGATTTGGTACAAGAAATGATATGAAAATATAACTTTCATATTTAATATAATAGATATTCAGCTTAATTTTTAAAAGTAACAAGACATGGTGGGAATGCAAGCTGGTACAACCCCTTTGCATGTCAGTGTGGTGGTTTCTCAGAAAATTAGGAAACAACCTTTATCAAGACCCAGCAATACCACCTTTTGTTATATATCCAAAGGATGCTCAATCGTGCCACAAGGAAATGTGCTCAACTATGTTCATAGCAGCTTTGTTTGTCATCGCCAGAACCTGGAAACAACCTGAATGCCCCTCTACCGAAGAATGGATAAGGAAAATGTGGTACATTTACACAATGGAGTACTACACAGCAGTAAAAAATAACGACAGCTTGAATTTTGCAGGAAAATGGATGGAGATAGAAAACATTATTTTGAGTGAGGTAATCCAGACACAGAAAGACAATTATCACATGTACTCACTCATAGGTAGTTTTTAAACATAAAACAAAGAAAGCCAGCCTACAAGCCACATTCCCAGAGAACTTAGACAACAATGCGGACACTAAGAGAGATTTACATAGATCTAATCTACATGGGAAGTAGAAAGTAGAAAAAGACAAGATCTCCTGAGTAAATTGGGAGCTTGGGAACCTTGGGGGAGGATTGAAGGGAGTGGTGAGAGGCAGGGAGGGGAGCAAAGAAAAATGTAGAGCTCAATAAATATCAATAAAAAATTATACAAAAAAGTAACAAGACAAAACTGTGTTTTGAAAAAAAATTTTTATTTGTGTGTATGTACATATACCAAAACAGCCATCTGAATAAAGTGTTGGCTCTCTTGGAGCTGGAGTTGCAGATAGTGTGATCCACTGTGTGGGCGCTGGGAACTAACTCTAGCTGTCTGCAAGAGCAGCAAGGTCTCAGCCACTGAGCTGTATCTCCAGCCTCCTATTTTTTAAATTGTGTGTAGGGTTTGGTGCTAAAAAGTAGGAATTAGTAGGAGTTTATAAACTACAATATAATACTTTATATTTCCATTTACAGTTTTAGCTCTTAAATAAATAATTTTTAGGGTTAGCACATTGTTTAGAATCAGAATAGTTTACCCCTTGCCATGGTAGTGCTTTGATATTATTGTCTAGAATTGGAATTCTCTCTCTTTCTCTGTTTGGAGACAGCTTCTCATTATGTCCTCATTTTGTAACCCTGGCTGGCCTGGAACTCTAGAGACCAGGCTGGTCTTGAACTCACAAAGATCTGTCTGCCACTATGGTCTGTCATCTGGATGATAGCAAATACTTTAAGCTACAATCCAGATAAAGCTACTAACTTTAAGCAGTTAGTTTTTTAAAATTTAATTTTTTTTAAAAGAAAACAATCTTTTTCATTATACATACCAATCGAAGTTTCTACTCTCTCCATTCCTCCTATTCCCTCCACATAACCCCCTCTCCACTCTTCTGAGAGGGCAAGGCACATTTAAGCAGTTAGTTTTAAAAATAAAAATGATTCTTAAAACCTCTAAGCATAACTCTCTCTCCTCTCTTGCGCTCTCTCTCTCTCTCTCTCTCTCTCTCTCTCTCTCTCTCTCTCTCTCTCTCTCTCTCTCTCACACACACACACACACACACACATTAAATAAAGAACATTTGGGATTAGAAAGATGGCTGAGTAATTAAGAGCACTGGCTACTCTTTCAGAGGTCCTCTTTGGATCCTCAGCACCCATGTAGTGGCTTATAATTGTCACTCCAGTTCCAGGGGATCTGATGCCCTCTTCTGGCTTCAGTGGACACTGTGCACAGACATGTTGCACAACCATACATGCAGGCATATGCATAAAACAATAGCATAGTAAATTTAAAATGGAATTCTTTTAAAGGATAAAATCATGAAATGTTTACTGAGACTGTCCTAATAAATCGTATTTGATAGAAATTTAACTTTTTAAAACAGGATACAAAATAGTTCTGTATAAGTTTAAATTGGTTTATTCTTAGTGTTTTCATTTCTAGCATTAATCTTTTGAAATATTGAAAAAGTAATCTCTGAACAGTGCTGATATCTAATTAGAAGAATGACTTTAATGATATTTCTGACTGTTTTGGAAGGAAGCTTCAATTTTCCTCTAGATGACAACAAAATCATTAGTCCCCTCTACCGCCATACTTTCCCACAACTGTGTAGTGTTCTGTTCTTTCTGAAGTATAGTTTTCCCCAAGAATTGTTACCAACTAAATGATGTGTTCCTGAAGCCTTAGTGTAACATTCTTTTAAGATCTAGCTTTCTCCCCCTCTTCTCCTTCCCTCCCAAGTTCAATTCCTAGCATCCAGCTAATCTGTAGTGGCATTTCAACTGTATTTTAATAAGTAAAGACTGCCTGAAGATCTGAGAGTAAAACAATCCCACTGGTCAGCCTTATAGACCAGATTATAGTAACACACACCTTTAATCCCAGTAGCCATAATGGCACACACTTTTAATCCCAGCCCTAGAGAGGAATATAAGAAGGGGGAAGACAGCTCTCAGACACAGTCGCCCTCTGAGATTCCTGGAGGCAGGATCGCCATTTTTGGACTGAGGTCGAGGTAAGAGCCAGTGGCTGGCTGTTTTGCTTTTCAGATCTTCAGGTTGAACCCCAATTTCTGACCCCAAGTTTTTATTAATCATGCTTCACTAATCCAGTTCTCTTTTGCTAAGGTCTAGGTCAGCTAAGCTCAGACTTATTCCAAACTACAAACAATCTTTATTCTTAACTCATTCTTATATTTGTGTCACTTTGCTGTTTGAGAGAATGGCACACCCATACACCCAGTTCTACAAATTAGAGCTTGGGAATGGCCCTAAACTCCCCCCTCCCCCCGTTTTTTCATCTCTTACATCCCATCATTTACTATGTTAGTGATTTTGATTTCAAAATAAATCTATATTGAAATAATGTTTCATGTTTATTTCCAGTGCTCCAGTCTAATCCCTAATAATGTTGTGTCTTTATTATTATGATAGTAACTTGTTTGAGCTTCCTGGGCATACATACTTTTTCTTATGAAGTCATTATATTAATTAAAAAGTCAGACTTCTTGATACTCACTAGTTTATATCTGTCTACAGATCCACGTAACCGTCAAGGTAAAGTTGTAATTTGGCACTTTGGCTGTGTCTCCTCCATGTTTGGTTGTTGTTGAGGAACTGTTGATATCTCACTGAATGCCTTGTACCATTTCATACATTTTCTTCCTTTTTTTTTATCTTGTAAACAATCTCCTCTTCCACTTTTACTTATCTCCGCTGGTTCTGAACACTGAGTTTCATGTGTCTCTGACTGCCATCTTTTCATCCTGCTTGGTAGCCTATTCATCGGTGCACTCAGGTTTTGATTTTTTAGCTTCTTTGTATCCTTGGCAGTAAACTTTATGAGAATAGGGACTTCATTACATTTTATTTTTTTTCCTAGTGCAACACTAGGCATATACTAAATAATAAGTATTTGCTGAATAAAAAAACAATCACATCTTACCTGAGATATATTTTCAAAACCTTATTGATACATATTTTTCTCCATCAGAATGAATTTTTGGCTCTGTAATTTTGATGACAACCAGGAAAAGAATTTCTCAAATAAAGAAATTGGAGAATTCTTTTGGGTACGACTTTGGATAAATGTGTTCTCACTGTTTTCAGTAGGAGATTTGCGTCTCCTTCAGTTGGCCTGAAGTTTGACATGAGGACTTTTGCCTTATTTTCACTTTTACCCTGCTAGGACATATTATTTCAGAAAAATAAAAAGATAAAATTACTTTTGCTTTTAAATTTTGTTCTAAAGTTTAACTTTTAAATAAACAAAAATTACCTGTTCATTTACAGAAATGACTTTTTGGTAGAAATTTGCTTTCATTCTGGCATCTATCAACAGTGAATCAAATATATTATTTTTTTTAAAAAAATGTATTTTTTTCATGTGCATTGGTGTTTTACCTGCATATATGCTTGTGTGAGGGCATCAGATCTTGGAGTTACAGACAGTTATGAGCTGCCAAGTGGGTGCTGGGAATCGAAACCCAGGACCTCTGGATGAACAGTCAGTGCTCTTAACCACTGAGCCATCTCTCCAGCCCCGTACTTTGTCTTTTATGTAAGGACAGTTTGACCTTTTGATTTCCGGATAAGACTAATGGGACAAATAGAAAACACATGTTTAAAATCAGTGATTCTTCTGGTGTGTTTGGCTCTCTGAAAGACAGGACACTTTTCTGTGGGGCTTATTTCCACATGTGATTTGCATCTGTTTTCCTGGTGGAAAATTTCCAAGTGTTTATTAGCCTTGGTCAGCAGGAGCTAAGCGGGACACACACGGAGGAGGAACTTACTCCTGCTTTTGTTTATGACCAGCAGAGATTATTAGGGAAGTATAGGACATAATATATGCATATTCTTTTAAAGAGAGTTACTGATACTTGGAATGTATCTAAATTATATATTTATTATTTTTCTTAAATTATGCATTTGAAACAAAAAGTGCAATATATTTCAAATACTGTGATTACCTTATGATTTTTTTAGACCAGTAATATTCTAATTGTGTGATAATTTATTCACTTAAAAATTAGCTTTGCAAAAGGATGAAGAAATCTGTGTCTCTTGGGGTTGGGTCCATAGCTTAGTTGGTCTGCTTAGTGTCTGCCGTGTGAGCATGAGGACCTGATTTTGATCCCAGCACCTGTGTAAAAAGTAGGAGGTAGTGGTGTGTGTTTCCAGTCCTAGCACTGGCCAGCCACAAATAGGAGGAGCACTGGGGCTCACTGGCCAGCCAGCCTGGCCTAATTGGCAAGCCCTAGGTCCCAAGTGAGGGACTTTGTACAAAAAATAGTGTACAGCTCCCGAGGAACAGTACCCATGGTCGTGTTCTGTCCTCCACATGCACACACTTGTACACATATGCACACATTCTCACCCAACATGTATTCACCTGTACATGAACACATACATATACCTATACCCACACCCACACCCCCTACACCTCCTCCGGGGGCGGGGGGGAAGATCTGCGAATCTTCTAAAGTTACAGACCAGTGAGATGGCTGTTGGGTAAAAGCACTCTGTGTGCAAGCTTGACAACCTGAGTTTAATGTCTATAATTCACAGCAGAAGACTGGAACTAACTCCCAAAAGCTGTCCTCTGACCTACATACCCATGCTCTGGTATGTGCACACACATATGTAATAATAATAAATAAATGTTTTAGAAAAAGAAAATAGAAATAAAAAACTAATAATTCTTATATACTTTAAGATGCTGATTTAGAAGGTATAGTTTGAATTATGTCATCTGAGAGATGAGATTATGATGTCCTTATTAAACATGTCACATACTACACTTTTAGGATGATATGAATGTAAATTATAGAAAAATGAAATTGGATTAGCCATGTAAGTTTTTATTATATTGTAACTATATTAGCAGGTCTAATTACTGTTTTTCAATAAATTTTGTTTTTTAAAAAATGGCTGTTGAAATGACTTTCATATTAATATATCATTAGTTTTTTAATGTCTCCCTATGTTTGGTAAATATTTGAACCTCATAGTTACCTTGTTATACTTAAGCTATACAGTAACAGTCACGAGGATATGCCTGCCATGGAGTCATTAGAAGCTGGCACAGCTTTCTCAATACACTTGTTTCTCAATATTCGTTTCTGCTTTGGTTTGCTATATTTTTTTTCTGAAGTGTAATCATTGTTGTCTCATATTACTTACTAATACTATTTACATATTCAGGAAAACAAATTGGATATAGCGTATGGCATGACAACTTTCATTCCTTCGTTCCAGGTTGAGATTGGTTGTAAAACTTCTGAACTTCTTGAAATACAAGGTAGCTCTGAATAATAGCGACAGTACTAATTTATAGAGTTGTAATCCCAAAGACATTTAGCTGCTATGAATTTAGTCTATATTCTCTCACACAAAGCTCCTTTTTTTCTTAAGGTGTCCAAAGTGGATTTTTATCCATAGATGATAGAAGGTATTGGACAATGACTATGAATTCTGAAGAGTTGAGTAAATGACCATAGTCATTGCTATGTGTAAGTTACACTTACTTTTCAAAAGGTTGGATTTTTATCAAGGTTGCAGAGTCTAATAGTTATCAAAATTAACATTGACCAAGACTTCAATAACATGAAAATTCAGCTGAGTTTCCATTTACTTTGAGTGTATATGCTAGCAGTTGTGCTAATTGCTTTGTCTACTGTTTTGTTTAATTGTCACTGTCAAAGGTAGACACTCTGCCCATGTTAGAGATGAAGTGATGAGTGCTCAGAAACAGAAATCTGGGTAAGTAACTCTCCTAAAAGAAGTGTTACTTGGTGGTGGAATCAGATTCCTGCCCTATGTGTGAGCATTCACAGCCTGAGCTCATAATTCCTGTGCCATGGAACCTTTCTTTACCCTTTCACCCTCCCGAATCTTAATGTTCTTATCTGCAGTAAAATCGGAATTGGGCTTTACTACATATTTTATATGTTACTTAGTTCATTAATCTTTGGTGTTCTACTTATTCTTTATTTTGTTCATAGTAGTAGAGTGCTTTCTAGTTGAAAAACAAAGTGTTAGGGGCATGTCAGGTTATGCCTTGAACCTTTGACAGCTTTGGGGACCTTCAAGGTCTGCAGTACCTCAGGAAATGCAACTTGTAGTGCTTGGTGTCTTACCTTCTAAATTTTTGTTTGAATGTTGGTTTTTCTGTTCTAGGAAGGAATTCTGAGTTTGTTATTTGATTTACATTTCATACTCAGCTTACATTTGTTTATCTTTTCAAATTTTCAGTTTCCCTTTTCTGATTTTTCTCTTTCTTTAAACTCTCCTAACACAACAAGTAACACGAGAGTGGGATGTGAGGGCCTCTGGCTGCAGCCTCAGTTACACCGTCATCCACCAGGGTTCATCTGGTGGGTCTGCTCCTTCCTTCCCACTCCATGAGTGTCCCTCCTGGGGCTGCCAGATCCATCTCCCTCACAGCGGTGGAGTGGTCAGCTGACATGGATGGGTTGGGGTATATGAATAGCTCTGCTTCCGTGCCAGAGACTCCTAACAATCTGAAGGAATTGGACAGTCATTCATTATTCAAAAGAACATTCTAAGCAATATTTTTTCCTTGCTGATTTTTTTAGGCCAGTTTATCATTTTCAGCATTGTTTAGTACTAAAATTCTTTGTATATAACCCCTTTATTTTAGGAAAAAAATGCTTAATTTAGGTACTGAACACTTGAAGACACCTTTAAATTATGCTATTGTTAGATACTTAAACAGAGGTAAGAAATGGTAGTTGGCATTTCTTTTTTTTTTTAAAGATTTATTTATTATGAACATAGTGTTCTGCCTGCATGTATGTCAGCATACCCGAAGAGGGCACCAGATCTCAATATAGATGACTGTGAGCCACCATGTGGTTGCTGGGAATTGAACTGGACCTCTGGAAGAGCAGTCAGTGCTCTTAATCCTCTGTGCCATCTCTCTAGCCCCCATTGTAACTGTTTTAAAAAATGGTGGTTGTACTAGAAATAGATATTCAAGGATTTCCTGAAGTACCTACCTGGAGAAGTACTTAGTTACCCATAACCCACTGTTACAGAATGAAAGAAGCAATGCCCAAAGACAAGGCAGCCAGGGAAGAGCTACTTAGAAGACTTGGGAGGTTGGGTTTCTCAGTGTTTAAAATAGAAAACTAATTTATAGTTAGTATTTGTGGCTGATTTTGTTTGTCATTATTTATGCGTATGTGTGAATGATGTGTGAGGACTGCTCATGTGCACATACTACAGCACATCTGTCGAGCTTGGAGGGCAACGTTGATGTCAGATCTGGAAATTGAGCTCGGGTTGCCAAGCCATCTCACTAGTCCTAAAGTTCTAAGGTCCCGCATCTTTTTGAAAAAGAAATTAATTAATTAATTAGTTTAAAAAAACCCTATCTTTTCTCATTTTACATACCAGTTCCAGTTCCCATTCCCTCCCCTCCTGCTCCCTCCACCTTCCCCCACCTTCCTCCCTCCCATCTCCCATCCACTTCTCAGAGAGGCTAAGGCTTCCCATGGGGAGTCAACAAAGTAGCACACTGCTTTGAGGCAGGACCAAGAACCAACCCACTATATCTAGGCTGAGCAAGGTATCCCTCCAAAGAGAATGGGTTCCAAAAAGCCAGAACAAACAGTAGGGATAAATCCTGGTCTGACTGCCAGTGGCCCCACAGTCGGCCCCCACCATACAACTGTCACCCACATTCAGAGGGCCCAGTTTGGTCCTATGCTGCTTCCTTCGCAGTTAGGCCGGAGTTGGTGAGCTCTCATTAGCTCAGGTAAACTGTTTCAGGGGTATCCCTATCATGGTCTTGAAGGTCTTGCATCTTATAAGGTCTGGATATAGTGAAAGGAGCACAGTGTCTTTACATAGTAAAAGTAAATAGTACTTCTGAATATTCAACAAAATTCAGTGAAGTTGACCTTTTTAATTGAGCAAAAGTACTTAATCCTTTTCAAAATATATCCCTTATTTCCACAAAATATCAGCAAAGTATGTTAGCTACATATTTGTTATAGTTAAGAGGAGGTGGGGGCATCTGATAAAGGAGAAACAAGAGCACTTTACAAAATAATTATCCATTGATAACAAACACCTGTCTGTACTCCATACCCTGCTACTGGAGAGGCTGAAGCCAAATGGATTGACTCTCAAATGGGGGCCTGCTTGGACAACAAAATGAGAACATGTCTTAAAACAAAATAAAACAAACTAGTAGTTGGGGCTAGAAAGAAGGCTTAGTGTTTAAGAACTTTTGCTGCTCTTGCAAAGGACCCAGGTTTCGTTTCCAGTACCCACATCAAGTGTCTTACAACCATTTGTAACTTTAGATCCAAGGCAGCTGACTTTCCACTATACACAAGTAAAATAATTAAATACATATTTTAAAAATATTATAGCAAAACAAAATAAAAACTAAACAAACAGAAAACAACCAAACTTCCGCTGCCTCTAGCAAATGAAAATAATTGACTTGAAAAACTCAGTAGGGTCAAGTGTTTTCCCCCCACCCCATTGGAATCTGAGTAACCAAGCTGATTCTGCTCCTGGTTTTTGATTATGAAGGTACAAGACGTAAAGACGTACAGTATATGTGATATAGAGTCCACCAATTTAGAAAACTTTATTTAAAAACACACTATACATTTCTAAACATTTAACCTATCTGCTCACTCGCTGCTATTATAATATTAACATAAACATTGCTGTAAGTATGAGTACTGTTTCATTTGTGGAATGAAACATTCCACACTACTATGGATATAATCTGAAGGTTGTCTTTCTTATTGGACGTAGCATTCATCATTTGGTGATCACAAGTGTTATTCAAGGACCTTTCTGCTAAATGAAAACATAAATTTCATGGATTAATTTGTGGTGATATTTTTTAATAATTACTGAAAAAAAGCTTTTTTTGAGAAAAATTGGTTAACATTTAAGTACTGCCATAGTATCTGTTAGTAAAGTTAAAGATATAGTCACATGGTGATAATCTGTCCCATAATTTATAAGAAACAGTAGTTTTAAAAACAAAAGATTGTATCTACTCCAAATTTTGAGTTTCCATGTGTTGAATTCTGACTGTTACAATTCTAAAAGAGCTTACTTGAACTCAAGTGACAATGTTTGAAAATTCAACTTCATGGGGTACATATTTTTCTTTTCTTTTTCTACCCCCCCCCTCAAAAAAACCCTCTAGTACAGTACAGTGTTTGTCATTCTATGTGGCAGAATACCCAGAGTTATCTTGACGGATATCCTGCGAACGGAGTTAGGAAGAAAATACTTAAAGATCCCACCTATATCTGAGGCCAGTTTGAGTGGTACAGCCAGCCTGAAGTCAGATCAACTTTCTTCATCATCTGATGGCAGCTTAGAGTCTTGTCAGAATGTAAATCATCACAAGAGCTTTTTATCTGAAAGGTATGTCTAGTGGTAACTTTACTAAAATCTATATCTATTTATTCTCATGTACCTGATCTTTCCTCCCAGATACATTATTGTAAATGTAAGACAAATGTGCTTTAATGGCTGTTGTGACTTTCCCCCACTGGGTAGAATGGCTTTGGAAGCAGCAGTTTATGGCTCATAATCAGAATCAAAAGTCTATTCTTGTATTTTGAAAAAATGGATACAAACCCTGAATGAAGCTTTAGTTACCTGTTTTAGCATCATACATTTATTTGGTATAATGGAAATAATTCCACTTCTCCTTTTCTCTTCCTGTTTATCCTTCCACCTATCTGTCTGCACATTTCTCTGTGAATTCATATCTATCAACCCACTTGTCCTTTGTCTATCCATCCATCCGTCCATCCGTGTTTACTCATCATGCTTATACTAGGAAAACTGAACCTCGCTTTTAGTGCTCAGTAGATAATTATTGAACAAATTGGTGAAGACAATGCTATCAAGGATGATTTGCAGTAGCTGAATTCCTTTAACAAGCACAGCTTACTATACTACTTAAAAATAGAGTTAACAACGACAGCTTACTGTACTACTTTGTCAAAAAGGCTAGAAGATGCTCAATTAATGAATTCTACTGGATTTTTTTTTTGAGAGAGAATTTCTGTTCTGTAGCCCAGGTCTTGAACTTGTGACCCTTTGTCTTGAGTGCTGGGCTTACTGTGTACACCACCAAGTTTGACTTCTAGTTTTTTTAAAAATGTTTACTTGCTGTAGAATAGTCAAACTTACTTCCTGCTTTTAGTCTGTAGAATTCAGAGCTTTTGTGTCAGCGAAATTTCTTGTGGTAATAATGTTCCCCCTAAGTATCATCTTCAAGCTCATAATTTCACTGTAAACCTCAAACTTATGGTCCCCGTTAAAGACTTGTAACAAATTTTTTAACATTTTTTTTAACAACTTGTATCTTTTATTTCTTATGAACTTCTGAATTTTTCATATTTGTTTTCTGATTCTTGAAGTATCAAAAATAACTTTTGTAATTAGTCTCTGTTCTATTCCTTTCTGTTGCTGTGACGGGATCTTCTGGAAAAAGCTACTTAGGGGAAAAAGGTTTACTTTTAGTTCATAATTCCAGGTTATAGTCCATCATTGTGGGTAAGTCACAGTGACAGGGACTTGGAGCAGCTTATCACAGCACGTCCACAGGCCAGACCAGGGAAAATAAGTGCATGTATGTTCATGCATGCTCGCTTGTGTTCAGCTTATCACCCCACGTCCACAGTCAAGACCAGAGAAAAATAAACGCATGTATGCTCATGTGTGCTCATTTGTGCTCACTTGCTTGTGTTCAACTTGCTTTTCTTGCCCTTACATAGCTCAGGCCTATGGAATGGTGCCTTTCATAGCAGTTAACACCATTAAGACCATCTGCCACAAATGCGCCCACAGGCTTACCTAGAGTAAACAGGACTTCATTGAGACACTCTTCCCATTATTATTCTAGATTATATCAAATTGATAATTAAAGCTAGCCAGACAGTCTCTTCTAAAAATTTTTCCTTCTCCAATAAGTGTTTCAGTGTTGGGCTTGAGAGACGGCTCAGTGGTTAAGAGCACCTAGAGGATTTGGGTTTGGTTCCCAACACGCACATACAGTTCACAACCGTCCATAACTCTAGTTTCAGGGGATCAAATGCCCTCTACTGACTTTCGTGAACACCAGGCACTCAACTGGCACACAGACATACATGCAAGCAAAATACTCAAGCACATAAAATAAAACAAATATAACAAAAATTTAATTAAAACAGAATTTCAATATTATTATCCAGGTAGTAGATTGAATGTATAATTAGACATTTTAGAAATGCATTTATCACATTATTTTGCAAGTGAAACTTTCCTTCCCTCTTTTCTTAAAATGAGTCATTTTGAAAGGAGAATTCAGAGTACTTAGTGGGAATGTATTGACTTAGGGCTGTGCCATCCCTTCAGTAGATATGTCCCAATACAACTGTGTGATACAAGATGAAGACAGACTATACGGAACATAGGCATCTGTTGTAACCACCCTCTTCCCACTTCCTTTCAGCAGCAGGATGGGTATGTAGAAAGTATTTAGAGCTTCCCAGAGACAGTCTGTCCTAATTATTGTTATTGTTGGTCTGTCATTGTAAAGAACATGGGAACATGCTAGCCCTTGTTATATGGAGCATCAGTGCAAGCTCAGTTTGGGTGGAGGAGTGCAGGCTGTAGCCATAGAAACCAAGGTTTCCTCTGCATTCTTCTCACTGGTGCACGGCATGATGCATGTGAGCAAGTGTTATGTGAAGATTGAAAACTCTACTTTAGCCTTATCCTGCCAAGGATGATTACTACTCCTTGTTACAGACAACTGGAGTAGAAGTATGTGGGGAACAGAATAACCAGAAATCAAGAAGTGATCGGAAATACCAGTGATAAACAGGGACCTTAAATTACCTACTTTAGGTAGTGTATTTACTTACTCAGCATGGCAATTTTCATTGTTTTAACATATAAACCTTAATTACTACACTTTTTATTAGGTCTGGAGTAATTTTTACCTTACATTTATTCTAGCTAATCATTCTTTTTAATTCATTTAATTATTCCAATTATTCCTGTTTTCCCCAATTGTTATTATTATTCCTGTATTCCCAATTATTCCAGTTACTTCTGTTTTCCCTAATTCCCTCAAATTTATGCCCTCTTCTTTAATTATTATTATTTTGTATATTATACATATATACACACATATGTATGTATAAATGCAACCTGCTGATTCATTAGTCTTTCTTATTCATTTTTCACCCATTCATTTTTCTGTCATACATTACATCCTGACTGCAGTCATTAGTGTTTCTTTTGTGTACATATGTTTAGAGCTAGTGACATGAAATTGCATAACCTATAGTGGCTTATCCCTGAAAAACACTAAAGCTCTTTCTCTCAGCAGACATCAATTGCTTATAGCACTTCATCTGGGGAAGGATCTTGTGAGATTTCCGTTTTTCACATTAGCATTTGAACTGGTGGTTTATTTGTTCAGATCTAGTTTAGGCAGCCATATTGTTGAAATTCCATGGGTGCATCTTACCTGTCATATTGAGATGTCTTGCAGCAGCAGCAGTTCTAATCCTCTGGCTCTTCCAGCCTTTTGGCTTCCTTTTGTCATGTTCCTTGGGCCTTAGGTGTAGGGGTTGATTGTACATGCATCAGTAGCTTTTGGGCATCCCTTGTTTGTTCTCTGTCTTGTACCCTGTAAAGGTTTGTCACTTGTATTGGTTTAATACAATGCTGATTGGCCAGGAGCCAGGCAGGAAGTATACGCGGGATGACCAGAATAGGAGAATTCTGGGAAGAGGAAAGGCCCAGCCTGCAGTCATCACCTAGATGCAGAGGAAGCAAGATGAGAATGCCTCACTGATAAAGGTATCAAGTCACATGGCAAAAACACAGACAAGAATTATGGCTTAATGTAAGATATAAGAGTTAACAAGAAAGCCTGAGCTAATAGAGCAACCATTTTATAATTAATGTAGGTCTCTGTGTGGTTCTTTGGGACTGAATGGCTGCTGGACTAGGTGGGACAGAAACCACTGTCAACAAGTTTTGGCTTTGTACATGGTCTCTATCTGCTGCAAAAAGAAGCTTCTCTGATGAGGAGTGAGAACTACACTCATCTGTGGATATTAGGATAAACATTTAGAATGCAGTTAAAAATCATACTGGTTTAGGAAAATGGTAACAGTAGGTTAGGTTCCCTTCTAGGGTCTCTGACCTCACCAGCCATGGGTAACTTTTTGGAGAGACACCATTGCCTTTTAGACTTTTTCTCATGGAAAAACATTTTCTTTTTTCTTTGCTTTTCTTTCTTTCTTTCTTTCTTTCTTTCTTTCTTTCTTTCTTTCTTTCTTTCTTTCTTTCTTTCTTTCTTTCTTTCTTTCTTTCTTTCTCTTTTTAATGTGCACTGGTGTTTTGGCTGCATAGCTGTCTGTGTAAGGGTGTCAGGTGCCCTGGAACTGGAGTTGGTAGTTGTGGGCTGCCATGTGGCTGCTGGGAATTGAACCCAGGTCCTCTGGAAGAGCAGCCAAAGCTTCCAACCGCTGAGCCATCTCTCCAGCCCCCCCCCTTTTGTTTTTTCAAAATAGGGTTTCTCTGTAGCTTTGGAGCTTGTCCTGGAACTAGCTGTTGTAGAGTAGGCTAGCCTCAAACTTGCAAAGATCTGCCTGCCTTTGCCTCCCGAGTGCTGGGATTAAAGGCTTGCGCCACCACTGCCCGCAAAAAACATTTTCTAACTGATCAGAATTCATTGCTCATTTTGGCCTGTTTAGATTTCATTTCTTCATGACTCAGTCTTGATAGTTTGTCTGTGTTGAGGAATTTATAATTTTACCCCAGAGTTTTCCAGTTTGAGGAATATAGTAGTTTGTAATATCCTCACAATTCTTTTCATCTTAGATTTATCTGATGTATTATCTCTGTTTTAACTTCTTTTTTTTTAGTATTATTAAAAATTTCCACCTCCTCCTCTCCTCCCATTTCCCTCCCCGTCCCCCCTCCCCCTCCCTTTCCAGTCCAAAGAGCAGTCAGGGTTCCCTGCCCTGTGGGAAGTCCAAGGTCCTCCCCCCTCCATCCAGGTCTAGGAAGGTGTGCATCCAAACAGACTAGGCTTCCACAAAGCCAGTACATGCAGTAGAATCAAAACCCAGTGCCATTGTCCTTGGCTTCTCAGTCAGCCTTCTTTGTCAGCCACATTTAGAGAGTTCGGTTTAATCACATGCTTTATCATTCCCAGTCCAGCTGGCCTTGGTGAGCTCCCAGTAGATCAGCCCCACCGTCTCAATGGGTGGGCGCACCCCTCACGGTCCTGACTTCCTTGCTCATGTTCTCCCTCCTTCTGCACCTCATTTGGACCTTGGGAGCTCAGTCCAGTGCTCCAAAGTGGGTCTCTGTCTCTATCTCCATCCATTGTCAGATGAAGGTTCTATGGTGATATGCAAGATATTCATTAGTGTGGTTATCCTCTTGTATGTTGGAAGTAGACAAGATTGCCAGGCAAAAAGTGGGAGCTTGGGGGTGGGGGTGGGGTAGGAGTAAGGGGAGATGGGGAGAGAGAAGTGAGAAGGGGAATATGGGTAGAGCTTGGGAGAATGGGATGGTTGGAATGGTGGAAGGGTGGATATGGGAGCAGGGAAGTACATATCTTAATTAAGGGATCCATTTCAAGGTTGGCAAGAGATTTGACTCTAGAGGGGTTCCCCGGTGTCCAAGGAGATGTCCCCAGCTTGTTCCTTGAGCAGCTGAGGAGAGGGTGCCTGAACTGGCCCTATCCTATAGCCACTCTGTTTTAACTTCTAATTTTCATCTGTTTTAGTTTATCTAAGTGTACTTAAAAACTTGTCTGTTTATCTTTTCAAATAAAGAACTTTTAGTCTTGTTGATTATTTGTACTGTTTTTCTAGTTTAGGTTTCTGTTGAAATCTTTACTGTTTTTTCTTTCTGTTGTTATTATTCTCCCTTTTTCCCATTAATGCTTAACACTATATCATTTACTTAGTGATTTTTAAAATTATTAACCACTAGCGTACAAAATAATGGGTTTCATTGTGACATTTCATAAAGATATATTTTTATTTTTAATTATGTATGTGTGTGCACAAACATGTATATACATGGCTGCAGTTGGCCACGGAGGCCAGAGGTGTTGGATCAGAGTTATAGGTGGTTGTGAGCTGCCAAACTCCAATTAACTCTGGCCCTCTGGAGGAATTGAACTGAGTCCTCTGTAAGAGCAAGTATGTGATTTTTGTTTTGTTTTGTTTTGGTTTTTTGTTTTTTGAGACAGGGTTTCTCTGTAGCTTTGGAGCCTGTTCTGGAACTAGCTCTTGTAGACCAGGCTGGCCTCAAACTCACAGAGATCCGCCTGCCTCTGCCTCCTGAGTGCTGGGATTAAAGGCGTGGGCCACCTGGCCGAGTATGTGATCTTATTACTGAGCAATTTCTCTATTACTGTGAAATCTTTATATATATCATTATACTTTGCTCTTATTTGCCCCCCACCCCTTCCTGTCCTCTTTTGCTGTTTTCCTTCTTCCTTCAGATTATCTTTATTGCTTTCATGTCACATGTATTTTTTACCTTCTCCTGTCCCCCATAACTCCTCTTATATCTCTTTTTTCATTCTCATAGACCTTTTCCTACTTTTGTGTTCTGTATGTATTTATGCATCTATCGTGTGTATCTAAATGTAAGTCTAAATTCTTCATTTGAGAGAAAACGCAGTCTTTGTCTCTGTGTCTGCCTTACCATTTTCCTGTAAATGTCATAATTTTCACTGTTCTTTACAATAAAATTCTGTTGTGTTTATATATAACATTCTCTCCATGTATTTTTCTACTGATGGAATTTCAAGCTTGTTCTAATCCCAGCATTTTTTTGTGAATAGTGTAGCAATAACCTGGTGTGTTTAACTATTTTGTGATGTGCTTAGATGTCCTGTGGAATTGATCCAGGCACAGGGTGGCTCTATCTGTATGGTAGTTCAGTTTTTAATATTTTGAGTATCTTTCATACTCATTTCTGTAATGGCCAAATCAGATTGCACATGCACCAGCAATGTAAAAAGTTTCCCCCGTCCTTGTAACCTGGCCATCGTTTGTTTTCTTAATGATAGTGATTCCGACTTCGATGCATTGGCATCTTGCTGTATCTTTAACGTATGGTTCCTTGATAGACTTAAAGATCTTGAATACTGTGTTTGTTTGTTTGTTTTTGTGTTTCAAGACAGGGTTTCTCTTGTGTAGCCTTGACTGTCCTGGAATCTGCCCTGTAGACCAGGGTGGCCTCAAACTCATGGGCCACCAGCACTGGCATAAGATCTTGAGTACTTTTTAAAAAATGTGTAGGCTAATTATGTTTCTTCATTTGAGAACTATCTCTTTAATTTATTAGTTTATTAAGTGAATGATTTGTTTTATTTTAAAATTTTGTAGCTTTTTCTTTTATAGATTCTATATGTTAATCCCTATTTGATATATAATTGTTAAGTTTTTTTTTTCTGTTCAGTAGTTTGTTTCTTCAATTTGATGATGGTTTACAGAAGCCTAATTTCACGTAATCCTACTTGCCAATTTTTGAAAGTATTTCCTACGATATTGGAATTATTTTCAGAAAATCCTTGTCTATGCCTATGTCTTGAAGTGTTTTGCTCTCATAGTTTCAAGATTTTAATTTAGCTCTTGCTTTAAGGTCTTCCATCTGTTTGGACTTGTTGTTTGTGAAGGGTGAGAAATTTGGACATAGTTTCAGTTTTCTCAACACTATTTGTAGAAGAGGCTTTTCTCTAGTGTATGCTATTTTCACCTTTCTCAGAAACGAGGAGGCTGTAGCTGCAGAAGCTTCTTTGGATCATCTGTTCTCCCTTTCAGGTACTAACCAGGCTGGAGGTCAGAGGCTATGAGGAATGCTCAGGGGTGGCTGTTGGATCTTCTGTTTTTTTTTTCCATTAGTCTACATGTATGTTTTTCTGCTGTTGCCATGTGACTATGATTCTTTAGTGTAGTTTGAGATCGGGTATTAAGATATATCCAACATTGCTGTACAGGATTGGTTTCATTATTTTGAAGTCTTCTATGCTTCTATATGGATGTTAGGATTACTTTTTTTCTAATTTTATAAAGAATTTCTTGAAATTTTGATGAAGATTATATTAAATCTGTAGATTTCTTTCAGTGACATTATTCATTTTCACAGTATTAATCCTGCCCGTCCCTGAGGAAGCAGCCTCCCCAAGCTTCTAGTGTCTTGAGTTTCTACCGTGATTTATAGTTTTTATTTATAGAGTTAGGCTTGTTACAAAGTATTTGTTTAAAAGCTGTTGTGAATAGATTTTTGCCCCAACTTCTTTCTTTGCATTTTTATTGGTATGTACAAAAGCTACTGATCTTTGTATGTGATTTTACATCCTGCTATAGTGCTGAAAGTATTTGTCAACTTTGACTTTTCTGGAGGAATCTTCATACCTTAATGGTATTTTTTGCATTTGTGTGTGTGTATGATGTGTGTGCATATGTGTGTATTCATGCTCCTGTGTATGAGAGAGTGTGTGTATTCATATAGAGGGCACAGGTTGGTGTCAGGTGTCTTCCTCAGTAGCTCTCCGCTTTATATACTGAGGCATGCCCACCCGGTTTTACATGGGTTCTGGGACTCTTGCATGTGGGCACTGGGGACCTGGCCTCTGGTCCTCATGCCTTCTGCAATAAGCACTTTAACCAGGAGCCATCTGTCCAGTCCTACTGTAGGGTCTGTTATCTGTAACACCATCTTGTCTATAAGCAGGAATAATGAGCATTTAAAAATCAGTTTTATGTTTTAAATTTCTCCTGCAGTTTTTCTGTCTTGTTGCTTTTTATTTCATTTCAATTTAAAAAACCATTTAGATCACATTGTAGTTTTGTTTATAGTGCTTTGTGGTATTTTGCTGGGCAGTTAAAAAACAAAATACTTTGTTTTGCTTTAGGCTTTTATCTTTAGCAAATGAAACTTGCTACTATAGTGTTACTTATATGCTGTTAGCCTAAAGTTGATGGCTGAGGCTTCAGATTAAATAGAATGAATTGACTTAGTCAAAGATTGTTTGTTTGTTTGTTTGTTTATTTATTAAAAATTTCCACCGCCTCCCATTTCCCTCACACTCTCCCCACTACCCCTCCCCCTTGCTCTCTAGTTCTAAGAGAAGTCAGGGTGCCCTGCCCTGTGGGAAGTCCAAGCCCCCCCCCCCCATCCAGGTCTAGGAAGGTGTGCATCCAAACAGACTAGGTTCCCAAGAAGCCAGTACATGCAGTAGAATCAAAATCCAGTGTCATTATCATTGGCTTCTCAGTCCGCTCTCATTGTCAGCCACATTCAGAGAGTCCGGATTGATCACATGCTTATTCAGTCCCAGTCCAGCTGGCCTTGGTAAGTTCCCATTAGATTAGTTCCACCATCTCTGTGGGTGGACACACCCCTTGCGGTCCTGACTTCCTTGCTCATGTTCTCCCTCCTTCTGCTCTTCATCTGGGCCTTGGGAGCTCAGTCCAGTGCTATAATGTGGGTCTCTGTCTCTATCTCCATCCATCGCCAGATGAAGGTTCTATGGTGATATGCAAGATATTCATCAGTGTGGCTATGGGAGAAGGCCAGTTCAGGCACCCTCTCCTCTGCTGCCCACGGACCTAGCTGGGGAAATCCCCTTGGTCAGAGTTTTTTTGTAAGTTAAACTGACTAAGTCTTATTTTGAATATTTGAGATTTTAGTTTCCAAGTTCTAAGTAAAGAATATTACATTAAAGTAAGTATAAAGAGCTGAATAAGTGTAATCATAGCAATGACTGATCCTTTTACTATGATAGTACATTGGTAATATTTGGTTGCTATAGCTTTTGAATTTATAATTCATTTATTATATTTTCAATCATTTCTTATAGGTTATATTTTGCTCATCTTATATGTATCAGATTTGTGCATTTATTTTAAAAAGAAATATACTACAAAGATGCTATTTATGTTGTACTTTCTCCTGTTTTCCTTCTCTTTTAAATAATCCTCAGCTGAAATAGGTTTCAATTCTTCTAAACCAAGCTTTATATTTTCTTTTTGTTAAAAGTTCATTCTTATCATGGATAATTTGTTTTTCTTCTTTCTTTTCTTCTCCTTTTTTTGTGGGGGTGGGGAGAACAAGGTCTTTCAATGTAGTCCTGTCTGTCTTTTTTAATTATTTATTTATTATATACATAATATTCTATCTGTGTGTATGTCTGTAGGCCAGAAGAAGGCACCAGACCTCATTACAGATGGTTGTGAGCCACCATGTGGTTGCTGGGAATTGAACTCAGGACCTTTGGAAGAGTAGGCAATGCTCTTAATCACTGAGCCATCTCTCCAGCCCAGTCCTGTCTGTCTTGAAGCTCACTGTAGACCAGGATAGCTTTGAACTCACAGAGATCTTCTAGCCTCTGCGTCCTGAGTGCACCACTACACCAGGGCTAAAATTTGTTTTCCCCTCAATATTCTATTTTAGTTATCTTGCCTGAACCTTAGATTTTAAATAATTTTATATAATTTTTTAATATTTATTTATTATGTATACAATATTCTGTCTCTGGCACTCGGGAGGCGGAGGCAGGCGGATCTCTGAGTTCGAGGCCAGCCTGGTCTACAAGAGCTAGTTCCAGGACAGGCTTTAGAAACTACAGGGAAACCCTGTCTCGAAAAACAAAACAAAAAAACCAATATTCTGTCTCTGTGTATGCCTGAAGGCCAGAAGATGGCATCAAACCTCATTACAGATGGTTGTGAGCCACCATGTGGTTGCTGGGAATTGAACTCAGGACCTTTGGAAGAGCAGGCAAGTGCTCTTAACCACTGAGCCATCTCTCCAGCTCCTATAGATAAAATTTGTTAACACATTCCAAACTTTATTTTTTCTTAAGATTTGTTTTCGAACCATTTTGAAATATATTAACAATTAGCTTTGACTTATAATTATTACATACTGGTTGAATATCGGGGTATTTGTGTTGTTGAATTTTTACTTTTTGAGCTCTGACCTATCTAGTTCATGTAAGATTATTCTTTTCTCATTTTGCAGATACAGTGTGATAGCCTGTCTCTTCCCCAAAGACCTTTGGGATGTAAGGGTGAAATGGAAGTGAAAACTTTTCAGATCTGAGTTCAGTGGGTTTTTTGTTTGTTTGTTTGTTTTTCACGACTGGGTTTCTTTGTGTAGCCTTGGCTGTCCTAAAACTAGCTCTGTAGACCAGGCTGGCCTCAAACTCACAGAGATCCCTTGCCTCTGCTTCCTTAGTGCTGGAATTAAAGGCGTGTGCCACCACTACCCGGCATATGAACTTTTTTTCTATATTATATTTTTCTATATATTATTTTTTTCTATATTATATAGTATTACATGTAAGAATTTATTTTTAGCGTATTGAATTTTTATTTGAATTTGTGTCGGTGTCTTCTAAATTCATTTGAGTCTTATTAGAAATGAATTTAATACAATGCTGTTTTGCAGAGGCTCAAAACCAAGTAAGACAGATAACATTTCTGCAAAGAAGGCTCCGCATGTGAAAGAAAAGCACAGAGCTGATCGTGGCGTTCCTGTGACATCTCATACTCAGCTTGAAGGTTTGTGATAGCTGGAAAATGGAAATTAGAATTTTGCTTATTATTTACAGTAGTTTTGTTATGAATATTTTATAGTAATATGAAATGATATGCAAAAGTAAAGAGAAGTAGTTATCTAATACAAATAAAATTGCTGAACATCTATTTATATACCTAAGTGTATATTTCTTGCTCTACTTGCCAGTCCCAACAGTTAAATTTGAATATTACTTTTTGTCTTTTTAAGTGTGTATGGAGTAAAAGTATCTATGAAGTTATATTAATTTGGCTATTCAAATTGTATTCATGAATATTAATATTACTGTTATCTGGAATGTTATTATGCCCTTCCCATTGTCTAGTCTCTTGCTACAAAATGCATTGGTCAGAACTGCTTTAACTCTCAAGGGATTCCCACCTAATTCAGTTTAGCAAACATGAAGGCAAATACATCTCAGGCTTCTAAAATTCTTCTCAGGTCTCCTGATGTATATAATTAATAATATTCTGACTCCTTTTTATTTTTCTTTTAAGATTTAATTTTTTTAACCAAAATTTATGAAAACTTAGATTACTACCTTAGTCATTAGAGCTCTTTTGGATTGTTGATAATTTAAAACAAAGGGAGATACTCTGTTTTCTGAGTAATTTTGTAAATTATTCATGAGAAAAAAATTGTTCTTTAATCACACTGTGCAAAAATTTGTGTATTTCATTTCAAATATAACTGGATTCTCTTTGGTGTGTGTGTGTGTGTGTGTGTGTGTGTGTGTGTGTGTGTGTGATGTCTAAGGAAGGAAGAGAAGGGTTTTGGCTTTTCTTGTTTATCATTTTTTTGTCCTACTCCTCTAAACCCAGAGCTTTTAGTTTTTTCCTAGGCTGGCAGCCAGTAAGCCCCAGCAAGCTTCCTACCTTTACCCTCTTGGAGCTGGGGTTGCAGATGTATGCAAAACCATGTCTGACCTTTCAATGGGTTCTGGGATTAAGTTCATGTTCTTGTAGTTAGCTATCAAGTAATCTTAAATCATTTAATTCTCTCTCCAATGCCTACAATATTTTTTAGTAGACCTTGTAGAAGCGAAGGAAATCAGACTTGACTTCTATGCATACAAGAGGCTGACTGAGACTTTTTCAGGGCAGTTACTAGAGAAAGTGACTTTGTAGACACAGGTTTCCTGATAGCCACTGAGATTGTTAGTTTACAGTGGCTATGTGCACTGTGTGAAGCTTGGTAGTGTAGTGTTATTTATGTGCTTTAAGTCTGATTGTTAAGGCTTGAAGACTGACTAGAGTGAACTGACTTTATCAGAAGTATTCTGTAACTGAAACTGGATGAGTCTTATTTTGAATATTTGAGATTTTATGAGTAATGTGGTGTAGCTGGGGATACTGACTAGCTCCGCCTAGTCTAATTTTTGTTTTCTGTAGCTCTTTATCTCTTTTATCTTTTGTTTACTCTTTGTTTTAAATTTCTTCCACTCACTCATAACCACACAGACACGGCTGTTATTTTGTCATGAGCTTTTCTCTTAGGACTGCCTTGGCTCTAACTCAGACACTCCAGTAGGTTGTGCTACCAGTTTTACTTTATTCCAGGAACTTTTAAATTACTTTTGGATCAGTGGAATTAACGCCATATTATGAAAATGACCGCTTGCTGGTGGTGGTGCATGCCTTTAATACCAGCTCTCTGGGCAGAGGCAGGTGGATCTTTGTGAGACTGGGGACAGCCAAGGCTGTTACAAGACCATATTGCCAAAAGTAATATAAAGATTCAATATAATCCCCACCAAAATTCCAGTGACCTTCACAGCATGAAGAAAATTAATCCTAAGAAACAGAAAAGACAGTCAAACCAAAACCAAACAGGCAGAACTTGTAGGAGGCATCACAGTGTTTGACTTCAGATTGTAGTACAGACCCATAATCACAAACATTACATGTACTCCCACAGACAGACCCCCAGACCACTGGAATATAACCAGAGACCCAGAAATAAGCCCATGCAGCCTTAAAGAAAAATGAATTTGCCAGGATATTCTTGGATCTGTAGATTATTATATTAAAAGAAGGTATAAGGTCTCTTTGGTTTTAATTTGAATATTGTGTGTAGTTATGTGAGGGTGAGTGTGAATATCGGTCAGAAACTAGAAAGTAGGTTGGCTACAGGGATACTGGGGAGAGGAATTGGGGACAAGGATTGATGACAGAAACAAAAGTCTAATGAGTTCCATAACGAAACTCATTACTTTATATGCTACTTAGAACAATACAAAATAATAATAAGAAAATTAACAGGTGGTGGTGGTGCATACTTTTAATCCCAGCACTCTGAAGGTAGAGGCAGACAGATCTCTGTGAGCTGGAGGACAGCCTGGTCTACAGAGTAAGTTCCAGAATAGCTAAGGCTACACAGAGAAATCTTGACTTGAAAAACCAAAACGGTAATAACAAAAATGTATTTATATCAAATAGAAAAGCCATGGTTACTTGTTTCATTTTCATTACTTCTTGAAAGGATATTTCCTTCCCATAAAGTTTGCTGCATGCCCTCACATCTGTTGTCTAAAGAACACAGCTGGTTTATATAGGCTCACCCTTTTATATTTTCATCCAGTGTCACTACAGAGTTTTGTTTTAATGAGCTTTAGTTAGTATAGTAATTTCAGTATGACTGGCAACTCATGTAAAAGGAACTTTTATATACTTTTTGGGCTTAGCTGTGCTTTTTATGTTTTTTTAAAGATTTTAATCCTGAAAGTAAAGAGTGCAATAATCTTGAAGAGGGGACCAGAAACAAGAAGACTTCACGTTCTTATTCAGAAATGGAACACACTACAGTTTCCAGGAAGAGAAAGAAAAGGGTTAGAAGTCATTTATATGATTCTCAAAATTCTAAATCTTCTTTGGATAAGTCAACAGAATATGTGGTGAGTAGATATATTTAAATGCCATAGGAAATAATTTTGTACTGTGATGAAAATGAGTTAATGGTAGCTAAATAATGAATTTTCTTTGAACATTTTACTTTATTGGATTTTTTCTATTCTGTGTAAACTTTATTTTAAAAATTTTAAATTGCATTACTTTTAGTTCATTATTTCTGTGTGTGCGCACAGACACACGTGTACAGACACACGTGATCATGCATGCATACATGCACACATGTGTATATATGGCTCTTAGAGCACAGTTTGTGGGAGTTGGTTCCCTCCTCTCACCATGTGTGCACCAGTGACCACACTCAGGTTGTCAGGCTTGGTGGCAAGAGTTTTCATAATTTTGATATTCCTTCTTATTCAATGTTTTTGCTTTTGTTACTAAAAGCAGTTTTTGTTACAAGTAAATAAATATGCTAAAAGTCCTCTCATTCTAAAGTTTATTTAGCTCCAACTTTGCCATATATGGAAATTTCTTTATTTGATTCTTTAAAAATTACTTAGGCATCAAATTTAACAGGTTAAACGCTGTATCATTGTACTTGGGTGACACTGCTAAGCATAATTAGCACAGCTGTTTAGCTATCTCTTCATATTCCTATAAAAAGATTCACTTTCATTTTTATGTTATTCCTTGTGAACTTAAGTCTTAGAAGTGTGCCTTAGGAAAACCAAAATGGAAAAATGTAATTTCTCTTTTTACAAAAATGTTCAGAAAGAAGAAGAAAATGACTCCACAGCCTCCAGTAAGCTTGAACAATCAAGCAAAAGCTGTCACTGGGACCCAGCACCACCTATAGGACTTACACCTGAACCTTCAGAGAGCAAGGCCACTACTAATGTGTGCTCACTTGCTGTTCAAGAAGCAGGTGTCAGTACTGCCTCTGGAAGGGCCTGCTCACCCAGCAGAAGCCTGGAGAGTTCTGTTTCTCACAATGAGGTGGAGAGTTCTTCCCCGACCGAGAAGGGCGAGGAGTTGACTATAGAAGAAAAGTCTCTTGTAGGTGGAAACAGTGAAGAGAACCAATTGTTGTTCTTAGCTGAACCAAGTAAGTAAAAGATTGTAAAGACACTCGTTTTCAAAGCTTTACTCAGAGCTTTTGCTTTTCTCACAATTTGCTAAGGCTGTTTGGGCCTGTGGGAAGTACGTTAACTTTAGGGAAAACATCCTCAGTGGTTCCCTTATGAATCATGTAATACTAATTTAGGTAAACAAATGGAGTCTGGAAACAGTAAGGTTTTTGTTTGTTTCTTTTGGTTTTTTTTTTTAGTTTTTTTTTATGTGTATGTATGTTTTGTGCACCATATGCATGCCTGGTGCCCTCAGAGACCAAATAAGGGTGTCAAGATTCCTGGAACTGGAGTTGCAGGTGGTGGTGATAAAAATTTCTGATACAAGAATTCAAAAGACTCTAAAGAGTACATAGTGAGTTGCTTCTGTATCGTCTAGCCATCCATTTCCCTTCCTGTAGGAAAGTGACGTGAAAGGACTTGGCACAATTTAGAATGATTTCACAGTACTCTGTTAGATCTAGACATTGTTCTGTAACAGGATGCCTGATATAATTACATGGTTAAAGAGTGGACAGGGAATACAGCTCAGTGGCATCGTGCTTGGTTACCTTTACAGGACTCTGGATCCAATCTCTAGCACAAAAGAAAAAGAAAGGGAAAGGAAAAAAAGAATAAAATCCCGATATTGGTTCAGAGTTGAGAGAGGGAGATGAGGAAAAGTTTTATTTTGACTTAAAGTTACCTAGACTTCTGTCTAGATTGAGTGAACCCAGTGCTTTGGGCTGCTGAGGGTGCATGTTCTGGATGGCAGGAAATATCAGGGAGCATACAGTAGAGCAAAACCACATGTTTCATTCTCCAGGGAGCAAAGGGAATAGCTTGGACAGCAACTCCTCTTGTGGCAAGCCCCAGTGACCTTGTCTAATGACCTGGTGATCTTCCATTGCTAGGCCCCACCTCTGAAAGGCTCCATCTCATCTCAGAAGTAACACACATGGGCCCAGGCTTTTAAGTTGCAAATCTTTGAGGACCACTCATTACCCAGAGTGTACCATGTTTACTTATGACTTTAGTCATCTTTTAAATACGTTTATTCTTTCGAAGGTAAGATTGTAGGAACCTATTAAATAGTAATGCTGATATAGAATCTGTATATAACTATTACTAATTGGGTAGTGAATGATAGGTTAGATTTAAGCTGAATATATAGATATTTAGGCTTAATGTGATTATTAAAGATAATTAGTTAGAAAGTTTTTTTCTATGTCATTATTGTGACACATTTAAAACACATTTTCCTTTTTAGTTGTTGTTTCCAGTGATGAAGAAGGACCCTTTGAACATAAGAATTCAGTAATTCTGAAGTTACAGCCTAATCAAGAGTTTGAGATTGCAAGTGAAAATCAGGGGACTTCTGAAGTACATTTTTCAGAACTACCACTGGGTGCATGTGAATCTGTACAGGTAATCTATTTCTGCCTACTTTAAAAACATTTTCCATTGTTTCATTATCAAAGTTAAAACAATTCTTTTACATATTTACTTATTTGTGTGTATGTGTGTGGGGATGTGTAGGCCATGGCACGGTTGTGGAGGTTAGAGGACAACCTTGAAGAGTCATTCTCTTCATCCATTATGTAGGTTCCAGGGATTAAGCTCAGTTGTTAGACTTAGTGGAAGGTACCCTATCTTCTGAGTCATGTTCCAGCCCCCAGTGGAATATTCTTACTTGTTAGGTAGCAGTCAGGTGAGAGGGAGGCATTAAAGTAAGTTTGAGACACAGTTCAAAATTGGTATAATGTCTTTCAATACCTCCAAAATACCCTATAAAATTAATCTTAAAAGAAATTGAAGAAGACACCAGAAAATGGAAAGATTTTCCATGCTCTTGGGTAGGTAGAATAAACAGTAAAAATGGCAATCTTACCAAAACCAATCTACAGATTCAGTGCAATGCCTATCATCAAAATCCTAGCAAAATGCTTTACAGACATCGAAAGAACAATATTCAACCTCATATGGAAAACCAAAAACCCAGGATAGCCAAAACAATCCCTGACTTCAAACTCTATTATAGAGGCACAGTAATGAAAACAGCCTGGTATTGGCATAAAAACAGATAGGAGGACCAGTGGAACTGAATTGAAGACCCGGATATTAATCCACACACCTATGAACACCTGATTTTTGACAAAGAAGCTAAAAATATAAAATGGAAAAAAGAAAGTGTATTTAACAAATGGTGCTTGCATAGCTGGATATCAATATGTAGAAGAATGAAAATAGACCCATGTCTATCACTATGCACAAAACTCAAGTCCAAATGGATTAAAGACCTCAACATAAAACCAACCAAACTGAATCTCAGAGAAGTGAAAGTGGGAAGTACACTTGAACACATTGGTACAGGAGACCAGTTCCTAAATATAACCCTAGCAGCACAGACACTGAGATAAACAATTAATAAATGGGACCTCCTGAAACTGAGAAGCTTCGTAAAGCAAAGGACATGGTCAACAAGACAAACAACAGCCTAAATAATGGAAAAAGATCTTCACCAACCCTACATTGAACAGAGGACTGATCTCCAAAACGAACTCAAGAGACTTGACAACAAAAGAACAAATAATCCAATAAAAAATTGGGGTACAGACCTAAACAGAGAACTCTCAACAGATGAATCTCCAGTGGCTGAAACACATTTAAGGAAATGTTCAACATCCTTAGTCATCAGAGAAATGTAAATCAAAACAACTCAGATTCCATCTTAGACCTGTCAGAATGGCCAAGATCAAAAACACTGATGACATCTTATGCTGGAGAGGATGTGGAGTAAGGGGAACACTCCTCCATTGCTGGTGGGAGTGCAAACTTGTACAGCTGCTTTGGAATTTAGGATGGCAATTTCTTAGAAAATAAGGAAACAATCTATCTCAAGACCCAGCAATACCCGTACCGCGTTTGGGTATATACCCAAAGGAAGCTCATTCGTACCACAAGGACATGTGCTCAACTATGTTCATAGCAGCATTATTCGTAATAGCCAGAATGTGGAAACAACCTAGATGCCCCTTGATTGAAGAATGGATAAAGAAAATGTGGTATATTTACACAATCTTTTCAGTGGTAAAAAATAATGGCATCTTGTAATTTGCAGGTAAATGGATGGATCTAGAAAAAAAACCATATTGAGTGAGGTAACCCAGACCCAGAAAAACAAATATTATATATACTCACTCATAAGTGGCTTTTAGATATAAAGCAAAGAAAAATGAGTCTGCAGTCCACAACCCCAGAGAACCTAGACAACAAAGAGGACCCTAAGAGAGACATATATGGATCTAAATAGGAAATAGAAAAAGACAAGATCTCCTGAGTAAATTGGGAGTGTGTGGGTCACAGGAGAGGGTGGAAAGGGAGAGGGGAGGAAGGGAAGGAAATGGAGAAAAATGTATAGTGCAATAAAAACAATAAAAAAGATAAATAATTCTTACACATGCACATACAAAAATCTAAAAATATCCAAGATTCAAAATAAGTTTAAAATCTATATTTTATTCAAAAATCTTAGTAACTCTTTTTTCATATTAAGAACAGCATAAATTTTTTCTATTTTATCATTTATTTTTATTTTTTTTAATTAAGAATTTTAAATACAATATTTCCTCATTTTACATAGCTGTCCCCGTTCCCACTCCCTCCCCTCTTCCCACTTCCCCCGCCTTCCCTCCACTCCACCTCACCATTTACTCCTCAGAAAGGGTAAGGCTTCCCATGGGGAGTCAGCAAAGTCTGACACTTCACTTCTAGGCAAGACCAAGACCCTCCCCACTATATCTAGGCTAAACAAGGTATCCCTCCAAAAGAATGTGCTCCTAGATGTCACTAGGGATAAATCCCACTGCCAGTGGCCCCCCAGGCTTCCCAAGCCTCACAACTGTCCCTCACATTCAGTGGGCCTAACTTGGGCCTATACAGGTTTGCCCATTATCAGTCCAGAGTCAGCGAGCTCTCACTAGCTCAGGTCAACTGAAGAACAGCATAAAATTCTTTAATCATAATTTAAAGAAGAATTTTGTCTTTGATAAAACATAATTTTCATCTTTTTTTGTAATTCTTAGAGATTTATACATGTATAATTTATTCTTTGTTAGGCATCATCTGAATTATGTCCATACAATCCCGACATGGAAAACATTTCCTGTATTAAACCTAATAGTGAAGTGGATCTGAAACTGGATTTTGTATTCACTTCTCTGTATATTGGTAAAATAAAAGGAGCTTCAAAAGGTTGTGTCACGGTAAGTAAATCCTCTGACTTTTTATATACAAAGTAATGCCTCACCACAGGATCGCCTAGAGACAAGCTGAAAAAGGACAGCGATGAATTTACCAAAGTGACAAGGGGAGGACCGCACGGTTTCAACCCCACACAAAGAACTGCAGGCGGCTAAGACTGCTGCGAGCAGAAGAAATAGTCTTCCCCAGGGAAAACACGCTATCTAGTTGTCCAGCGTCAAGTGATCTGCTCAGAAGACAGTCAAGCCAGCAATATTATATAGACTGAGCAGGTTATATTTAGAAATACATGTGTATCTACATATACAAATATGCATGAAAACAATAATTAATGAACACAGGCTATGAATTTGAAAGAGAACAAGGAGGGATACATGGAAAGGTTTAGAGGGAAGAAAGGAAAGGGAGAAATGATGTAATTATAATCGCCAAAATAAAAGAAAAAACTATAAAAATATTAGTGACCACTTTTTCACTTTCAGAATAGTGTAAAGTTTGTCGTAGTGTAGGCGAAAACAAGAACCAAACAAAAAAATCTACATAAAGACCACAAATAATTTTGTATACAAAGACAGCAGCTGCTAATTTGGAATGTATATGATTTCATATTTCTCATACATACACACACACACACACACACACACACACACACACACACACACATATATAAAGAAGTATTATGTGTAGTATTCTGCAGTTTACTACAATTATATTAATTCTCCTTTCCATTTTGGAATGGATTATCCTAGTATTTTGCTTTAATTATCACTGGATTTAAGTTGGCCACAGTAGTACCCATTTGTGGTCTCATTTGGGAGGCTGAGGTGAGACAATCACTTGAGGCCAGGAGCTCAGAACAAATTTATCTCTTATTGTAGGAAAGCAGTTTAATAAGTCACTGTAATTTATGTACATGAAGAAAGACTACAAGGAATTCTATAGTGTATAGAATTATGATGAGAGAATATGTGACAGTTTTTAAAATTGAAAGATATAGCAAATAACAGAAGGGAGAGGGGTAAAAGTCTTAAAAATTTCTTGGTCTTCAAAAGATATTTTATATGCATTTTTTTCAGACAGAATTCATGATTTTTTATAACAGAAATGAAAGAAATGTTTTTGAGTAAATGTGTTAGATAATTATGTTTAGTCTTTCAAACATCAGAGTACTTACTATGTTAGACATTATTGTAATTAAATAATTTTCTTACTATTCTGATAGTTACTGTTTAACTTAATTAAGAAATTAATAATGGAAAGTTATAAATTAGAGCAACTTTCTTCAGTTGGTCATTTGTCTCTTTAGAGAGTGCAGTAGTAAATATAGTTTTTATAATTAATATTTATTTTTTATTTATTTTTTTATTAAAAATTTCCATCTCCTCCCCTCCTCCCACTTCCCTCCCCTCCCTTCCACCCACACCCCCACTCCCTCCCTCTCCAGGCCAAAGAGCAGTCAGGGTTCCCTACAGTATGGGAAGTCCAAGGTCCTCCCAACTTCCCCCAGGTCCAGGAAGGTGAGCATCCAAACTGACAAGGCTCCCACAGAACCCGTCCATGCAGTAGAATCAAAGCCCAGCGCCATTGTCCTTGGCTTCTCAGTCAGCCTCCACCGTCAGCCACATTCAAAGAGTCTGGTTTGATCACATGCTCCATCAGTCCCATTCCAACTGGCCTTGGTGATCTCTCATTAGATCTGTCCCACCGTCTCAGTGGGTGAATGCACCCCTCGCCGTCCTGACTTCCTTGCTCATGTTCTCCCTCCTTCTGCTCCTCATTAGGACCTTGGGAGCTCAGTCCAGTGCTCCAGTGTGGGTCTCTGTCTCCGTCTGGATGAAACTCCTCCAATATAGTTTTTTCCCCCCAAAATGCTAACACTTGTGATAATGAGAAAAGTTTACAAAGCACACTGATTTTTAGAGAGCTGTTTTGAAAATTGAAGGACATTATATATTAGCATTGCCGTCAGCGTTATTCTTCTTTAAATAGATGTACTATTTCAAGAACTTATTGACTACAGTATCACTTTCTTATCTAGGCTTTAAAATTTAGCTGGGAGTAGATCACGTGTTGTAGTAACCACACAGAGATGTAGATCAGCATCATATTTTTGCCAAGTAGGTTTTGGTAGAACAAGAGCATTTAATGGTACGGGAAGGAAGAGGGAATGCACGTGTAAGAAAGTCGACACCAGGACATTGTGGTACAGTGTTTCTCATTAATTTTGAAGTAATAGCTGTATGAACTCTGATAAACAAACTATTATTTCCTAGAGGTAGTACTTTATATTTACTGAGCTGCATTTTCTGAGATTTAGTGTTCAGTAAAATGTAAAACGTCAGAATTTGGGAAGATGCGTATTATAATATGTACATATATTAAATAGTTATATGAAATGAATAGGAGGTATATTTGGCTACATTAAATTAGATTATCTTAATTGGATGTATCTTTTTGTGATAATAGTACCCTTGGATTGAGAGCCTTATTAAATCTGCGGAAGGTTCAGTGACTTACTGTTTACTTCCCTAACTATAGTGGTAGAAAGAACAGAAGCAGAATTTGAAATCCAAACTGAGCACTTAGCCAGTATGTCCTAGTGCCTCACATTTGGCTTCACTGGCCAACTTACCCTGTGGAATATGAGTTTTGTACTTTTAAGAAATATAATATGAAGTAATTTTTAAATTCAGAAAATAAACGGGATACAAGTAAACCAGTGTTATTGAACACTGTCACTGCCTAGAACTCACATGCTGTCCATTTGATTTTTATCTTGTGTTCACAAATTTTATCTCTGAAATAGTCAACAGTTTCATAAATCTGTTGATTAGAAGAGAAACTTAACCAAAGAAGTGTAGGCAGATTTATTTGTTAGTAAGAGAAAAGCAATTGTCAAAAGACAAACCTGTTTTAGATAGTACATGTAGGGTTTTGTCTTGAAGTATAAGTAGAACACTTAAGCTGAACAGACACAAAGAAGACCAGTGGAAATAGTGTAATGAAATCAAAGGATCAGAAAGAGCAAGGAGCTCAGCCAGAAGGAGTCCCTGAAAAAAACAAAACAAAGCAATAAAAGAGATGGCAATGCTCCAGTGAAAGTTGCTCAGCAGAGGAATGTGCTGGCTTGAGATTTAACTTTGCCATCCTTTGCCAGGTGCGTCACTGTTTTGAAGTCAGCTTTATTAGACTTTTGTAGCCATTCTTTAGTGAGCAGGTTTTTTGTTGTTGTTGTTCTATTTCTGCATAGTAAAAATAATCTAATGACTTCTGTTAGTTTTCAAAGATAGATCTTCCCCAGCAGGTGGGGTATAGCTTATCTTCTGATACTTTTAATGTCTCATTACAAATAAATAGCATATTGGCACCTTTGTTTGATCAGTTCTCTTGTGAGTTTGGTTAATCCCTAAGAGAATTCTTATCTCTTTGGAAATAGTTGCCTTATGTGGTTTCCTGACATTTCTTTGGACATTGTCTTAGTTCTTAATTTCAGAACATACTTTTGAAAAGTAGGGTGTTACCAGTTTTTTTTTAAATGAGTATTAAGGTAATGTTACTTGTACAGTTAGACACTCTTAACCTTCAAACTAAATCTTTACATTGATGTAGATCTTTGCTTTGATTCTTTAGTACTTTTACTACTAAACATTGAATAGTACTAAATACTTGAATACTAAGAAAACTGAATAGAGACAAACTTGGAGTAGTAACTCATTTACTCATTTTTTGTTTCATATTTTTTCTTTAGTTCACAACGAAGTATATTAAAATCCCATTTCAAGGTAAGCCACCTTCTCTTAATGACATTTTTTCACTATAATTTTCAGTATAGAGTCATTTATTAGAAAAAGTTCTGAAATTTTTTCACAAGTTTACCATCACTTTTCAGTATAGAAACTAAGTAAAGTGAAGGCAGTCTAATAATGTTTGATTTTAACATTATTTGCAGTTCCAAAAAAACCTTAAAATATTTTACAGTAGGCCGGGCGGTGGTGGCGCACGCCTTTAATCCCAGCACTCGGGAGGCAGAGGCAGGCGGATCTCTGAGTTCGAGGCCAGCCTGGTCTACAAGAGCTAGCTCCAGGACAGGCTCTAGAAACTACAGGGAAACCCTGTCTCGAAAAACCAAAAAAAAAAAAAATATATATATATTTTACAGTACCAACGAGAACATATTGGTTATCATTTTAATGAGTATAAATCAAATGATACTAAAATACTCTTGATGATTTCTTAGGATTAACAAAAATAAAAATTTGATAGCACAAGTATTTTGCTATACACGAAAATGATTACAATAAGAACTAAAGGAAAAAAGGCACATAAACATATAGTATATATTTGCATAGACAGAGAGGTTTTTTAATGCTCTGTCTTCTCTAAGTAAAACAGATGGAAATGTACCTACAGCTTAAAGAAATAGAGACTATTTTCTTATTCTTTCTTAAACAAAAATTTTCCAAAGTAATTAGTAATGAAAAATAATAACTGATAGAGAATTCTCTTTAGAAAGTGAATTATAAAAAGAGCAAGGAAGAAAAATGTATGCACAGATAACACCAGATATGAACTAGAGTAAAAGAAGCATCATGGTGGCACTGAAGATGTTATTGAAGCAGCTTCAGTTCCTCAGCTCCTGCATGTTCAGAATTGACAACTCTGCTATGGTGATAAGTCTTAATGATTGGAGAGAACATATAAGGCACACGATAACTTAATAGCCCTGGTTAGAAAACACTAATCTGTTTAGAACTAATTATTGAGAAGTAATATACTGCTTTCCTTGTTCATGTTTGTCATATAGGTGAGACTTCATGGATGTAGCTTCTGACATCCATAGGAGACACAAGCCCACAGCAAACTCCCCGATGTTCTGTCTCTTACAGTCTTTCTGTCCCTTCTTCTGCAGTGGTCCCTGAGCTGCAGATGTCTATCAGTTGGAAGTGGGATCCACAACTGCGTTTTGATCAGTTGTGGGTTTTCTATAAATGCCTCTGTCTGTTGCAAAGAGAAGTTTCCTTGATGGGTGGCAAGAAATATACTTATCTGTGGGTATAAAGATAAATGTAGTTAGGGACAGTGGAAGTTACAGGTTCTGCTCAAAGATCTATGGCTTCAGTAGCTCTGGATAGCTGGCAAGGTTTCTAGATCCAAGCATGAATTCCCTCTTGGTAAGGATCTTAAGTCCTTTTAGAGAGCTGTTGGTTACCACCAAGGTCTGCATGCCACTGCTTCAGCCTTCAGATTATTGTGCCATGCTGGTAGTCAGTGTGGTTCATATACATCAGAGCTGGGTCAGACTGTTGGTTGCCTCCCTTTGAAGCCTGCATGGTGCCCTCTGGCACATGAAAGCTAGTCCTCAGGGAGGAAGCATTCATTTCAGTTCAACTCAGGAGCCTTTGTGCCCTGTCTGATGTGCACGGTGTCTTCAGCAATATGGACTTAGCTTCCACCTCTCAGGAGCAGCTACGGGCAGAAGCCTGTAGTATTTGGGAGTCCCTTGGATGACTCTGATGAATAACTCTGAAGAGGGTTTCCTTATCCCTGGTGTTGGGGTTTTGGTAGATGGTCTTTGGGTCTTGGAGGGAGCATTGTCAGCCTCAATGGGAAAGTTTCATTTAAACTAAATACGTATATTTATACATAGACTTACTATGTATTATAGATATTTTCAGATTGTAGTTAATAATGTGATTCTTCATGACCTTTCAGACACCCTGTTATTTTACCCCCTTCTTCCTTCTGTATTTATCTCCCTCCCTAATTAGAAGCCTTCATTTTCTCATTTTCCCCTTCACTTCATTTCCCCTCCTTAATGCTCTCCCGAAATGATCCCTTTTTACTTTCCTGGCTTCTGCAGTAACTCCAGGCTGTGCACTTTTGAAGATTTGAAGCTAGAAGCCTCCAATAAATGACAACATGCTATCTTTTCCTCTCGGAGTCTGGTTACCTCATCCAATTTATCTTTTCTAGTTCTGACTAATTACCTGTAAAGTCATGATTTATTTATTTATTTCTTCACAGCTGAGTAGTATTCTGTAATATATATGTACCACACTTTCATTGTCCATTTGTAGGGCATTTATGTTGTTTTCATTGCTATCTGTTTTGAATAGAGCAGCAGTAAGCATGGCTGGGCAGGAGTCTGTGGAGGATGATATCACGTTTTCAGCATGTGTCAAGAAGTTACGATTTTCTTACTGTCCACCTGTTTTTTTCAGATGAATTATTATTATTTATTTTTTAATTTATAATAAAATTACATCATTTCCTCCTCTTCCCTCCCTTAAACCACTTTTATGCACTCCTGTTTCTCTCTTTCAAATTCATGGCCTCTTTTCTTTAATACACACACACACACACACACACACACACACGCGCGCACACACACACTAAATATATCACTAAAACTTGTATAGTCTCTGTAATGTTACTTGTATACATGTTTTTAGGGCTGACAACTTGATATTGGATTACCAGTTGGTATGTTCTTCCCTGGGGAAGGCTATTTCTTTCATTCTCATCATTTCTTAGATGATAATTTAATTAAGTTTTTGGCAATTTCACACATATTCCTCCCCAAATTTCCTTTGAGCATGGTGTTTCATCACAGCAATAGAAACCCTTACTAAGACATACAGTATATCAATAAGTATCAGAGATGGTATATTCCTAAATAGATTACTTTTTAAATTGCTTGTTTTATTTATTTCAGTGTCCACAAATGAGGTTTTGCTGTCAGTGGACACCACTCATTTAAAGAGGTTTGGGTTATGGAAAAGCAAGGACGATGATCACAGTGGGAGAAGCCACGCTATCCTCTTCCTCTGGGTTTCCTCTAAGTATCTTCAAGAGATTCAGACCCAGCTAGAAAATCCCATGTTAAGCCAGCAATGTGAGTATAAAGATCATTCCTACATTTCAGGAGAGCCTCAAAACTTACATGTGAAGTAAGTTTTCTATGATAACTTAATAGACTATCTTTATTTCATTGGATTGAAATTAATTTCCTTGAGTTAAAAATGTTATCCATTAATACTAGATAAATTATTTTACTTATCTACTTGATTTTGCCTGGTAATTTCATTCAGTTATGAAAAATTATCACCAAAAATGAAAAAAGTCTTATGTAGTATCTACTTTGAAGATAAAACATTTTTGTACTATTAAAACTATATTTTAGTTATATATGGTTGTATTTCTTTTTTGATTAGCTGTTTTACTTAGTATATAAAACAATTGTTTTATTATAACATTTTCATATTTAATGTACTTTTTATTTGGCTCCATTTCCCATTCTTCTTCTCTTCCCTGCTGTCCCCTTCCATCTCCAAAGAGTCTGCTTCTGCTTTTATGCCTTGTGTACATGGCAGGTGCATGATTAACGTATAGAAAAGTTACTGGTTTTCGTATGTTGGTTTTGTGTGCTATTCATTTGATGAGAGTTTATTTATCAGATCTAAGATTTTTTTGGGTGGAATATTTAAATTATAAGATCACATCACCTCCAAATGAAGATAATTTGACTTCTTCCTTTCCTGTTATTATCACTTTTTATTTCTTTCTCTTGCCTCATTGCTCTAGGTAAGACTTCATTTCCTTGCCTGACAAGAGTGGAGAGCACCCTACTCTTGTTTCTAATTTGAGGGATACTTTCCGTGTTCCTATGTAGTATAGTTTCAGGCATAGGGTTGTTATGTGTAGCTTTTGTTGTGTTGAAGAAGATTCTATTTATTACTGGTTTCTTCAAGTCAAAAGGGTGTTGAAATTTTTTTGTCAAAGCCTTTTCTGCCTTGATTAATATGATATGTGATTTCTGCTATTAATATATTTATACATTTGTATTACAGTTATTGATTTGCGTATATTGAACCATCCTTGTCTCCCTGGAATAGTATCAGCATGGTCATGATAGTGAAGTTTTATCAGCATGTTCATGAATTCAATTTGCAGGAACTTGTTTGAGTGATTTTATGTCTGTTTATTAGAAAATTTAGTTTTCTTACGTGTTATGCTCTTACTTGGTTTTGATATCAGAGTTATCCTGTCTGTGTACATTGAAGTAGTGTTCCTTCTTTCTTACTATGTTGTGGAATTCTCTGAGGAGCATTAGTGTTAATTCCTCTTTCCCTCCCTTTCTCTCTCCCTCCGTGTGTGTGTGTGTGTGTGTGTGTGCGCGCGCGTGTGCTTACCTGTGTGTATATATACTTTGTGCAGGTGCCCATGGAAGCCAAAAGAGTGTGTCAGATCCCCTGGGTTTCAAGTTTTAAGTGGTTGTGAGCTACTTAATGTGGTGCTGGGAACCAAATTCAAGTTTTCTGGAAGGGCAGAAATCCTCTGAGCTGATGAGCCATCTCTCCAGCTCTGTTGCTTATTTTTTGAATGGTCTGGAAGAATAGGGCAGTGAATCTGAATGGCCCTGTGCTCTTCTTTGTCGTGATATGCCTTAGTATTTCTTTAACCCTGTTGCTTTGATAGATCTTGTTAATTTTTTTTTATATTATGTCTTCTTGAATTACCCTTGACAGGTCATACTTATCTAGAAATTTGCTCATTTCTTCTAAATAATTCCAGGGTTTTAGACTATGTTTTCAAAGTATCCCATAAAGGTCCCTTGGATTTCATTGATATCTTTTGTAATGGTTTCCTTTTCATATCTAATTTTACTCATCTATGACTTCTCTTTGTTTTTCTGAACTTTTTTCTTTAATTTTTTTACATTTATTTATTTATTTATTTATTTATTTATTTATGTGTGTGTGTGTGTGTGTGTGTGTGTGTGCACATGAGTGTGCATGCATCACACACCACGCACGCATGCGCCTCAAGGCCCGTGTGGAGGTTGGAGGACATCTTTTGGGTGTCACCTCTCTTCTTCTACCATGTGGGTCCTGGGGATAAACCTGTCTTCAGGCTGGTGGCGACCTTCTTGTTTCTCCGAATCATCCCACCCGTCCCAGTCTATTTGTCTAAGCCTCAACTCTCCTTGACTCTGTGCTCCGTTCTTTGCCGTCTATTTAATGAAGTTCCCTCTGACCCTTGCTTCTTTTCAGCCTCTTCTTTTTGGTTTGGCTGTTCTCGTTTCCTGAGGCTTTCGAACGCACCATTGCCTTGTTTAGTTCATATCTCTCTGATTTTTTTTTAAAATTTGATGTAAGGATTCACAGCTGTAAACTCTTAGAATTGCCTTTGTGGTATCCCAATGGTTCTGATAAGTTGTGTTTCCATTTCATGACTCTATAATTTAAAAATTTAATTCCTACCTGCTTTCTTTAGTGACCCAGTGGTTGGTCACTACAAGAGTTCAGTCTTCAAGTATTTGAGTTTCTCTCTTGCTCTGGATTTATGGTTTTATTTATCTTGCCATATGATCTGATGCAAGAAATTATTTCTTTTGTATTTGTTAAGGCTTACTTTATGGGCTGAAGTGTGACTTTAGAGTAAGTTACGTTATCCGTGGTTACATTTCCTTAAGAGATTTTTTTACCCATTATTTTATTATAAATTGTGACACAATAACCAAGTTAAATTATAGATTTTTATATTATGTATGTTTTCTTAGTTTCTGATTAAATAAGTTCAGCTTATGTACACATCAGACTTCTAAGACTTGAGATGAGTGCTTTTTTGTGTTCTGAGAGCACATACATAGCTACATATATGTATCTTGAAGTACTTTATTTTTCAACTCATAGTGGTATCTGGTTTAGAATTAAATAAAGTTAGTAATATTTGTTCTTACCTCTTTGAACTTGTTCTCCCCTCTTCTTTTTGAATATATACTAGATGTTGAAGGGAGTTAAATTTTATCTTCATAAAAGTAATAGTTTCCTGTTCTAATTACACATAATAGAGAAATTCATAATCAGATAAGAAGAGGCTTGTGGAATTATCAAGAGCTATTTCTAATCTTGGGTGGATAATAATGTTTTTTTTTTTTTGTGTGTGTGTGTGTATGACCATTATTGAAGTGGTTGGTTAAGGAAGGAAGGAAGGGTTTAGTCAGAATGGTTTTTTAGTTGGTAGGTGGATCTAGAGGCTAGACTAAAATAAATAATGGCTTAATTATCATTCCTTCCTTTACACACTCATAAGCAAATACTTACTAGCGCTTTTAAAATGATAGGTACAGTCAGTATCACTTGAAATTTTAATTTCTGTGAAGTAGAATAGGAGCCTAATAGTGTGAATTTGGGTTTTTGATTTCCAGCTGCCTATTTTAGAATTTAAAACTTGTCTGTTATTATTTAACATACAAAATATGTGGTTGGATTTTACATAAAACCCTTACTGTTGGGGAGGGAAGAGATAGGGAGGGGAGCAGAGAAAAATGTAGCGTTCAATAAAAATAATAATAATAACCCTTACTGTTATCACAATTAGATTAATTACAATTGTCTTTTAAAAAGTATTGGTAAAAATTGATTTCTTTTTTTCTTTTATAGCAAAAGCCAGTGAATTCATTTTCCTTGAGTTAAACACTTCCGTTTCACAAAAAGAAGAATTGAAATTGAAAGATATTATGATGGAAATAAGTAAGACCACTGGAGAATCAGAACTCTCCTATCCGTTGTCTTGGGTTCAGGCATTTCCTTTGTTTCAGGATATTCCTTCAAAAGAAAGCTCTTTCGTTCACTATTACTGTGCTTCAACTTGCTCTTTCCCTGTTGCTGCTGATACAGAAACGAGGAGGAAATCACTATCTCAGGTTAGCATACAACCAACACAACTGACTGAGGGTAGAGAGGTAGAAATTGTTTTACTGTTTAAAATCCTTTTGTTAAAAGGATACAAGAACATAAACTAATTTCAAGTGTCAAAGCTGGAAAGTTTCTTCAGCAGGATCAGCAGTAATAGGATGAGGTGGTAACCAAAGGACAGCATAGACATCTCTGGGTCTGTGCTGATGCAGATATGGAGTGAAAGCTTGATTGAATTGTAAGTATGGGGACAATGCTTCGAGTAGAATTCAATAATTATATAAAAAAAGGAAATACAAAGTCACAACTAAAGCACGTATTTATGATTGTTGCTGGCTGGCCAGCTTCACGAATACATTATGAATTTAATAGGTGAAAACTCATAGAGAACTAGCATGTGTATAACCTCAAGTCCCATACCCCAATCTTCATAAAATTAGAAAATGAAAGGTAGTACTCTGTAGTGGAGAGACCCGACAGATGTCACTGGAGCCAAGCGCTCATAGTTGACACTATACCAGTAAGGCATGCCCCTCACGTCGAGCACGCAAACCACTCTGTGTCTCCATAATGTACAATCCAGATCTGATGGCTAGTGAAAGGAGGAGACAGACCCAGCTATAAAATACATGGCCATTATTCTCTGAACTATCAGGTGCTGAAGCGGGAAAAGGCTGAGGAATGTGGGATCCTGAGATAGAAAAGGACATTAATAGGAAGAGTAGTGGAAGCAGACCAGAGCCCTTAGCTGATATTCTCTCAGTGTTACTTTTTAGTTTTGACAGTCAGCTTTTTACTAGTTTCTGATATTAAGATTAGGATATAGACAGAGTTTTCCTTTTTTCAACATTCTGTAAGTCCAACATTATCTCAAAACAATAGTAATTAAAATTCTTATGTTTAGGGATCTTTTAGATAGCTTGTTGAGTGAAACGCATGTGCAAGTTTCTGGAACTCATAGAAAGCTGGAAGGAGAGAACCAACTTCCACACACATGCTGTGGTACATGCATGCCCATGCATATACATCATAAACACACGTATGCACAATGTTAATGGTAAATAAATAAAAATAGGTTATGCCCTTTTGTAAATTGGTAATATGTTACTTACATAACTGTCAATTATGTCTAGAAGAAAAAATATTTCCTAAGTAGCTATGGCAAACACATGTGTTCATATATGTGTGTGTGTGTGTGTGTTCCAAGGCTCTTTTCCTCAAAAAGCCCATAGATACAATAGTGGTGGGTGAAGCAGAAAGCCTAACTATATTGCATATACAAATTTATATGTTACTTTTCATTTAATAATAGAATACCAGTTGTTATGAGTTCAGTCTCCCCTTATTTAAAGTTTTATTTTTTCCTAATATTATCTACCTTTTTTGATTATTTTGAACCACAAAGTTAAATTCTTCTTTAATTGTGGAACTCATACTTGGAAGTAGGACTTTAGATTAAACTTCAGCCCTTGTAGTGTATATGAAATCTTTTGATAAAAAGTAAACTTTTTCATTTGATTATATATGTATAGCAATTTAAAAAATGTAGTTGTTACTCTTTGATATACCTTTCTTTTAGTCATAGTTTTTTCAGTAATAAATCTAGATTTTTACCTCTGTGGTTTTCAAAACTAATACTTGTTTTTCTGTACTCTTCTTTTTCCAGCCCTCAAATTCAGATGTTGTCAAGCCTACTTACACTTTCCTACAGAAACAAAGCAGTGGTTGCTACTCACTTTCTATTACTTCAAATCCAGATGAAGAATGGCGAGAAGTCAGGCACACTGGACCCGTTCAGAAGTAGGAGCTGCGTCCTGGCCTGTTTGTAGCAGTGTTGTGGTGGTGGTTGTAGAAGGAGGAGCTGCGTCCTGACCTGTTTGTAGCAGGGTTGTAGTAGTCGTTGTAGAAGTAGGAGCCGTGTCCTGACCTGTTTGTAGCAGGGTTGTAGTGGCTGCTTGCACTTACGCTGTGACTTTTAAGCAATCACCTGTTGAAATGGTTTGAGTTTGACTTGTATTTGTAGCTAGTGATGGAAATAATTTTATGAGGCAATACAAATTATCATGAAAATAATAGGTGCCATTTAATTTCATTTTGTGTCTGTATAAAAAACCGACTCATTATATTTGGAAATCTTAAAGAACTTATTAGAAATCTTGGAGTAGCAATGTATGGTTTTGGAAATTGTGCCTCTTATAGATGAATACATGATAAAGAAATGAATTTGTTTATTAGAATATTTCTCAGTTTAGGTACTTTGGTGTTTATTTAAGTTCTCTTTTTAAAGGTGGTGCTTTTATATGTTTTCTGCTTCTGGGAAGGCAGAGTATTCTGCACATTGGAGATTACTTATGCCACCTTTGAGTATTTATTCCCTTCCTTTTTTTTAAGCAGTTGAAAGCATAAAATAAGGCACTGGTTACATAGAAACTATCAAATTAGATTTAAATTTTTTCAGTTTTCTTGTTTAAGTGCTTTGGTATCAAGATGAAACCAACTGTGGATGACACTTGGTTTCATGATATTTTTCTGGCATAAGCATTATAAAATTTATTTATTAAATTATTAAATAATTATATTGTTATTAAATTTTGTTTATTCTATTGATTTTATAAGTTAAATTATTACATTTGCTCATCAAATGGTGTCCTAACAATTCCAGAGTTATAGCAGAAGTCACTTCTGGTTTCCCTCTAACTTTCCAGGGAGTGTGCGAGGAGAGTGCTTCTGCACTATCATTTCTCCTCTGCCATTTTCCAGCTGTGCTGACTGTTTCCTTTATGCTCTGCTAGGTTTGCGTCGTAACCACGTTCTTAGGGGAAGTGTGTTCCCTAAGCTTCCTCCTTACTTCTCTGTTATCCACCTCTGGCCATCAGAAAGATGGAGTGGTCTTTGAGTACTGGATTAGACGTGTGTGTATTAGACATTTGTCTTCTGAACTAGCCCCTAGGAGTTAATGGAAAGGAAAAACTAATGGCCAGTGTACCATAGGAGATTTATAAAAATGTAGGAAAGCATAATCGGTTATGTCTTGATATTTTACCATATAAGGTTTTTTTGGTTCTGTTTTATTTATTTATTTTTTAGGTTTTGGTTTTTTGAGCCATGGTTTCTCTGTAGCTTTGGATACTGTCCTGGAATGCACTTTGTAGACCATGCTGGCTTCAACCTCACAGAGAAAACCTGCCTCCACCTCCATAAGTGCTGGGATTAAAGGCGTGCACCACCATCGCCTGATTTACCATATAAAGTTTAGCTATAGATATTACTGCCTAGTAGCTGTTTCATGAGAACCTTCTTAATTAATGTTGTATTAATGTAACTTACATAAATATATTACATGTTATATATAAATATACTTTTATAATATAATAAATTATACTTTAACTTTAAATTATTTTTATTTTTTAAAGGTTGATTGTTTATCCTCCACCACCTACCAAGGGGGGCTTGGGAGTAACTAATGAAGATTTGGAGTGTTTAGAAGAAGGAGAATTTCTTAATGATGTAATCATTGACTTTTATCTTAAGTAAGTACAATAATGATCTCATTTGTTTTAAAGGTTTTACTGTAAAACTTAACCATCTATTTTTCAGTTGTACTCAGGATTGAACCTAGAGCCTTTTGTATATTAAGAAAGAACTCTGCTGTTGAGCTGTTCCCCTGCCTGAAAATAAGTATATTTATCTGAACTATTTTTAATTTTAGTTAAGAGTAACTTGGCAAGACTTCAGATTCAGAAAGCATTTTGCCTACCAGAATTTTACTGGTTGACTAATTCAGTTGTATTCTCTCGCAATCTGTAAACACTACACATGTCAGAAGAGTTACTGCTTGCTGTTTCAACTTAGTTTTTATGTGTTGAGTTTTTGATGTGTACTTTTTGAACACTCTGTATTGTGGTGAAGGGAATATTTACAAAATTTCAAACACTTTGGGGATGGAAAAGAAACAACTCTATTCGTCTGTCTTTCGTCGGTGCTCTGCAGGTGGTAGGACCTAAGGAATGGAGCTGATAAAGGAGGCAGACTAAAGCCTCATGCCATAGCCAGCTTTATTCAGAGCATCAGACAGTCTATACGGTCACCCGAGTAAAGGTCAAGCGTATACAGTCACACGAACAAGGCACACGTGGCAAAACATGCTTTTCCATAGAATATATAAAGGCTAGTTTAAACATTTAGTTGAATAACAACAGCAAAGAATAATCAGTAATCTGAAATAAACTCAGTCCCATCTGCTATACCTGGGAGGAGCATGAAAACACATTCCAAGAACAAGTCCACGTGTTTGAAGAAACAGGTCACTGGACTCTTGTTTTCTTGGAGTGTTCTCACAAACATGGCTCTTCACATGGCTCCATTTCTGGGCTTTGTTCCAACCACCATTAAGCATCCTAACAGTTAACTGTCATTTTAGAAATTCCATCATGATTGCAGTAAAATTTTAAACTTAAAAAAAAAAAAGTCAACTTGCCGGGCAGTGGTGGCACATGCCTTTAATCCTAGCACTCAGAAGGCAGAGATAGGCGGATCTCTGTGAGTTCGAGGCCAGCCTGCTCTACAAAGCGAGTTCCAAGACAGGCTCCAAAGCTACAGAGAAACCCCGTCCCCCCCTTCCCCCCCAAAAAAGGCGACTTGATGAATAGAAAATGTTTCAGGAATAGCTATGAAAGCCCTTTAAACATCCATGCAATCCAGGTGTAAGGAATGGCTCTTTAATCTTGGCATCCAGGGGGCTAAAATTCAAAGCCAGACCAGGCTATATGGTACAATAGCCTGTCTTAACCCAAACAAAGCCTAACTAAAATAAAAAAAAAAAAAAAACAAGAACACTAGTAATTCCTAAAGCCTTTTGAAAGATCTATTTTTTTTAAAGATTATAAATTTATTATCATTTGGATTCACTTTTAGTCATAATTTTATTTTATTCTAGTCACAAAGGCTCAAAATCTCAAATTATTACATATTTATAAAGATAGACTTTAGAGTGTCTAGAAATTCAGTTTGAATCTTTTTTATATCATCCACTTGGGAGTGCAATTCTGATAATTTCATGTATTTTTGTTTGGTCTGTGTAAGTTATGAATTGGCATCATTGCTGGTTTTTCTCTTTTGGCTTTTTGAGAGTTCCTCTGTGTAGCCCTGGCTGTCCTATAACTCTGTAGAGTAGGCTGGCCGTGAACGCACAGAGATCCGCCTGCCTCTGCCTCCCGTGTGCTGGGATTAAAGGTGTGTGCTACTATTGCTCAACAGTTTTCTTTGAGTCATGTTTTGTAACTTTGAATGCTTTATGATTTTTGTTGACGATTAAGTGTTGCGTTTCTATAAATGTTTCAGTTTTTTAAGACACAGTTACAATACCTGGAAGTAGTCTGGTAATTTCAAGTCTTGTTTTAAAGATAGTTATCCTTATCACTTGCTAAAACGAGGCCAACAAACTGATTTCTATTACCAAGGACTCTCCTGAGTTCTATGTCCTGTGTCATGAATTATGACATTGCCCAGTTTTACTGGCAGGAATATATACCATTCTTCATCTGGGTTAATTCTGGCTCCCATTCCCTGTTTTTACTTTGGGATATTGTTCTCTAACTTGAATACTTTCCTTACCCCACCACACACACACACACACACACCCCACACACACACCCACACCCACACCCCCACACCCACACCCACCCCCACCCCCCAGAGCTACCCTGAAGATAAAAGGAGCTGCAAGCTGTCCTGAGTTCTCTGTCTCTACCCTTTTTCTTTCCTGTGCTCTAATTTATACTTAAGCTCCTTAGCTGTGTGAAATTATTAAACTATTAAAACTGAGTATAGTATCAAGAACAGCAAATTTTGATTGTGAAAGATATAATTACTAAGGGATTGAGTTATAAAGTGTCACTGAAGAATTATTTTAGTATGTAAGTAGATGAAGAATTTCAGCTAGGAATATTCCAGTTACTAAATGTTTTCTAGACGTCATAGTTTTACATTAATCACATTTACGTGATTATTTGGTCAACATTTTCTTCTATTTTTACTTCTTTAGGTTGCAGATACTACCCTTCTACTATGTGTCCTGTGTAAATGTGCTGCTTAGCACATGTTAGGAACTTGGTAAATGCTTATTAAATATAAGTGTGCAATTTCTAATTTAAGTGATAGTTTTGAAAGGCAAGAAATAACTAAAAGAGAATCTGGAAGCCCAAATCATAGAAAAATGCAAAATTTCTTTGAATTTAGCTGAATATAACAGTAATTTTTAGTTTATAAAAGGTAACTGAAGAAAATGAGTAAAATCTAAACACAGTTTACTTTGTGGGCTTGCTCCTTTACAGGTATCTGCTACTGGAGAAGGCTTCAGATGAACTTGTTGAACGAAGTCACATTTTTAGTAGCTTTTTCTATAAATGTTTGACCAGAAAGGAAAATAATTTAACAGAAGATAATCCAGATCTCTCGTAAGTCAGTATCATGCATGTGAAGGTTCGGGTATAGTTTGAGAGAGAGTTCATTCTCTCCTTCTACCCTATGGAGCCTGGGGATTGAACGAAAGTCACCAGGCTTGGCAGCCGGTGTGGCAGTCAGCTGAGCCAGCTCTCTAACTCGTAAGTTTTAAGGTAAAGGAGACTGCTGTTTTCATGCTCTGAGTGAAGTGTCTTCATTGTACTAACACCAAGAGCAAGCATATTAACAGTTTTTCAGGTCCCTGGTTTGTCAGCTGTGAGAACCATTTTTACACTGTTCGCTCTGTAAGAGGGAGGTGGTGTGAGGCTGGTTCTTGCCAGATGCATTTCCAGCGCGGATACTCAAAGTTAGGAGAGCAAGGAATGAAAAGCCAGACTATTTCTTCCCTATCGTTTTTACTTTTGATGTGGTTTTACCAGAGGTTGTATTTCCTCTGCATGTATCTCTTACTCGACATGGCTGCTGGCTCTTTAACTTCCACTTGGGGGCACTGCTGCTTTCTTTACTGTACTCCCTAGACTAGAGCGGTGCCTGCTGTGTTAATCTCTGATCACCTCCCTGGCCTTTTGTTAAGGTTTGATGGTACTTTACATAATCCCCAAGTGGAGCCAAGCAGAAAGAGTTAGGTTTGAAAGTGTTTATCATCAGTTGCTGAGCCACTTTGGGATCTACCAAACATTTAGCAGTGTGCTGCCTTTACTCTGTTTATTCCATTACTGTTTATCGTAATCAGACATAAGAACAGTTAAATATATTTCTGGTATGTTAAATTATATACTTTGAAGTCAGTGGTTTAATAAACCTCACAACTTTTAAAATAAATCTACATGTTTTTTATATTCCTAGAATGGCTCAGAGAAGACATAAGAGAGTGAGGACGTGGACTCGTCACATAAACATCTTTAATAAAGACTACATCTTTGTACCTGTAAATGAGTCGTGAGTACTTTTGATTATTTGAAAACCAGTTAGGATTCAAGAAAACTACTTGAGGTATAATCAATAGAAAGTATGGCATATATATAAATGTAGAGATCAGTTAAGTTTTTAGTAGAAAAATGATAAATTTCTTCAATGTTAAAATAACCAAAACAATTAATTTTTTGTCTTAATAAATATTTTGTAAACTAAAAATATCAGAAGAGAATACATTTCTTAAGTTCTGATACAAAAAAAGTGATGTTATTGGTCTCTTTGTTAATAGTGATCCTGAAAAGAAAACACTGAATGCATGAAGGTAGATGACATTTGAGCTATGTGAACAGTGCATTACAAAGTTCATTTCTGGCTCGGTAAATTGTGTCTGCTAGTGTGGACTGTGTGCTCCATCTTCATAGTGAAAGTTTATCACATCTGGTCTCACAGGTGGAGCTCTAGAGAAGGCTTCTACACGGTGGAGATCTGGCATGTTACTGAGATTGCTGTTCTTTTCAACAGGTCTCACTGGTATCTCGCAGTCATTTGTTTTCCATGGTTAGAAGAAGCTGTGTATGAAGATTGTCCACAGACTGCATCCCAGCAGTCCCGGGATCAACAATCTCAACATGACAACAAAATAATAGGTGATAGGCATCGCTAATAATAATCGCATTAACAAGCAGATTGATCGAAATAATACTAAGTTAACAGCCTACCTATTTATTATTTTATTAAAAGGAGTACAAAATGTTTGAAATTCTCATGACACCCAACATTATACAAAATGCCATACTGTTGATGCTGAGTTTTATTATAGCATTTTAAGAGACTAGCTTTGCTAACATGACTCGGAACTCACGGTATGACTCTTCATGCATAGCTTAAAGTCTCCAAGTTAACACTTCTCATATACTAGTAATTCAGAACAAAGTTAATAGAAATTATAGAAATTCTATGATTTTCTTGTGACATGAAATTTTAAGTAAGAAAATAAGCCTATTTTTTGAAAAAAAAATAAATGTTTTGTAGCTGTAACATAAATAGCAAGGAAAACTGGTAATAGCTTTTCTCACTCATGTTATCTAGAACCTGGGGAGAGGGAACTGTGGGGGCATCTGTTTATTTTCTGTCCTTTCTTATCCTTTGAGCTTCAAAAGTTAGAACCATGATGCGAGAAGTTCACTACCCTCCATATTAACATGCACATTTTTATTAGTTTGCTGTATTTGAAGTTAGTCTTTTGGGTGGAAATGGGCCCAATCAATTTGTATTTTAGGTTTTGGTTCTGAGGTTTCTATATCATGTGATAACAGCCAACCCTCAGCCGGTTTTATCTGTTGACTAAGTTTTCTCGTAATACTGACCATAGGAACTATTTTTTCTTTAATTAGTACTGTGGATAGATCTTGAAGCTCAGATTATGTAAGTTATCTGTGCTAACACACACCAAAGACTCACAGTGACTTCTTTGTTATTAGACAATGATGTGCGTCCCACTTCAGTGGTGTCCGCAAGTGCCGAGGATTCCCAGGTAAGTGTGTTCTGCACAGACATGGAGAAAGGAAGACTCTGAACAGTGACAACCTTAATTATAAAATAGGGCCTGCCTAAGTGGATGGAGATGGGGATTAATGGCTCATAATTAAATTGTGCTCCTTTTTGATTATTTCAACAATTTTTGGAAAAGAACATGAAGTTCTTGCTGACTTGTTTAGATTGTGTCAGCTTCCTCTCTTAGAGATTTATTGTGTGTCCTTTAGAAAAATAACGGCCTTACAAAGGTGGTCTTTAGAAAAACCAGCTTGATCTATTAATTCAGGAATTTATGAACAAAACCATTGTCAGCAAAGCTCACAATTGCTACTGCTTTTCCTCTCATCATAGATAAATACCTGGATTGCTTCTCAGCCTTTGGCTCAGACCAAGTGCAGATTAAAACTGTTTCTTGTGCTTCAAAGGAAGAAACGTGTCTCTACAGCCTCAATTGAGTTACAGAAAGTGTGCAGACACAAGTTATCTTATTTATCTTTAAGATAATACATGAATAAAAATAAAATTGTCTGTTATTGCATAGGCCCAGTTAAAGCATCTATGTGAGGTCAGTGTGAACATTGGTTAGTCAGTGAGTTTTGGAAAATGGGAGTTAGCATGATCTGTTTGGAAGCTAAGTGGTGAGAAAGAACTTTTACTTGAAAATTTAATTTCAGTATTTGAAACACTTTAAGGAATAAGTGGCTATTAATGTATTAAACTAGCTTAAATTGCAAACACAAAAATTCATGTTATTTCAGAGTACCGAGATGAGTGTATCAGTACCAAAGAAAATGTGTAAACGGTAAGTACATGTTATAATAATATAGAAAGGTTTGAAAATCATATATATTTTTAAAGATATATTTATTTTACGTGTATGAATGTTTTGCCTGCATGTGTATATGCATACTACATGTGTGCCTGGTATCACTGTAGAGGTCAGAAGATCCCCTGGAACTGAGGTTACAGACAGTTGTAGGCTGCCATATGGATGCTGGGAACCGAGCCCATATTTTCTGAACCAAAGAGCCATCTCTCCAGCCCTCAATTTTGTTTATTTATTTACTGCACGTGTGTGTGTGAGCACGTGTGTCTATGACATAGCACACATGTGAAGGTTTGAGGACAGCTTTTGGCAATTGGTTCTCTTCTTCCACCATGTGAGTCCCCAGTATTGAAGTCAGGTTATAAGACTTACAGGCAATAACATGATGAACTATCTCACTCACCTGGATGTCTCCTTTGTTTGCTTGTACTTTGGTATCCATCTTTATATAAGTCTGTTTATCTTGATTTCTTTCTTTGTGTTTTAAAGGCCATGCATTCTCATATTAGATTCCTTGAAAGCTGCTTCTATACAAAACACAGTTCAGAATTTACGAGAGTAAGTAATGACAGTTTTTACTTTCAGTCTATTTTCTAAAATCTCAGAACTTTGGTAACTGCCTTGAGTACTACTAAAAACAGTCCTGGAGATGTGGGGTTGGTGGCATATGTTAGCACTCAGAGGCAGTGTTACAGCCTAATAGGCACAAGGACCATAAATTCAAGGTCAGCTTTGTGGGACAGTGGGCTAGAATAGTGAGGTCGTGGCCACAGTGGAAAAACAGATAACACCATGTTAGTAATTTTATTTTTAGCATATACTTAAATGAACCTGAAAATCTGATCGCCAGCATCATCTTCTCTTAATTTGTTAATAGTGAAGGATTTAGATTTGTCAAAGGTAAATTCAAAATTTTTATTTGTAATTGAACAAAACCATAATTTTATGCAAAATTGCAGGTATTAGTGATTATTAAAAATAAAACCTGAAAAGAACGTGGAGACCTGTAATTTCTATTTGTGTATGTATGTGTGCATGTATGGGGAGAAAGTAGAAAACTGTCCATTTCTATGTGTGTATGTGGGGGGGGGAGGGAAATCTTTTTACAGAAATTTAAAAATCATGCTGATGAGTTGTGGGACCGTGTCACACTTGTTCCTAGGCCTAGGTATGGAGGTCAGAAGACAGCTTGTGCATTTGGTTTTCTCCTCCCACCATGTGGGTCCTGGGGCTCTAACTCAGGTCGTAAGGCTTCGCAGCAAGAAACTTGGATAGAAAGTGCCTTTACCTATTGGCACCAGAGAGGAATTAATACAGGTGCTGAAAACAAACATTTTTAAAGCCATGTTTTTGCTTACTTCATGATATAAATAGTTTTGTGTTATCTGAGCTGTGAACACTAAGTTGTTAAAAAAACTTTAGATTTTATATGAAAATCCTATCACTCACCACAGTAGCGTTTGTGAAGACTCAAATTATGGTTGTTGAAATTCTGTCTTTGGAAATTTAATCTGAAGCAACAGATTTGTCAAGGAGAGGTTTTCTGCCTTTGTAGAAAGTGTTGCGGATTGATCAAGATTTCCACTCCAGTCACTTTCCTTATTGATTATTTCAGGTATCTAGAAGTAGAGTGGGAAGTTAAGCGAAAAACTCACCGTGAATTCAGTAAAACCAGCATGGTGGACCTGTGCCCTAAAGTTCCTAAGCAGGACAATAGCAGCGACTGTGGGGTCTATTTGCTGCAGTATGTGGAGAGCTTCTTCCAGGTACGTGCAGATACAGATTTCCCTTCTAACTCACAGTTACTAATGTACAGTTACAAATTTCTGACCGAGAAGAGGCAGGAAAATGTGACTAGGCAAGGACATATAGAAAAGACATGGAGGCCACAAGTGACTCAGATAGGAGAATTTGAGATGTTTGCAATTATAGATGAACAAAATGGATGAAGACATGAAATACAGAAAATATCAAACGAACATTCTAGAGTTGAAAACATACAGCAGTCTATTAAGAACTTGCATGGAGTTCTTAATGTGGTTGATACGTGTATGTACATGCCATTAGGTGACTGAGCCAGGAGGATGAGAAACAGAGAAACTCTCACTTAAAAGGCTAAGATCCTCATTTGGGTGGGTTGCAGGGCTGCCTAGCCTTTTGACATAAGCCTTTTGCAATACAACACTACCCTGTGCCCTGTGCTGCATTCACAGCTGTCCTGGGATGCACGCGACCTCAGGGCTGCAGGTTGGACACACCTGGAGCACAGCAGCTGTAGCAGGGGATAGAAACAAAGTGTCCGCAGGTAGTTCTGGAGTGAGAGAATGTCAAGAAGCTGAGTCCGATAGGATGCAGATCTCAGTTTTTATATAATTGGAGTCCCAGTTAGCAAAGGTGCCAGTAGGGCAGATAAAATACTAAAGAAAATTTTTCAGATGTAAAAAATACCCATTTACTTAAAGCTCAGGACATCATAGCTGAGGAAACAATTAGAAGCATGGCTATGATTTTCTAGTTCATAGAGACTTTATGCAGAGAAACTAAATACAAGTCTTTAAATGGCAGGGAATCAGAGCTTTTCAGCACCAGCTTGTTTAGTTTCGTCGTTACTAGCAATGTTGCTTAGGATGATATGTTTTTGACCAGAGGTCTCTGTAGAGAATTCTTGCCTGCACTTCAGATTTTCCTTTGTCTTTAATATTGGGAGGAAGATACTGCATAGTAAAAGATGGTGCACATTATAGAGATTTATCACATAATTGTTACAGTTGTGTTTAGTCTCCCCTTGTATTCCACACTGGAACTTCATTATGTGCTGACAGTTCTGGTCCTCTAGCATTGTTTCCAAGTAGTTTTTGATTTAAGGTTTAGAATATCCAGTGGACCTCGTTAGTGACGTTTTCTTACTTTGTTTCATAATTCCAATTTTAGGTAGCCTTGATCAATAATAAAATATAGGTTAAATACAGAATCACCATGTAAAATTCCTGGGAGAAGCTAAAAATTCTAAACCTATGTTTTGTGTACTGATGTAGCATCAAACAGGTTAAAAACAGGCTTGAGGAATCAGTAGGTTTCCCTAAAGAAAACGGGTACAAATTCTAGTAAAAATATCAGGCAGTAAATCACCAATGTAGGCATTTGTAGCACGAATAACAAAAACCCAGATACGGGGTTCAAGCTGAAAACCAGAAAGGCAAAGCAGGCAGTCACTTACTATAGAGACCTTTTACCTCTACCAAATCTTCAGACCGAAGGGGTGAGATCCTGTCTCCAAGAATCCTCAGGCTCCACACCACACTGAGTGCCTGTCTTCCCCTTTATAATCCTCTCTCTGCCCAGCCATATCGCTCCTGTCTCTGCCTCCCTACTGCTGGAATTAAAGGCATGGATCCCAAGTGCTGGGATCATCTTTGTATGAGATCTGTTTCTCTTTTAGACAGATTTAATCTGTGTAGCCCAGGGTGGCCTTGAACTCACAGAGTTCAAATCTGCCTCTGTCTCCTGAGTCCTGGGATTAAAGGTGTGTGTCATTACTCCCTGGCCTGTATGCCTGACTAGTATGGGTGCTTTACCCTCTGATCTTCAGGCAAGCTTTATGTGTTAAAGCACAAATAATATACCATTATAGGCACTGGCCCATAAAGGGTTCCGAGATTCCAGTTGGTCCATCCTTTCACCCTGTCTTCTCCAAGATGTAAGTCCTTACATTAGCCTTCAGATTTACAAATACCAGCTAAGGGTAGCCGTCCTTAGCAACTAAAAAAAGTTAACACAGGAGAAATAACTTCTTAGTTGTAACTTAACATTGCCATTAAATTAACACCATGGAAATGTAGTAGTTCAGAAAGCTGTTTCTTACCGTAAAAGATGACTTTTAGTGGTATTTTTCATGTTTATATCTCTGGAAATCTTTATTACCAGGGCTTTTTTCATAATAGTTCAACATTATTAACATGTGTCTGATTTCTGAGTTCTGCTGAGTCAGTCTTTACCGGTTATGACACCACTCAGACACGCAGTGTAACAGAGTAGACTATTTCATTTTAATGCTCATAAGTTAGCAATTTATGAAAATGGTCTAAAATTGATTGTGGCCATGGTTATCCAGCTGAGAAACTGAAAACTAATTTTGTGCTTTATGTGAGTGCTGTGGTGTGGTGTGCAGCAATCTGTTGATTTTTGAAAGGTGTCATGTTTTCATTTCCTACAAAAGTGAGATTTAAAAAAATTGAAATCATGATGTCATACTAATATTCTTTCTTTTCTCTTTTTAGGATCCCATTGTTAACTTTGAACTCCCAATTCACTTGGAGAAATGGTTTCCTCGCCATGTAATAAAGACCAAGCGGGAAGATATTCGAGAGCTCATTTTGAAACTTCATTTGCAGCAACAGAAGGGCAGCAGTAGTTAGTTAATCTGTGCAGACATGGCTCATGCTCTCTAAATTTACTGGCAAGCGGCTTACCAGCATTGTGTCAGCTTAGAGAGAAGAAAGTAACTTGCAGTAGTTCATAAATTGTTGAAATGTATATGGTATCTTGTTTGAGTCGTTGGGCTCTCACAGCTGAAGGTGTCATAGAAGCACTTATAAGATAGAAATTAAAATTTCATAAATATATTTTTATGATTAAATATGCTTGGATTATGCAATAGCGTATGTAATGTGGGAATGTTTTCGTAAGTAATAAACCTCTGTGATCTGTACTTCCACATGACTGGGTGTTGATGGGAGGTGGGTTCTCCCTGGTGCCAGCCCCAGCACTTGTCAGATTTGTTGGCAAGTCACATCATATTGTAACTCTGTTCTTTGCAGCTCAAGCATGCAGTATGAATACTGTGTATTTTTTTTAAAAAAGAACTTAGTATCAAGGCTTCAGAAAATGCCATTCACGGCATCCCTTCTGTATAGTATGAAAAAAAGGAAAACCATTAGATACAAATTTACCCTTTCAAAGTGCAGCTTATTCTTCTCAATTGCTAAATGCAATTTCTCCGCTCTGACTGTCCCCTCCCCCACTTCTTCACATGTCACATAGAGAGGTCTGAGAAGTGAGTTCATTTGTTCAGATAAAATGTGGAACACACTTTAAGTACCAAATAAGTTTTCAAAAATTATGTAGCTAAGCTTTGTTAATTTGAGGTATAGCTATATAAATATTCATTCCTACATTACCCTAGAATGTGTGTATACAGTTTCTATAAAAGATAAAATTGGTGTCCTCATAATTTTAACATAGAAAATACTTTTAAACTTCTATTTATTATTTAGAACCAAATATGTAATTTTATAGTTTGGTTACCCACGATTCATCTGCAAAGCCAGATTTCTCATTTCTTTTCTATTTTTAAGTTATAGTTTCTAAAGATTATGATCCCCCAGGGATCTCACTCATACAGCACCCAATATTTTATTAAATATTCAGGTAACAGTTCTACTGGATTTATGTGATGATGGTGGTATTATCTATTAAGCAGAAATATTTTTAGGGATATACGATCATATTGTTTTCTCAGATAATGGATTTTAGAATATTATTTTAAACATCTCTTGCATTCACAGTTATAACTGTTGTAAAGCATTTGAAACAAAGGCAAATTAAGATAAAACTAAGAAGTCTGAAGGTTTTATTTCAAAATCAAGTGACTTGGGTTGCCAGTTAGCCTTAGTGTCCTCAGATTCTATTGGTCTTGTCTCTCTTTGCACTGTTCAGGATACATGGCTTTTGGAGATTTTACATGAAAGTGCTTATTAACTGCATATTTCATTCCCAACTTATGTATGTTGGCGAGAAACTTTTTTTTAAAAAGTGGCTGTTAATTGTTTTGTACATCTAATTTTGGAAAGCAAGTGTATAAGAGATCTTGTAACTTCTGACATTTTCTGTTTGTGTGTTTTTCAAAGATACCACTGTCCTTCATCATGTTTTGGAGACTGTTTAAAATTTGTTTTCCTAAATTCATGTAGAAATAATGATTTGAGGATGTCAACATTTTATATTAAACATGTTTTCAATTCATTAAATTGAAGTGTAATCTTGTCTTAAATAACAGTCAAAACTCTAAAAAAGTACTGTATAAAATTATCTCATGGATATGGGGAGTATATAGGAAACATAAATATTTATGTTTATTATGCTAGAATTATCTTTTTAACTATTGTATACTGCATATACCATGTGATATGATGTTTAAATTCATTTTTTTCACACTTTAGCAGGTATACAGTTAATTTGAATGTCTTTTTGTTTAAAGGAAAATAATACTTCAAGTTGAGCAACTTAATTAGATAAGTGTTGCCCCAATCCAGAACACTCCCAAATCTGAAGTGTTCTGAGCACCAGCATGATATGACAAGTAGAAAATTCCATTCTTACCTGTGATGGGTGACAGTCAAAACACTAAAATATCACATACAATTAGCTCAGGATATTTATGAAGAGTTGATATGGAACATACATGAATATCATGCATAGATTTGACTCCTTCCCTCAAGATACAGCCTTGCATTTGCAAATATTCTAAGATCCAACACATGCAACTCTTCTGCTCCCGGGTATGTCCCATGATACTCAGCTCCCATCACCTAATAGCCAGCAGTATACGTGAGAAAATGCACGCCGGGGTCATGGGGCTCATTTGCTGTGTAAGCCTAGTGTGCTAGTTTGCTTTCTGTGGCTGTGGTAAACATGATGACCAAACCAGCTTGGGAGGAAAGGGTTTACGTCGTTTACTTACAGGTCACAGCCCTTGAGGGAAAGAAATCAGGGCAGGAACTTGAAGCAGAAACCATGGAAGAACACTGCTGGTTCAATTCCTCTGCCAGCATTTTGCTAGACACAAAAAGACTGAACTTTTTCCTTTTTGAAAGCAAATATTTACAATACTTTGTATTTATTAATGAAAGTTTTATACATTTTGGTTTTATATCCATTTACTGTTACTCTCTTCTAATGCCTGTAGCAAGCTTTCTTTGGAGCCTCAACCAGCTCCCAAATCCTGACATAAAGACTTAGTTATGAGTTAGTTACTTACGAATGTTTGGCCTTCTGCTTGTTTCACTAGCTCTTTCAACTTAAATGACCCTGTTTCTTTTCATCTGTGTTTGCCTAGGGGCCTTTTACCTTCCTTTCCTTCTGTTTTGTATATCTTACTTTCCTGCTGTCTCCACGGCTGGCTGACAACTGCCTGGCTTCTGGTCCCAGTCCTGTCCCTAGGACTGTCCCTCTCTTTCTCCTTCTCTCTCCAGCCTAGATTTCCCCTCCTACTTATTCTTCGCCCGCAAGTCCTGCCTTTCCCTCTGCTACTCAGTTGTTGGGCATTTAGCTTTTTCTTAGACCAATCAGGTGTCTTAAGCAGGCAAGGTGAAACAAATACAACACACCTTTCCATATTTAAGCAATTACAGCATAAACCAATGTAACACACTTTTACACAACTAAAGTAATATTCCTCAACATAAGCAAGTGTAACACACCTTTGCATAGTTAAAATAATATTCCACAGCAAATGCTCACAGTGCCGTCCCCTTTGTTACCCAACTTCATGCCCTTTTTGTTTATTAATAATTCCCTGGTCTAATTGCTGCTTCCTATTGGGGCATGGATGTGGGGGCCATCCACTGGGGCATAGGCCTCCTTTTCATTTAGTTTTTTTTTTTAAATTTTAAAAATTTTTTAATTTTTTTTTTATTCGTTTAGCTTCTCATTACTGCCTAGGCCCACCTCCCAGAGGTGGTACTGCACACAACAATGGGCCAAGCCCTCCCATATCAGTCAGCAGTCTAGATAATTCCCCAAGGGTTTCAGGTCAGTCTGATCTGGGCAGTTCCTCAAATGAGACCCCCTCTTTCCAAGTGGCTAGTTTGTATGAACTTGACCGTAAAAACTAACCAGGACACATAGTGACCCTAGCTTGGCTCCTGGAACCCGTGAGAAGGTGGGAAGAGATGGCTGATTGTATGTTTTTCTCCAGCCTCCACATTTAGCTGTGCCCTGCTCACCCACATACATGTTATGTACATGTGCACACATAGATGCATACACTAGTCATAAATTAAAAAACGAGCTCTTCCGTTTTTGAAAGCAAACATTCATTTCTGGACAGATAAACAGGTCTAATAATTTGGTAAAAATAAAGTTTCTCTGAGAGTGGGTGAAGCTTTGTTAGCGTAGGATATGGGTGAGAGGCAATAGACTGTGAAACACATGCTAACGACCAGAGATTATTTGTAGAGAAGATACACATTTTAATTTAAAACTCTTGAGATTGGGGTGGAGGAACGAGTTTTTTGTTTGATTTTGTAAGTCCTATTCAATCAGGTAGTGCCTGAGAAAGTTTTAAACGTCTTAAAAATCACCTTTTATTTATTTATTTTTTTGGGGGGGAGGGGAAGGTCAGGAAGGGAAACGCCTTAGTGTGTCATAGAGCTGTCTCCATCCTGTTCCAGCCTGTTTGTCTATCCTCCATTCTCCTTCCTCCTTCGCAGTACGGAACTACTCACTCATGCTGTACTTCTGCTCCGTTAACTGGCATATTTCTGTGGGATTTTGTAAACGCTGCCCATCACATGTCATTGTGTGTCATCACGTGTCATCACATGTCAGAAGACAAGGTTCTTTGTATATGAGGCCTCCTGTCCCCATGGCCTATGTTTATTCAAATGATCTTATCTGTAAAATTGTGTTCTTTTGGGGGGACTGGAGAAATCAAAGGGTCAAGAAGACCTCAGATGAAGATGTACTTTACTTAACGTTACCATGATAACAACAGTGTGCTGTATTTTTCAACAAGGTATATGTGGAGCCAGGTAATGGACTATTGTTTTGTGATGTGAATGCCAATTTGAAGCCCAAGTCAAAGCTGAATGCCTGGCTTGGCTTTGCTTCTGAATAGGGTAATCGTTCTCATATGTTCATTTTACGATCTTCGATGTAATTTGTAACTGCAGCACTTCTAGTCCCAAGCAAGTGATGCCTAATCTACGTCTGTTATCCAACATTTTGCTAGACACACACTGGTGTGGGAGGTCCTTCTGTATATGTGTTGCTTTTATTGGTTAATGAATAAATAAGCTGCTTTGGCTTATGATAGGGCAGAGTAGAGCTAGGCAGGAAAACTAAACTGAAAGTAGGCAGAGTCAGATGGAAGCCGTGGAGCTGCCAGAGGAGAAAGACATAAGCCGCCAGCTGGAACCTTGCTGGTAGGCCACAAACCTCATGCTGAGGTTCCACCTGGCGGCTCCATGGCTTCTGCCTAACTTTGCCTACTCTATATATCTCTCTTTCAGCCTGGCTTTACTCTGTTTAGCCATTGGCCAAAAGCAGCTTCTTTATTCATTAACCATTAAAAGCAACACATACAGAAGGACTTCGCACACACACACACACACACACACACACACACACACACACACACTTTCCTCTTTTGAAAGCAAATCCTTTATCTCCCTCTAACACCCCAGTACCCTCCCTCTCACCTGACTTCATGACCTCTCTTTGTGTTGTTGTTGTTGTTGATTGATAGCTCCCTGGTCTAGTTTAGTGCTTCCCATGTCAGCATGGCTATGGGGGCCTTCTATGGGGACATTGACAGTCTACTAGTGGCCATACCCCAAAGGAGAGTGACATCCCCCAGCATCCAGCCACCAATTGCTAGTAGCTCTTTCCCCAAGGGTGGGATCTCAGCGGCCTGTTCCCACTCATGCTTGTATTCTGGTGATTATTCATTTCCAAGTAACACAACATTGCTACTCCTGTTTCTAAAATGCCCTTTGTAACACTTAGGCTCAAAGAATAATCACACAGAATAATTCATACTTCTGTTCCTTCCTAGAAATTTGTATAAAAGTTTGATTATTTTTATTCCACGTACACATGGATTACAAGGACACAAATGCTGGAAACGTTTTTGCATTTGAGGAGGTTTTTCTCAGTTTAAGTACAGCAGTGTTTTCCAGACTGCCTTGGTTCTCAGGAGCTTTTCATTCTTTGGAGTAGGCCAACAAAAACAATAATTCCAACCAGTATTTGTTAATTAAGATGTGTTCCTGTGTTCGCAATCATCAACAAATACATAAGACATAAATTTTTAACTTTTTTTCCCTTTGATTCAAGTTTTCAAGTTTCTTAGCACTACTAATATTTTACAGGTATCACTATGCAATACAGCTTCTTAGAAGGGCTGGAAATATTTATCTGAGGCTGTAACATAATTGATAAGCTCTCCCCATGGCATGAGAACACTGACAGTGACACCATTAAGGATTCTAAGGGACACATGCTTTAGATAGTAATTTTTTTTTCCAAAAATTTCATCAGAATATGTAAAACTAAATTAAGTTTTTTAAAAATAGCAACCCCAAATTCCCACAGGGATTTTTTTTTTTTTGGTTAACTTTGTTGCTTTCTATTTATTTGCTTAGGTAGATGAAAAACTTTACTAGTAAAGAATTTTTTATGATTCCATTTGGTGGAGGACACCATTTGTCGACTAAGAGTTCTTCATGCTCATGGTGAATATCCTGTGAATGCCGAATTAGGCTATGTTGAACTATTTTATCCCAAGAAAATGCTGTTGTTTCCTCAGGACACAATGGGAAGGCAACTAAGAAAAGCTGTTCCATCAGAAGTAGTCAGCTCTAACCAACTTGACGACAGTTGTTCGTGAGGCCATGGGAACACCTCACTGTCCACAGAACCCCATGAAAACAGCCCCTAAAATTCTTGGTAGATACTTTCTCCCTGCTATCTTGCTCATTCTGGCTTTTCCCTACTGCTTCAAAAAAAATTTTCTTTCTGCCTGTTTCTGTCATGGTGAATTCTTTTACTGCAATGTCACTACCGTCTCAGATGGCAGGGACTTCATGTTTGATAGAAAACTTGGCAACAGTTATTTTTAACATAGTTTATGTTGTACTCTCAATATTTGCCAGGCGGCGTTTTAAGTCACTCTGTGTGGGTGAAATGATTTGATCTGTTAATTCTCTCAGCAGCTCCACCGCGGGCTCCCTTTATTATTCTTGACGGTGCACAAGGAAGAAGGTAAAGGAAGTGGTTACAAAGGATTTTCTCCTATGCAGGAAAATGAGCGCTTCTGGCTTATAGGTCTTTGTCTTAGGAAAACACAGAGAACATGTAAGTCTACCACTTCCGACCACGGAGTCAGAGCCTTGGGAGGAAAGGGGCCTATGAAGCACACTGCAAATGCAGGGCTTGTTAAGGGAGGCGGGGCTTACTAAGGCGCTTAGGTGGCTAGATTAGAATTCTCTCTGCCCATCTGTCCTAATTAGCTTACCTCCCTGCTTCCATAGTGTCCCTATTAAGTCAGAAAAGAAGCCAGAGCTACTCTGAAAGGACGAGTTGTTGTTGGGTTTTTTTTTAAACTTATGTCAATTGACAATGGTTTTAGAGTGGTTGCTCACTCCCAGACATAAACTTTTAACTGCGAGCCTTTTTCTTGTGAATGTTTGTTAGTGGAAATCTCCAAACTTCAGGTGCTCATTTTGTTGTCTCATTTCTTTGGTTTTGGCCTAAATGATTATGTTTCTTCTTTTAGGGAAGATTTCTCTGGGTATTTTGCTATTTTTTCTGGCAGGAGGAAATCTTGTATCATTCTCAGGTAATTCAAAACTAATACTTGTTTTCTTGGGGACCCTTAATACAGTCAAAATAGTAATATTTGACATTGTTGTTGTTGGACAATATGACTATTAATCTTTACTATTGCTTTATTGAACTGCTTTAGATTTAGAAATCACCTCCCATGATTTGGGTAATAATTCCTAGTTCAAACCTTACATCCTCGCGTTGAAATTTGGTGTGTACTTATTTTAAAAACCATCTTGAATTAAAGGATTACTAGCTAGATGGGAAAAAGCTTGAGTATGTCTTCCTTCCATGTGCATGCCTGTGTTTCAAGCATTGCCTTAAAGGTTTAACTGGAGCAAATGTCAGCATGTCTCTATTTGCTGCCTTTTGTCCTGCCTCTCCTTCCCAGGAAGCCCCGGGTTCTGCTCCCAGGCCGTTCTCTGTAGTAACAGACCATCTTTTCTGCAGAAGTGATACAAGAACCCACGCGTGCAGTCTCCCTGCTTCTGCCTGAGAAGTCCATTGACCCTTCCCTGCTTCCCAGAAACAGGCAGCTTTTGGAGCCCACAGAGGCAGAGAGCAGGTGGCTGCTTAGAAGGCGGAGATCAATTCTGTTCCCAAATGGAGTCAAAGTTTGCCCTAATGAAAGCGCTACAGAGGCGGTGGCCAACCACATGAACTATTTTAAAGCCCGAGGTAAGCAGATAGCCAAACCCTTGAACTCCTTCATGACACTCAACCATCACATTTGTTGTGCGTTTTTATAGTAAAAAGGTGATAATGAGCAAATATTAGTGAGAAAAGGACTAAATCATGTTAATATAAATTGAGAGAAAAGTGTAAATTATTGTAATAGAAAATATCTAAAATTTTTTTTAGTATATTTGAAAGCACTGCTGTGTTACTGGATATATTAAATATATTTTTTCTTTTTCATTGTGGTAATTTACCTACATATACCAACAGCACATATTTAGAAACAAAGACTCCCATGCTTCTTGATTGTGTACTTTGGACATGCCGGAGATGACTCTTCTCTCAGTGGTCTCACCTGGCTTTTGTCTTATTGATTATGCAATATGATCCTGGATTCATATCTTCTGCCGTGTGAATTCACATTATGTTTCTTACATTTGATAGCGTTACTTAATTGAACATTGTCCATATGCCTTAGACATTTGAAGGATTTATCAAATTTTGCTTTTTATGTATTCAACAGCCAATAAAAAGTGCTATTATATGAATGTGATGTTACTAAGCTAAATGTAGAGGTTGATTATGGAATGATTGTAAAATCAGGACTGTCCTATTAAAATTCATCCATTTGTTTATTGAGCACTCACTATTTCCCCTGGCACCAGCTTGTACAATTGTCTTTCTCAGCTGCTATTTCATTATCTTAATTTTCTACATTCTCTTCTACACTATAGTTTTTTAAAAAATAAAAATTTAATGGCAGTGAAAACATTTCATATATGTAATGTTTTATGTTAATATAACATGGCACAGTGTTTTAGCAGCCCCTGTGAATATGCTAGTCTTGATTGTATTTGAGGTTATTACTCAGGAAAAGGCTCTTCTCTTCCTTTTTCTTTTTCTTTTTTTTTAAAACGACAGAGTTTTTTCTCTGCGTAACAGCCCTGATTGTTCTGGAACTTACTTTGTAGACCAAGCTAGCCTCAGAGATCCACCTGCCTCTGCCTCTCAAGTGCTGGGAGTAAAGGTGTGCACCACCACCCTTGACTTGGCTCTTCTTTCTTGTTAAAAGGGAATCGTAGACCTAGAAGTATTGTGTAGGACCCTAGGTTGGAAGTGAGCTTGCAAAGTGACCGAGGACATGAAGGACCAGAGAACGGCAGTGAGTCATGTATCAAGATGATTTACACTGCCTGGATTTTAATTTTAAATGGCTCAGAATATCCAGCTGTCTCAGCTATCTGTTCCACAGTAAAGAGGAAGGGCCAACCATTAAGGAATCTTCTTCTGTTTTGTGATTGTTTTGCTCTTATTTTTATAAAGTCAAGAAGTACTGCTAAAAAGAAGAGGTTAGCAAAAGGAAAAATAAGACATCCTTGAAATAATGAATTAAAAAATACATGTGCTGTGAGTTGGGTTATTGAAAAGGAGCCCTGAAAATATACATGCAAATAACATTATACATACTAAACAATTATACTTATGTATTTAGGAATATATACATACATCTCTCTCTCTCTCTCTCTCTCTCTCTCTCTCTCTCTCTCTCTCTCTCTCTCTCTCTCTCTCTCTCTCTCTCTCTCTCTCTCTCCCCCCCCCCCGTGTGTGTGTGTGTGTAACAACAATTAATGAAAAAAAGGCCAAAAGGCCATGAACTTGAAAGAGACCAAGGAAGGGTATATGGAAGTATTTGGAGGGAGGAGAGGGAAGAAGGAGGAAATGATATTACCCTCTCAAAAAATAAAAGGAATAATTAAAAAAATTAGAAAGAATAGGGACCTCAGAAAAGCAAACCAGGCGTTATACTATGGCTGTTATTATGACCATGGTAGAAAACAATACTTTACCTCTTATGCTTTTGAAAACTGGGGAAGGACTGGGGATAAGTCCCCATGTTAAGAGTGCAGACTGCTCTTCCAAAGGACCAGATTTTGATTTCCAACACTATGTGGTGGATCACAACCAAATGTAACTCTATTCCTAGGAGTTCTGGTGCCCTCTTCTGGTCTCCCTAGGCACCAGGCACACAGGAGGTGCACACACTTCCATGCTGGCATTTGGTCTGGTTTGGGCCTGCACAGGTTTTCTGCATGCTGCCATAACCACTGTGAGCTCCTGTGTGTAGCTGCCCTGCTCTGCCAACAAGATAATGTCACCTCTGGCTTTGTTCCCCTTTTCCATAATGGTCTCTGAGCCTTGGAGTTTTGCAATACATCTGTTCCTTTAGGCTAAGAAATCTCTGCTGGCATTGCCATTGCTTGTGGTTATCCTCCAGACTCCATGGTAACACCTATTACTGAAGACACCACATGACTGAATCATAGAACATGGCAGAATCAAGCTGGTACTGACCTGGACACTTCATCCCTTCCTATCCAGCTTTCATAGTACTGGACGGTGCTATGCACACTATCAGAAGAAACAGGAATCATCAGTCTTAGCCACCATGCGACAGACTTCCCTACACTATCCCGCTGTGGGAACTCTGTTCCCAGACATCCCTACTGGTGCAATAGTGGCATGAACATCACGGAGCAATCAGCTACATTTTTGTTTTATTTGTTTATTTATTTATTTATTTTGGAGACAGGGTTTCCCTTCATAGTCCTGGCTATTCTGGATCTTGCTCTGTAGAGCAGGCTGGCCTAGCCAACACTTTCTAATGGACTTTAAATCTCACACCACAAGATGGAACCCATACTTGGCACCATTATAAGGCCAAGCTATAGGTGGACACAGCAGAGGCCCCTACTACTATTATGCTACTCCATGGGCACAGTGATTAACCACTCCTAATGCTCACCTTGATACTAATAGATAGACACCATCTCTCAACCCTCATCTGACAAGCTTCTCGCTGCAGTAGATGTGGATAACACAGAGACCCACAACTGACAAGGGGCAGAGAATAAGATACTGCAGATGCCAAGGAAATGTAAAGAATCTACAGAATGGGAGAAAATCTTTGCTAGTTACATATCTAGCAAAGGATTAAGATCTAAAATATATAAAGAACTCAGAACTTCAAACAAGAAATCAAATAGCTCAGCTGGCCCAATATGTACATGACTTTAATTCCAGAAGTTAGGAGGCAGAAGCAGGTAGATCTCTGTAAATTAGAACAAAATGAAATGAAGGCACAGTTTACCGGAACCACCGGGTGCTGCAAAGACAGCTTGAAGAGCCGAGGTACATCTGCAGGAAGCACACAGATGAGCCATCTGTACCTACTGGGAAGAACAAGTTGACATTTTCCCGGTGGCCCTGGAGGGTATGGGAACTCAAAAGCTGAGTGTGGTTCTATTTGCTTAAAGCTTCTTTGCAGGAGTAATGCAGGATGGGCTGAAGCCGTCCATAACTCTTTCATGAAGTATGTATAGCACTGCCAGGTTAGGAAATAAAAATGCAGGGCAGTCGGTTAAAACTTGAATTTCAGCTGAACAACAAATGATTCTTCTAGTGTTAGCAGGACCCATATAATATTTGATCTGTAGGTTTTCTGGCTCTGTGTCTTCAAGAAAGTTATTCTTTTCTTTTCAAACACACACACACACACACACACACACACACACACACACACAGTGTTTGAGTATTTTGTTCATGTACGTATGTGTACCATATTTGTGACAGATGCCCATGGAGGTCAAAGGAGGACATCAGATTTTCTGGAACTGGAATTACAAACAGTAGTGAGCCACTGTGTTAGTGCTGAAAACCAAAACTGGCTCCTCCTCAAGACCAGTAAAGACTCTTAATCATTGAGCCATCTTTCCAACCCCCAGGAGAAGTATGCTATTTCTCAAAAATACTTTAAAATGTCTCACTTTTTATCTCAGGCTGACCTGAAACCCACCATGTGCCTCAGGATGGCCTTGAACTTGTGACAATCCTCCTGCCACAGTGTCCCAGGTACTGGGATTACTGTCACAAGCCATTAAGCACAGCAAACTTCTATTTTGTTACCATTGAAATGGGAGTGATATTAGTAATAGTAATATCTTCAAAGGATCTTAGTAAACACCAGAACTTGTAGGGCCTTTGATGATCCTAAGAAAGCAACAGTATTGCTGATCGAGTGGGAGGAACGTATTGCTTATATTTTGTATTTTTGTCAAGACAGGGTTTCTGCGTAGCTTTGGAGCCTGTCCTGTAGACCAGGCTGGTTTTGAACTCACAGAGGTCTGCCTACCTCTCTGCTTCCCGAGTGCTGGGATCCTTATAGTAAAAATGAATTTTACTATTAACTCATTAATATACACAAAGACGTCAACCATTATTCTGATAGGATTATATTAAATGTGTAGTAAGATCCATGTGGGAGGTAGATTACACATAAAACAACTATTCATACACACACACACACACACACACACACACAATCTAACAAAAGAAGCTCCTAGCTTTGTCTCTATTGCTGTCATAAACACCATAACCAAAAGTTTTATAAATATATAATTTTAAAATTATAATACAATGTTGTATTCTGAAACCTAGTTGTAATTACTTACTAGTTCAGAGCATCTTAAAGTGGCTTCCTTAGGACATGTGCACAAGTGTGTGTTTGTGTGAGTGCATGCCATGTGTGTGGGTGCATGCAGTGGCCAGAAGAACGTGTTTAACTCCATAAAGCTGGAGTTCCAGGCAGTTATGAGCTGCCAGATGTGGGTGCTGGGAATAGTACTCAGGGTCTCTAAGAGCAGCAAGTAATCTTTTTAGAAAATGTTTATTTTTATGCTATATGTATGAGGGTTTCTTTTTCTTTTTTTGCCTGTATAGGCAACATGTGTCTAGTACCCTTGGAGACCAGAAAAAGGCACTGGATTCCCTGGAAGCGTAGTTAAGTGTAACTGTGGGTACCACATGGGTGCTGGGAACTGAATTACATTCTTTTGCAAGAGCAGCTAGCCACTGCTCTTAACAGCTGCACTATCTTAAGCCTCCTGGAGATAATTTTTACTTAATGTGTTTCTGAAACCAATGAAATTTTCAGAGTAGTTACAGATTCAGAGAAAAATTGAGCGTGATGTCCATAAAGTTAGTGCAAAGTTCCTTAAACCCTCGTCATTAACATCTTATATTAATACAGTACGTTTGCTACAATTGATAGTCCAACACTGGCGCATTATTAACAAGTTCATAGTTTACACTGGAGTTCACTGCGCTGTGTATTCATTGGGCTTTGGTGAAGGTATGATGATGCTTACCAACGGTTACAGCATTATTCAGAACAGCTCCACCTCTTCATCGCCCTCCTTCCCAACCCCCGAGGGACACTCACCTTTTTACAGTCCCCACACTTTTTTTTTTTCATTCTCATGGTTTATTTTTTTTTATATTTAAAAATTTCCATCTCCTTCCCTCCTCCTCCCCCTCTCCCCCTCCCTCCGCTCCTCTTTCCCCTTCCCGCCCCTCCTTCTCCCCCTTCCCTCCCCTTCCCTCCACCCATACCTCCCCTCCCTCCCTCTCAAGGCCAAGGAGCCATCAGGGTTCCCCACTCTATGCTAAGTCCAAGGTCCTCCCAACTCCCCCCAGGTCCAGGAAGGTGATCGACCAAGCTGAGAAGGCTCCCACAGAGCCCGTCCATGCAGAAGAATCAGAGCCCAGCGCCAATGTCCTTTGCTTCTCAGTCAGCCCCCGCTGTTGGCCACATTCAGAGAGACGGGTTTGGTCGCATGATCCATCAGTCCCATTCCAACTGGAGTTGGTGATCTCCCTTTAGTTCTGTCCCACCGTCTCCATGAGTGAACGCACCCCTCACGTTCCTGACTTTCTCCCTCATGTTCTCGCTCCTTCTGCTCCTCATCAGGACCTTGGGAGCTCAGTCCAGTGCTCCAATGTCACTTTTGCCTCTCCACAAATTTTGTTGGGCTCATACAGATTAGTTTTGTTGATTTGGCAGCATGCATAATTTTAATGCTTTGAAAGCTCATTTTGAAATAATAATTGAATAATATTCCATTGTGTGGATTTGCCAGAGTTTATTTTCCATTCTTCTGTTGAAGGCCATCTTTATTACCTCCAGGCTTTGGCAAGTGTAAATAAAGCCATTTCACACATGTTCATGCAAGTTCTTGCGCAATCACATTTTTTCTCTTTGCTTGCGTAGATGCCAAGGAGTGCACCTGAACTGGATTTGTTTCCTTTTCCTGTATAAAAGTGAATGACTATTATCTCCTATTTTCAAGCATGAGTTGTGTTTGCTGGAGAGTGACAACCCAAAGTGAACATTCTCTCCCTGGCTTGCAGTGTGCCCTCCACCTACAAGCCCCGAGGAGTTCCAAATGCTCCTTTTAAAATGTCCAGTAAGTTTTCCAAAGAATAGATCACATTCATTTGCATTTCTGCATTTTACCCAAAAACCTCCTGGCTCTTTTAAAATGTCATTCTCTCTCTTTTATTTTCTAAAAGTTTTTATTCTTTGAAAACTTCATAAAATGTACTTTGACCATATTATTCCTCCTCAGCTCTTCCCAGATCCCCCCACCTCTCAATTTACCCAATCTCATGTTTCCTCTCTCTTAAAAAACCAAACCCAAAACCCCTCAAGTCACTACTCCTGGCTATGAAGCCTGCCCTGGAATGGGTTGGTATACCAGATGGCACTCTATTGAAGAAAACTGACTTTCCCTCACAGCAGCAAATGAATACCAATAGCTCTGAGCTAGAAGCAGGACTTTGTTCTGATCTCCCTCTCTATGCTAGGGTTTCATCTGGCTTGTGTGTGTCTTATGCATGTTATTACAGCCATGTGTTCATATGTGCATCTGCGTGTTATGTCAGAAAGCAGTTTCCTTGAAGTCATCCACCTCTTCCGGCTTTCACAATCTTTCTGTCCCTCTTCTGCATAGATCCTCACACCTTGAGGGGAGGAATGTGATGTAGACATTCCATAAGGCTGAGTGTTGTGATGTTTCTTCTTCTCTGCATGTTGACCAGTTGTGGGTCTCTGTATTAACTATTATCTATTGAAGAAGAGGCTCCTCCGACAAGGGTTGCTCTGTGGGTACAGCATTAGGTCATTAGGCATCCAAAAGCATCATTATCTTTTGAAAAGCTGAGAAGTTATGACTTCAGTTAAAAAAAAAAAGGAGCTTCACATTACAGTGTCTATTAATAAAACAGATTCAGCACAGTATATTAAATCTAAGTTCCATTTTCATGAGACATAAACATTGAATGAAAAAATAAACAAGGAACATATATTCATTAAGAGGTGAGCTAATGCCCCTTATAAAGAAATAGTTGGAGATACAAGTTTTTTTTTCAGAACTGGAAAGTTTGAGCAGGATGTTTTTAGCTGAATGCCATCCTCATGACCTTCCAGAAAAGATGATATGGCCAAAAGTGTTTCAGAGCAATGGGAGTGAGTGGTCCCATGATCATCATGAGACCCACAGAACATGTTATCCTTTTCTACACATCTCTCTCTACTTTCCAGTGTGCCAGGAAGCCATCTGGGAAGCCTTCAGGACGTTTTGGGATCGACTTCCTGGGCGTGAGGAATATCGATACTGGATGGACTTGTGCGAGGATGGAAGCACGAGTGTATTTGAAATGGGCACCCAGTTCAGCCAGTCTGTAGAACATAGACGCTTAATCACGAAGGTAAGTGTTGCAGGGAAGAAAGAAATTGTCAGATTGTTGTAGGCATTCTTGTACATGGCTAAAGGAAGAGAAGATAACATGGTTTAAGGTTTCCGAGTGAGCTGCCCTAGGGTATAGCTTAGTCTTCTGTTCCTAGCTCTGGCCTTTCATAATGAACACTGTTAATCCAGAAACAGCCGCAGCCTTGTTTATAGATGTAAATGTACCAAAATAATATTATGCAAAAATTCAACGATAAGGATCTGTGTGAGTTAAACTTTATTGCCAAATTGCTTTATATGTTCATTCAGAATGGATCGTAGTCATTCTAAATAAGTTAGAGAATATAGTTTATTTAGCACATGTAATAAAGTATGAATGTGGTTTTAGTTCAATTTGTTTTTATTTGTGTGTATGTATGTGGACGTGCATGCATGTGTACACACATGTGCCATGGCAGACATAGGGCAGAGTTCAACTTCTTGGAAGTCAATTTTCTCCTTCCACCTTGCTTTTGATGCAAGGTCTCTCTTTTAATTTTTGCTTCAGCACAAAATAAATGAACTTCCGACTGATTCTTCTGTTTCTCCCATCCTGCCTTAGGAATCTTGGGGTTACAGATGCAGCCACTGTACGTGGCTTTTCAAACATGAGTTCTGTATTAGTCAGGGTTCTCTAGAGGAGCAGATCTTCTAGAATGGATCCCTAGGGTGACTTACAGCCTGTGGTCTGGCTAGTCCAACAATGGTTCTCTGCCACCAGTAAATTCAAAAATCCCATAATTGTTCAACATGAGGCTGGATGTCACAGCTGGTCTCTATGTTAGAATCCCAAAGAAAGAGTTTCTAAAACCAGTGAAAGAATGCTTCAGCAGCAGGACAGATCAGTCTGCCAGCAAGAGTGAGGGGAAACAGGCAAGAAACCAAGCCCTTCCTTCTTCCGTGTCCTCTTATATGGGCTGTTACCAGAGGGTGTGGTCCAGAGTGAGGTGGGTTTTCAGACCTCAAATGAGCTGGATTTAAGGTTGGTCTTCCTAACTGAAGTTTTTCTAAACAAGAAAAATCCCTCACAGGTTTGTCCAGCTGTGTGGGTTTTAATTAATTCCAGACATAACTAACTTGACAACCAAGATTAGCTATCATAGGCTCCAAGGCTCCAAATCAGGTCATCAGGTTTGCAGGACACATGATTTTACCTGTTGAGCCATCTTGCCAGCCATGCTTGCTATGTTTTATTATCAGAAATTATAGAAATTATTTAATGGATATTTGTTGAAATAAAATTATAAAAGTAATAGCCAAATGTATTTTTCTACTCCCTGCAATCTTTGAAGTTTATGAATATCATTTTCAAGTACTGGCTGTAAGTATTACATACTGAAAATAATTGTTGGATGAATAGCTAAAACCAGTTGTTTAAGTAGGTCTGAAAAATTATTACTAAATGAATAGCTCTGGGTTATTTTGCTTGATTCTTATGAAATAAGAGTGAATCTAAAAGAAACAAGATGAATCATCACAGTCTTTCATTTTTAAATTTTATTTCTAGTAAAGAAGATGCACTATATTCTTTTAACACTTGGTTTTACAGTGGTGATCTCATTAAGTGGGAGAAAGTTGGGTAGGCGGATAGTTTACTAAACATGGGTGGACCAAAGACAGATTTTATAGGGTTATAAACATTTTGCAGACGTGCAAATTTTTTATGTGTTTAAAATGAACTCATCTATTTGCCATGGTGTGTCACAGTTCAAGTCAAGACACGGTGTCTGCCTTTTCTCTGTCATATTTATAACTGCTTCATTTTAGAAATTATGAAAATAGATGCGTCATCCGTATCTCCCATATCTTATAGCTAATAGACAGCAACCTTACAAGGTAGTCTTCATTTTGTAAATAAAGACAATAAATAAATTGCTTACCCTTTATTTACAAAATCGTTTGTAACCCAGAGCCATTTTTCCCAAAATTTATATTTTTGATATGAATATTGTTCAGCAGTACAGAGCTTGGTATCCTGTGCAAGGCCCTGTGTTTGATTAGTAGCACTGCAAAAACGAAACAAAACTCTCAAAGCATGTTTTCCCCTGTGTTATGGAGCTTCCATTCCAGTGGTTATTGATCCAAAAGACTTCCACAAAGAAAAGAATCATGTATTCATATTTATATCATCCCTGTGTATTTCAAATTGTGTCTGCAATATTGGATCAGCAACTAAAGCAAGAAATATATATAAGGGGTTATTAACTTAATAACAGTTTTTTTTTCTTTTTTCTTTTTTTGGTTTTTCGAGACAGGGTTTCTCTGCAGCTTTTTTAGAGCCTGTCCTGGAACTAGCTCTTGTAGACCAGGCTGGCCTCGAACTCACAGAGATCCGCCTGCCTCTGCCTCCTGAGTGCTGGGATTAAAGGCGTGCGCCACCACCGCCCGGCTACTTAATAACAGTTTTGTGATGTTACACTAAAATGTGTTGCTTACAAGTGGGACTTTAGTTTTAACTTGAAAGTCTAGGAAATACGCTTCAATGAATACTTGGAGCTTGTAGATTAGACAGGTGATGTGCTGTCTGGCTTGAGTCTAAAGGGGTAAATGTGAGTAGGCAGAAGAGGTTGGACAGGCCAGATGCAGGGAACAACATAAACTGTGTTTATAGGGAATGGTTTGGGCTGGTGTAGTAGAGGGATATGCTAGAAATGACAGGTCAGATGGGAGAAGGGGAGAGTGTTAAGAGGCTTGGATTTGGCTCTGTGTGTGACGGGAAACTTCAGGGTTGTAAGGGGATAAGACGAAGGAGCTGGCTTAAAAGCTTGGTCTTAAAAATTCACATTAATTAATTAATTAATTAATAAGCTGTGAGAGTGAGAACAAGGGGGGAACTATGGCACTTCTTTAGGAGTCAGTTCTCTCCTTCTGCTATGTGGGCTGCCAGGATTGACCTCAGTCAGGCTTGGGAGGAAGGGCCTTTACCTGCTGAGCTCTCTGGCCCAATTTTGAACTCTTAAAGGCTACTTGAAGGGTTACAGAGAGTCAGCTGACAGAGAGACCAGGTAGAAAGCCACTGAGGCTCCTCACCAGACCATGGGACAGAGAGAGAACATGATGGACAAAAGTAAAGAAACAGGATTTGTGGGGTTCTTGTTGCAATTTTCCTTGAGTCACCAATCAGCTCCCAAATAAAGACACCGAGACTTATTATTAATTATGAATGCTTGGCCTTAGCTTAAGTTTGTCTCACTAGATCTTCTAGCTTAATTTAACCTGTTTCTATTCATCTATGTTTTGCCTCAGGGCTTTTTTTTTTTTTTTACCTTTCTTTCACTCTGTATGTCCTACTTTCCTGCTTCCTCCGTGTCTGTCTGTCTGTCTGGTCCCTGGTGTCTCCCTGGCATTTCTTTTTCTTTCTCACCACCCTTCCCAGGCTAAATTCCCCTTCCCACTTGCTCTCACTGCTCAGAAGTGCTGCCTATACCTCCTCCCTTGCTATTGGCTGTTCAGATTTTTATTAGACCAATCAGGTGCCTTAGGCAGTCAAGGCAAAACAGCAACTCCTCTTTACATTATTAAACAAATATAATGAACACATCTTTACGCAGTTAAACAAATATTCTACAACAGGCTGTGGCAGATTAGATGGGAACAGGATGGGATAACAGTGCTGGGAGCCTCCCAGTCCTTAATGGGAGTCAATAAGATCAGGGATCAGGCAGGAAAGTCACTGTGCTCCTTGCAGATGAGGCAAGAAGGGCGAAGTTATTTTGAAGCATACATCTTCACTGCTCATGAGAAATGTGCATTGTTTGATGTTTTCATATGAAGCAAAGGAGGTGGTCTGGGTTTTTAATTATAGGAATATTCACCAGCTTTGATGTGGTAACTAGATACATAAGTGGCAGATTATTTTGGGAGGGACCGTAGAGGAAGAAAAGGAGCAAATTACTTAATGATATTTCAGAGTGATTTAGGTAATTTTCTTTCCATTCAACAGATGAGAACACCGACCCTTTGAACCAGAAAGGACATGGGGTGTGTGCTTATAACTGGGAGGAGAAATGGGAACTTTAAACTAGACCTTCTGAATCCATCTTAATATTCTGTACACTCTTTTTTTGTTTTGTTTTTTTTTTTGAAGTAAGAGTACACAGGAATATCAGGGCACATAAGCAGAGACAGAATGCTAGGATGCTTGCATGGTTATAGAAACAAACTTGACATTGTCAGTATCTGCTGTTAGTATTCAGGCATCTGTGCTGGCCTGATCTTGGGGTGTACATCCTCAGCTGTAGCCACTAAGAGCACCTCCCGTGCACATTCACTACGTTCCCTTTAAAAGGGCCATGCCCACCTCCTTTCTCTCCCTCTTTCTCTGTCTGTCTGTCTGTCTGTGTGTCTGTCTGTCTGTCTGTCTTTCTCTCTCTTCTCTCTTCTCTTCTGCCACTCCTGTCTTCAGAGGCTGGTCTCCCTTCTCCCCTCCCCCCTTTTCCCATTTACTTTTCCCCAATAAAATAACCTCTCCACTGAACTCTGTCTCATAGTGTCTTTCTCTCCTGCGCCACTTTTTAAAAACCACAGCACTGCATCCATCATCTGCTTGTCCTTAGAGATTAGTGGCCTAGCTTTTGCCTCCTTAGGGCACTGGTGACCTCTGTGGAGTAGATCTTATTCACTGTGCAATCTCTGCTATTAACTCAGCCATATGTCTTTGTTTCCCTCAGAAGCTGGCTTACACAAAGCAAGCTGCAAGCAGGTATGTCTTTCCTCCTAATCCGACACCCGGCAACATAGGGGTGCTGTACGAATGCCAACACTTACTCTGCCATTCCTTTCCTATGTCTTTTCAGCTCCTGCAAACACCAGGCCTGTGGGTAAGTCCCAAAAGCTGTTCCTCTGAGGCCATCTCCCTTCCCAGAGCATCACCATAGCCACTGGGCTCACTCACTGTCTGGCCTTACCAGGAGCCGACTCGTTTCTTCCTGGATAATTCAATGGAAGTCTGCCTTGGCGAGAACAACCTGCTGCTACTGAGCTTAAGGCTAACACCAACACTGAAAAGGTTTATCTTAGAGAGGGTTAGGTTGTTAAATGCTCGGAAGTTGTTTGGATTATTTTATTGAGTTTATGAGTATGAAAAAAACCAGTACACCATAGATTAATCTGTTAGTGTGCTTCACGTCTGGCTATTAGGCACAGGCCAGGATGTTTTCTGGCTTCTAAGCAGCGGTTATGTAAAGCAGACTTCAAAAGGTGAGGACAGTGACTGAAGCTTAAATTCCAGTCATCTTCAGAATATCAGTACCAACATGTGGGAAACTACATAGTAAATCAGCAGTAGATTAAAAAAATTAACGTAACACGCCAGGATCCTGACATCCAGCTTCCACAACAAAGTCAAGACATAGTTGGAGTATACACACAGGAGTTTTTGAATAGAACACAGGCAGGAGAAGAGTGAACTCTGTGGCCTTGGTCATTCATCTGTCTCGTGATGCCACAGAGTCTGTGTTAAGATTTGAGATTGGGCATTGTGGGGGACTTCTTTTCCCTCTTGGCCTGTTGGCCATTAGTCTATTTGTGAAACTTCCATCCTAATGACAGAGCTGGAAAAACCATCTTCTTCACATCCACAATCTGCTGGACCCAAGGTGCCTTATTTTGCTTCTCTTCTTCATCCTGTTTCCCAGTACACACGCATACTCTTTCTCTCCCTCCTCCCTCTCTTTTATTTTTGATTTTTAAAGTAATATGTCCTCTATTTTTAAAAACGTTAAAACATTTATTCTTTGAGAATTTCACTGATGTATCACACATAGCTTGGTCATATCCTCTTCCCACTTCTGCCTCCAGCTTTCCCTGAATCCCCTCCAGCACACCCCTTTCCAGCTCTTGTTCAGTTCCTCCCTGCTGTCCAGTTAGTGCTGCCCGTATGCACATGGATGTGCGATCTTCTGCAGGAGCGTGGGCAGCTGCTGCTGGCCACACCCTCAAAGAAAATGAATCTCCCTCTCCCCACAACCACCATCACTCTTGCTTTTTAGTTTCTTTCTCTTCTGTTTCCAGTTATCTTTTTCTCTGCCTGTCTTCTCATAGTTTCCCAATTCCTACAACCAATAAGCACTTCTTTCAGTATAAAGTTTGCTGGTGGGTCTCTCTGCCTCTCACTGATCCACTTGGCCAAATAGCTTTCAGAATAAAAAAACTGGAACACGTCCCTCTCTTCTGCCGGACAAGTGACTAGCTACTTGCTGCTCTTCAAAGATCAAGATTAAGCTGCCTCTCTTGAGTCTTCATAATCAGCCTGTGCTTAGTCCTCCAGATCAGGCTATATCTCCAAGTTATGGAGCATTTACTATATTTTTCTAAAAAAGTATACAACGAAACAGTGTAAATAACTTCAGACAACCCAGTTGAGCAAGGAGTGCATTTAGGATTTAAACCCACACCCATCTGAGTCTCAATATTCAGATAGTAATCTCTGGTAAAATTACCTTTCACTCTGTAAAGTGTTTGTTCTGCCGTTTAATTGTCATAGCAGCAACACAAACTAGGTCTGACAATAGTTCCCTCACGTGAGCCTAAATATAAAGAAAGTAATTTTAGGAGACCCTTAAAGCCTGTCTCTACCTGTATAACCCACCATGCAGCCTTCAGAGGCCTTCTGTAGGATCTCCTCAAGAGAATAAGAAATGTGCCTGGCTCCTTTCTACAGTCCTTGTATACAATCCTCTGGAGGGGAGAGGCTTTGATTTACAAGTTCTCATAGACTCTCCACGACCCAGCACCGAACTTCCCAACATGCACAGCATATATTAATTTTGTTGATTTTGTTTAAGCAACCATACCAAAATCAATATGTGTTTGTGCTGTTCTCTCTCTCTCTCTCTCTCTCTCTCTCTCTCTCTCTCTCTCTCTCTCTCTCTCTCTGTCTCTCTGTCTCTCTCTCTCTCTCCCTCTCAGTGTGTGTGTGTGTGTGTGTGTGTGTGTGTGTGTGTGTGTGTGTGTGTGTGTGAATATACCCATACATGCACACAGAGAGAAGGAAGATGGATTAACTCACCAGGGTGACTTTCATTATATTTTATTACTTCTGCATTGTGATGTGGTCAAGTTGCCCACACCATGCATTACACAAAGACCAGGGTTTCTTCATTAAATAATCATGGCTATCTTAACATACGTTTTATCTCAATTCGGCTCTGTGTCACTGTGCTCCAGAGATGACATAGTTTTCCCCTACCTGCATTCAAAGAGGAAAAATGTAGATTTATTTTTGTTTATACTGGGAGGAGGTTTGGTTGTTTTTAATCACACACTAAGAAAGCCCTGAAGATAGTGCCTTAAGAATGGAATAGAAAAGGGGGAAATGAGTAAAAGCCTGTGAGCTGGCAGGAGTGGAATCGGTTTCATCTGGAGCTGGTCTGGCTAGATCAGCTCATTCTATTGCTTCTATTCTCCTGACTAAACTCAAACTGTCCCTTCCTGTTCCTGTCAGCTAGAAACAAATACCTTCATGCTCTCTTCACAGCCCCAAGTCTCAAGAAAAATTCTGAAAAGAAAGACAAAGCATGATTTTGTCTGTGTGATGAGAGATTCCATGTTATAAAACAGCCTGTAATGCAGCCCGTGAGAGGCCACACTGGCACTGCACATGTTCACTGCACACACATCGGTCTACACTGGCACTGCACACACATCAGACTACACTGGCACTGCACACACATCGGTCTACACTGGCACTGCACACACATCAGACTACACTGGCACTGCACACACATCGGTCTACACTGGCACTGCACGTGTTACCACACACATCGGTCTACACTGGCACTGCACATGCTCACTACACACACATCGGTCTACACTGGCACTGCACACACATAGGTCTATCTACACTGGCACTGCACACACATGGGTCTACACTGGCACTGCACACACATGGGTCTACACTGGCACTGCACACACATCGGTCTACACTGGTACTGCACACACATCGGTCTACACTGGTACTGCACACATATCGGTTTACACTGGCACTGCACACACATTGGTCTACACTGGCACTGCACACACATAGGTCTACACTGGTACTGCACACACATGGGTCTACACTGGCACTGCACACACATGGGTCTACACTGGCACTACACACACACTGGTCTACACGGTACTGCATATGTTAGCACACACATTGCTCCTCTGCATTGAGCAATTAGGGCTGACTTTGATGAATTTGCCTCCCAAATTATTACTGTAGTAATAATTAATAATTACTAATCAGTTATTATTTCTGTCTGTGCACTAAGGTTTTGCCTGTGGGTAACTGTTCAGGTTCGATTATACTAACATGTATTCTAAATGTCTCTGAACCTCATTTTATTGTCCCCTCCCATCCTGTAACCCAAGATGCCTCTTGATGGTTTCTGTTACTGAGGCCTTCCTGTACTTATCTAAATCACTTGTCCAGATGTCATATGACTTTAAGTTCTAGTGATTACTCATTTAGTAAGTGATGTCAGGTAGAAATGTTCTAACCAACCAATAAGGATAGGTTTTGTATAATGATTTTAATAAGTTGCTCCTTCAGGTGGTGTTTTTAAAACTGGAATAATCTTTCTGGTGAGATATTTTAAAAATCAGTTTCTCTAATTTTCTATGTGTGCCTGAGGGTGTGAAGAACATGCTTCTGCTTTACCTTCACAAACGCTTTACTTACCATGGTTTATACTAATGTTCCCTCAAACATACATTGAGAGTTATGATTGCAGGCAAGAACTGCTGTACCTAATTAATGTGGTACTGCCGAGTGAGCCCAGGGCTTCATGTGTGCTAGGCAAGCACTCGATTAATTGAACTACATCCCTAGCCCTATAAAAATATCTTTTTAAAGTTTAGACATTGGAAAATGAAAGGGTAGGCAAGTTCTTAATCTGGTGAAGTTCTTATTATTATCTCCCCACCCCTTTAACTGTAGAGATTAGGATCAAGGCTGGGGCCTTAAACATGCTAGGCATATGCTCTTCCATTGAACTGTGTTCTGAGCCTGGAGTTTAGATTTCTAATATTGAGCAAACAGACCCTTCTGTGATGCTGCAAATGCTCTTAATTGTCTTGTCTAATGTGATGGCCATTAGCCACATGTGAGCACTGAATACCTGGAGTGTGGCCGTTGGGAATAAGGAAAGTTTCTAGCTGTATAATATCACTTAATCTAACTGCCAAATGAGTGCAAGACTTCTATACCGATGATATATTCTAGAGGATTAAGCGGGTGGGGACAAAGATAAAGTAGGCAATAAAATAGTTTCACATAATGATTTTACCTGGAGGGGAAAAAATGGACAATGAGCTATAACTAGGAAGGTTCTTTATATAGGATGGCTATGTTGATGAGGCATCAATAAATAAAACATAAGTAAGTTATGAAGTTATAGCTTTTTTTGACTTTACAGCTTTGTATGTTGGCTTGGGAACCCTTATTTGGTTCTAAAGAATTCCTTTGGAAACCTGCCTTGGCTACGGTTTCTATTGCTGTGAAGAGACACCATGACCTGCACCTCTTATAAAGGAAAACGTTTAATTGGGGTGGCTTACAGTTTAAGTGGTTTAGTCCATCATCATCATGGCGGAACATGGCTGCACACAGGCAGACATGGCGCTACTGAAGGAGCGGAGAGTTCTACATCTTGATCTGCAGGCAGCAGGAGGCAAACTGTCTGCCACACTGAGTCTAAAAGGAGACCCCAAAGCCCACCCCCCACAGTGACACACTTCCTTTTACAAGGCCACTCCTACTCCAACAAAGCCACACCTCTTTACAGTGCCACTCTCTTTGGGGACCGGTTTCTTTCAAACCACCATGGAACCCAAGTTCCAAATTTTATAATACTTTCCCAGGTTTCTGTAATTTTTAATACCTGCATTTTTCCCCTACTAGGCCTGAGTTGTCATCCCCAGTTCCTGTTGGTGATACCTCAACATTTACAGGTATGCTTTTTGCTTTCATTCACCTTTATTTCCTAGCTATTAAAGAGTTAAGACAGTTTTTCAGGCAAGTATAAGCTTTTGACTCACATTTTAAAAATATCAGTTTCTCCCCCTATTTTTGTATTGCTCAAGAAAAAAATTATTTTTTACTTGGTTCGTATATTATACTGTGCATACTTTAAGAGTCAGAAAATACCTTAAAACATGAGTGTGATGCATGAATTATTTTAAGACAGACACTTAAGTTGAAGGTAGAACCTTCAAGTTTGTGTGAGTTTCCCAGTGCAAGGGTTTTCTGACACATCCTGGGGTGTAGAACATCCTTTAAGCTCTGTATTCTTTTTAAAGTTTAAAAGATTTTCATAATTTTTTAATTTAGATTTTTTAAAATTTAATTTTGTTGCTTGTGTGTCTCTGTCTCTGTCTCTGTCTCTGTCTCTGTCTCTGTCTCTCTCTCTCTCTCTCTCATGTGTGTGTGTGTGTGTGTCTGTATGCAAAGTGTATGTATTGCCTGGGGAGGTCAGAAGAGAGCATCGGACCAAGGGCAGTGTCAGATCCTCAGGAACTGGAGTTACAGGCTGCTTGATGTGGGTCCTCTGGAAGAGCAGAAAGTACTCTAACTGTTGATCCATCTCCCCAGTCCCAAGTTCTGTATTTCATGTAAATTAGTCAGTCTCTTTCTCTCCCTGTTTTTTCCTGTCTCCTCTCTCACCACTCATTCCCCATTCCTTTTTTTCTTTTCTTTTCTTTTCTTTCCCTCTTCTTTCTTTTTGCTAGGGATTGAACCCAAAGGCATTTTTTCATACTAGGGATGTGCTCTACCAAGGGATATAGCCAAGCCCTTATTATTTTTAGTAAAAAATATAAACTTCTTTTTGTTAGAAATTTTGAGCATATACAAAAATAGAATAGCATGATGTGGTTCCGTTTTGATGGTTGTTAAATAATAGCCAAACTACAGTTTCATAATCAAGCATATTTATGAACTTTAGTGCCTGTTTCCTTTACTAACTAGATATCCCTAGAAATAGAGACTTTCTTTTTGTATCTTAGTATCTATATTAGAGCCTGACACACTAAACAAACAAAAAACATCCACTCGTTTAGTGAATCATAATTATTAAGATGCTAGGAAGCCTCTACAAATGTCTCGATTTTACAACTAAAAAAAAACCCCTTCAGTATAAGAAAGCAAAGGACTTGTAAGAATGACTTTTGAAGTAAGTCTTTAATTCCTGATGTGAATTCTGGCTTACTCAAGGACTAATGCCATGTGTGTATTGTTTTCTGCTTAGGTGCTGTTCCAGGGGTGGCCTCAGAGAGCAGTGTGGTGTCACCAGAGGAGAGCGTAAGTCCAGCTCTGTTTTGTTAGTTTCTAATATGGAGGATGTGGGTTAACAGGGTTTATTCCATTTCTAGACTGCACAGGACTTCAAACAGTGCATGGCTCTGAAAAATATTATGAATTCTAAATCCAGCACATTCAGATGTCTGATGTCCCTTGGAAGAGCTCAATAAGTCTGTCTTATTGGTAAATTTTTGATAGAGGATTTCTGGGAAACTCTCATGCTGATACACATATGACCTTCTAGCCCTTAGCAGATTAGGCCTTGACATCCTTTGAGAGAAAAGAAATGGATTTTATTCACTTTAAAATTCTGAAAGTGCTTGCGCCTTTTAAATACACCCCACCAACAGGAGCTCGTCTACTAAAAGGCACTTAGAGATGAGGGTCCACTACCAGAGAGTGCGGGGTGAGAAAAGGAGTGTACCCTGCCCAGGCAGATGGACGCATCTTATTGAAAGGTGTGTTCAGTTCTGGGTTGGGAGATGGCTCAGTAGAGGGAACACTAGAGGTGCAGAAGTAAGAAATGAATTCAAATCCCCAGTGCCCACTTAGGAAGCCAGGCAGGCATCACAGTCCCTCTCTATCACTCTTATCTATAGCCAGGCAGGCATGGCATCCCACCTCCACACCCACACAGAAAGCCAGGCAGGCACAGAAGTCCTCGCGTATCATCATAGAAAGGCAGGCTGCCAGGGAGTCTGCCTGTATCACCCCATTCAGAGAGCTTAGTTGGGTCCCATGCAAGAACCCCAGCTATCAGTCTGGACTCCATGAGTTCCCACTAGCTCGGGTCAGCTGTCTCTGTGGTTTTCCCAGTCGTGATCTTGACATCCCTTGCTCATATGATCCCTCCTCCCTCTCTTCAGCTAAGCTCCAGGAGCTCAGCCCAGTGCTTGGCGATAGTCACTGCATCCTGCAGGTTGTTTCTTTGTTCTCATCATTGCTTACTTTGGTGTCCAGCAGCTCTTTTGTTGGATGTTAAGGCCATTAGTCTCCATCTGTAGCCTGTGTTTCAGGATCTCATAAAAAACACTGGTCTATACAGATGTTGCTTCTGTTAGAATAGTACATTGTGATTAATTTAATACAGAAATAAACATAAGAATTCAGCCATATTGTATTAAGCCAGACATTCAGGAATTTGCAAAAGTATAAACAATGTCACTTTCCCACTATTTTCAGCTTTATAGCATGTGTTGTTGACTTTTTCATGAAATTTGCTTACTTTGTTATTATTATTATATTTGAGACAGGGTGTCCCTATGCAGCCTTGGCTGGCTTGGAGCTCACCACGTAGACCAGGCTGTCCTTGAACTCAGAGAGATCTGCCTGCCTCTGCCTACCAGTGTTGGAGCTAAAAGCATGTACCACTATACCCAACTACTCTGCTGTTTTTAAATGAATTAGTATATGTTTTTCAAATTTATCTTTTGAAAAGTTTGTTGGTAAATATTGAGAGCCGTAATACTTATCAATAAAACTTTTCTGAGTTGCCGAGTTATTTTCAAGAGTCTAAATGGATTTTTGAATCAAAATGTTTGAGAAGCATCTCTGTAAGCCATGTTTTGATGAAATTATAGAATGTTCAACGGTTTTCTTACTCATCTTGATAGTTTCCTATGGAAATATTCTTGCTCTTCCTTGTCAATGTGTGGCAAAATGATATACAATTGTATAGTGATTATAACATTCATGTATATCCTAAAAGTTAATTTATTGTAAAATTAAATACTACATAAAAAGTTATCATTAAATGTAGTATCTGGAACACTGAGGGTAATCAGTAAATATTTATTGACTGAATAAATAAATACTGATATGTATTATTCTTTCTAAATCCAGATCAGCAATGAAATTGAGGAGGTAACAGAGGGGCCCACACAGCCTGCTGTGGAACAGATAGCTGAATTCAGCCTCCACCTTCTGGGGAAGCCATACAGCGAAGAGCTGCGGGATCCTGCCAGCGCCCTCTACCGGCTCCTTGTTGAAGAGTTTATTTCAGAGGTGGGTGATTTCTTTTTTACGTTTTTATAAGAAACTTTTATTTATTTATTTTAAACATGTGCATTATGGGAAACAAACATCACCCATGCAGGTGGTTCATTTGACTGTTTAACGTGATTGTTTGTTGGGGATTAAGTTTTTTATAACCACAACAGTGCTTAAAGGTAAGTTGAGAACCCAAGCTGAGCATCCGCTGGGTTCCTGGGGTTCAGAAAGTGGTGGGAACGTTCAGAGAAAGGCCAGCTCTGTCACAGAAACCCCTCAGAAACCCCTTTCTGTGCATTAACAAGCAAATGCTCCTTGCAACTCAGCGCAGCCGAGGACACATGGGCTCTGTGCTTTAATTTCGGCTCGTCAATGTCTGGAGGAATGGATGTCTCTGAACAGCTATGTGTACTGCTTATCATTTTTTTTTCTTGGAGAGAAAATTAGCTTTAATTTTTAAAATTTCATCTTTATTCTTTTGTTCTTTTTTTGGACACTTTTAAGTAGTTAACTCACAGGTACCACTGTTCAAAGTTGAGAAGCACCAGAAGGGATGTGGAAAGTAAATCCCCTCTGTCTTCTGGCTCTGGTGAGAGGTTTTTTCTTTTTTTTTTTTTTTTAAAGAAAATTTTCTAAATAACCATGTGCTAAACCATGCTGTTACTTACCTTGTGAAAGAATTCTGGATAGAGTTTGAACTCAGAATTCTTTCATTAAACATCAGCCATACCTGGTGCCCTTCTAGTGTGTCTTTGTTCTCATGTAGTATCGCCTTGAGCGTCATCTGCTCATCTATGTGATGACTGGGCACACCATTTCTTCCTGTTTGTTTCTCTTCCATTCCTACTTGATTGACTCCTTGACCAAGTTTGTTAATTCCATTACCTTGGCTTAATTTCCTTCCCTAGTCATTGTGTCCAGATGGGAAACAAAAATATGCATCTGTCAGCCAAATAGCATCATTGCAGCCTTCAGACATGGGGAGGTGGGTAGGCCAGACGATTCTTTTCCTAAGTCTGTGGCCAAGTTGCAAGGCTGTATGGTATGCGGGAGAAATGTCAGCCAGGCCAGTGGCCACCTGGCATCAGATCTGTCTTGAGTTGGCTGTCTGGTCTTCCTGCCTGGATTAAGGAGCCTTTAACAAGCTTCAGTGTTTCAGTAAACAACTGCAGGAATGGCTGGAGATTTAGAGAAAAATCTAATAAACACTCTGAGAGGTGTCCCTCCAGTAATGACTTTATGAAATATGTGGTCACTGAGCTGAGGTAGTTTGAGGGTGATGAATGGTCTGGGCCAACCATGAGCCAGCCACCCCTTCTCCTTCTGACTAGCCTCTGCACCACCTTCACTTTCTGACCTGGAGTGACACATGCTCTGATAACTATTTCTTTGTGTGGAAGGTTGTGTGTGTGTGCATGAATGCGTGTGTGCATGCATGTGTGTGTGTGCTTGAACATGTGTGTGGTTCAACCTGCATGTGGAGGTCAGAGGGCAGCCTCAGTTTTTGGTTCTTGCTTTATGCCTTGTTTAGACAGGGTCCTTGTTGTTTGCTGATGTGTGTATCAGGCTGTCTGGCATGCTAGCTCCCAGGCATCCTCCTGTCTCTACCTCCAGTCTGAAGCACTGGGATCACAGATGCTCTTCATGGCATCTGGCCTTACATCACTTTCTAGGAATTTGAATCCAGACCTTCACACTTGCATGGAAAACTCTTCACCCATTGAGCCATCCTCCAAGCCTCCATTTGCCTTTCAAAGTGGTCCTTCCTTGTTTCCTGTACAGAGACTCCTTCAGAAACTATAATGAGTTTCTCCATTTCAAATGTATCATGAGGCAGGAGAAAAGGGAAAGGGCAATGTATTTCAATGGGCAAATATGAATGGCAGCTTTAGAGATAAGCTGACTGGCAAGTAATTTCTGAACCAGTCATCCTTGAATTCTTCATTCTTAAAACAAGCTCTTCAGTAAACCAAGATTAAAGAAAAATCCAGAGCCTGACATTATGAGGGACTGGTTAAAAGCTTTTCTGTGATGCTGGCCAAGTGAGTGCCATCTTAGTGTCTCAGTTCTGTCATTTATAAAATCAGGGTAGTACGCATGTCTTGGTGGTACTTCAAAGATTAGAAGAAGAGTTTCTGAGCCCCAGATGGAGCGGTTGCTCAGTTAAGTTGTACCTGTTCTTAATATGGGTGCTGGCAAAATGAAATGATTTCTTGCACTGGATCTCTGTGCAGTAGCTAACTGCATGCCATGACTTAGAACACCTGAATATGTTTGGACCCAGTCCCAGGCCTGGGCCCCCTTGGTAATAATGGCATTGTGCAGTTGATGGGATGCTTTCAGCTCCATTCATTTTAATGTTCAAAGGTGGATGTGGTGGAAGGCAGGGCATTCTTAGTTCCAAGAGGAAAGCTGATGCTCGTTCAGTTGACCAGCAAATGCACGACCTTAGACTTCTGATTCTTGTTGTTGTTTTTCTCCCAGATCTTCTACTATTTGTTCTTTGCTCTTTGACTCTTTCGGGGACCCAGCATCCAGCTCCCGAATAAATCACCGAGAGGCTTATTGCTTTCTTTTGAATACCAAGCTTTAGCTTGCTTTGTTTCTAGCCAGCTTTTCTAACTTAAATTATCCCATCTACCTTTTGCCTCTGGGCCTTTTCCTTTTCTTACTTCTCTATGTCTGTCTTTCACTTTTACTCTGTGGCTGCTGTGTCCTCCTCTCCTCGTTTCCTTACCCCTCCTTTTCTTGCTGCTTGATCTCTCTTCTCTCTTTTTTTCCCTATTTATTCTCCCTGCCTGCCAGGCCACCTATCCTTTCTCCTGCCTCGCTATTGACTGTTCAGCTCTTTATTAGACCATTAGGTGTTTTAGAGTGGCAAAGTAAGGCAGTTTCACAGAGTTAAACAAATGCAACATAAAAGTATGCAACACATCTTTGCATCATTAAAACAAATGTTCCACAGCATAAACGAATGTAACACATCTTAAAATAATATTCCACAACAGATTCTTACTTCGACGACGTCCCTCTGCCCTTATCCTGCAAGTATTTACTCTTCCTTCTCAAATAGTAAAACACAAGCTACACAGGCAAATGCTTTATGGATGTGAATCCTTTATTTGTGTGTACACGAGGTACACACATATCTGTGTGAGCCCACGTGTGTGTGTGTTCCTGTGTGTAAAGTACATGCACATGTGTGAGTGTGTATGTGGATGTTGAGTGTTTTCTTCAGTTACTCTCCACCCTCATTTTTGAGACAGGATATGTTCCTGAACCTGGAGCTCACCGACTCACGATGGCCAGCAAGCCTCAGCAGAGATGTCCCTGTGTCAGCCTTCCCAGCACTGCAATCACAGGCTTTTCGCGTGGGTGTTGGAGGTCAAACCAGATCAAGCACTTGACCGATGGAGCCATTGCCACAGCTCCTTGATTGAACTCATTTTTAAAACAAGAAGATCTGCAGTGAACCACGATTCCAAATATTTTTGCTCCCCTGATTTCGTGAGGTTGTGGTTAAAAGCAGCTCCCCAGAGAAGTCTATAAAATTCCCTAACATTTCCATTTTTCTTGTGTTTGCCCTATCCATCTGGTGAGCCACCTTTGGAATTATTATGGATTAAATATTGAATTTTGTTCAAATACATATTTTTTATATAATTAGATTATTTTTACATTCACAGTGTGGCATTCTTTTTCTTTCTTCAGTCGCTGAGCTTGTATGGACAGATGTGGCTGCATTTTAAAGACTTGGTATTTAAACCAGCTCTCACGGATGTGACGCTCATAAATTGATATTTTAAGCAGCGGAGTTACCTGGCCACTTGCTTCTTAATCTATTTTATGATGACCAGTCTGTCTGGGGATAACTCAGGCCTTGTAGACTTTTGTTGACTGCTGAGTGTATTCTAGTTCTCTTGTGATGTGGGGACAGGAAACAGACTCTCAGACACATTCACACTCAGGGAAAACAGACGCTTGACTTTGCCAGGGTGCCTGCTGGGGCCAGATTTCCAACTGGAACAGTAACATTTAAAAATGCTGTTATACAAATACTATTATAGCTTCTTTTGAAATGAGTGTTTTTTCTCAATATTTCACACAAAGGAGGAAAATGTGGCTTTAACTAATAAGAAGTGTGCTTTTTTAAGATACAAAATAAAATTAAAGCACATTAAAATCATGAACGCTAAAATGAAAAAGAGATGATGATAATATTGCAGTAAACATGATTTTCTAACATTATAACCTTTGATCTATGTGTATGAGCTCCAATAATTGTCAGACACAAGCGTACTTTTTGTTCTGTTCTTCAAAGCGTTGAACTATTCTTTTGCATATTCTTCTTAGTTGCCATCTTTATTCTTGTGTTCTGAACAGGTTGGAGACGCATTCACAGGGCTACCAGGATACAAGGACATGCGTGTTCTTGAATTCAGGTAAAGAGATGTACTCTAAGAACGCGTGTGTGCCGTGCTGCTCTTTGTCTGAATGGACTAGCCTGGTGTTCCCCACACAGATTCTAAAGCACGTGACTGGAACGCTGCAATAATGTTACTTCTGGTGAATTAGTTAACACGAGTTTTGTGCAAGTGAAACTGAGTTAATGAGAGTCAAAGTAATGTATCCATGGAGATGTAGCTGGGTTTGAGGCTGGACTGTAGTAAGAGCCTAGGCATTGTTTAGACCAGTTATGCAGCTCTCATTAGGCACTGGACCCTGGAGTCAGAATAGAAGTCACTTCAGGCTTTCTCTGAAGCTTCTCAGTGTTGTAGTGAGGTAACTGTCAATCCTCAGAGCAGACACTTCCAACCCTCCTTTTCCAGAGGGACAAACAGGTTAAAGGAATCAACTAACCTACTGTGGACAAGCAGCTCTCACCTGAGGGTAGAGGAGGGATTTAGAAATGAAATAGCTCATATTTCAGGGCTTCCTCTTTACCTCCTCATGAGAGTCTTCTATTTGGGAGTCAGGCAATTGCTTTTGCCCAGATGTTAGATATTGGGACCCAAGTTGGGGCTGCACTTCATGTTCTCAGCAGTACTTGTGGTGGCAGCAATCACAGCAAGTATTTATGTAGCACTTATAGTGTGTCTGTGTGTGTGTATGCACGTGTGTGTATGTGCGCAAGTGTTTCTCTCTCTCTCTCTCTCTCTCTCTCTCTCTCTCTCTCTGTGTGTGTGTGTGTGTGTGTGTGTGTGTGTGTATGGTGCCCAGTTTCCTTTTGTAAAGGAACCAGAACAGAGAAAAAGGAAATCACTAACCCAAGGGCACATAACTACCTAGTGCAGAGAGGCAATGCCTGTTGCACTGTCTACTTGAGCTTATGCCACAACAGCCCTTCCAGCTGAGCGCTGCAGCACCTCCACATGGCCAGAATGAAGGCCGTTGAAGATCTCACTCATCTGGTAGCCTGTGGCACACTTGACCTCTAGAGTCATCTTGTCTAGCTCGTCTGGCTGGGAATGCTGCCTGTGCACCTTGAGGTGGATGGTTTTGAGTGGAGTACTCGATCTCAAATTTTCCTCTGCAAAAAATAAATTCACCTATGAGTTCCATTTTAAAAATGCTTTTGCAATACTTTGGGGAAATTAACAATGTCTTTGTTCTTTAGTCTCTTTATGTGCAAGGTAGAGATTAGCAGTCCTTAGTGAATCTTAATGAGGATTAAGTGAATACTTTTTGTAAAGCGCTTAGCACAGTTTCAGGTGTAGGAGATGTTCTATTTTTTTTTTAAATTTTTGTTATTTTGTGTATATGGGTGTTTTACCTGCATGTAACTCTACACTGCATTTGTGCAGTCCCCCCAGAGGCTAGAAGAGGGTATAGGACCCCCTGGGACTAGAGTTACAAACAGTTGTGAGCTGCCATGTGGGTGCTGGGGATTCAATATGGGTCCTCTAGAAGAGCAGCCAGTACTCATAACTGCTGAGCATCTTTCCAGACCAAGATCTATTTGATGCCTGTTTTATAAAATAAACAAAGACTAAACACCATGCAATGTACAGTAGGCTAGCTGGTTTGACCTTTACCAATGGTCTTAGTACAAGTGCTCTTAACTACGGAGCCATCTCTCCAGCCTGCCAGTCCTGATTTTAATACCAACAATAGAAATCTATTCATGATCTGCCAATAAATTGATTTACAGAGATGAATCACACACTTAAGTATTTTTAGGGTAAGTTAAAAAAACTGTAAAACCCTTTGGCTTTAAAATGACTTCTTTCTTTCTTCACCTTTATTTCCTTTTGTTTTTTGAGACACAATCTTTCTGTGTAGGCCTGATTGTTCTAGAACTTAGTATGTAGACCAACAGGCCAGCCTCAAGCTCACTTTCTTTTTTAACTTCTAGCACAGTGTAGATCTGATTTGGTTACGTATTTTTCTTGAGAAGACATTTCAAATAGCAATGAATGATGTGACAGTTACAAAGATAATTGAACTCTAACCGATACTTTTGTTATTTTCAGGTCTCCTCAGGAAAATGGCAGGTAAAAGTCCCTTTTGGTATTTCTGTGTTGTCCACTGTTAGTATCTAGTGCTAGGGCCCAGAAGAGCACAGCTCAGGTCTCCAGTCTCTCCTAGTCTCATTGTGCTACTCCTTATAGGCCAGAAGTGGGAAAGCTACAAAGAGCCATGATGAACATTTTAACCTTTGAAGGCCATAGAGTCCCTATTGCAACTTCTCATGCCATAGACACAGGAGATGCATTGTTAACTAAAGAGGACAGCTATTCCCCAGTGAAGCTTTATTTGGTCATTGTCGGTGGTAGTACACACCCATAACCTTAGTTCTTAGACCCGAGGCAGGCTGATTGCAAGTTCAAAACCAGCCTGGGTTGCATAGTGGAATTCTCTGTCCACAAAAAACAAACTTGCCAAGACAAAAATCATTTTTTTAAAAAAAATAATTTAATTGATTTTTATTTTATGGACAGTGATTGGTGTTTCGCCTGTATGTATATCTGTGTGTGGGTGTCACATCCCCTGAAACTGGAGTTACAGACAGTTATAAGCTGCCATGTGGGTGCTGGGGAATTGAACCTGGGTCCTCTGGAAAAGCAGCCAATGTTCTTAACTGCTGAGCCATCTCTCCAGCCCAATGAAAACCATTTTTTGAACACTGAAATAGGAGTTCCATAGACATTAGGCTGAAGTTCACTCATAGGCTAGGATTGATAGCTGGCTGACTAGTATTTTAAATGAGTTAATTTAAAATAAGAATAAAACGCATTAGCAAACACACTTTCAAGTCCTCTGTGCCATTCAGTCAAATGAACTTTAAGGTGCATTTGGTGAAGGTGATATCATTGAACTTTATGATAGCTTATTTGTAAAGATAGTTGTTCTTGAAATTTTAGGAAGCACAATGCAAAGACACAATCAGTCCTCCTTTTTTGAAAGTTACTGGTTTTGTCCATGGATTCTTAATTTACTTCTCTTAAAAGTCTGGTAACTACAAATGGAGTCCGTGAAGCAAATTTGTGGCTAACTATAGAAGTGTTCAGCGATTACAGAAATGTTCCTTCATTGTAGTCGGCTCGGCATCTTTGGCTTCCATATTTGTGTATCTGTGGGTTCAACTAACTGCTCATGAAAACACTATAGAACAGAAATCAAAACAAAGATATTGTAGTGAATGTATACAGGCCTTTTTGGGTTGTCATTATGCTCCAGATTTACATTGAGAAGCATTCTAGAGAGGATTTAAAATACTGGTTCTCAATCTAACCCACAGGGGTCACATACCAGATATTTACATTATGGTTCATAGCAGTAACAAGACTATAGTTATGAAGCAGCAATGAAATAATTTCATGGTTAGGGTCACTACAACATGAGGAACTGTATTAAAGGGTTGCATCAGGAAGCTTGAGGACCACTGTTTTGATTTTTTAAACAGTTTTTTTTTTTAATTTTACATACCAATCCCAATTTCCCCTTCCTCCCCTCCTACCAGTCTCCCCACTTTCTTCCTTACCTCATCCACTCCTTGGAGAGGGTAAGGCCTCCCATGGGCTCACCAAAGTCTGTGAGCTCCCACTAGCGTAGGTCAGCTGTTTCTGTGGGTTTCCCCATTACAGTCTTGACCCCTCTGCTCACATTATCACTCCTACCTTTCTCTGACTGGACTCTGGGGAGCTTTGTATCAGCTTCCATCAGTTGCTGGATGAAGGTTCTATGATGACAATTAAGATCATCAATCTGATTAGAGGGGATGGCCAGTTCAGGCACCCTCTCCACTATTGCTTAGATTCTTTTTTTTTTTTTTTTTTTTTTTTTTTTTTTTTTTTTTTTTTTTTTTTTTTACTGATTTTTATTGAGCCCTACATTTTTCTCTGCTTCCCTCTCTATCTCTCCCTTCCCCTTCAAGCCTTTCCCATGGTCCCCATGCTCCAAATTTACTCAAGAGATCTTGTCTTTTTCTGCTTGCCATGTAGATTAGATCCCTGTATGTCTCTTTTAGGGTCCTCATTGCTGTCTAGGTTCTCTGGGATTGTGAATTATAGGCTGGTTATCTTTGATTTATGTCAATTAGCCAATTATGAGTCAGTACATATGATATTTGTCTTTCTGGGTCACTCAATGTGATGTTTTCTAGATCCATATATTTGCCTGCAAGTTTCAAGCTGTCATTATTTATTTCTGCTGTAATACTCCACTGTGTAAATGTACCACATTTTCCTTATCCATTCTTTGGTCAAGGGACATTTAGATTATTTCCAGGTTCTGGCTATGACAAACAATGCTGCTATGAACGTAGTTGAACATATGTCCTTGTGGCATGATTGAACATCCTTTGGATATATACCTAAAAGTGGTCTTTCTGGGTCTTGAGGAAGGTTGTTTTCTAATTTTCTGAGAAATCGCCATACTTATATCCCAAGGGGCTGTACCAGCTTGCACTCCCACCAGCAATGCAGAAGTGTTCCCTTTCACCACAACCTCTCCAGCATAAGTTGTCATCAGTGTTTTTGATTTTAGCCATTCTTACAGGTGTAAGATGGAATCGCAGAGTTGTTTTGATTTGCATTTCTCTGATGACTAAGCACATTGAGCATTTCCTTAAATGTCTTTCAGCCATTTTAGATTCCTCTGTTGAGAGTTCTCTGTTTAGGTCTGTACTCCAGTATTTTATTGGATTATTGGTTCTTTTGATGACCAGTTTCTTGAGTTCTTTGTATATTATGAAGATCATGCCTCTGTCTGATGTGGGGTTAGTGAAGATCTTTTCCCATTCTGTAGGCTGTCGTTTTGTCTTGTTGACCATGTCCTTTGCTTTACAGAAGCTTTTCAGTTTCAAGAGGTCCCATTTATTAATTGTTTCTCTAAGCATCTTTGCTACTGGGCTTATATTTAGGAAGTGGTCTCCTGTGCCAATGTATTCAAGTGTACTTCCCACTTTCTCTTCTGTAAGGTTTTGAAGAGTGGCTGGCTTTGTGTTGAGATCTTTGATCCATTTGGACTTGAGTTTTTGTGCATGGTGATAGATATGGATCTATTTTTATTTTTCTACATGTTGATATTCAGTTATGCCGCCTTGCTTAGAATCTTAACTGGTGTCATCCTTGTGGATTCCTGAGACTTTCTTTAGTGCCAGATTTCTTGCTAACCTGAGGTAAGTCAAAAGATGCATGTAGTGTCTATTCCACTGCATTTAAGGTGCTTCGACATTGTGGAATTTGGTGTGCATGGAATGAGGGAGGTCATTGCAACCATCCCCTAATAAACATCTAGGGTTGACACCTTGGTTTGAAAAGATCTTTCTGATCTCATTTACATTATTTTGACAAGTATTTATGAAATGCTTTGTTATTGAGCAAATACCAGGCATAGAGAAATGAATAGTTTTTGGGTTTTGTCTTTTAGGGACGCGTAGGGTGATAATCCTTTTTTTCCTTAAAATGTTATCATCTAGTACCCTTGTAGAATAGTAAGATGAGGATTTGTATTTGTATCTTTTGGCTAATGAGGACATTTTGTTTTAGAGAGACAGATTGTCTTGTTGAAAGATAGGAGCTATCTTGATCAATCAGAATTTGGGTTTCTACTTTTAGTGATTGTAATCTGCTCTGCACTATGCATTCAATAGATCTAGCTGTTTAGTTCCTTCTTATGGAAACAGCCCTGAATCTTGAGGTTAGCCCTAGTATCGAAAGGATGGGTAGTAGCTATTTGCTGACTGCTAACAGTCCTGTGTAGAACACAGAAAACAATTAAACATGAAATTACTATATTAGTATAGAACATTAGCTAAGACAGGATTTCCAAAATTGTGTAGTGTTATTGGGTAGTGTCAGCTAGTTGGCCAAACTGATTTGTAAATTTGATATGCTGATGTTCCGAGTTGTGCTTGAGCGACCATGTAGAACAGAAATAAAGAATCTACACTGTGTTCTCCTTTGCCACCAGCCTTTAGATGCGTGTGAAATTTTTGATTTGCTTTTTACTACGTGCAATCCCCACTTATTATACAGACTCAGTAGAACCCATTTGAAAGGAACAGATAGTATGCTGATCTGGCAGACACATGTCCTAGCTTCAGCTTCAGGCATTGTAAGCAAGCATACACTTTTTTTCTAGAAGAAACATTACTAGAGAGGCATTGTCTGAGTCTCCCTGAAATACTCTACTCTTATTCAACTTGAGTGATGATATGTAAAATGTGCACAGAAAAATAGCCCATCGGGGTATCTGGGGTGAGAGAATAAGGGCGACTCTTTCCTCCATATGATTGACACCTAATGGATGGGTTCCAGGGTCATCCACACTGAAATGCACCTCGGGTTACTGGGTGTGGGGCCAGCACAGCTTTCTTCGATCAGAAATGTTCTGTCTACCCTGCTTGTGGACTTCCTTGGCATCTTGAAATTTTAAAAAATTTCCTTCATCCAGAGCAGTCTTTGCACTTTATGGCTTGCCAGAATGCAACTTTCCTGGGTCACAGTGAAGTTCTTGGCTTTAAGAATACATGGTTTCTTGGTATTGCAAGTATTTCTTTGAGTTCTTGTTCCAAGACAAAAACATGATAATAAATTAGAGTATCTTTCTGAGTCATTTTATCTTTCTTAATGAATTTGTCTTTACTAGACAAGGTATGTTATAGAAGACATATTATCTTTAGATGAGCAACGCAAATACTGGGAAGCAAAATGGTACTTTGTCAGCAAAGAACAAGGTTGGTAATCTAACGCAGACTTCCCGATTTGCATAGACTTCTCATCCAAGAACATTTCTCATGATCTTCTCTCCTTCATGTTTAAAAGCCATGCAAGGGCAAATGCTACCCTGCCAGTAAATAAGTGCTTGACTTTCCTTGCCCAATATTTCACATAATGAGGAAGCCATTGGAGTTCTGTTAGGCACAGCCTCATCTTCTTCCTTCTCCACTTCCTTCCCCTACTCTTTTTCCTCTCCGCTTCCTCCTTTTCTTAATTTTTGCCATTGTTTCCTGTCATAGAGTCATGCTAACACCACAAGAAAGTATAATATGTTGTATGGATACATTGAGGAGGAGCCCAGCTTTCTGAATATACAGATGTGATTTATCCTACCAGGCTCGTGAAGAATGCGGCATTGAATTGTGGGTGACCCGGAAACAATGTCTCTAAATGAGTACTGAACACAAATGTATGAAGAAAATAGGCATGCTCTTCAGGGTAAAAGTTCTTCCTTTCATATTTAGGGACAGAAAATATTTCTAAATATTTCTAAATATATCTAAATATTAAAGATGAAGTACCCTTTAAGTAGCAAAACTTAAAATGATCTGATATGTTTATATTAGTGACATCCATCACTTTTGCCATTACTTTTGGAAGCATTTACTGAGATACCATGAGGTAGGCATTGTTCTGGATGCTTGGAGCACATTATTCTGATGTTTGGAATGACAACTGTGTCTGTCCAGATGGTGGGAGAGATAGAACATGACCCATGTTGTCAGTGTGAGAAAGAAACTCCCTGAGGAGGTGACAGTTAAGCTGAAGACATAGGAAGGTGAAGGAGGCATGCACATGTCTGTTCATGAGTATAAGGGGATGCGTGGACTGGGGGAAATAAGTGGGCATGCAAAGATCTGAGGATCGGTGTGTGGCACCTGGACATCAAAAGACCAGAGGTTTCCAAAGAGAAATGGGGAGTGTGGCATGGTAAGTTTGAACTAGAAGGTGTCCTCTTATTGTTTTATGCCTTGAAATCATCACATAGTTCCTTTCCTTAAAGAGAAAGACCAAAAATTACTCACAGATTAAACTTTTAGCCTGAAACATTAAAAGGCTTTGATTGCTTGAGGGATTGAGGACATGCCCTTCACACGTCATAATGGCTTTCAGTCATGTTCACCCTCTTATCCTCTTCTGTCCCCCTCATATCCCCACTAGTCCCCTTTCTCTACTCAATGCTATCTAACTAGCTTCCCTGGTACCTTGATGCCTTTTCTATTTGGAACGTGGCTGAGGGTCTGTTTACTGGAGTATCAATTATCACTTTTTAAGAGCTCAAAGTCACCCTTTAGAATAGGATGCTTGTCAGATCTGGGAGGAAATCGATATTAAAAGGACCCAGAATTTTTTTCCCCTCAATGTAATTAATTATGTATGTTAACAGGGAGGGTGGGGAGGAAGGTTGGAGAGGTCTGGTTGCTTACAGGCATCCTCTATAGACTAGGGTATCATTTGCACTGTGTCCATCAGGACAGGCCCGAACTAGACAGTACTTAAAGGAAGGAAAGGAAGACTTCTAAAGACCACTGCATGCTCCCTAAACCACAAAAGACAATTCTTTTCAATCGATCTTTTTCAAATGGGAAATGCACCCACCAACTGTGTGAGTTTTGCATTGGCTAGCTCATGTATTCCTTCCCTGTAGGAAAACCCATGAGAAGTTACAATTAAAAGTCCCTTTCATAAACTTAAACTGAGTGACCCGAATGACCACTATCATCAAGCCAGGGCAGTTTGTTTTATTTGTTTTTAACCTATGGGGATACCTTTAAGGAAGCCCCAATACACTGGTGCCCATGTGAAAGTACAGCTCTCACCTCTAAGGGGATAAGATTGTTAATTTTGGAGTCAAATATGAGTGGCTGTGTCCTAGAAACACAGATTCCATGTTACCCAAATTCCATGTTCTGATGTGGTAAAGGTTTCAAGGAGTTTTATAGTAACAGTATAAACAGTAACAGACGCTGTTTCAAATACAGTGGGAGAAACACGGACAGATGGGCACAGAAAAGCAGGAAATGTCAACTGTAGGCCTTAGAGGGCGTCTGATGGCCATCTTAGCCTTTGGGTGGTGGAAACTAGGGGTCTGTTTGCACAATCTGAGGAATTTACCTCCTAGTCACAAAGATGTTAGGTCACACACAGAGGAGGCTAGTGCATGTCTATGAATAGGACTAAAGATGACCCAAGATAATTTGCCTCTAGTCTTGCAATATTCCAAACTTTCCCCTCATTGAAGCCCTAATCAGTTAATCAGCCTTCCTGAAGGTTCGGTAGGGGTGACATTCATTCAGGAAACTTCATTTCATGTCTAGATTTCTGCTTATGTAATAGACACTGGGTAGCTCTCAGTACGAATTGCCAAGATGAATATTGGGACTGGAAACTTAAGAAGAGAGAGAGGCAGTCACAATAACGAAATCTTTTTACAAGCACATGACAGTTGTAATTGAGTAGGTACCCATTCAATTATGGATGATATACTCACACACATATGATATACTCATGCACATATCTCCATCTGTGCACACAAATATTTAATTTCCTGGGAAGATGCTGTCTGTTTTTATGTTTTGAGTTGGTAATCATTTGCTGCCATGGAATGTCTGAAATAGATATCTTCCATTACACATCTGGCTTGAGTGGTGTTTTTGTTCTTGGCCCTGGAGGTATCCTGTGTACCAGATGTGCAGGCTGTGTGCAGAGGCAAGCTGGGGGCAGTGTGGTGGTGACTGACACAGAGATGCCCTCATAATGACTCTGTCAGGTAATTGCTTGGAGTGGAAGCAGAAGCCTGGCTGCACCACATCTTCACTGCAAAATTCCAAGGAGCCTTTTGTCTTCTCTTCTAATTTTATTATTGTTTCCTTAACAATATTCTGAAAATATAAAACTTTGAATAAGCTTTTGTGAAAACTAACTGAGATAAAGGCATGTTGAAAGCACATAAAAGCTATTAGTGTTTAGTTGTTAGAGAAGCTTGAGTGCGTGGGTGGGTGACTGACTGTCCAGGAGACACGTTCCCATCAGCTCCCAGCTTTATCTTCTCATATTATTTCTTCTAATGGCTAAGGAAATGTAAAACATCACACCAGCTACTGCTTGTTTGTTCTCCCTCCTTTATCCCACCTCCTTTTCACTTGCTTGTACAAAGGGTTAGTGAAAAAGCTTGCTTTGTAAATAGTTGTTTGTTAGCACTTCCTGTTGTTCCAGTTCATTGATTAATGAAGGAATCATTGAAAAAAAAGATAAAAGAGAAAAATCAAAAAACCCATAAGGATTTCTAAGTTAAAAATAGAATTAGTAAGTGTCAGAGTGTTGTAAACAGGTCAAAGGAAAAATCATGTCATAACACCCTTTGTAATTTTGCCTTAAATTTATTGAACTGTAAATTCTCTGGCCTCTCACTCAGAAGTAGGTCTCCTAAAAGATTCTGTCATTCCAGAAAATATCCTAGCCTGCTGTCTGTCTGTCTGCCTGTCTGTCTATCATCTATCATTTTTCTATATTAAAAAAACCAAGTTGCTTTATTTTCACATTTAACTTTTTACCTAAAAGTTTGAAAAGTTTTTCTCCTCAATAAATATCTGTGATTTAGTACCTAACTTTTCTGATAGCAATAATAAGGAAATATGAGAACAATTTTATATTCTTTTGGAGAGGAGTTAGAAGGTGTGTGTGTGTGTGTGTGTGTGTGTGTACGCATGCATGTGTACATGTGCATACATGCATACCATACAATGTGAAGAGAGGTCAGGGTCAAATTGTGGGAGTTGATTCTCTCGTTCACACTATTGTGGGTCCAGGGATTGAACTCAGGTCATCAGGCTTGGTGGCAAATTCCATCATTGTCTAAGTCATCTGAACAGACCAGTATATCTTTTCTAACAGAAGTATAAATTGTAACAAATCTTGATGCAAGAAATATCTCCCAGAGAAGAGAAGAGATAACACATTCTAGAGCTATATATAAAGTGACTATGGCCTGGGAACATAGGTTTTGGTTGCATCAAATTCCATGTGCCAACATGACAGTAGTTTCATGGTATTAGAGCAAAGAAAGTCCTAAGTCAGCATATTTTTAAAATACAGTGGTGGAGATATCAGGGAGGTGGGTCATGATAAAATGGAGAAATCTCTGTTATAGCCCTGATGTTGTCTTAGTTTTGGGGTTGTTGGGAGTTGAGACTCTGTTTGCACACTTTGAAGGATTTTTTCTTTTATTATTTATCATTTATCATCATCATCATCATCATTATTATTATTATTATTACTATTACTATTACTACTACTACTACTACTACAAATTTTCACCTCCTCCCCTCCTCCTATTTCCCTCCCCATCCCTCCCTCCCCCCTCCCCTCCCTCTCCAGTCTAAAGAGCAGTCAGGGTTTCCTGCCCTGTGGGAAGTCCAAGGTCCTCCCCCCTCCATCCAGGTTTAGGAAGGTGTGCATCCCAAAAGACTAGGTTCCCACAAAGCCAGTCCATGCAGTAGAATCAAAACCCAGTGCCATTGTACTTGGCTTCTCAGTCAGCCCCGTTCAGAGAGTCCGGTTTGATCACATGTTCCATCAGTCCCAGTTCAGCTGGCCTTGGTGAGTTCCCATTAGATCAGCCCCACTGTCACAGTGGGTGGGCATACCCCTTGCGGCCCTGACTTCCTTGCTTATGTTCTCTCTCCTTCTACTCCTCATTTGGACCTTGGGGGCTCAGTTCAGTGCTCCAATGTGGGTCTCTGTCTCTATCTCCATCCATCGCCAGATGAAGGTTCTATGTATGCAAGATATTCATCAGTGTGGCTATAATATAGGGCCAGTTCAGGCACCCTCTCCTCAGCTGCTCAAGGAACAAGCTGGGGACATCTCCTTGGACACCTGGAACCCCTCTAGAGTCCAGTATCTTGACAACCCTAAAATGGCTCGCTTAATTAAGGTATATACCTCTCTGCTCCCATATCCACTCTTCCTCCATCCCAACCGTCCCATTTCCCCAAGCTCTCCCCATCCTCCCTTTCTCACTTCTCTCTCCCCATCTCCCCTTAACCCCACCCCATCCCCACCCCCAAGCTCTCAATTTTTGCCTGGCAATCTTGTCTACTTCCAATATCCAGGAGGATAACTACATGTTTTTCTTTGGGTTTACCTTCCTATTTAGCTTCTCTAGGGTCATGAATTATAGGCTCAATCGTTAGGTCACCCACAGAGGCGAGCAGTAAATGGCTATTACTTTGGCTCTGGCCTTGCAACACCCCAGCCTCTCCACACCGCTGAAGTTCGGATTAGTTTGCCAGCCTTGATAGTTAGATTTTCTCCCCAGGAACTGCTGTTCACATAGAGGAGGAAGGAAAAAGGGAATTATTGAAAAGAAAGGAGTTGGCTTTGAAAGAAAGGGAAATGGTTCAAAATGTGGGGCATGAAGAGCCTCGGATACTGTGGTAGGCTTAGCTCTGTGGCTTCCTTAGAATTCTTGTCCTGTTATTGGAGCTATGGCCCTCCACTCTCTGGGGAGGAGAGGAGGTGCCACATTTTGATGGAATCCCCCTCTTGACCTAATGCTGTCTCTAGACCCAAAGCTCCTTTCTTGTGATGCTTTAGCCTGACCTAATCTGTTCCCCTGTTATCCATAGTGGGATCGACGTTTTCTATGCGGTTACCTTCAATGGTGAGGCCATCAGCAATACCACCTGGGACCTCATAAGCCTTCACTCCAACAAGGTGGAAAACCATGGCCTCGTCGAGCTGGATGATAAGCCCACTGCTGTTTATACAATTAGCAACTTCAGAGATTACATCGCTGAGACGCTCCACCAGAACTTTCTGATGGGAAATTCCTCTTTGAATCCAGATCCCAAGTCTCTCCAGCTTGTCAATGGTGAGTTGAATATCACTCCTGACATATGTAATTTCCCTCCTTTTCTGATATCATCTGGTGAAGATTCACCTCACATATATATATATATATATATATATATATATATATATATATATATGGTCTATTTCTTAGACTGCACAAGACAGGACCCATGCTGATAAATGGAGCTTCATCCCAGCAGTCATTTGGGATAGCTTAATCCTGGGCTTCCTGGAAGGTGTCTTCCCGGAAGGTCACAGAGGGGGGAAGTGGAGAACAGCATGGCAGTTAGAAGCAGCTTGAGGGGGGAACAGAGTGGAAGAGAAAGGAAATATGAACCGCAACAGGCTGCGGTGTTACAGGGCAACCTCAGTGTGAGCCATTGAAAAGGCCAGTGGGCTAAGGCTTAAGAATTGGCAGGAAAGGAACCATGGAGGAAAGCTAAGGGAAGCTGACTCAAAGAGCCAGATGCTGAGCCCAGAAAGCTCAACACTAAGTTTGACCTTCGATAACTGTGGCAATCCTGTCATGGGTCATAATAGCAGATGGAGCTGGGATCATAAAGGAGAGGGGGACAGAGTTCTAACTTATTTACCGTTATTGCTTATTTTTTGCTTGCTTTGCCACGATGCCTTCATGTATGGGCCCTTTAACCTTTAAAACTTCCAGCATAACATATTTAACTGAAGTGAGAAAAGAGGGAAAAATGTACGTTGCTAAAGTGGAGAACGAGAAACATACTTATAACGATGTCTTAAAATTATTTATTTATTTATATGGATGTGTGTGCACACCACAGTGTGTGTGTGTGTGGCAGTCATAGGCCGATATGTGGGAGTCTGTCATTTCCTTATACTATTTGGGTCCTGGGGGTTGAACTTGGGTTGTTTGGCTTGGTGGTAGCAGGGACCTTTCACACTAAGCCATTTGCTGGTCCTAATGATTCATTCTTAGAGGAAGAGGGTAATACACATTAGATATAACACTCTAATTGATCAAAGAATGATTTGTGAGTAATGCATCTCCGAGACCCAGGACATATTCTAAGACACTCCAGAATGTTTATGCATAGAAAATTGGAAGTGACATATAAGAAACAGGACCAAGGTATGGAGAGGGATTGTTTGAAACTTAGTTTTTGCCTCATGTGAGAATGGTCTCATGGAAGTGCAGCTATTGTGATTGGCTGACCATTTGCTTTGTATTACAGATTTCTAAGTTTGGTTTGCATTTTCTCTATATGCTCATTAAGTCAGGCTGCAGATCAGGGTCGGTCATTAGCACAGCAGCTTGCTTAGACCGTGTTAATTTGCTGTAGCACCTTTCTAACAGCCTCCTACGGTTGCATGTGTGCATGTGTGCTGCAGATCTCAGATACAACAGTGTCTCAGAAGTGATGCCTTACATTGTCTTTCCTCAGTGAGAGGAGTTTTGCTCCCCCAAACAGAAGACATAGCTCCTTGGAACACCGAAAGTTCAAGTCTTCAGGTGACAGCACCCTCTGCTCTGGTAAGCCACTGTGCCTTAGGCCAGCACTACGCCTGAGACCTCTCCTCATTGCAGCCTCTGCCACTTGGCATTGAGATTTCACCTCACTGCTCCCATTTCATGCATTCTGCTGCCTGTGCCTGGATCATAGCTCAAGGGAACCAAATATTGGTTCAGAAAATTTAAGCCTTTCTCAGTGGTTGAATGAAGTTTGGATTGCAGACACCACATGGGACACAAGTACCTGCTGCTCATACTTGTTAGAGGGTAATTAAGCTGTAAGTACCACTGAGTTGTTTTGCAGTTAACTAGAAATAGTTTTTTTAATAGCCAAGACTACACATTGATATTCATAACTACAGAGTAGAAATTTTTTATTTCAAGGATTATGTGTTGAGGGAAAGTTGAGCACTGGCAGTAGAATAATGTATGGAAGGGGAAAAGAGTGACGATATTACCTAGCTGAAAAATACTTTTATTTTTAATCCTAAAATTAGTCATTAAGAGAATTTTATTATTATTATGTGTGTGTACCCATAATGTATGTAGGGGATGCACACGGAGTGTGGAGATCAACAGGCAACTCTGGGAAGTTGGTTCTCCCCTTCTCTGTTTTTGTGAGGTCAGGCATGCCTCTGAACTCGGGCTACAGGCTTGTGCAGCATGCTTTTACCCAGAGAGCTGTCTCTCCTGCTCACAGCCCTCCTTTAAGTCCGAGTGCAGCATTTCCATCTGTGCAGAAGCAGAACGTAATGAATTCTCCCTTTTTTTGCTTTTACCATCCCTTTTCCCCACTACACCTCTACTTCCCATTTCACTTATAGAGAGATATTGAGGGGAAAAGAATACTTACTCATGTGTGTGAAACCGCAGAATTGACACCACCAATGCCAACACAAGGACTCCTTGTGTGGGGATGGTTCAGTTAGCACAGGGACACGTAGGTGGGGGTGGGGGCCTCTTCACATCCAACAGCCATAGATCACGTTCTTGCTTTCTTACAGCTGGTCTTCGTACCAGCTGTTTGAACTAGTTGTTTTTTGATATTAGAACTCTAATGGGAAAAATTTGAGATTAAATTTAAGATTAAACTCAAAAAAATTTGAGATTAAAATTATATCATTACCCCTTTTCTTTCCTCCCTCAAAACCCTACCATGTACTAACCTTGCTTTCTTTCAAATTCATGGACTCTTTTTCTTTAATTGTTTTTATGTGCATGCATGCAGGCACGCATACACACACACACACACACACACACACACACACACACAAACACATACACACAACACTCCTAAATGCACAAATACAACTTACTCAGTCTATATAATGTTAATTGTATATATGTATTTTTTCAGGACAATAGAAATTAGAAAGCAAATTTATTTGATCATTTATATATTATATATATATATATCCATCTATTTTACTGAGCAACTTAATTTTAAGTGTGGAGTCATGAGAAATACACTTTTCTTTTCTTTTCTTCTACCATGTGGTTGCTGGGAATTGAACTCAGGACCTCTGTTAGAGCAGCCAGTGCTCTTAACCTCTGAGCCATCTCTCCAGCCCAGAAATACACTTTTCACTGAGTACTATATTAGAGATGTGATCAGGCAAGAACAGGCACATTCAGGGAGGTATGGCCATAAACAAGTGCTGTATTGGAGAAAGAATGGTTTGCGGATATTGACATCAGATGGCACATTAATTAGGTGTTTGCTTACCTCTCCATTCAAATATATTTATTTTGTGCTTTTTATGTGCCAGGTACCAAGGAAACTAAGCAGAATGAGGTGTGGTCCTGCCCATGAGACATTCCCAGACGGGTGGCTGACACATTTCCAAACAAATAAGATGACACAGTGTTACGGGCGGTCACCAGAGATGACCACTCAGACACAGAGTAGAGCCAATTAAGAGTCTTTATTCCAGCCAGCTGGGACCACACCAAGTGTTCGAGGACCTAGGTATGGCCCCGAGTGTCGACAACACCCAGGTTTTGAAGGCAGAGACCTTGTCCAGGTGTCTCGCTCAGCAGCTGCAGGGGGCTTTGTAGAGTAAGCAGTTTGAAGCCAGAGAAGCTAAGTTCAGCGGGAAGGAGTTCCGCATAAACAGGCAGCTAAGATGAGCGGTTAGCTGAGGAGGTTCTGCGCAAACAGGCAGTTTTAGCAAAGGCTAAGATAAGTTAGCTAGGACAACCTGACCAATGATTCTTAGAATGGCGTTGGGATTCCATGGGATTCTACATCAAGAAGATCAGAGTCCAGTTAAACCTGGAAACAGCTTCAGCAACAGTACAAAGTGGAGAAACCTTTTCCCTATCTGTCCCCATCTCAATAACTCCTCTCTTGAAGTCCATCCAGAATGTAGACGCAAGGTTACCTACAGCGCCTCTTCTAATCCCATCATCCCGGGACATCTCTAACCTGTGATGGCAGTTAACAAGTACGAATTAAAGATTTTGGGGATGACCATAGAGGACAGTCTATAAAGGGCCTGTCACTCAAACATGACAAATTTTGTTCACATTCCCAGCATCCACATAAAAAAGTGGGTGTGGCAGTGCTCATCTGCCACACTAGTGCTAGAACAGGGGTGCAACAGGGTCCCCAGAGCTCGTTAATATAGACTGTTGGTGAACTCCAGATTCAATGAGAAACCCTGTCTCACAAACTAAGATAGAGAGTGAAAGAAGAATATATGTAGCATCAGCTTCTAGACTCCACATCTCCATACTCCCAGCCCCAAACACACACACACACACACACACACACACACCCACACACACACACACACACACACCCCATACAGTGAAAAGACAAGATTTTCTTTATCAGCCAGAGGTTGCCAGTTGGTACCATTTAGCTGGATTCAGAATGGAACATGTATTTTGAAACTAATTTTAAAAAGTTAGTGTCTAAACATTAGGTCTTTTACATAAGAATGCAGATTTTTATTTTCTTTTGAGACCTAGGAACAGCTGATACCATGAAGTCCCCATTCCCTTTTGTCCCAAAGTTGTCAGAGTGTTGCTGTGGCTGTCAGCCAAGGATGGCAAACACTGACTAACTGGGCTTATCATTCAGTCACGCTGTGGTGCTCCATTGTCCCTGCAGCCAAACTCTTTATGAGAAGTGACAGCTGCAGGAAATTAAGTAACCATTTAAGGAGGCTAGAGTATGTAAAAATTATTAATATATAATATCATGTATATGTGCGGAGTAAATGTTTTTGTCGACATGCGTTATGATCAAATAAGGGTAACTGGTCATCTATGACCAAATATTTATCATCATTATGTATGTTGGAGATAATTGACCTTAGCTTTTTGAAATGGGCCACAGGTTGTTGGTTAACTATAGTCGTTCTGCTATGCTATAGAATACTAGATCTTTTTCCCTCTAACTGTGATTTTATACCATGAACCTCGATCTTTAGATTCCTTCTTATCCTACATTTCCTAGTCTCTGGTGCCACTATTGTATTCACCACATCTATAAATCCCAGTTGATTTGTTAGCTTCTAGTATTTATGGGAACATGAAAGAGTCAGACATTGTAATGCTTATGAGTGGCAAAATGACATAACCATTATTGACTTCAAATATACAGTTATTGCTTGCTTCCTTCTTATCTGTAATGTTTTACTTTATTAGAGAAGTGACATTTGTTATTAAAATTAACATTGTAGACTTCTTTAGAGGTGGGAAGATTAAATTTGGAAGTTCCTGGCATCCCAGTTATGAAAACCACTTGTTTTTCACTGTCTTCTTCAGAACTAGAAAGTTTTTCACATGGACATTAGAACCAGTGAAACTGACCAGTATAACATTAAATGCTGAATTAAAAAGAATTTGTGAGTTGAATTTCTTACTAGAAGCATCTATTGATACAATAAAGAAATCACCCATCTAAGTTCTAGTGGGAGAAATAGCAGTACTGGAAAACCCAGAACCATGGCTTTAAATTCTGATGGTTCCTCTTTTTTTTCTTCTTCTTTTTTGTGATTGTTTTGGCCATTTAACTCCTATGAACATCTCTTTATCTGTAACACACAAGACATGATTGGATTACCTGATTCTAGAGTCTTCCTAGGTTTAAAATTGATACATTTATATTTTGACATACATGTGTATACTCCGCTCTCCTCCCATTCCTGAAGAATGGGTTGGTAAACTCCCTGAGCCTTTTGCAAATTAATATAGCCCTTGACTTCCTTTTTTCTTTAACATTCAGGATTTCAATTCATTATCCTATTGTTTATTAATTAAACTCTTACTCTCTCCTTCAAATCCATTCAGAATAACTTAGACATTTTAAGGCAAAGTCCAGGGCAGCTTTGTGTGTCTGTGTGGTGCTGAGTTACACAGGTATACCTTGCATACAGGTCAGCAATTACAAGTCACTTACACTGCACAGTTATTTAAGACTAACTGTGCTACCCATGGTCCCAGGCTCCCAAGATGCTATGGTTGACTATGTGAGTGCTGAACGCTGTCTGTCTGATGAGATCCCCTCTACGACCAGTCTTCCTCTCTTCAGGGTCACACCTGTTGGAGAGCCCACACCTGTTGGAGAGGAGGGTATTTTTCTCCCCGTCTTGGAATTTTTCACTTTTTCCCTACCTCATTTGCTGTTGCACCTCATCATTTGAGGATGGCCTTCCGCTTCCTCCTTCACACGCATGCATTTTCACTTATACCGTACATTTTACTGCAGCTAACTCAGCTTATTAGAATATTGGACTCTGGAGATGGGAGAGATGGTTTAACAGTTAAGAGCACTTGCTACCTTCCCGGGGACCTGAGTTCAAGTCCCAGCACCCACATGACTCCTTACAGCCATCTCTAACTCCAGTTCTTGGGTATCCAGGGCCTCCTCCTGGCCTCTGTGGGACCAGGCATGCATGCAGTGCAAAGCATTCATTCATGTAAACTAAAAATAAAGAAATCTTAAAAGAGGAATATTATATGCCAGGCTAATGTCTAACATAGATTAAAACTACCACCGCATTATGACTCTTTTATTTATTAACAATTTCATCAATTAATTTCTTTTACATAGAGTAGCTTTCATAAGATTAAATAAATAGCACATTCAACAGTTGTATTTCTGTCTACTTTCTATATCTAAAGCCAAATGTTAATATAAAGTTTGGTGAAAGAGAAAAGTACATTTGAGGCATGCAGCAATTTCATAAGTATGTATTTTTATTTGAAACAGCAGCCCACATTGAGATATGATGACATTTTTCATAAAAAAATAAAGGTCCCTAATTAAATGTCTCTCAAAATGATGGATAAAATTGTTAATTTTTCCTTCATGTTGTGGGTAGTATGTTGAGGTCTGTGCCAAAAGAAGTTATATATATTGCTAACTTCTATGTATTTAAAGTCATTTATGCCAAAAAGATAGAAGGAAACGAAACACCCAAAGCCAGAGAAGCAGTTCTCTCTCAAGTGTTCACGTTGTTTCAATTCTTCTAAATACAGCGTTTCACCTGGCCATGTCGCAGGTGAATTCTAGGAGGCTACGTAGGTACTCTGTAGATTTTCAGACTAGTAGTTTGCTGAACTGGGATTCGATCCCAGACTCCTTCAAGGACTCTTGTGTTCCTCCCACCCAGTATTTCCTTTCCATGTGGTTCTTTTCTTTCTGATGTGATGTAGCCTTTTTCTCCCTCCCCAGGATAACACTATTCAAGCTGAATGGCTCTCAGCAGATGAGTCCACCACCACCAGCATCTCACCACCTGGTTTCAGCTCTGGTCCTCCCTCAGCCACTGGCAGGGAACTCCGGGAAACAAGTGCTTTGGGTGATTCGGGGTCTACACCTAAATTAGCTTCTCCCTCGAAGGTGGTCCTCAGTTCTTCCCCGGAGGTTTTAGAGGGTAGCCGCTTGACTCTCCATTCTGTTACCCCAGCAGTGCTTGAGATGGGCTTGCCTGTGGCTTCTGAGGGAAGGACTTCTGGCGCCTCCATATTAGAAGATGGTGAGAAACTTGAATCACTTTTCATAATTGTCTTCTGACTCGGGGGACAAGGGCTTTAGAGAGATTCTAGTGGAGAGGAAAACAGGGTAGCGTCCCTTAGGGAGAAAACGTCTTTGGAAATGTGCCTGAGAAGAAAAAACAGATTTAAGTAGTCAGACTGGAAAGTAAAAATCACTGTATCTTAAGAAATGGACTTGGGGAAGTAGGGTGGAGATCATTTAAGAGATATTTTGAAGGTCATATTGAAGGATATATAATTAAATTACTGTACCTACTACTAACAAAGAACTCTGCCTGCTTGAATATAGTGAACTACATTAAAGAAGATTATTCCAGTATGTTCTAATAAGATTATGGGAGAAGCTCTAAGGAGTTTAGGTTATAGTTATATTGAGGAGAATATAAACTAGGAAAGTCACAGAGAAATAGAGGTGGAAACAAAATAGTTAATCCTCTAGATCAGTGGTTCTCAGTATGTGGGTTGTGACAATGATCCTTTCTCAGAGGTCACCTAAGACCATTAAAAAGCACAGATATTTATATTACAGTTCAAAATTGCAGTTATGAAGTAGCAATGAAATAATTTTATGGCTGGTGGCAACCACAACATCAGGAACTATATAAAAGGGTCACAGCATTAAGAAGGCTGAGAACAATTTCTCTGAATGTTGTGGGATAGACTGTATGTGTGAAAGAAAAATTGAATAAAGATATAAATAATGGGTCTAGAATTTTGAAAATGAGGGAACTATAAAGGATAAAGACAATAAACATAGAAGAGAAAGAGAAATATAACATCCAGAAAAAAAATTTTCCATAAATTTCTAGTGGATTCTATCTGTGTTTTTCAATAAGGTTAATTCTTTATTTTCATTGGACAAAAAGGCAAGTGCTTGATTATTATTTCAATAATTAAATCTTCACCTCAGAGGGGTGGATTGTATTTGTGAATGCTTGTCCCTCACTATGAATTTATGATCATATATCCTGTAGTGTAAATATTAAGTCAAGTGCTTGAGGGTTGTTTCAGTAATTAAAATTTCAGCTCAAAGAAGTGGGTTATGTTCATGAATTCTTATGCTGCACTATGAATTTTTGATCACATCTTCCTGTGGTATAGATATTAGAGGATTAAAGGTCAGAATTGTCCCTGGTAACTGGAGGAAATAGGTAGCTAGTTTTATTGGAGAACAAGGGTTTAATTTTATAGATTATACTACAGAAAACATTTTTTTTTTTTTTAGGATTAGCCAATATTGAAGAACCAGAAGATGCTTCTATGGATGTAGTGCCTTCAAGCTCATTAATTAAACCTGTCCCAAAAGAAACAGTACCACCCATGGAAGACTTTGGCATGACTCTCTTGACACCTTCACCACATCTGACCTCTTCTGTCATAGAAGACCTTGTTAAAGACAAAACTGTACCTTCTGGCTTGGATTCCTTGACTTCCAAAGTCACAGACCGACTGGACCTGAGCCCATGGTTTCCAGACACCTCTGAAGAAAATGAGTTCATTTATGAAAGTGGTTTGGGCTCTGGGTCTGGGAAAAATGTGGATCTGATTACTTGGCCACGGAGTGAGACTTCACCAGAGAAGACCACTGAAACACTGTCAAAGTCGAGGCCTGAAGATGAGTATGTACTCTTGCCAAGTGAAGGTCTAGAAAAATTACATATAGATGGCAGAGTAGATTCCACAGAACAAAGTACTGAACCTTCAGAGCATAGAGATAGTGATAGATCCACCAGTTTTGCGGAGGAAGAACCCCTTGGTGGATTTACTTTACCCATCTTGGTAGAGTATGCAACTCAGGCCACATCTCTGTCTTTTCCTAAGCACACATCAGACGCACCAGACGCTGATTCTTACTCAGCTACCAAAGCATCCTCTTTACTGGCAGCTCCAACAACCTCTGCTTCCACTGAGCAAACAGAGGGAGTGAATATCCTTCCAAAGGAAGATATGGTGCAAACAGAACCATCCAGCCATGAAGGGCTTCACAGTGAAATTTTGGTGGAGAAGCCAGATATGCAACCTGTGTGGACCATATTGCCAGAATCAGATATAGTTTGGACACGAACTTCTTCCTTAGGGAAATTGTCCAGAGACACATTGGCAAGTACTCAAGTGAGCACTGACAGGCTCTGGTTGAAAACTTCCATGACACAGTCTACTGAATTGCCTCCAACAACCAGCTCCACCCAGCTAGAAGATGAAGTAATAATGGGCGTACAGGATATTTCATTAGAACTAGATCGGGTAGGCACAGATTACTATCTGCCTGAGCTAACACCAGAACAAAATGGCAAGGTTGGTAGCTATGTGGAAATGTCTACAAATGTTCGCTACACAGAGATGCCTATTGTGGCTCAGCCCACAAATGGAGGTGACTTGAGTCACACCCAGACTGCAGGAACATTGGTGGTGTTCTTTAGTCTCCGAGTGACAAACATGATGTTTTCAGAAGACTTGTTTAATAAAAACTCTTTGGAATATAAAGCCCTGGAGCAAAGGTTCTTAGAACTGGTAAGCATAGATTGTAAAACACGAGTAGTAGAGAATGTTATGTGAATCCCATCCTGTCCTCAGCACACTAAGTCAGAGTCCAGAGAAGTGGTTTTCCATGGGCATTGATGTCCTCTTACCAGGCAGCACCATGGCTTTGGCTGATAGGCGAACAATAAGGCAGGTGACTTCAAGAACTGGAAACATGGCGTCGGAGTGGCGTGAGGTTAGATGTTGGAGATTATATGGCAGGGATTCTGTGACCGAACTAAAATATGAAAGGAACTCTCAAACTCACTGTGAGACCCATCTTTTGTGGATGCTCATTTCTTCATTGTTGGGGCCCTTCAGTGAAACAGAGGGAATAAACCCTAAGCATCTAGAATGGTTTATGAGTTCCATAAAGTTTCTAAATACATCATGAAGATCTCATGATATTCATAATTTATACAATTAAACAATTCCTATTTATTGATTTTTTTAGTTGCTGTATAAAATAAAGGTTTTCATTATGGCATTTTATACATACATATTGTTATATTTTGCTCACACTCAGTCTTACATTCCATTCCTTTGTCTTTCATCAACCTCCCACTAGTCTACCTCATCTTCCCAAATAGGCCTCTTCTGTGTGTGTGTCTTATTTGTATATGCATAGGACATGGGGAGCAGTCATGCATGATATGTATGTACATATAACATGTGTGTGCTGTTAAATCTAGTTAGTTATATGAAGAAAATTGGATACTTTCTCTTGCAGGGACAGAAGGTTTTACATTTTGTAGAATACATACTAAAAAGAAAAAACTCACACGAGCATTCTTTTTGTTTGCTTTTGTATGTTTTATCGCCTTTCTGGTGTGCATTCAACAAAGCTTTAAGTATTGGCAGTGAGCATGATTGTTTTGCCATTTCCAGTTGGTTCCCTATCTTCAGTCGAATCTGTCGGGGTTCCGGAACTTAGAAATCCTGAACTTCAGAAATGGCAGCATTGTGGTGAACAGCCGAGTGAAGTTTGCTGAGTCTGTCCCTCCAGATGTCAACAATGCCATGTATATGATTCTGGAAGATTTTTGTACTACTGCCTACCAAACCATGAACTTGGATATTGATAAGTACTCCCTGGATGTGGAATCAGGTAACCATAGTGCCTATCATCTGAGGTTTCTTAATAGAATCCAGTAACTATTCTTGTGTGTTTTATTTCCCATTGAGTCAGAGTAAATCTGATATTTACAGGAAAAAAGAAGTACTGCATCATTCACGATCCCACATCTTGAAATTAGTGCAGTAAGTGTCTCAAGGGAATCTCACATGTCGAGCCGACAATGGTTGCTTACAAAGGTTTACAAAACAACTATTATGTTTACCTCCCAGGCCTTTTCCTACACATTCTTTCCAGGTCTCTTTCACTTATTCTGCTTTTGCTTTGTTTCCATGTTGCCATGACCCTAAATGTGTTTTCTTTCAATAGACAGTATATAGATAAACACTTTAAGTTTCTATATTGATTCCCTTTAAGTTTTATACCAGTATGTCTGCATTTTTGTGTGTGGTTGTTGAACTTGGGGCTTCCACATGCTAGACAAACCACCACTGAGCTACGTCCTCAGCCATCTGTATTTGAGACAGGCTCATCAAAGTTGTCCAGGCTGGCTTTGAATTACCTCTGCAGGATAAGCAGGCCATAAATTTGCAACCCCCCATCTCATCCTTCCAAGCAGTTGGGATTACAGCCCTGAGCCTCAAATCACCAGACCTTGCTTTACTTAACTCCTTGTTGCTCTGTACTGATCAGGCTTCTCTGAGAAGTATTATTTAATTGCTGGACAATCCCTGCTGGAGTGTATTTGACATATTCTATGTATACTAAATTGAAAGGATTTAAGAGTGGATTCTTACTTTGTGCATCCTTCTACTCTTCATTTAATCTGTGCTTCTCAGTCTCTACCAGAAACCTAGGAAAATCTGGGAAGTCACTCTTGATTTGGTAGTTCCCATCACCACAACGTTCAGCTGTTCACCAAGCTTACACTAATACTGAGTTATAAAATATCCCCAAACCAGGCTCTTGTCTCTGTTGTCATGGTTACTAGCCTATCCAAATGAACACCATATCTCAAATTGGCCACTTCTTTCACTTCTCTAGCTCCTCCACCTGCCTTTTCTCTAGACAGCAGCCCTAACACTCTGTAAATCAGCTTTTAGATGATCTTACATGGCTGCTTTATGTGTATCAATTGCTGCCTGGTTCAAGGCCACATAGTCTGAACCCCATCTTCCCTCCTAGTATACTCAGTGATCTCACCTTTGGCTCACTATAGTCCGGTCAGATTGTGTGTTTCAGGTCCTCAGACACCCAGAGCTTTCTGTGGTTTTAAAGGCTTTGCTTATTACTACCCCCTTTGCCAAAATATTTCCCGATTAGTTTAGGACTTGGTTCAAATGTTGCTTCTAGAAATTCCCATACTCCACCCTGGAGTTAATCTTCCTATAACGCTATGGTCATTTCTCTGTAGAATGTAGCACACTTTTATAGTGTTATCTTGTGTGGACAGTGCTTAACAACCATTTCCCAGCTGAAAGTTCCACGAGGTCATGTGTCTGTTATAGTAAGCACTTAGCTGAAACATAGCACAGTACTCTAAGGATCCGAGAGAGTATTCTCATAAGGAATCATTGTTTTTGTTTGGAAGAACTTGATGCAGAGAATACCACTGGAACCTGAAATTTTGTTTTATTTTTTTCCTTCTACACACCAGGGGATGGTGCTTTTGAGTAGGAGTCAGGTGGAATGTCTAGCATCATATTTCTGTCAGCCTTTTATTCCCAAACTTGTTTGAAAATGAGACCTACTTTTTTTTCTAAGCTGGGGGAAACATGCAAGCCTTCTTTCCTTTGAAATCTTTGAAGGACCATTATTCAGTGCAAATGGGAAAATGATTTCGCTAATTTTCCAATATTCAAATCTCCTGTTACATGAGCTCTCTGAGGCTGTTTGCACAGTCTTTGCTGTGTGGTGTGTGGAAGAAGCAATTAATATAATTTGTAAGGCAGAATGTTTACCTTCACTCCATCATTTATCATTTGCATTGCTCTAAACAAGCCATGTGAACTGTAAGTTGCTCATGTATTATATGGGCATTCTATTACCCAGCCTATATAGCTAATAAGGTGTGCCTCAGGACTAAACAAATAAGCAAAAGGATTTGACTAGCTCTCTACATATGAGCAGTTATGACTCATTGCTGTTATTGTGATGATGTTCCCCTTCTACTTTCCAAGTTCTGGAGTTCAAACCCTGTGCCTCAAACATGTTAGGCCAGTGCTCAGCCACTGAGCTATATACTTAAGTCCTAGTCAACTTCTTTTTAAAAAGGATTACAATAGATAAGCACATTGCCTCATAGTGTCTACTCTATAGAAAAGAGAGTCTATTATCCTTTTCCTTCTACACCCATGAAGTAGTCACAAAGTTTAAAATTTTCAGATAGAATTGCTCTACTACATGAATATTTTAAATTATTATTGTTGCTTTATGTCAATGTTTGCTTACGTAAGCGCAACTTGTATTTTACCTAACTTTTTCATGCTTGGTGTCTCCAAAAGATTTGCTTTTATTAATAAAGGGAGACTATATGCAACACCTATTGTATATGCTTCTATTTTTAATTATGGCTCAAAATTAGATTATTTTATGATTACAAAGTCACTAGATAATTATTAGGCTGTGAGGTGAATACCCAAGGAATGCACAGTGGGATCCTGCTGTGTAGTCTCTTATAGAAACTGCCTGTGTGTGTTAGATAAGGTTTTCTGTATTGTCTGTAAGTTCCAGAACAGTGAAAACATTTACTGATTAAAAAATATTAATTTTTCTGGAAATGAAGAGACTACTAATTTTTGATCCTTTGTATATAAACTTCATACTTTCTCACATATATGTCTATGATAATTTCCAGCTATTAGCTCTATTTTCAATATCTCTGCTGTTGTTTCCCCATTTGCTGTTTACCCCTTGCTATTCACTATGGAAGAAAATATGGAGGGACCATAGTAGACCCATCCATAGTTAATATCTTACATCACTTTTGACTGGTTTTATTTTCCTAATTGTTTTTTGTCCTCATCTCTTACCCAGTCAGTGAAAGAATAAGTTACTGAAGACAAAATATTGTTCAGAATGGCCTGAGGAGGCACAGGGATGATTTCCTTTTCTATCAGTAGTTCCTGGAAATCTCAACCACTCCCAAGCCTGCTCTAGGATATCCCCACCTGTGAGGATCTCACCATATTTTCTAGACTCAGTTCCTGCACTTTGATTTTCCTCGTGTTCTCTGGTTCTTTCAATGCTTTAGGTGATGATGCCAACCCTTGCAAGTTTCAAGCCTGTAACGAATTTTCCGAGTGTTTGGTAAATCCATGGAGTGGAGAAGCAAAGTGCAAATGCTACCCTGGGTACCTGAGTGTGGATGAACTGCCCTGTCAAAGTCTTTGTGATCTACAGCCTAACTTCTGCTTGAATGATGGAAAGTGTGACATTATGCCTGGGCACGGGGCCATTTGTAGGTATGTTGCAATTAGAGATTTTGGCTTTCGAGGTTATATATACTTCTGAAGAAAATAGGTTGACAGAATAATTGTGGGGTAGTCACAATAACGTTTATTATGTCTGGCAATTTGATAGACACTGTCTGATTCTCATGTGAAGAGTTGGTCACTCAATAGGCCTGAATCACATACTCACTAGGGTGATTTTACACTGTTAGGAAGTTGTAAACTTATTTTTTGAATGTGTCCTACTGAGAGTACTTGGATTATCTGGAGATCTTTGTAGGGTGCTTTGATGATGAGATCATCATTCTTGAGGTAAGATTTATATGTAAGATCAACACTCTACATGCAAAAGAATTTATTCTTTGAAGATTTTATTTTATGTGTATGAGTGTTTTTCTACCTTCAAATATATGCATCTTATACATGTCTGGTGCCCACGTAAGTCAGAAGGTGTTACATCCCCTGGGACTGGAGTTACAGGTGGTTGTGAACTGCCATGTGGATTCTAGGAACCAAATCCTGGTCCTCCATGACAGCACCAAGTGTTCTTAACTGCTCACTAGCCATCTTTCCAGCTCTTAATGACTTTGTGTTCCTTTTAGCATACTGAGTATTCAAGACTAAAGTAACACAGATAGTAAGGTTTTCAAAGTGATGGCAAATGTATTTTCCCTGAGTCTGTGTAGGAGGAGGCAGCTTGTTGGTTTCTGGCCACCCAGCTAGCTTAGACCCGAAATAACCACACAGAAACTGTATTAATTAAAACACTGCTTGGTCCATTAGCTCTAACTTCTAATTGACTAACTATTATCTTAGTTTAACCTATCTCCATTAATCTGTGTACTGCCTCATGGCAGTGGCTTACCAGCAAACTTTCGGCATGTCTGACTCTGGCGGTTCCATGGCATCTCTCTCTAATTTTGCCCTTCTTCCTCACAGCATTCAGCCTAGCTTTCCCTGCCTACCTAAGTTCTGCTTTGCCATAGGTTCAAAGAAGTTTCTTTATTCATTAATGATAATCACAGCACACAGAGGGAACTCCCACATCAAGCTTGAGATCTGTTTGTAAAGGCAGAACCTCTGAGGAAACCACAGGCACATAATCCAAAGAGACCAATGACCCTTTTCTGACCCTGCCTGGAAAGAAACAAAAACAAACAAAAAATCCAAACATACTGACTTCCCAGTCACACATAACCACAGATGCACAGCTGAAAGAGGAGGGAATTCTGGAAATAATCAGGGGGAACATAAATAAGATGCTAATGTGTGAATGTAAACATTGGCATGACACTCCAGATAGAGAAAATAGTTGGAGGTTATTCAATGCTTTATACAAAAAAGTGTAAGGTTTAACTAGGAGACTAATGACAATTATAGTTTCTTGATGGCCAGGAAAATTAACATTATTTTACAAAGCAGTGATTTCCTTACTATTTTGGTGATTGAAGACATTTTAGTGCAAGTCTGTTGACTTAAAACTTTGAGAATCTCCTTAGGGTGGTCAGGGACAGGTGAGGTGTTAAAACTGTATTCTAGAAGCTACTAGTAATTGAGTGGCAGTCACCTTCCTTCCTTGGTGTATGCTTTTGTCATCTGTAAATGAGAAGGTTGAATGTAATATTTCTTTAAGCCTTTCATATTTTAACCAGCCATTTAAAAACACTTGTTTAGGATCTGCTGGTCTATGTCCAGCATTGTATGGTAACTTTGATCATGGGCTCATTTAACTTGTATGTCTGCTGGGAATGGAACACAGGGTTTTATGCACACTAGGCAAACACGCTACTACTGGCCTATAGCCCAGCACTCCCTTCAAATCTTCAATGAAGATGTACATGATCAGAATTTATATATCCACCTTTCCCATTCCACTGAAGATTCTGTTTGCTGTCATTTAAAGCAAAGTGATTCCGATCTTGAGTTTGGTGACTGTTTTTTTTACAGATGCCGGGTTGGTTCGAATTGGTGGTATCGAGGCCAGCACTGTGAGGAGTTTGTGTCTGAGCCCTTTGTCATAGGCATCACCATAGCCTCTGTGATTAGCCTTCTCCTTGTGGTTTCTGCTGTAGTCTTCTTCACTGTGAAGACACTTCAGGCTCATAATATCAGGAGAGAAAGGCAGAGGCCTACCAGGTAAATAAGGAAAGAGTTTCCTAATGGGACTGGTTGTCTGTTTACTAATTGCTTACTATGTTCCAAATACTTGGCAGAGAGCTGGGTGGAGACAGAGAGCTGCCAAGTTGAAGGAAACATCTGAAGACCTCTAGGTAGTCTGTGAGTAAGATGCTACAAGGCCTGGATGAGGACTGAACTAGAGAGTCTTGAGAGTTTGGTGATTATCGTGACAGTGGGAGAGAAGAAAGTCCCTTTGCAGGGGATGGGTAGGTCTCTTTGTACTAGTGAGGGAACATGAGCCAGGTCAAGGAGGCCCATGTGAATGTCTTGGTGCACTGCTAGAGTCCACAAGAGTTACTTTAGGTCAGTCTCCCCTACCTCTGTTCTTCCTAAGGGACACCCCTTCTGAGAGCACCAAGACAGACGTCCATCACTCTTAAGCTGAATTTTCAACAGACTGAGATCTTATTTAGGGCAAAGGCCAATGAGTTCTTTGGCTCATCAGCATTTAGAGAGGTCATGGCACATAGTCTCTGCTCAGCAAATTCAAAGTGAATTGAATTCAGTTGAGGCCCAGGGCTTTCAGTCCTCCAGTATTTGAATTTTTGTGAGAATTTTCTATGTGGTTACATATGACTATCTCATAGATGTTGCTCTGGAAATGATGGAGCTATGTTTATTTAATGAAATACTATTCACTGGCAGATGTAGTTCCCAACCAATATGTGTCAGATACTGTGGGGAAATCTCATGAATGAAACAGTGCAGTAGAGACACCTGAGACTCATCTAGACATGTCTCATAGTTCCCTTGACCCCACATCTATGTCCACTTCCTTTCCCCTAACAGAAACCTTGTGCCAGAAAAATAGCCTTCGCATAGTTGAGCACCCAGGGGAGCTCTTTAATCAATCATGCGTTTCTTCCCATGGCTCCAGCAGCCAGTCTGACAGCCTGTCATCTGTGGAGAATGCTATGAAGTACAACCCTGCATATGAAAGCCACTTGGCTGGATGTGAGCAGTATGAGAGGCCCTGTAGCCATCGACCGTTCTATAGCTCAGCTAGTGAAGAGGTGCTTGGGGGTCTGAGCAGAGAAGAAATCAGACAGATGTATGAGAGCAGTGACCTTTCCAAAGAGGTAGGAGACTTCCATTTCCATCACCGCATTGCTGGTCTGTGTGAGCATGTGTGTGGGCGTGTGTGCATATGCACGGGGCAGGCCTATGTGAGCGTGTGTGTGTGTGTGTGTGTGTGTGTGTGTGTGTGTGTATGCACAGGCCTGAAGAGATGATGAAGAATATTTAGGTTAGTTATTACCTGATGATGTCTCCCAGAGGATGTAGGGGGTATGAAATTTTGAGCTGGTCCTTACTCCCTACCCAGTGACTTATTTTTCCACAATTAGAAAATTCTCTGTGCTTTCTTCATTCCTCTCTTAGGAATAGATGCTAGAGTTAGGGTGCTTTACATAGGATCTATGCAGAAATAGTTTTCCTTTCTTTTCAGTGGTGCTGGGACTTAAACCCAAGGCCTTGTGCATGCTAAGCAAGTGCTCACGACTGCGGTACATGACCAGTCTTCATTCATAGAGTATCTAGAACTCTATAGGTGGAGCCTTCTGTTTTACTAAAGGGGTGTTTTTTTCTTCAGCTCTTTCTTGGGTATCCCAGAAACTCACAATTCCTTATAATAATTGGATAACCTTTAAAAGGCAGCTGGGGTTTTTCTGATGCAATTCAGAGCCCCCATTTTTTCTTTGTTCCAGGAAATTCAAGAGAGAATGAGGATTTTGGAACTGTACGCTAATGATCCTGAGTTTGCAGCTTTCGTGAGAGAGCATCAAATGTAAGCATTGCAACAGCCCCGCGATGCTGGGCCTTAGTGGTTTGCCGTAAACTAATGCTGCCAGCATAAGCAAGTAATTACTGCCCATGTGTCAGGGGTCTTGTTAATAACTAATCTCTATCAAATTCGTCAGAGTTTATGCTTGACCACAGAAATGATCTCTTTTAAGTCGTCAAATGGCTCCATGAGATAGATTTATCTTATGTGAGAAAGGAAACCTTGGAGATATGAGTTTTACTTAAGAGATGATATTGGCAGTAAGTAGCAGAGAAGATTTAAAACCAACTCACATGGATGTTGGCCTAGAGCCTTGAGCTAGGTTATCATTTCTCTCTTGCTACCATAGATCTCACCAGTAATATGATGCTATACAATATCTTCCATAGGGGGTTTCTATGGAGTAGCCATAAATCTTCCACACTTAAACATAATCTTCCATTTGCTCCTCTACAGACAGTTTCAGTGGGCTTTGGACTACCTTTTATTAAATGTGTCCCTTGCTTTCCTCAGGCTCCATTCTGTCTCTTTCTACTTGTTTTAATCATATCCCTTGGGCAAGTGTCTGTAATTCTCTCTTTACAAAGATAAATTAGCCTGTAAACAGACCCCATGGGCAGTGGCTGACTGTGGTGGGTGACACCGCAATTTGATGTTGGTATTTGCTCCTTCCAGTTCCTCATGGATGGCTTCCAAGCCAGAGCAATCGATATGTCTTTGTAAAAAATTAGGGTCAGGAAAACAGCTGAGGCCTTGATCAGACACCCAGAGCTTCTGACCGATAGGACACATTGCCAACAAAGAAACTGAGGAAGATGATTTTTAAATTTCATATTCATGGTAGTAATGCTTCTAAAAGTCTCTCTGAGAAGGTGCTGACACCTTGCTAAGTGCTGTCCGAGCAACAGTAGCAGGAGTTGCTTTTTAAACCAGAACACCCACTCCTTCCTGCAGCACCAACCAGAACAGGGCTCATCAGTCCTTCTTAGTAGTAGCCAGAAGAAAGAATACAAATGTGTGTGTTGTATTATTTCCCAAGACCCTCTCTAAGTCCCTCAGAGACACCGGCCTGAGTGTGTTTCCTGAATTAAAAAAAATGCATTGGACGGAGGTATGAAAATACATGCCTATAATTTCAGCTCTTGCAAGGCTAAGGCCAGCCTGGGTTGTGTGCTACAAACCTATCAAATAAATAAGTAACGAACTAAATAAAATGTATCAAATTTAGATTAAGAGAGTGAAAAAAAGAATTCGTCCTAATTAATGATTATGATTACATGCTTTGGTTTCTTCTGGTGGACTGCATAGCATTAGAGTATATTTAAAAAGCCCATGAAACAAGAATAGCTTCTGAAACTAAGGACAGTGGATCCAGGCCTTACAGCCCTAAGAGGGACGCTCCACATGGGAGGAAGGTCCCACCCACCCCTAAGGGACTATGGGCAGTTAAGGGTTGCTTTGGGAGGGGTGTCATTCACTTCAGTGATCTAACCACTGCAGAGTTGCTCACATTCCAGTAAATAACCTTCTACTCATGCTCTCTCAAGCAATTGTAACTCAACAGAGTGGCCCACACGTAAGCAGAAGAAAGAATGAAAATGGGAGGGGCACTGTTGGGAAGAAGGGGATGGTGGGAGTGGTTAAGAGAGGGTGGCGTGTGCGTGTGTGTGTGCGTGTGTGTGTGTGTGTGTGTGTGTGTGTGTGTGTGTGTGAATAGGATCAAAACATTGTACTGTGTGTGGAATTGCCAAAGACTAAAAGAATAATAAAAAAAGGAAAAGAAAAACCACGGTTGCTGGTAGGGAGTAGGTGGCATTGAAAACATTCAGGCACATGCTCCAAACAGCATTTCCAGTCTCCATTTTTCCAGCTACCAAGCATGTGGCCCCACAATATGTTAATGGGATTAATTTAGGATAAAGTAAAAACTTGTGGCATTTGTAGAGATTTAAAAAGAATTAGCAGAGAGAGCATGTACACATGCATGCACACCACACACATACACACACACATACACACACACACATACACACACACACACACACACACACACACAAGCCTTTAAGAAAACATAGGAAGCATGGGTCATTTACTGAAGGAGTCATGTAGTAGAGATACACTACAGTAGAAATATATTTCAGCACATTATTGCTTTTCCAATGAACTGTTCTTTATTTTCTCACGGCAGGGAGGAGTTTTAACCGAAATGCCCATTTATTGACACCAATCAGATGCTTGGAGGAGATGGAGAAGGCTTGTTACCTCTGTTCTATCATTAACTTGGAGTTTAAACATGGATGGTAGAAGAGTTTTTATTGAAGAAGAATAAATAAATGTGGGATATACTTCCTATCCCCACTGCAGCTTAAGGGCTTTTTTTTTTTTGTCTCCCCCCCCGTCCCCACCCTGCTGCCAGCTGCAGCTTAAGTTTTTGGAATGTAGCAAAAATTGTGATAAATTTCATTTCTATGAAGATCAAGAGATGTGGCTAAAGAGTTTTAAATTGATGTGAATTCTTATTTTAGGAAGTATTTTAAAAACAAACAAATAAACCAGAGTCAAACCAAAAACCTGAATCCAGACCCATGAGCTGGGACTACAGTGTTCTGCCTCAGCCTCTCTGAGAACTGTGCTCTAGGCTTTCTCTTAAGAACGTAAGGTGAGCCGGGTGGTGGTGGCGCACGCCTTTAATCCCAGCACTCGGGAGGCAGAGGCAGGCGGATCTCTGTGAGTTCGAGACCAGTCTGGTCTACAAGAGCTAGTTCCAGGACAGGCTCCAAAGCTACAGAGAAACCCTGTCTCGAAAAACAAAACAAACAAACAAAAAAAGAACGTAAGGTGAGACTATTACAAAATGGAGTCAGGCTTAGTAAGTCACAGCTTTGTGGCGTGTTTGTTAAAGTCAAATGGGATGGAGGAGACTATGAAGTAATTTTAGTATAGTTTAATATAGTCAAATATTCACCTAGATAAAAATTAGGCCTTTGGAGAAAACTGCTGAATTAAGCAATCTTTAGCTGTAGGTGTGTGGCCTAGTTTTGTACCTCTCTGAGCACAACAATCGAGACCACAGCATTGTTAGTTATGCTGATATGGGCTACAGTTTTGTTGTCAACTTGATACACCTGAGAAGAGTGAAATCAAGGAGCTACATCCATCAGATTGGCCCACTTGATTGCTAATTGATGTAGGAAGACTCAGCCCACTGTGGGCGATAGCATCCCTAGGCAGGGGGTGGGGTTAAACGGCACAGGAAAGGTAGCTGAGACAGCCAGAGGAAGCTATCCCGTAAGCACTTTCCTTTACGCTTCTTCTTCAAGCTCCTGCCTTGAGTTCCTGCCTTGGCTTCCCTTTAAGGTAGACTGTAACCTGTAAGCCAAATTAACTCTTTCCTTCCCAAAGTTGCTTTTAGTTTTAATCAGTGTTTAATGACAGCAATAGAGGAAGCAGAGGACTGTGATACCCTATTCTTCAAGCTTTCAGGAGTAGTACCCACAGATGACGTTTAGTCTTAGACAAATGGAATTGTGTGGGCATTGAAGGGGTGAGTGTTAGATAAACGACATGACAGACATACTTTGCAGATGGACTGACCAGAAAAAGTCATTACTTAATGTGCCCTGACTGCTTTTGAGGTGGGATGGTGTCTCAGGCAAGTCTAGGATCTTCTATAGTTCCTGGTGTATGAAATTGGAAAACAGCACTTACCGACCTCACATATCACCAGTGAGCTCATCTGCTACTTCTCTGTGTAATGCTGTTGTCTAGATGAACTCCCACCTACCCAAGCAGGATAACACTTTTGACGCAATTAAGATATTCTTAAAATTGTCTAGGTTGGAAAAGTCCATACTTTATAAACTGCAATTAAAAATGGAAGTTTTTCTCTTTTTACCTATGCTTATTTTGAATCAATAGTGTGGGGGAAGGTAAAGGCAAAATAATCATGATGATTAATTTAAAGGCACACAGGCAAAAGATCATCATTAATTCAATCAGTTTATGAGGACACCTTCAGGTTTGCTAAAACTGTGCTAAAATTCATTATTTATTTTGGATGAGGTATACAATGGCCACAAGATAAAATACCTGGTTCATTTATTCTTCTTAAGTTGGTTATTGTAAGTTTCACTAATTAGGAGATCAGCAAAAACTGGGATATGAAGAATGAACAACTCAATATAAGAAAACAGGGACTTAGGAGACTAACTTACCTTCATTAAGTTGAGAGGTTTTAGCCAAGAAAAATGTGGATAACTTTTTTCCCCCTAAAATGTTTCCAATGATTCCCAGTAGAAATAGGTGGGGCCAGCCTTCATTAATAACCCAGCTGTGGTGAGTCAGTATTCTAGTTCATTCTGTTCTCAAGTGTGCCGTCAATGCAGAAAAATGATGTAAAGGTTACAGTCCTTAAACTGAGAGTATTGTGTCCCACAAAGTACCCTGCCTGGAGGTGGGAAGATGGGAGGGTCTTATCACGTAGTTGATGATGTAAAAGTTTGCCTGTAAATTTCTTTGACTCATGCATTTTGTAATATGTGACTGTTTTTAAGTCAATAAGAGACAAGTAAAACCACTCCCCCCATGACAGTAAGCCCCTGGCTAAAACATTTCTCTTAACTACATAGTTAGTACTGCAGCCTAGGCCAAATGATTATGAATCCTGAATTTTTTTCTTATATTTGATTAATTAAGGGTGTAGTTGGGGAGAAATCATGTTATAAAAGACTACAGGTATAATTATATGTCTGAACTACTTGGTGATTCCTAAATAGTAATGTGTATATCCTAATACATAATTAATATTGAGTATGATTAATGGCATACTGTTCTTTTTTAATTTTCTTTATGGCAGTTTATCCAACATGTGATCAAATTCAATTTACTATACTACTTTCTTGAATGTTTATAGCCTTAATATTAGTTGATTAGAAATAAAATTTAAGACTTTATATATGTATAAGGATCCTTCAATTCTCATGTATATATCCATGGTGTATCCATTAGTAATAAACATGTCTTTCAAGAACTTGCCTTTCATTTGTCGATTAGAAAAACAATGGTATCTCTTAGCAACAACTGAATTGCAGATACCATTCAAGATGTGAATGCTTTGAGGAGATGAAAATGACTCTTTGATCTTAAGGAAGTGAGATTAGGAGAATCAGACGTGAAGCTGGAGCCTAGCTGCTGTCTGAATTTTGTTGATAGTTAATGACACTGAGTCATGATTTGGCTTCAGTAAAGCTTTACTCTTTTAAACACTTTAGTTTTTCCTCATATGCTTAACTCATCAGCGGAACCAAGACTGGTGAGTGATTAAAGGAAGATTAGGTGGGCTGGCTGGTACCAGTCTTTCGGGGAGAGGAGCAGTTGGCGACCTGTCTAAAGAGAACGGAGAAGATATGACCACATGGGATACGTCAGGGAGAAAATCAGCAAACAGTTATCTGAGCAGTTAATTTCTAATGTGCTGGTAGCCAGAAACCTCAGCTTTCAGGTTTTTTCTCTTGTGTTTGCATGCTGTCTTGCTGGCATGAGGACAGGGGAAAATTCTAAATAAATGTTAGTAAAAGGGTAGAAAGGTGGTTTTGATTAGAGTTCAAAAACCATGTTAAAAAAAACACAAGATGAGAGAAGTAGGCCCAATAAACATCTGTTGATTAATTTGTGACCCAATTTTTAGAATAGTGAATGATAGCCTGGCTGTAAGCCCTGATGAAGGTCTGGAAGAGCCCAGCACTCTGAACTCAAACCTCGCCAACCTGGCCTACTTTCTGGGCTTTATGAACTCATTTTCCATCCAAATTAGTCTTTGATGAACTGGGCCCATAAAATAACATTGAATTTGTCACCAAAACCTCACATCTTGTATCATGCCCACCCCCTTTCTTTTTAGAATGAGTGACTATTTTAATGTAAAAAAAAAAAAGATGTTGAGGAATAAGTCTTTTATAAGTAATATCAGAATGCATGTAGGTTTATGGAAAGATTTTCATTATCCTGAAAGAATAATTCTTTGTCAATATGGTACTTTATCTTGGCATATTTGGGCAAGAGCATTTTGGCACATGGACCTTTCAGTGAGCCACCAACAAGGCCCCCAATTCCTTCCATACCTTTCTCTGCTATTACACATTTTATGTTTTAATATGTACCAAGACTGGGTTGCGACTTTTTTCTTAACTTACACCATTGTTGTCCCACTAAACAGAATTCTTTGACATTGGGGTCATGGCTTACTTATATTATCTTGAAGACTGGAGAGCACTTGATGCAGAACTGGTTTACAATGATGATTATTTCAATGATAGATATGTAGATACCCATTTATTTATGACTAGCAAGCAAATTACTAGTTTTTTTCAAGGAGCTCACTAGTTAGACCTGTTTTATGAATTAGAAACCACTAAAATTCTGTTCTAGTTTAGGAAACACTTTTAAAAGTATTTTAAGAACTAAGATTTACATGTTTATATCTGTTAGTTTTATTGAACAATTTACTGTTGTATCAGAGTAAGTATCTTAGGAAGACCTAAGAGAATATATTGGACTATAATACTCAGATGAAGTAACTACGGTAGTTTGAATGTCATTGGCCCTCATAAGCTCATAGGAGTGGCACTATTAGGAGGTGTGACTTTGTTAGAGTAGATATGGTCTTGTTGGTGCATATATGTCACTGTAGAGGTGGTCTTTGAGGCCTCCTAAGCTCAAGCCATGCCTAGTGACACAATTCACTTCCTGTTACCTGTGGATTAAGATGTGGGACTCTCAGCTCCTTCTCTAGCACCATGTCTGCCTACATGTTGCCATGTCCTACCATGATGAAAATGAATTAAACCTCTGAAATATAAGTGAGGCCACCCCAATTGAATGTTTTCCTTCATAAGAGTTTCTGTGGTCATGGTGTCTCTTCCCAGCAATAGAAACCCAGACTAAGCAGAAGCAGCAGACTCCACAGGAACAGGACTGAGCCTGCCACCTGGGCTGGAGCAGGCTGGGACAATGAACTCCACAGGAGCAGGAGCAGATTCATACCAGGGACATTTGCAGAAGCAGGACTGGGCCAGTGACCTAGGCTGGAGCAGGCCTGAGGCAGCTAGTCCATGGAAGTGGGACTGAGCCGGTGACCTAGGCTGGAGTGTGTCTGAGATGGCAAGCTCCGCGGGAGTAGGAGAGGATCCAGACCAGGGACATTTATGGAAACAGGACTGAGCCTGTGACCTAGACAGGAGCAGACCTGACACAGTGAATTCCACAGGAGTAGGTACAAGGGAGCAAGCCCTGAGGGAGTGGACAGGAGTCAGAGACCTCTTTCGATTCAGGCATGAGTCTGGGACCTATGAGGGTGTAGGTAGGAACCAGAGACCTCTGCAGGTCTGGGAAAGAGTCTGGAACCTTCGAGGGAGTAGACCTGAGCCAGGACTCCTGCAGGACCAACCCCAAGCCAGGGACATCCGCAGGAGTGGATCCAGACCAGGGACATTTAGACAAACAGTTCTGAGATGGCAACCTAGGCCAGAGCAGGCCTGAGACAGTGAACTCTATAGTAGCAGAGCAAACCCTAGGAGTGCTGAGCAACCTACAGGAAGAAGGAGGGACCAATGGGGTAACTGGAATCATGGCACTGACTGCACCATGAGAAGCAAACATCTGAGCCTTGGATCCACTGACACTTGGTAGATTGATCACTAGAGTCACAGACAGCCCCAACTACACCAATCAGAAGCAAAGATGGGTAGACAAGGTAAGAATACACGCAATACCACAAAGAACAGCACAACACCAGTAAAATCTAGTGACCCTATAACAGCAAGACTTGAACAACCAAATATAGATGAAGCAGAAGAAAATGATCTAAAAAATAACTTTAGCAGAATGTTTGAGGCCCTTAAAGAGGAAATGAGAAATTCCATAAAAGAAATGGAAGAAAAGACAAGCAAAAAATTGAAAGACATCAACAAATCCCTTAAAGACTAAGAAAAAGCAATGAAACATATGAGAGAAACTACTCACGACTTGAAAACTGAAATAGAGACAAAGAAAACACAAGCCAAGGGAATTATAGAAACAGAAATCATGAGAAAATGATCAGGAACCACAAATGCAAGCATAAACACCAGAATACAAGAGATGGAAGAGAGAATTTCAAGCGCTGAAAATACAATAGAGGAAATAGTCAAAGAAAACATTAAATCTAACAAAAGCTTAACACAAAATATCCAGGAAATGTGGGACACCATGAAAAGACCAAACCTAAGAATAAAAGGTATAGAAGGAGGAGGAGAAGTGCAACTCAAAAGCATAGAAAATATATTTTAAAAAATCATGGAAGGAAACTTTCTTAACCTAAAGAAAGATATGCCTATGAAAATACAAAAAGCTTACAGAACACCAAATAGACTGGATCAAAAAAAAGTTTCCTTGCCACATAATAATCAAAACACTAAACATACAGAATAAAGAAAGAATATTAAGACCTGCAAAGGAAGAAGGCCAAGAAACATACAGGCAGACCTACCAGAATTACACCTGACTTCTCAATGGAGACAATGAAAGTCAGAAGGTCCTGGTCAAGTTTTATGCAGACATTAAAAGACCACGGATACCAGCCCAGACTACTATACCTCGCAAAATTTTCAATTACCACAGAAGGACAAAAGAAGATATTCCATGACAGAACCAGATTTAACCACTATCTAGCCACAAACCTTGACCTACACAAAGTACTAGAAGGAAAACTCCAACTCAAGGAAGTTGGCTATATCAACAAATCACAGACAATTGATGGTCTCACAATAGCAAATCCCAAAGAAGGGAAAAATACACAAATTAACATCACCCAACAACAAAAACTAAATTAACAGGCGATAGCAATCACTGGTTACTAATATCCCTTAATATAAATGGACTCAACTCACCTATAAAAATACACAGGCTAACAGATTGGATACAAAAACAGAATTCATCCTTCTGCTGTATACAATAAATGTACCCTCAACCTCAAAGACAGACATCACCTCAGAGTAAAGGGTTGGGAAAAAATGGACTTAAGGACAAGCTGGTGTAGCTATCCTAATATCTAACAAAACAGACTTCAAACTAAAACCAATCAAAAGAGATAAAGAAGGGCATTTCATATTAGTCACAGGAAAAGTCCATCAATAGGACATCTCAATATTGAACATCTATGCCCCACATAAAAGTGTACCCTCATATGTAAAAGAAACACTTCTAAAGCTTAAATCATACATTAAACCTCACACACTAATAGTGGGAGACTTCAACACTCCACTCTCACCACTGGTCAGGTCAGTCAGACAAAAAATTAACAGAGAAATAAGGAAACTAACAGATGTTATGACTCAACAGACATCTATAGAATATTCCATCGAAATATAAAAGAATATATCTTCTTCTCAGCACCTAATGGAACCTTTTCAAAAACTGACCACATACTTGGTAACAAAACAAACCTCAACAGATACAAAAAAATTAGAATAGCCCCATGTATCTTATCGCATCACCTAGGCTTAAAACTAAAAGTCAACAATAACACTAATTCCAGAAAGCCCACAAACACATGGAAATTAAACAATGCTCACCCGAATTATCAATGGGTCAAGGAAGAAATGAAGGGAGAAATTAAAGACTTCCTAAAATTCAGTGAAAATGACCACACAACATACCCAAATTTATGGGACACAATGAAAACAGTGTTAAGAGACAAGTTCATAGCACTAAATGTCTACATAAAGAAGCTGGAAAAATCCCATACTAGTGAATTAAAAGAACATTTGAAAACTTTAGAACAAAAAGGAGCAAACTCCTGGAAAACAAGTGCTAGTTTTGGTCAATGTTAGATAATGGGAAAACCTAATGAGGATTGTCCTGGTTAGTTTTATGTCAACTTGACTCAAGCTAGAGTCATCAGAGAGGAGGGAAACTCAACTGAGAAAATGTCTTCCTAAGATTTGGCTGTAGACAAGTCTATAGGGTATTTTCTTAATTAGTGATGCTTGTGGGAGGATCCAGCCCATTGTGGGTGGTGCCATCTCTGGGCTGGTGGTCCTAGGCGCTGTAAGAAAGCAAGCTGAGTAAACCATGAGCAAACCAGTAAGCAGTACTGCTCCATGGCTTCTGCATTAGCTCCTGCCCCGTTTCCTGCCCTGTTTGAGTTCCTCTCCTGACTTCCTTCAAAGATGGGCTATGAATGATGCAGAAGCATAGCCAAACAAACCCTTCCCTCCCAAGTTGCTTTGGTCATGGTATTTCATCACGGCAACAGTAACCATACTATGACAGGGATGGACCGGTGCTGTGAAGGCATCAGACCTTGTTTGACGAAACAGATGTTTGCTCTTTCTACAATGAGTGATTTAGATTACAAATGGTTCTGGCCTGGAAGGGACAAAATATATAGAATGGAATTTTTCACAGTGTAAAGAAAAGCTAAGTTAGAATTATTTGAAAATAGACAGCTTTTTAAAAAGTGATAATTGTTTCAGTTGCCCAGCCTGCCCTAGTGTTTTTCTTTTATCAAAGATAAAACTTTTATATTTTTATTAATTATTTTATTAATTGCATCTGTTCATTGACAGTTTCATGCATGTGCATAGAACATTCCGATTACTCTCAGCTCACCATTATTCTTTTATATCCATAACCTAGACTCCTCCCTACAAATCTCTTTTCCATCTTCATGTGCCTTGCTTTATTTTGTGATACAGAGCTTAACCAGGGTCCTATGTATGCCCAGGGGACTAGAATTATCCATTAGAACCTTGTGGCCTCATCAGTGGGTATGAAAAACTGAAATCATTATTTCCTCTTCTCCAAGAATCTAGCAATAACCAAAAGCTCAGCAGTAGCAGTGGGGAGGACTTCATGAGCTACCCCCGATTCATGACAGGGTCAGTTTTGTGCCAGACCCATGCAGGTTACCGCAGCTTCTGCGAGTTCATGACTGAGACAGCTGTGTCACACCTGAAGCTAGAGACAGCTGTGTCACACCTGAAGCTAGAGACAGCTGTGTCACACCTGAAGCTAGAGACAGCTGTGTCACACCTGAAGCTAGAGACAGCTGTGTCACATCTGGAGCTAGAGACAGCTGTGTCACACCTGAAGCTAGAGACAGCTGTGTCACACCTGAAGCTAGAGACAGCTGTGTCACACCTGAAGCTAGAGACAGCTGTGCCACACCTGAAGCTAGAGACAGCTGTGTCACATCTGGAGCTAGAGACAGCTGTGCCACACCTGAAACTAGAGACAGCTGTGTCACACCTGAAGGTACCATTTCTCTGCCATTCTCTCTAACTTCTGGCTCTTGTATTCTTTCTGATCTGCAACATTTCTTGATCCTTAGAGTGGCTGCATATAACATCCTATTCAAGGCTGAGCATCCAGCAGTCATTTATTCCCTAGACCCTGACAAGCCATGAGTCTGCATTCACTGCCATTCGCAGTGCAGATAGACTTCTCTAATTTACAGCAAGAGCAGCATTTGTCTATGCTTATAAATTGATATTTAGAAGGTAGTTCCATGATATGTCAGTTTAGCAAGGCAACAGTAATAAACCCTTCCCCTCTTAGAGCCTACGGTGTCCTGAACCATGTGTGTTTGACCAGATTTAAAGCACCAAATATGGATTCCCTCCTGCAGAGTGAGCCTCCCATTCATTCAGAGAGCAATTGGTTATGGCACATCTTGCCTGGCAGGTTGATGTTGTAATTTGTAGGGTTCACAGCTGGGTGAGATCACTGATGCCTTTTCTCCCTCAGCATCCTGTGTAGCACCTTCTGAGGCTCTGACAGACAGCAGGCTCAGTTCCAGCTTGATTTCTCTTGCAATCAAAGTATGTGATTTTTTAATTTTTTTGCAATCTAGTTCTAGTGGACAGCTAAGAGGATTGGCAAGAGACTGTCTGTCTGCCTATCTATAAATATATCGTCTATCTATTTATCTATCTATCTACAGTCATTGTTCCTTTATTTGGAAAAAAAGGTGATAATACAAAGATTTTATACATTCTTGTTGCCATTTCTTAGTGTTCATATCTGATTACAGGATGAAAGGTATCCACCACCATTTAGTAGCACTAGGGCATGATGAGTATGGTAGTTTGAATGTAATTGGTCCCCCATAAGCTTACAGGGAGTAGCACTATTAGGAGGTTTGGCTTTGTTGGAGTAGGTGTGGCTTTGTTGCAGGAATTGTGTCACTGTGGAGGCAGGCTTTGAGGTCTCAGATATACTCAAGCCATACCCAGTGTCTCAGTTCACTCCCTCTTGCCTGGGGATCAAAGACACAGAATTCTCAGCTCCTTCTCCAGCAGCATATCTGCTTGCACGCCACCATGTCCCCTCATGACTATAATGGACTGAACCTTTGAACTGTAAGTCACCCAATGAAATGTTTTCCTTTATAAGGGTTGCCATGGTCATGATGTCTCTTCACAGCAATAGAAACCCTAATGAAGACAACGAGGATGCCCTTGAACTGTGCACTAGCTTCAAGAGTGGACACAACAGACCGTATGTATCTGCTTGCCTTCACCTTCATGCCTTTATTACTCTGATAAAACCCTTCAAATGAATGTAGGAATTTCAAAACCACTGCTTGACATTAATGCTTTAGGTCAACATAACTCAGTCAGATGCTAAAGCAATAGCTGGCAGACCCATGAGGAGGTATCTCCACCCTACCCAAGGCTCTCAGATCTGCCAGGAGGATTTCAGGCTCAATGCATACACTGTATTTTCTTGAGGGCTTCTGGGATCTCCCTGACTAATGGCTCCCAAAGAAGTATCCCACAACTGGCACTAGAATTTTTGTTTAGTAATATACAGCTTTTGGGTGTCATTATCTGGCCATGTAGGGCAGCTCTCTTTAAGGTCTTTTTTAAAATTATATTTTAAGTTGGATTATAATGCTACAAGGTTTCCCTATAGATTTTTCACCCTCCATTTTGGTTAATCCTCCCTTGATCTCCCATTCTTCCCACTCCTCCTCATGCTTTAGATTTTCTATTCTCAGTATTTCCCCTCTACACTTTCATTTTATCTTTTTTACTTTCCTGCCTCCTGTAAGGTAATGCCCACTCCATGGGCCATTTCTAGTTTCCTGGATTCTGCAGATAGTCCAAGATAAACACACAAAGCTAAATATTTGAATCTAGAATATACTTGTGAGAACATGAGGCACCTGTCTTTCTGGGTGTGGGTTGCTTCACTCAGTAAAATTTTCCCAGTTTCATCCATTTACCTATAAAATTCCTAATTTTTTTATCTTTACAGCTGAATAAAACCCCATTGTGTATATGTATCAGACTTTCATAATCCATCAATTGATAGGTGTACAGGCTGATTCCATTCAGCTGTTCTGAATAGAACAGCAGTAAACATGGATGTTCAAGTGTCTCTGTCATGGGCTATAGAGTCTTGGGTATTTGCACAGGAGTGGTATAGCTGAGTCATATAGCAGTTGTGCTTGTGTTATTTCATACTTAGAATGTAATTCAAAATTTTATTTGAGAATTTTACCTATGACTACTGTATTTACATCATTCCTCTCCTCTTTATACCCCTCCAACTTGTTCTGTGTCCCCAACTCCCTCTCAAATTCATGATTTTATATATATATATATATATATATATATATATATATATATATATGGAGTTTACATTGGAATTATTCTTTTTGAATGTTGCCTGCTCCTCTTACAAATATAAGAGTAAAGATAATATACTTCTAGAGAGATTTGTTTCCTTATGAAGTAGTTCTCAAGGCACAGCAGTGGAATGGCCTTTCTTACCCATGAAAGACAGCTCCAGAACACACGTTACAGGTTGCAAATTCCTCTGCTTAACACCATGATCCTGGGGAGAATTTTCCATTGCTTCACTCTTCTCACTTTACTTCCCGATTTGCCAGTGATGTCTCAAAGTCTGACTTTAACTTGAAGCATCAAAGCTGTAAGCTTAAGTGGACTTCCCATCAATGAGCCGATTGAAGCATCATTTGATTTTGAAGACAGTCTTTGACTAAGGATAAAACTGAACATCTGGTCAGCTATATAAATCCAGGTGATTGTTCTCAGCATGCTAAGCCAGGCAGAAGCAGTCAAGGCACCACGTTTTCTCTTCAGAATGTACAAATCTTTCATCTCTTACTAAAGATGCTAAGAGCCTGGTAATATTCACAAACAGATTATGGCGACACTCAACAACAGTTTTGCCAATATTTTTGCAGTATCTAGGTAGAAGCCATACTGACTGGCTGTGCTTAATCATTTCCTGGACTGTGATACACGTGTTCTTCATGGATATATTTATGTCAGGACCTGAGAGTGAACTCATGTGGGATATCTCGCCATGCACCTGCACACCACTGTCAGCTTGCAGAGATAAGTGAATTGGCTTGAAAGTCAGTTGCTTCACTGTTTCCACCTGAATGTCTTTGATAATTCTGCTTCTGAAACTGCCTGGTTTAAAATAATGTTAAGTTAAATTAGTACCTAAAATATTCATTGTTGAGGTTATCCATATTGCCAAATTGTGTGATTTGAAGTGGAAAGTTCGATGTTTACTAACTTTTTAAGGATTTCATTTACTTATGTACACTATATATCATTTATTACCCCCTCTATTCCTTCCTACTCCTCCAATATCCCTCCCTTCTCAAATTCATGACATCTTTTATAATTTTTGTTACACACACACACACACACACACACACACACCTTATTGAATTCAATTAGTACTAACCTAAATGCACATGTGTTTAATGTTGATCACTTAGGACTGAGAAACCCGTGAGAGGATGCAGTCATAGAAATAATGGATTCTCCCTCCTTCAGCAGTTATTGACTGCCTGTAGCTATTCATTTAGGATTGGGGGCCTTTTCAAATTTTCCTCTTCTGTATTGACATGGCGAATGGTATAGGCAACCATACTGTTGAGAGTTCATGGCACAGCATCCCCACCATGTGTAGAAGACACCCTCTTGCTGTAAATCATTCTGGTGCCCTGGCTCTTACTATATTTCTGCTCTGTCTTTGGTAATGTTTTCTGAGTCTTAGGTGTAGGAGTTTGCTGTAGATGTCCCAACCAGGGGTGAGCATTCCACAGTCACTTATTCTCTGCATTTTGACAGTTGTAGATTTCTGTAATAGCTGCTGTCTGCTGCAGAAAGCTGCTCTTTGATGAGGCGTGGGAGCTGCACTCATCTATGGGCATAAGATCAAGTATGTAGAATACAGCTTGAAGTGGCATTAGTTCAGCAAGATGGCAGTAGTAGATTCTGTTATACTATAAACCATGGCCACAATCTCTCCAGCCATGCTTATAGTAGAATGTATGAGTTCCCTACTAATAAGTAGGTCTTAATTCTAATTAGACAGCTTTGGTTATCCCCAAGGTCCCGTACCAACGATGCTCCTTTAGGAATATCTTGTAAGTGTAGCTGTTGTTGTTCATGAGCTTTGCAGTTGTGTAGGAATGCTGGTAGCTTGTCTCCCTTGGCAGCTTTTATGGCACATTCTGATACTATAAGAGTTAATCCTCAGGGCGGCTTCTAGATTAATAGCAGCTTGATTTCTCCAAGTCTTGTATTTGAAGTATGTGTTGGTTTTGGGAATAATATCTTTTATTCAAGTTCTGGGAGGCAACCAAAGACAAATGGCAATAGCCCCAATAGCCTATATTGTTTTGGGGCCATTTTGGACCCCCCTTGACTAACAATATAAAGGGAGGTTTCTGTTAACAGTCTCTAAGGTTTTTGTTAGATAGTCTATGGCTCCTAGGAGGAGCATTGTCACCCCAAGTGACATAACTCCATTTAAACTACACACGTAGCTGGGCGGTGGTGGCACACACCTTTAATCCCAGCACTCGGGAGGCAGAGGCAGGCGGATCTCTGTGAGTTCGAAACCAGCCTGGTCTACAAGAGCTAGTTCCAGGACAGGCTCTAAAGCTGCAGAGAAACCCTGTCTCGAAAAAACAAAAAAAAAAAAAAACCTACACATGTGTGCACACACACACATATATATATGTGCACACACACACACGTGTGTGTGTGTGCATGCATATTAAAGTAAATTTCTAAAATAATTGGTTCCTCTATGTCTTTTTCAAATCTTCTTAGAGATGTATATCTCATCTCACTTCTCAGTGTTTTAAACTACCCTGTGGTGGTTTGAAGGGAAATGGCCTCCATAGGTTCATAGGGAGTGGTACTATTAGGAGGTGTGGCCTTGTTGCTGCAAGTGTGTCACTGGTTGGAGGGCTCTGAAGTTTGAGATGCCCAAGTCAGGCCCAGTGTCATTCCTTCTTTCTGCCGCCTTTGGAACTGGATGTAGAACTTTCAGCTATTTCTCCAGCACCACATCTGCCTGTGTCCCATTATGCTTCCTGCCATGATGATAATGGACTAAACCTCTAAACTGTAAGTAGCCCCCAATTAAATGTTTTCCTCTGTAAGAGTTGCCATGGTCATGGTGCCTCCTCCCTAGTTAAGGCTCCTGTTTTCTTCCCTTCTATTTTTTAGGCTATTTATTTGTTTTATCTATTTGAGTGTTATGCCTGGATATATGTGTGTATGTGCATAGTATTTCTGCCTGGTGCCCACTGAGGTTAGTGCCTGGAACTGGAGCGATGGTTGTGAGCCATCATGTGGGTGTTGAGAACTAACCTAGGTCTTCCATAGTAGTAACAAGTGCTCTTAACTGCTAAGCTATCTCTCCAATCCTGTTTTTCCCCTTCATAGCATCTGTGTTCTACCACCCCCTCTACAGAGTTCCTTCTTATGCTCTCCCCATATGATCTCTTTTACTTTACTGGTTCCTATAGCAAGTATATTGGGTGTATACCACAAGTTTTACACCCAAGAAAGATTCAGAGGTAGGATCCACAAATAAGAGAGTATATGTATATTTGTCTTTCTGGGTCTGGGTTACCTTACCCAGTATAACTTTTTCCAATTCTATCAATTTATCTTCAGATTTTATGGTTTTATTTTTCTTTGCAGCTGAATGCAATGCTTTTGTGCATATGTACATTTTCATTGTTCATTCATCAGTTGATGGACATCTAGGCTGAATCCATTTCCTAGCTATTGTGACTATGGTGCTGATGAACATGGCAGAGCAGGTATCTCTCAAGCAGGAATGTGAGACCATTGGGCTTATGCCAGGGAGTGGTATACCTGGGTCATATGGCAGACCTATTTTTAGCTTCTTGAGAATTCTCTACTCTGACCTCTAGAGTGGCTGCATCAGCTTGCAGTCCCACCAACAATGAATGAGGGCTACGCTTTCCTACATCTTTGCCAGAATGTGTTCTCAGTTGTTTTCTTTAGCCCCTCTGACTGGGGTAAGATTAAATCTCGAAGTCGCTTCAGTTTGCATTTCCCCGGTTTCTTAGGATGTTAAACACTTTCTTAACCATTTTTACTTCTTCCTTTCAAAACTCTTTATTGAGATCCATAGCTTATTGTTTTTAATTGGGTCATTTGTTTTGCTGACTATGTTGTTGAGTTCTTGGTATATCCTAGGTGCTAACTCTATATCAGATGCACAGTTGGAAAAGATTTCCTCCCAATCTTGGCTTACTTTTCACTCAGATGATTGTTTCGTTAGGTGTATAGAGGCATGCATGTACAGGCGTTAGTGTTGAGAATCATACATGGATTTTTCTCTTCCTATTCTTTCAAATTCCCAATCCTTGTCCCCACCCACAAGAACAAGAAATTTTTTTCCTTTGTAATTTTATGAGGTCTTACTGTCAATTGTTGGCCTTAATTTCCAAGTGAATAGACCCATGTTCAAAAAGTCCTTTCTTACTTACCTAGGGAGCTTTTCCATAGGGAACTGCCTATGTTTTCTTCTAGCAGTTTAAATGTTCCAGGCTTCATGTTAGTTATCCCACTCTGTTCTTTGACAAAAGACTTTGCTTCTTTTCATCACTCTACCAATTCATGTTCTTGTTGTGGGTGGGGACAAGGATTGGGAATTTGAAAGAATAGGATGAGAAAAATCCATGTATGATTCTAAACACTAACGCCTGTACATGCATGCCTCTAGAACCCCAGGGCCATAATGGATTAGTATATTTCTTAGGTTATTTGCTATTTCTTCATTGACTAGTGCAATCTTTAAGAATAGATGTCAATGAAGGGATAAGAAATGACTGAAAATAAACTATATTCATGTGTCTTAATGTTTAAAAGCCGGTGTAGTTATGGAAGTAAGTATAGACAATCCTTTTATTGTTGGCATTACTTTGGACAGTATTACTTATAACCATAGTATCATACTATTGCATACACTTAAGAGGAACAAAACTATTAATTTTAATTTCTTAGTAAATAACAAGAGCAATTTATACTAATCAGCAGACTGGAATCCATTTCAAGGCTGTTCCTAGTCTATTATTGAGTGTAGGAGATGTCAGTGTCTCTATTCCCTTCAACAATTGTAGGACGGGAAAAGAAGACAGTCTTCTTCTCTTTTATGGGCAGGCAAGCTCTTGGTTAGCCTAAGTGTAAACACATCATTAAACAGCAGTGGCAGCCAAGTTTCCCTGGGAGGGATAATGACTTCACAGCTTATAAACTTGGCACTGCCACACACTGCTGTCTGCAGCCTTGACCATGGATAACATATTCCTAAGTCCCTCTCTGTGAGGGTTTGGGGTCCAAAAAATGCCAAGCAAATGAGTGAGTCAGGCACTAAGGGTCAGGATGAGAGGAAATTTACTTTTTTATTAAAAGATTAAAAACACTTCACTTAACTATCTTCTTTATTCTTTGATATTCTTATAGATATAGCTAATACATTCTGGTCACACATTCTTCACACTCTTCTTGCTCCCTCTAACCTCCACTAACCCCCCCATCCCTTTGCCTCCGTGTCTTTTTGTTTTGTTTTGTTTGTTTTGCTTTGTGACCCATTGTTTAGCTAGGGCTGCCTGGATGGGCATGGGTGTGGAGCTATCCACCGGAGCTTGAGTAACTCACCAGTGACTACATCACCGAGGACAATGACATCGTTTCTCCTGCAGTCTGAGACTGCCAATGACTCCCTAGGGAGGGCAGGGACCTGTGAGTCCCTTCTCTATCTATGCAAGTTTATGAGCTCAGTCTTGTGCAAACCCTAGGTCGGTGACAACAACCGAAGTGAGGTCATGAGGGCCACAGCCTTGTTCTCTGTACAGCGCAGTGTTGTACAGCTCTCTTCATAGTGTGGCTTTTACATTCTTTGCACGCCCTCCTTTGAAATGCTCCTGAACCCTGGAGGGGGTAACATAGGCAACCTATTTAAAATTGAAAACAGCCACTTGTTTCCAACACCTTGATAAGCCATGGATCTCTTCATTGTTTCTGTACAGTTCAATGAGAAGTTTCATCAATCAAGGTTGAGGGCAGCACTAGTCTATGGACATAAATGTTTAGGAGGAAGTTTGACAACATCTTCATTTAACAAAACAAAAGCAGTACATTCTCTTTGGTGTCTATGACCTCCCTAGCCGTGGGCCTTTGACCGGGTCCCCAGTTCTTAGCATGAACTCTGTCTTGTGGACAAGGCCTTACTCAGATCCAATCAGATATCAGTTGACCATCCCAATAATAGTCATGCTATTACTATACCAGCAGGCTTATCTTGTCTGGCATTATAGCATGCAAAATTGAAAGTTGAGAAAGATGATTGTTAACTTTTTCTTTTCCTCCAGCTTCTGGCATAGCCACTTCTGGCATGTACTTCTAGAAGCTTGTACCTTCAACAACAAAGATATCAAAGTGGTAAAGCCACCACTACACAGAGTACAAATAGTAAGCTATAGATTGAGACTTAACTGAACTAAGAATGGAACAAGAATAAGTTCGGAACAAAACAGAAGGACTCCGGGTTTATAGAGTAGGGGTGGCTGTGACTTGTTGTTGGTAACTGGCTGAAGAGTTATGCATTGTTTAGTTTGGGTTGATATAGAAAATGGACAATAAAACTGGAAAAAAAACCCACCCTAAATCAACAGTGACACTACTTTGATTTATTTCCTTAAAAAGTAAAGAAAAAGTAGTTAAAACCCAAACCCAACCAACACATGCATTTTGGTCATTTTACCATCTTTAGAAGACAGCTAGGGGCCTTCTACATGTCTGTGGAGCTGCTTTCTGTTGCTGAGCATGGAGACGTGCTTGGAATGACTTTCTTGGCAGAATGTTCTCTGGTCAGGACGTCCTTGGTCTTTTGCACCACTCGTTCATAACAGCTCCTTGGACGATGGAACAGTACAATAGTGACAGATTGAATAAAGTTCCTGAACGCCTGAGACAGAGCAGAAAGGAAGCAGCGTTCGAGAAGAGTGGGCAGTTAGGAATAGACTTTCATCTGTGGAGTCATGAGGCAGGCACAGAATAACCCAACTCATCACTGGCGAGATTACTTTTCTGCATTGTGAATGCCTTATGGGAAAAAGGGGAATTTGAAGGATTGAGAATTCAGCTGGGCTGAGTGAGGGGCTCACATAAGAGTTTCCTGGGCTCACTTCCCTACCTTGAATATGTTTAAAGTTATCCATAAAGACAAAAGAAAGGAATGCCCATAAAAATAAAAAGTGTGCCGTCCCATCACCTGTTCCATCACCTTCATTCACTCAAAGAGGTCGGGCAAAGCGCTAGTCCCATTCATTCCAGAAGCCTGCAATATGTTCTGGAGGTCTGCAAAATCAAGCTAGGACTATTTCAAGCTGTTTTAAGGCATCTTAGCAACAGGAATTTTCTTCCTCTGGGAGGATTTTTCAAACCAGTAGCACATTCTTGAATGTGCATACGTTGCCAGTTTATGCAGACTGTTTGACAGACTATAGTGATGGACCTCATGTTTCCTAGCGAGTTAGAATCTTTTTGTGTTTAAATCAATGTCAGGTCTCTACATATCATTTGAAAGAAATATATCTGCATGAACAATCCTAGTACTGCAAGCAACAGTGTTTTAGATAACACTGTAGCATTTTCCCACCCGAGTCTCCCTTCAAGGGACAGGTGAGCTGAGTTTTGTACCTGAAAAACTTAAATCCCTGTCATGGTTTCTACTGGAGTCTTCAACCAGTCTCAGTTTAAGACGTGAGCTAGTCAGCCCTGATGAGCTAAGGGCTCTACATAAGTCTGCACATCCAACACTGTGCTTCCTGTGATAACTCAGAAGGCAGCAGCGATAAGTGCTGACATCCTAGGTTTATACGCAAGCAAAAATTCATGGGCTCTGCGCAGAAAGCTCCAGCACAGTCCACAAGGTAGCAAACGTGGTGGAAATGGATTACTGTTTATAAAAAAGAAATCTACCGACAGTTGGAGGAGAGAACTGTCAAGATTCGATACTAGGATGTTTGGGCAGTTCCTGCCTCCCATGATAACCACAGGAACCGCTCCATCAGTCTGATTGCAGTGCTTTTTCCGACGAGAGGTTATTCATGAGGCGTAAGTGTGAGTTGCTCATGACAGCTGGAATTTTGTGGCTGAGCTCAATTCCAGTATTATTAGATAAATGGCAGTGGTAAGACAGAGATATGTATTCTCATGCTGAAAGTGTGAGTGCAGAATTTGAATTAACAATCACTCACTTGACATGCTGGATGTTCTCCTCAAGCAGACCTGTGGGTCTAGCTTTCCACATGGGTGTAGCGACTGACTATAGCTACTGTTTGTGCAGAGAGCATATAGCGGAAAAAAAAGCAACAGCAAGAGGCCTGGAAACTATTGGTTTGTCTCAAGGAATAAGCGCAGCAATCTGAGTTGTGATCTTACCTTCAATGCATTTAAAAATATTGCATACCTATTTAAGCTTGCTTAGAAACTTGACAAACCTTTTAATTTCTTCCTTTATTTCCATTTCACATGCGTGGCATTTTGCCTACATGTATGTGTAGGCCTCACATGCATGCTTGGTGCCATGGAGGCCAAAAGAGGACATTGGATTTCTTGGTACTAGAATTGCAGATGGTTTTGAGTTGCCTTGTGGTTGCTGGGAACTGAATCTGGGTCCCTTGGAAGAGCAGCCAGTGCTCTTAACCACTGAGCAATCCCTCTAGTGCCCCAAATATTATCATCAGTGAGAACAACACAGTGTAAAGAAAAGGTCACAAGAATCTAAAAAAATGTGAATTCAAATCCTAGTTTCTTCATGGACTGTATTATGCTGGGGAAGATGTTACCTCTCTGAACCTCCACGTCTTCATTACTAATGGGAATAATGGTATATCCACCCTTAGCTGTGTAAGCTGCATGTGTGTTATATTAATACCTACTATTCACTAACAGATCTGGAATCCCGACAAATGAGGATGGCATAAAGCAATGGGATTTTGAAGAGGAAAATAATTTCCCAGGAGAGCATTCCTTAACTGGGAACACTGTTCACAGAATAAGGAAGACCTGTTTATTCAACATAACTCCCTTTATTTGTTATCTGTCTGACATAGTCAGGCTTTGCAAAGATCCTGAGAAGAACAATCTAGATTTGCTGCATTGGGAACATACTCTACCCAAGGGGCTTGCTCCTACGGTGCACTGGCACCCGAGGGGCTTGTTCCTGCAGGGCACTGGCACCCGAGGGGCTCACTCCTGCAGCACATTTCATTCCCCAGTGTTGCTTACCGTCTTTATTTGTTGATAACATGGCAGTGTGAGCTTCAACTACACAAAACTGATGCTCAGGCTTTGTTGTTGGATGTTTTCATCGTTCTTTTAAAGGAAATTAGAAGTTGAAGAGAAAGCAAGCTGACAACTTTTCCTCCCATATTTATTTATATTTAATTATGTATTTTATATATAATAAATTCTTTTATATCATTCACAAAATAAAATATACAAATATCTTATTTATTTTATTACATATAATAATATAAAATATACACAATACATTTATTTATTATATATTTTCCTCCAATATATAATAATATAATAATTATATATTACATTATATATAATATATAACTACGACTATATATTTATATATTGCATGGCCTCACTATGTTTTCCAGGTTGATCTTGAACTAATAAGCTCAAGTGATCTTTTGACTCCAGCCTCCTAGTTCCGCCGTGCCATCTCTTTTCTTTCTCTTGAGTGTGTGAGCTTCCTGTTAGAATGCTTTAGGAAATTCATTACCATTATTACTGCTAATAAATGACTTCATTAGTATCTACATAGCATTTCAAACCTATTTCTCATCAGGAAAAGCACCCTTAAGACATATCCTTCCTCTGGGCAAGTTACTGACTGTATAATAACACCCTGGCTTTGGTCAAGTGGTCATGGAGTGCTTTGAACTTGTGGAGGCACAGGGCTGTGTGATAGGAGCTTTGTGAAAGTTAGCTATATTAATGTGATTTTGCCACTGCTGTAGTGACTTGTGCTTTATCCTGGGCATTTAAAGTGCTGGTACAAACCCAGTATCTTACTGGGAAGTCAGCTTAGCTGCAGTCAAGGTCACTCATGACCATGTAGAGGGCTGTAAAAATTCTTGACATTATCATTTTTTATTAATTTTTTCTTTTTTGTGGATTTTACATGTGAGTACCATATTTGCATCGTTTCTACTCCTCTTCCCTGAACTCCTCCCATGCCCATCAACCAGTCTCTGCTCGGGGATGAAGAGCTGTAGACAATCAATGGTTGCTGAGATAGTCTGTTTTCTGTCTTTAGAGACAAAGTCTCACTATGCTGCCCTTACTAGCAGGAACCTGCTACATAAATCAGGCTAGCTTTGAGCTTAGAAATCTCCCTGTCCCTGTCTCCTGAGTGCTAGGATGAAAGACAGATGCCACCACACCTGGCCTCTTGACATTCTCTAAGAGAGTGAAGCCCTCCCCCTTCTGAAAGTGGTCTTTTCTTCCTGGTGGAAACGTGCTTGCCTTTGTAAGCAGACCATTCGGTGACCTTGTTCCGTTTGGATGGAGGCTCCTGCTGTTTAGTTCGTCTTCAGATGCTGTCTTAGTTAGGGTTTCTATTGCTGTAAAAAGACACCATGACCACAGCAGCTCTTAAGACAAAATCATTTCACTGGGGTGGCTCGCTTACAGTTTCAGGGGCTTAGTCCATTTTCATCATGACGGGGAGCATGGTGGTGTGCAGGCAGACCTGGTGCCTGACATAACTGACAGTCAACAACAGGCATCAAGATGTGAACTGAAAGTCACTGAGGGAAGCTTGCGCGAAAGAGACATCAAAGTCCACTCCCACAGTGACACACTTCTCCAACAAAGCTACACCTACTTCAGCAAGGTCACACCTCTCCTAATAGTGTCACTCCCTTTGGGAACCATTTTCTTCCAAACCACCACAGATGCTCTATCATTCCTGAGAACACTTTACCTGGCTTTTGTGGGTGGCATTTATGTTACGACTTTCCATTTATTTCTATGTGCCCTGAAAACTGTTTTGTCTTTTCCTTGGGCTATTACATAAGTGGTGACTGATAGACTTGGAAAACAAGATAATTCACTAGCAGTGTTGCCCAAGAAAGTATATTAGGTTTTTGCAGTAATCACTTAGTTCACATTGGCTGTATCGAACAGGGACATAATGTCTCCATACTGCCCATCAGTCACCTCGTGCATCGATGACAAGGAGCAATAAGAGTCAATAGGAATGCAGTGGCTACTCATGTTGAATGAAGTGTCTCACATTTTCTCATTTGGTCTTTTAGTAATTCTCCCAAGTATTAAATCCTTTTATTCATCCTTGGCAAAACTAGTGGACTCTCTTTGTTTCCTCTGACTTTCCCCTTCCCCGTCTCTTCCTCTCTCATCCCCTGTCTCTCTGTCTGTCTGCTGTCTGCTGTCTGCTGTCTGTGTATGTGTGAACTCTTGTAGGGGTAGACAAAACCCCAATGAACACAAAAATCATAAGTAACTGCTGCGACAAAAGACAATTAGGAAGCAACATGGATAAGTCTGTTTTATAAGCAGCACTCTTTATTCTCCCTACTCAAAGTCTTATGTATCGTTCATGGGAGAGAAATCTTATAGAACATCATAAAAATCTCAGGCTGCTGCTGAGGAAATCAGTACTGAGGGAGAGCATGCACTTTCTTGTTTGTGCAGCTCATGCAGGTCCTGGGCTCTCAGAGCTGCACGTACCATTGTAAGTTCTGAAGTTGGCAAAAGTCAAATTTAGTCATACCCAGAGTCAAGGACTTGAGTGCTCCCAAGCCTGTCGTCTTTGGAATATATGAAAGCACTGACGGGGTTCTGCCAAGACTGGCTCTTTTTCAGATGCTCCCTCCACCATATCCCAGAGGCACTGGGTGCAGAACAGACGCCCAGTCTGTGTGTTTAGAGTCACAAGGCAGCACACTGTGCATACCAGGACCGGCATGTCACTGCTGTTTCCACTCAGATTCCGTTCTAACTTTTAGGTAGTTCAAGGAGTTCAGTTCTTTAAAAACAGATGCAACTCAGAGTACGAAGGATTAAAGATTTATTTTTTTTTTGCACTGAGTTTAGTTGAGCCATTTCTCTAAATGCTTTAACTACTTCATAGGTGTAATTTAAGGAATACTGAAAGCTGCTTTCCTACAGCCACTGTGTCAGAGGAGTATTCTGTAGTTACTCATCAAATGTTTATCGAATGGCCAAGGGAAAATTCACATTTTGGTAAGTACTTGAACAAACATATTAAAGGTTAATAAGTCTGGGGACTTGAAAGATGCCTCAGTTTTATCCAGGAAAGAACTTAGACACAGGAAGAATTGGGGTTGGCCATTATGCAAGCATTTTTTTTTCTGGTAGAAGAGCAGGTGTCTTCTTGGATTTGAATACAGTGACTGGACTGTGAGATGCCTCATACATCTAAACACTCCTCGTACAGGAAAAGGAAGATGCACATGCAGATGGCCATGGGTGTGGACTGCACTAGTTTTTCAGCTGGAGAACAACGCTGGAGTGTGTGTACCTCGACTCAGAAGCATGGCCTGAAAAATTGGGAACTTGGGGGCGGGGTGGGATGGGGGTAAGGGGAGATGGGGAGAGAAAAGTGTGAAGGGGAGGATAGGGAGAGCTTGGGTGAATGGGATGTTGGGATACAGGAAGGGTAGATATGGGAGCAGGGAAGTATATATCTTAATTAAGGGAACCATTTTAGGGTTGGCAAGAGACTTGACTTTAGAGGGGTTCCCAGGTATCCAGGGAGATGCCCCCAGCTAGTTTCTTGGGCAGCTGAGGAGAGGGAGCCGGAAAAGGCCAGATCCTAGAGTCATACTGATGAATATCTTGCATATCACCATAGAACCTTCATCTGGCGATGGATGGAGACAGAGACAGAGCCACACATTGGTGCACCGGACTGAGCTCCCAAGGTCCAAATGAGGAGCAGAAGGAGGGAGAACATAAGCAAGGAAGTCAGGACTGCGAGGGGTGTTTCCACCCACCGAGATGGTGGGGCTGATCTAATCGGAGCTCACCAAGGCCAGCTGGACTGGGACTGAAAAAGCATGGGATAAAACCGGACTCCCTGAACATGGCGGACAATGAGGGCTGGCTGAGAAGCCAAGGACAATGGCACTGAATTTTGATACTACTACACATACTGGCTTTGGGGGTGCCTAGCCTGTTTGGATGCTCACCTTCCTACACCTGGATGGAGGGGGGAGGAACTTAGACTTCCCACAGGGCAGGGAACCCTTACTGCTCTCTGGACAGGAGAGGGAGGGGGGGTGGAGGGGGGAGGAGGAGGTAAATGGGAGGCGGGGAGGAGGCAGACATTTTTAATAAAAAAAATAATAATTAAAAAAAGAAGCATGGCCTGTGCGGAGGAGGAGAGCTCGCATCCCGTCATCCCAAATTCGGTCAAACTTCATAAATTCACACTACGCCTGACACCGCAGAGCGGGGACATTGGTTAACCTGAAATGGATGCACATGAAGAAGTATCTCCAACACAGCTGCAAACATTCTAACCTTCCTTAGCCTTAGCCAAGAGCCCAGGCATCTCCAGGCACTTGTTAGGTGTTTACGGACTGCCTGCTGTGGGCACTGGGCAAGTTCGTGGGAAGCAAATACTGACGAGGTGTTGTTTGGCTCATACTAGATGAAAAAGTGTGACAAATGTCGCGACCACCTCGACCAGCAAGGAAGACACGACATAGACTCTTTTTTTTTGTAGTTTATTTGGGAATCTTGAACAATCTTTTGACCTCCGGGAAAAGCCAGCCCAAGCTAAAAAAGCCTCTGAATAGCCAGCCCCAGCAAGTCACGTGGGAAAAGCGGATAGGTCCAGGTTCGCGAAAGCAAGCCAGAGTCTCAACCTAAACCATATATGGAAAAATATATGACTGAGAGCATATATTCAACTTAAGCCATATATGGGGATAGTACGTGACTGAGAGCACTCACCCACGAGGGGTGGAGGGCGGAAACCAGCACCAGCTTCAAAGCGCAGCACAGCACAGCTCTCTACAGACAAATCATCCGATAGTGGCATAAATCAAATGTTGTGTGCACAAGAAAGAGAAAATTCAGTGCTGTTTAACAACACTGAAGGCTTTCTCAGGTGGGAGGGCCATTTTGGCTATTTCTCTCACCTACAGCAGTGGTTCTCAACCTGTGGATTGTGACCCCTGAGTTGACGTGACCCCTTTCATAGGGGTCACCTAAGAAGACTGTGAATATCAGATATTTAGCAGCATTTGAGATATACTCTTGGCTCACTTAGTTTATTATCAACAAAGTTTTCAGGTCGGTTTTGTCCTTAGTTATAGCTGTTTTGAGGAATGTGCTTAACTAACAATTATTAAGTAATACCTCATAGGAGATGTGATCAGAAATATTTACTTTCTTTTTTTGAGATCATATTCATTTTATTTTATGCATATGGGTATTTTGCCTGCACATATGTCTGTGCACCGCCACGTATGTGTAGTGCCTGCAGAGGCCAGCAGAGGTGTGGATCCTTTGGAATGAGGTTGCAGATGGTTGGGAAGTACCACGAAGGTGCTGAGAAATCAAACCCAGGTCCTCTGGAAGAGTAGCCAGTGCTTTTTACCACCTAGCCATTTCTACAGCCCCCAGAAATATTTTAATGTAGTGGTTTGGATATTAAGCATGTCTGTAAGCTCATAGGTTGCAACATTTGGTTCCTAGTTTTGACATTCTTTTGGGAGGTCATGGGATCTTTAGAGGGAGACCTTACAGGAGGCACTTGATTACTTGAAGATAGGCCTTGAGGCTTATATTTGGGCCCCCTTTCCTGTTCTCTCTTTGCTTCGTGGGTTACTGAGATGTGGACCAGCAGCTGCTTCATTCTCCCACGGTACTGGAACTGCCTATCACTCTGCCTTCCCTGTCACGATGGATGCTCAGTCTCTCCTTCAATTTTGAGCCAACTTAAGTATCATATTTTGTTACAGCAATGAAAAGAATAAACAATGCACATGGCTAGAAGCTGTGCAGGTCCACCCTGGAGAGGCAGATTTCTGATCAGTTGCCGTGGGCAGTCTTTTCCCTAATCTTTGCTATAGTTTGGATCATGAACGTTTTCCAAAGGCCTGCCTACTGAAGATTCAGCCTTTAGTCAGATGGTGCTACTGTGAGTGGCTGGAACCTTTAGGAGGCGGAGTTTAGAGGAACTTAGGTGATTGACAGCATGCTCTTGAGGGGGATATTGACACTTGCCCCCCCCTCCTCTTTTCCCTTTTGCTTTCTGGTGACTATGGGATGAGCAGCTCTCTCTACCACAGTCTCCCATCATAAAGTATGGTCTTGTCACAGGCCCAAAGGCAACGGGCAGCCAACCATTGACAGAGAAATTGGAAACGAAGAGTCAAAATAAATCTTCTACTCTTACAAATTGGTTATCTATGGTACTTAAAAATGGATTCTGGGGATCAAACTCAAGACAGCTTGACTTTCACCGCAAGCACAGTTACCTGCTGAACCATCTCCTCAGTCTGATTTCAGGAATTTTGTGATAGTTATGGACAACTGAAAACTACACCTATTTTTAGTGTTTGTCTAACAGCTGACATCAAGAGGATCCCTGGCATTAGGTCTTCTGTGGTCAGGAAGGACATCTTGTTGTGTTCCAGTTGGTAGTGCTTTCCTGACAGAACCTCAAGGATGTTGGATCGTGTTTTGCTGGTAGAAGATCTTAGTCATGTGCTATGAAAGCTGTGTCCAAATATTGTTTTAGAATGATTGTTTGTTTAGAGCCTTATTTGGTGACATTAGTAACTTCAGCACAATTTTATGGTATATAAATGTTTTAGAGGTTCACAATGTGAAAACTCTGTTACCCATTGTAGTAAAAGTCATAATATTACAAGTCCTGAGTTCAGAGTCTTACAGATGGTTCAAATCTTAGTCCCAAATATTGCTGCAAAATTTAGAAGAAATCATTGGATTTCAAGGTTAACCTGACTTTAAATATAAACCCTAGGTGTATTTGATATTGCTATAAAATTATTTTCTTATAATTACTTAGAGATAAGTATATTTAAGTCTACAATGTATTATGAAAACAAAAGAGAAGTACTAAATGACTGAATGGGAATTGGATTTTACCCCGATTATGTTTTGAGGATGAGAGTAAATCTTTCCGGGGCTTTCCCAGCTGGAATGATCACCATGGACAATTTTGCTCTTCACAGTTGCAACTGAATCATTTAGACACAGAAACATCATCTTTCTGAGACGTTCTGAATCCAAGTCGCATGTTTACGTATAATATATTGCGAAATAACCTCAATAAATGGTTTGAAAAGATTTTCAGATGATGTGTCCCCCTCACCTAGGCTCAGGGAACTTTGCAGAAGAGGAGGTAGAAAGGAAAAAGGAGTAAGAGCTGGAGGATGGGGAACAGTGCTGTGGCTATAGCATGGCGACCTCACTCATGACCTCAGCAGCTGTGGGTATTTGCGCAATAACTGCACGTGATGAAGCCAGCTAAAATGCTGGCAGAGATGGTGCACATGAGCTCCAGGCTCTACCCCCTGCTGAGGAGCTAATGGCCACTGGTAGATTTCTCATGCTGCAGGTGATAACCCCACACTCAGGAATGTATGAGTAGCTCTAACGGGACTAAGTGGGTTACAGGAACAAAACCAAAACCACGTGACATTGGGAGGGAGCAGTTTGAGAAGCTCATGGGGAGGTTGGGAGGGAAAAGGGGTAAATATGATCAAAATTACTCAAAAAATGATTGAACGGATTTTAAGAAGAGAGATGTCAACCTGCTTGAACAGCTCTTGCTTGTGTTTATCTCTATTAGAACAATCTGCATCTAGATTGGGTTTTTCCACATGTGGTTTTAGGATCACCATCACCACCACCACCACCACCACCACCACCACCACCACCATCACCATCACCACCACCACCACCACCACCACCATCATCATCATCATCATCATCATCATCATCATCATCATCATCATCATCATCATCATCAGAAGCAGCAGCAGCAGCAGCAGGAGCAGCATCCAGTTCTACATCAGAAACATAGTGTCAGATCTCACTCAAGGCATGAGGGTTGGGAACTAGGGCATGGACTCAAATACTTTGTTTTTTAGCATCTTATCCAGGCAATTGCAATGCTTGCTAAGCTGGAGAACCACAGCGCTAGATTAGTTTCAGGCCTATGGAATAATCTTATACTAAATGGTTGAGTTCTTATGCAAACGCACTCAGAGAAGGCTCTGTTTTTCACATGACAAGTGGTCAGAGAGCTTTGTTATTTTCCTCAGTGATGTCACGACAAGTAAGTTGTTGCCTTTGCTCCAGTAAGTAACCTGCCACCCACACTTGGGTGAGAAACTCCAGTGAAAGTCAGTGGGTCACACACATGAAAGTAAGATGGGGGCTTGTTAGGAAGTGGGGTTTTGGGGGAGAGAAAGGGAGGTGAGGGAAGGGAAAAGGGAGTAAAATGGCTAAAATTTATTATATAAATATATGAAACTGTCAAACAGTAAAATTTAACAAACAGTTAAAAAGCTCAGATTTGTCAAGGTCAGACACAAATGCTAAGTGATGCTCAGATGGACTTTTAAGAATGAAATTGTGACGGTGTCACCTAAGGAGCATACTTGTCCCGAGTGGCCCAGGTGCTTCCAACTAAGAGTTGCTGTTTATGATTGATATATGTAACCTAAGTTGTGGGGATTGCGGCTCTCTGGGGGAAGCAGCCAAGCAAGTTGACTGCTCCCGAGCCTCAAGGGCTGTCTTTGTGTATATACTGTTTCCATGACAACAGGAGCTGTTATTATGACAGATTCATAATGAGTCTGTGGTTCTCTGGTAGTAGAGAGAAGAAAATATTAGTTTTGTTTCCTAGCCAGGAACAGAGACAGAGACACAGCGTCACGAAAGAGTTGACAGTATTCAAAAATAAAGGATTTTTATTTCCATCCCAAATGTGGACCAACTTTCCTATGTCAGTTTCTCCTCAAGACAATGATTTGGTAAATTAAGGGAAAGAAAAACAAATAAACAAACAACATGTTTCTTAACACTAAAACTATTCTGTAGGAGATAATGTGAAATTACACAATACACATGATTGTTTTAATAAGTTTTTTGTTTTATTTGTTTTGTTTTGATTTCGGGACAGGGCCTTGTCATGTGTTCAAGTCTGGTCCAGAACTTATCAGCTCAGGCTGACCTCAAATTCATGATCCACCTTTCTCAGCCTCCTAAGGGCTAGAATTACAGGTTTGCTTTACAGTTGTGGCCTAATATATAAATACTTATATATATATTCAAGTAACTCCAATAAAAAGATGAAAAGAAATGGTTATTAACAATTTTAATGACATTTTATTTAGCTCAATGGATATGTTAAGATTTTTATCATGCAGTCACCACAAAATGAATATTTACAACCCCCTTTCTTCTCATATTGTCTCCAAAATCATCGTCCACCTCAAGGAGGACTAAATACAGTTCAAATGGTCAAAGCTATGGGCAGCTTAGTGGCCACTCACAGGGCAGAGCCATTCTGGAGTTCCATTTTTCTAACTTTATATGTGCCTTCTCCCCATCCCCTTAAGATTACAAATGTCTTTTTAAGACTCTGGAGTTGCATTACTGAGGTTAGTGACTATCACTAGAGCAGATATTGAAGAATTCTTAGTTAATGAAGCCTTAGGAAGAGGAAGCCCTTCTCACCACCGAGGAGACTGCTGTAAAGTCTGCTGGTGTTCATTTTGCATGCACCACTTGGAACTGTAATTTGCATCAGAAATTCTTATGCTGTCAGCTTGCTGCCAGGTGGACACTTAAATTCTGTTAACTCCCTGTTTCACCTTTTTGTGCCAGAGTTCTGGGAGAAATAAATAAAGCCTCCTCTGAGGCACTGTTCATCAATTATAGTGTTCCTGCTTTATGGTGTGTGTAGAAAACAGCACCTTTAAATGTCAGAAAAAAACTAATGCTTGTGTCTGATAGGAAGAGAAAGGAGGATTCTGGTATGGTGGGAAGCCATTTGTAGAAACATCTTATGGAGTTGGGTCTTATGATTCTGTCTATTACTTTTGGAAACTCTTCCCCTCTCATAGTTCTTTCATATCCCAAAGAATGTGGAAATCTAGACTCTGATTTCCCTTTATGCAGAGCTTACAGGAATCTCTTCTATGAGTTTCATGTTGCCAGCAGAGAGCAGCAGAGATTTATAGGTAGCTAATGAGTGCCCCACATACCAATAAATAAGGGATGTTAATACCTGATGTCAACTTTTTCATTAAATGTGGGAGAAAGATTGATAGGCACAATGCCTAGCCATAATCTGTCTCCACTCTTCCTCCCTCTGGAGTGTGTGTGTGTGTGTGTGTGTGTGTGTGTACCTGTGTGAGTTCAAAGATTTATTACATTAATTGGGGAACATTTTCTGACTTTTATATGATCTAAAGGAACATGGGTGAAAACTAGCCCCCTTCTTCCACCTCCCCATAACCTGAAGGAAGAAGGTGAAGGGATTGATGCAAAAGTTCAAGGAAGCACAATGCTGCATCTGTAGACCAGGGGGGTACAATTATTGCTCACTTGTCAAATCAGATCTGCTGCGTGTTTTTATAAAATACTTTAAAAAATCACTTTAATAATTGCATTTATTTATTTATTTGTATATGTGTGCCATTGTATACACATGAAAGTCAGAGAATGTTTTGAAGGACTTGAGTCTTTCCTTCTGCTGTGTGGGTCCTGGGAATAGAACTCGGGCTTGTTGGCAAGTACCTTTGTCCTCTGAGCCACTCTTGCTAGTGCTATAAATAAAGCTTTATTAGAACAAAACCATACTCACTTGTTCATGTTTTGTCTATGGTGGCTTTCATGCAAAAATGGCAGAATTCAGTAGTTTTGTTTACATGAAACCATAAGTGCTACCAAATTTAAAGCTTTTAAAAACACTATTTTTCTGCTTTGTAGAAAAACCTTTGTTCTGTATCACATCTGTGTTTGAAACTTAAATTTTGGAAAGTATGTGGAAATAGAGTCCGGATTGGGAATTTAGTAACTACCGTACTAGGAACTACTGTACTAGTAACTGCTCTATTGGTAACTAGTGTACTCGTCCCAGCCAGTGAATTGCTTTTTCTCGAGCACAGCTAGCAATAGTCCTAGCTCCGGATGAGCTCATGGGTAAATGCACATGGTGTGGAGTGCCGACTGTCATTGCATGGGGCGGGACCTGTGGTCCTTTCCAGACTCAAGGCTCTATGACTTTGCGATTATCTTTGTTGTTGACATAGGAGTTGCTTTATGGAGCTCTCGCTTTTCCCAGTTCCCTGACTTGGTCTGGCTGTACTTGTGGCTGCTCTCCTTTACACAGGGCCTTACAGACTGAACTCTGACTTCCAATGCAGCTAGCAGACTGATTTTTGAATTTTCTTCTGCTGCCTAAATATATCCCCCAAATACTCTTCTTCTGTGTTTCTTTTCCCACCTTCAGATTTAATGCTGTGGACTGGGACTGGGCAGGTTGTGGCCATCAGTGAGGCCTAGAGTCAGGCTGACACATTCTTGGAAATGGTCTCATTTCACTGGAAAGAAAGGAAAGTAGGGTCATGGCAGCGTGTAGATGTCTAATTCTAAATAAACACCTCTCTCTCTCTCTCTCTCTCTCTCTCTCTCTCTCTCTCTCTCTCTCTCTCTCTCTCTCTCTCTCTCTCTCTCTCTCCTCTCCCTGGGGTTTACATTTGGAGATCTACTTGAATTCATTAATATTCACTAACCAGATTTTTATTTACTACTTTTAAAATTTGAGTCAAGGTAGTCAACTCCACTTTAAATGTTAATATAATAACTTTAGTAATTTGCTGTTTCTTGTTAGAGTGTCATAGTCTGAACCAATATTGATTTTCAAACTGAAAATGAAGGAAAGTATGTGGAATTAAAACATGGTGTAACACATAGACTCTATATTTTTACTTAACTCTATTTTGAAATTATTTATTGGTTTATTATTTAAACGTTCACTTGGTGTGATAGTTAATTTTAAATGTGAATTTGATACAATATGGAGTTCCCAGGGAAGAGAGTATTTTTGTTGTTGTTTTTATTTTGGTTTTAATTTTTGGGAAGAGAGTTTTAATGAGGAATTGTCTAAATAGAGTTGACCTGTGGACATGTCTGTGGGGGAGTGTCTTCATTGCTTTATCTGAAGTGAGAGGAACTGCCCATTGTGGGAAGCACCATTCCCATTGCTTTAGTCCTGGACTGTATATGTGTAGAGAAGGGACCGAGCACAAGTAAACGTGCAAGCATTTATTCCCTCTGTGTGTTGACTGTGACTAGATGCCTTGTCTTCCTTTCAATGGTGGACTGTAATCTGGAATTGTGAGCTAAAATAGGCTTTCTCTCCTAGGCTGCTTGTTGTCGAGATATTTTTATAACAGCAACAGAAATGAAGCTAGAATTTCTGGGAACCCAATTCCTGTTGGGAAGACACTACTGACAAAGCAATTAGTTAAATAGATCCCACCGTAAAACTCTGGAAAGCACGCCAGAATGTAAACAGGATCTAATTTAGTCTGAGTATTTATACTCATGAATGCTTTTTATAAAATAAAATGTAAACATTTATATAGCCATGATCTTTCACTATCAAGTGTATAATGTTTGTGTTTCTTGATCTGTTCCCCTTAAATTTATAAAAATGGCAAAAAAAAAACCTTTAAGTTCCTCCAGATTTCACTGATCAGATTTGTGCTTTTAAGTCCAGGAATATTTATAGTGAAGATATATACAAATGTGTCATTACCCACATTATCCTAGAGACTATTAAATTTGTGTTGCCAAGAAGTGCTAAGTCTGACTGGCAAATCATCAGAGCAGGAGAGACGGCATGAGACAGGTTCCTTCATGGTTTCTAGAAGGACCAACTCAATTTTAGCCTTCTACTTCCAAAATGACAGGCCAACAATCCTGTTGTCTGTGATCCTGTGCTATACTACTTTATTTGATAGTATCACATCAATGTGTCATGTTAGTAAGCAAGAAATGCTCAGTCATGAATTGATAAGTGACATCAGTCACCAACAGTGGGGACTGGTATAATAGAGGGGGCTGAAAGAAAGAGAAGGTTTGGGTGGAAGAATTACACTGTTTATCTTTCTGCTGGACCTGACCTGTTCAGTATTGATGTTGTGTCTCCCCATTCTTCCTCTCCCTGACCAGAGGCCTACCTTGGCCACTTTAGATGATAGTACAAACAGTGGGCAAAGTCAATGACTAGCTGGCATTCAAGCCTGGCATCTGAAGTTTGTCATGGACTAGGAGCAGATTTTCTACATGCCATTTTACTCTATTTTTACAAGAGTGTAAACTTTCCTTTCTCTGTATTCGCCAACTGGAAATGTAACATGATCATTCCCTTCAAGCTCCCATTGCCTTGACTTCCCCAGCATGATGGGTGTGCTTCGGAACCAAGAGTCAAAATAAACCCTTCCTTAAGTTGCTTTTGTCAAGACATTTTATTGAAGAAAGAGGAAAATTAACGGAGATGATTCCTTTACGCAGTTGCTTGGCCTGTGGAATGTCATCTGCCACAGTTGAGTAAGGGGGTGCTTCAGGTTTTGAGTTTATACTGGCCCAGCTTCCCACACATAATATGTTAAGGATTAATTATATCATTTCAGAAGGCTACTCATCAAATATTGAAGGTTAATCTTATATACCTTAGGAGGTGATGCATATCTAGAAATATGCAATGTTTTATTATATGTTAGATATAGCATATGCTACCCATAGAGATTTGGCTTCTCTTAAATTTGGCTTCAGTAGAGAACAGATTGCTGACATATGCTATGCCAAGCTTCTGATTGTATTTGCCTGCAGTATAATGCATGGCCTTTATTGAGATGACAATTTTTGCCTTTGGGTTTTGACAGAGCAGAGAATTTACCTCTAAGCATTTAGATGTGAAATATGTCATTGATATTAGGAAAGGAATTAGGCAATGACTCTGTGGGCTTGAACTGGAAAAAAGTTGGAGCCTACTGCTTTAAAAGATGCACTTATTTCCAGAACTGTCTTAATCTGTTTATAATACTGTAACTATTATCAAGATTAAATAACTCACTTCCCCACAGTTCTGGGGGCTGGAAAGTCTAAAATAGAGGTGGCAGCTTGTTTGCTGTCTGATGAGAGCTGCCCTCTGCACCAAGATGACATTTTCCTTCTGTGTCCTCTGAAGAACATGGTCAAAGCAGAGTGGCCAAAAGGGCCTGGATGCTGTGTGATGGCTCTTTTAATCCCATTCACATGTGAGAAATTCTCAGTAACTTGTAACTGCCCCCTCTTCTTAACACCATTGTATTGGTGATAAAGCTTCTTTATGAAATGTGAAGAGAATACACATGTTCACACCGTAGCAGCTGTTTACACAGAAACATATCAGATGGGCTTCTTTTTCTTTTGGCCTAGAATTCTAGCCTTCCTATCCATTTAAAACCTGTGCCTGTAACAGGAGGAGCAGGCTTTCAGTCTGCCCAATTTCCCAGCCATTTAGTTCCAGAGAAAATCACATAGAGATCTCCATAAGTTATAAACTGATTGGCCCATTAGCTCAGACTTCATATTAGCGTTTATAACTTATATTAGCCCATTATTCCAGTATATGTTAGCCACATGGCTTAGTACCTTTTTCAGTGGGGCAGGTCACATTCTGCTTCTTCAGTGTCTGGGCAGGACTGGGGAGGAATGGGCTTCCTCCTTCCCTGAATTCTCCTGTTCTCTTTGACCTGCCTCTACTTCCTATCTGGTTGTCCCACCTATATTTCCTGCCTGGATACTGGCCAATCTGCATTTATTTAAAACATAATTGACAGAATACAGAATTGTCCCACACCATTTTCTCCTACTTTTTTTAAACAAAGGAAAATATCCATAGTCCATTTTTTTTGGAAATGTGGGCATAGTATTCCAGGCTATTTCCTGCTTGTTGGAGGTGCTGATACTCTTATGGGGACCTAAAGAAAATTTTGAATTATGATCAAGTCCTGACTGGAGTATCCTGTATCATCTCAGGCAGCAGTCTTGAATCTGTTCTGGATGTAGAACTCAGACATCTGGGCCATCTGTTCTTACTGGAGATTTCTCAGGTGGTCTTCCTTGAGCAAACCTGATTTTTCTTAACTCAGAATGAATCCACAGCCTCTCATTTCCTGTGGAAACAAAAGCAAAATCTCTTCTCCAAAGTAACATACCTTTTGACTTCAATTTTGAAGTCAAGGTATTTTCAAAATACCTATCTTTGATTAATTCAGCAACATTTATAAACAAATATCTTTTAGCAGCTATTGCTCCTTCCTCAGCATTCAAACAATTCAAAGAGAGCATAATAACATACAGTATCGAGATTCTCTGTGTATTTTCCATTTTTATGTGGCTTTATTTTAAACTCTATTTCTTTTATTTTTAATTTTTACTTTTTGAGACAGGGCAGGACTGGAGAGGAATGGGCTTCCTTCTTTCAAGAATTCTCCTGTTCTCTTTGACCTGCCTCTACTTCTTGTCTGGTTGTCCGGCCTATACTTCCTGCCTGGTTACTGACGAATCAACATTTATTTAAAACATAATTGACACAATACAAAATTGTCCCACACCATGTGCCATTGTTCAGTCTTTCACATAGACAAATTGCAAGGAAGATAATAAAACCTTCTTGAGTTTGTGGAGTTTATTATCAGGATATATATATATATATATATATATATATATATATGTATGTATATATATATATGTATATATATGTGTCTGTGTGTGTCTGTGTGTGTGTGTATTAGAATCACAAAACAATACTGTATGTGGTACTTTTCAGTAAATTATTTAGAACAGAATCTCTAGGCTCACATCTCTCAATTTTGCTAACCTTGGCAGGTCCCTGAACTTTTTGACTTCTAGTTTCTTTCCCTATAGCAGGGCAGACAACTGAACTTGTAGAGCTACCATGACTTTTAACAATGCCTGGTATACAATGTCTGGCACACAACACACACACACACATACACAAGGGCTAGTGATGTTGCTGGTGATATCAGCATCTTTGTTGGAAAATTAATAACACTGCTGGGTTAGTAGGAGTAGAGATACCTTTCATAGCACTGCTGCTCTAAATCCTCTTTTTGTTATTTCCTTTTGGGGGTCTGTGTGCTTAAAACATTTGGAGGAACTGGCACGAAGAACAACTGCTAAGGAACACTTGTTACAACTGCCTAGTGGTGCTTGTTAAATTCTGTGTGGTCTCTGGGCCACTAGGAGTTAAATGCTGCTGTCAAGAGAGAGTTCTTGGGCTGAGAGGATAGCTGTTGGTAAAGTGCCAGAAGCAAAAGGATCCGAGTGTGTCTCACATACCTCATGTAGAGAACTACCGCCACCGCCAAGAATGTGGGCATTGCCTGCATAAATGCCAGTGGTAGGGAGACAGAGACAGATATGGGTCCCTGGGAATCATTTGGCAGCCAATCCATTGTACCTGGTGAGTCTAGACCAGTGAGAAACCCTGTCTTAAAAAAGAAAATAATGTATAGAACTAAACAGAGAACTCTCAACAGATGAATATAAAATGGCTGAAAGACACTTAAGAAAATGCCTTAACCTTCACAGAATTGCAAATCGAAACATCGCTGAGATTCCATCTTAGACCTGTCAGAATGGCCAAGATAAAAACCACTAATGACAGCTTATTCTGGAGAGGATGTGGGGTAAAGGGAACACGCCTCCATTACTGGTGGGAGTGAAACCTGTACAGCCTTTGGAAATCAGTATGGCGATTTCTTAGAAAATTAGGAAACAACCTATTTCAAGACACAGCAAGACCATTTTTTTTCTCAATCATTCCACAAGGACATGTGTTGAACTATGTTCAGAGAAGCATTATTTGTAATAGCCAGAGTCTGGAAACAACCTAAATGCCCCTTGACCAAAGAATGGATAAGGAAAATGTGGTACATTTACACAATGGAGTACTACACAGTGGAAAAAAATGACATCCTCAGACCTAGAAAGTCAAATATAATATGTACTCCCTCATAAGTGGCTTTTAGACATAAAGCAAAGAAAAACCAGCCTACAACTCACAGCCCCAGAGAACCTAGACAACAAAGAGGACCCTAAGAGAGACATACATGGATTTAATCTATATGGGAAGTAGGAAAAGACAAGATCTCCTGAGTAAATTGGGAGCATGGGGATCATGGGAGAGAGTAGAATGGGCAGGGGGAGGGATGAAGGGGAGCAGAGAAATATATATAACTCAATAAAAACAATAAAATATTATCAAAAATATTGCAAAATTAAAAAAAAGAAAATAAAAGGTAGATGACAATTGAGAAATGATTCTGGCTTTCTCACATATAAACATACACATGCATGTATAATTGTACACAACCCATGTACATGTATGAACATACACACAAGAGATAGAATTTGGGGTGAGACTGGTGGATTCATCATTGCATGCATTGTTTGAGTTTGAAGGTCTTAAGTGGTTTAGCTCTCCTCCAGTATCTGGGCTGAGGTCAGAGATAAGATTAGAACAAGAAATGGGAGACAGGCAGACTGAGAGTTTCTCCTCCTGAAGCCATAACTGACCTTCCTGATGGGTTGTATACCTTTCTAAGGAGCCAGTGTGTAGCTTCAGGATCCCCAGTGGTCCTCTAGGCAGACGCTACTAAGTCATCATCGCTAGAGAAGTTTCTGGATAGTTCGTGAGAAATTCCAGAAGTTTTGAACATTATTAAGAAAAATTAGCAACAGAAGTAGCTCAGCTCCCAAGACATCTGCTTGAATGAGCCTTCCAGGGCTCCTCACATTTTATTCTCTGCTTCCCACAAACAATTGTTTCAGTCTAGCTTTCAAGATAAAAAGCAGGAAGAGGAAACAGCAGAAAGTTGATACCGATTTCCCAACTTCTCTAACTCTCTGTGTGGCTCCCACTGACTTCAAACTTCCCAGCCTCCTGCTTTAACCTCCTGAATTCAGGGATTATAAGTATTTTCTACCACACCTGGTGAAGAAGGGATAGTTTCTAAGGGTTGGTGTAGAATGCAAATGTATAATGTAAAACCATATTCTGATGTTTACATAATTGCATTAAAACTCATTCATCCATCTTAGGTCCTGAGTCATCTTCTCCCCATGCCTGATTTTGTAACATCATGCATTATCAGAAAATGTTGGTTTATTTAGTTGCTCAGATCCTCTGAATGTGAACACATCTCATTCCTCCACAATGATTTGTAAATTTCACACTGCAGTCTTATCAGAAAGGTCTCTAAGGGTGAGAAAACTCTCCACTTCATCATGGTGACACAAGTTTTCCGCTATTCTAATTACCACTTGAAAGCTTGAACTTTATCTTTCACAACAAAATTTATGATCTGATTTCCTAAAAGTTACAGTGTTGTTGATTTTGAGAAAACATCTTGCCAGCACACCAAGACTGAATAACCATCTTTTCTTTTGGTCTATTATTCATTCTCTTAAGCAAAGATGGTGTTTATGGTAAGCCGAATAATCATTCTGTTCTAGCTGGAACCTGTTCATATTTCCTCACACAGCAAAAGGGACATGGCAGATACACTTCAGCTAAGAACTGTAAGAGCGTGTGATTATCTTGAGTTAAAGGGGTTGGCTGGCCCATTACAATCACTGGGTTTCTTATAAATAAAACAAGGAGGCAGGGAAATTAGGGTGTCACGCCTTTTACTTTAGAGACAGAGTAAGTAGCCATGAGCCAAGAAAATGCAAGCAGTCTCCTGAACACGAAAAAAACAAAGGGATAAATTCCAAAGGTCTTAGAGGAACACAGCTCTGCTAAATTTTAGCCTAATGGGACTCATGTTGGATTTATGACCATTAGATATTTAAAATAACTTGTGTTGCTATAAGGTATTTTGTTTGCATTGATTTGTTATAATATCAAAAAATGGAGATGCTATTTCTTGAAAATAGCTACTCCCATCATAACCCAAGAATAAAGTTCTTTTCCTGATAACAACATGGTACTTCCTAAAAAACAACATGGTACTGTACAGGGGCTTCACATACATTTTCTCATAGACCAATTTTCAGAAATGTAGATAAAGGTTAAGGAATAAGATTAAACATAATTAACTATTTTTTTTTGCTAATTCTAATTCATAAAGGAATTCTTTGGGCTCTTCCCCACTTCTCCAGCCATGTGGAAATGAAGAACACTGTGACTGTTATTAAGTTTGATGCTGATCCCTGGTTTGTGACCAGGCATGGAATATACATTCTCTTTTGCTTTTGTTCCCTCATGGTGTCTTAAGACTCATGAGGAACTTGTTTTAATGTTCAGAAACACTGGAAAGTGTTTGAAGATACCCAGGGTGCCACAGACCACAGCATGAAGACTACAACATGATAGGATAAATTTGTATTTTACAAACATTGTCTAAGGCATTTTCCTTTCCATGAAGGGGTAAAAAGAAGCTAACTCATTCATTACAGGTGGAGTCAGGCTTCTGAAAATCTTTCCTCCCACCCGTCTTTTCGTATTAGAAAGCAGTGGGTGGTGACACCGAGACAGTGGCTGACAGTAGTAGGGTTGGCTGTGGATGTTTGTGTCTTATGGGTACAAAAATCTTTTTTTTTTAAATCAACTTTGGGTCTCTGAATATTCAGCTCAAAGGCTCTGAATTTCATACTGGAGCTCAAGAAGGTATAAGTAAATGGACCAATGGAATTGAGTTGAAGACCCGGATATTAACCCATCCACCTATGGACACCTGGTTTTTGACAACAAAGCCAAAAATACAAAATGGAAAAAAGAAAACATCTTCAACAAATGGTGCTGGTATAGCTGATGTCAACAGGTAGAAGAATGCATATCTATCACCATGTCTAAAACTCAAGTCCAAATGGATCAAAGACCTCAACATAAATCCAGCCACACTGAACCTCATAGAAGGTAAAGTGGTAAGTAACCTTGAACTGATTGGTACAGAATGGCACTTCCTAAATATAACAGCAATAGCACAGATACTTAGAGCTACAACTAATAAATGGGACCTCCTGAAACTGAGAAGCTTCTCAAAAAAAAGCAAAGGACACAGTCAACAAAACAAAATGGCCGTCTACGGAATGGAAAAAGATCTTTACCAACCCCACACTGGACAGAGGGAGGGCTGAACTCTAAAACATACAAAGAACTCAAGAAACTAGACATTAAACTACCAAATAATCCAATTAAAAATGAGATATAGATCTAGACAGAGAATTCTCATCAGAAGAATCTCAAATGATCAAAAGACATTTAAGGAAATGCTCAACATCCTCAGTCATCAGAGAAATGCAAATCAAAAGTCTGAGATATAATCTTACATCTCACAGAATGGCTAAGATAAAAAAACACTGATGATTACTTATGCTGGAAAGGATGTGGAGTAAGGAGAATACTCCTCCATTGCTGGCGGGAGTGCAAACTTGTACAGCTGCTGTGGAAATCAGTATGGCGATTTCTCAGAAAATTAGTAATCAATCTACCTCAAGACTCAGAAATACTACTTTTGGGCATATACCCAAAGGAGGCACACTCACACCACAAGGACATTTGCTTAGCTATGTTCATAGCAGCACTATTTGTAATAGCCAGGACCTGGAAACAACCTAGATGCCCCTCAACCAAAGAATGGATAAAAAGTGGTGCATTTACACAATGGAGTACTACACAGCTGTAAGAAGCAAAGACATCCTGAAATTTGCAGGTGAATGGACAGAACTAGAAAAAAACCATCCTGAGTGAGGTAACCCAGATCCGGAAAGACAAATATAGCATGTGTTCACTCATAAGTGGCTTTTAGACAAAAAAACAAAGAATAACCAACCTATAGTTCACAACCCCAGAAAAACTAGAACCCTCTTTCAGAAACAGATGGAAGCAGAAGCAGTGATCCACAACCAACCACTGGGCTGAGCTCCCAGAGTACAAACGAGGTGAGGGAGGAGTGATAATAATGAACAAAGGGGTCAAGACCATGATGGGGGGAGTCCACAAAAACAGCTGACCCGAGCTAGTGGGCCATCACTGACTCAGAACTGACAACTGGGGAACCTGCATATGACCGAACTAGGACCCCTGAATGCAGGTGACAATGGTGTGGCTTGGGCAGTATATGGGACACTGGCAGTGGGACCAGGATCTAACTCTAATGAATGAAATGACTTTGTGGAACTCATCCTCTATAGAGAAATACCTTGCTCAGCAAAGGCATGGGGTGGGGATGGGGGTGTGGGCTTGGTCCTGCCCCAAAGAGGTGATGGGACAGACTAGGGGAGGCCTTACCCTGTCCGAAGAGCAGATGGGGAGTGAGGTGGGGGAATGGGAGGGAGTGGGAGGAGAGGAGGGAGGGGAACTGGGATTGGTATGTAAAAAAATAAAATTAATTAAAAATTATTTCTATTAATAATTTTTTTAGTAATAAAAAGTTACAAGTAAAGATAATTGTTCTCCAAGAGAATTGCCAGGTCTCCTTTTAGCAAGAGCTCAATATCACCTTGTATTGATCTGATAGGACTGTCCTAATAAAATACTATGGATATGAAGTCTTCAACAATGAATTTTTTCCCTCCTAATTCTGGAGTCTAGGAGTCCAGTATCAATGTGTCAACAGCACTGGTTCTGGTGGTGTCATGCTTAGCTTTTAGGCTGCCATCTTCATTGTGAGTACAGGGTGAGGGCCTTCTAGTCTCATTTAGCTTTGTTTTGTTTAACTTTTCTAAAGGCCCTTCATCCAAATACAGACACATTGAGTAAGCGTTACAACAGTGACTTGGGAGGAGACACTGTTCAACCTATGCCGCACCCCAAACCATATTTCTCCTTTGTGAAAAATAGAATATAACTCATCAAGAAATTTGTTAAAAGCGTATTTTTTATTAATTCCTTGAGGATTTCATACATGAATATGATTCACCCCCTACTCTTCTTCTACATCCATATCTTATTAGATGCTGTCAGATTGCCTTACAAACCTTGAAAAACTAGATTTCTATTGCTTTTTCATGATTTACTTTCAACCAAAGTTACGGGGCCCACATGCCTATTCTCAACTAAGAGGGCAGCTTACTTATTTTTCATTTTCAAAACTGTGTGCATGGGGTGGGGGACTTTACATGCACTGTGAGCACGGTGGAGTGTCCCCAGCAAATGGAAATCACATTTATTTCTTTGTAACGATTTCCTGCTATTTAGAAATGGAATATTCCCCTTCTTACTCTGGCCAAAATGTTTGTCTGCTGATGAATTAATTTAAGATGCAAGGCAGAAGATGGAACTAACAGAATCGACAAACATGAAAAAAAAAAGGTTGCCTATTGAAATTAAACTTGACGTCTAGGGAATAGCACAAGTGTGCTTCAGACAGAGAGGGCCACATAAAGAGCACAGGGAGCAGCGCACAGCCAATTGCGCTGTAAGGAGGGCGGCAAAAAGAAACCGAATCCCAGTAAATGCTCCTCTCCAGCCTGGGGAATCACTCCGCTCTCATTATCATCAGCAGATGAGTGAGGTCTTCCTTGGCTCAGGATGGACCTGCACTCACACAACAATCAATTTTCCTGAAGCTGATTCCTGTGCTGCCAGAAGCAAGGACAGTTTCCAGATGACGGCTGCGCCCAGCTTGCCAAAGCCTCCTTAACCTCCTCCGATGACCGTGTGTCCGGGCGTTTATAGACTCTGCCCAGTTCTGCTCATCTCGGTAGGATGGAAACTGTAACAAAATCTGACACGTTGGTTTTCATCATATGCATTCTCAATAAATATTGTAGAAATGAATACATTCACACACCAGAGAAAAGCCTTCCTCGGCAGGTCAGATTTCCCAACTTTTGGATCGCAGCTCTAAAAAGCCTGGTGAGAGACAGAAATATTTAATGATGCTGAGATACTTAATGGTGCAGAACTACTATCGGTGAACCAAACAAATGGCTACGGGGAAGCCCGGTCTCCAAAGGACGGTATTAATTTGTGTAAGAGCTGTTCACACATGCTTGCACCGTCTAATTTTTGTTAGAAGTTCCATACTGAAATTTTGACCTCCAACCCCCAAACTAAACAATCCCTTATCTTTATAAAGTATCTCACTTCAGACATTTCGTTTCAACACAAAACAGATTCAATTTTGATCCCATGTGATGCCTTTAAGACTAAACTTAGAAAGTCTTTTCCGATAAGGGCTGAATTTTTTTTTTCTGACTTGTGCCTTTATTTATTTATTTATTTATTTGAAATGCTTCATAAATAGGACAAACATTTTAAGATGAGATTGTTAGTTTAATAAGTCGTAGATTTCTGTTTTGGGTTGTGAACTGAGTAAGAAGCTCATGGGCCTTGTTTTTTGTGGGGTTCTTCAGCACCGCGTGCTCCGCGTGGCCACAGGCCGTGTCTTTGACACAGGAACACTCACGAGACTGTTGTATTCCTTTCTGCTCCAATTACCTCCCTTACACATGCAGTTCTGCCGTAGATTAGAAAACAGGCCTTCGTTCTTGTTTTCCGTTCATCTAGGGCTGAAAGACTCCTTCTTACTTTTAACAGGCAGAAGCAATATTCTCCTTCCAAATTTTTGCCCAAGGCACTAAAGCTCTGTTCCCCATCTTCCCACTTTGGAACACAAAAATCAAGAAGATCATTTTTAATTCTATTTTCTGCCCCGCCAAAAGCTTTCCTTAGGTGGCCAGCTGGCGGGACACTGGGAAAACAGGAAGCAGGGCACAGCTGAGTGAGAAGTCGTGCGCCACCTTGCCGCTTGAGTGAGCTATCTGTTGGTCGCCTAACTAACTTTCCACTGCATCAGTTTTTCCAAGTGTCTTTCTTCCTCTTTTCTGGTTGGAAGCTAAGACCTAGCCTGCAGTCTTGAGGATAATCCTTGCAAGCAGAATCCATTCTGTGTTGATCCAGACGGAAAAGCCTCCCAAGACACCACTTTCTGCCTTTTGTGTGCTTTAGAACCCTTTATTAATGTGTATTTATTGTACAAAATGAGTTTAGTGATGAGATTTTCACAGACTTGCTTGGATTATATCCACTCCCAGTTTCCACCTCTTGCCTCCACTCGCTTTAACAGGCCCCTTTCCTGTTTCCCAAATAGACCCTTTCTACTTTAATACCCTATTTGTTAAAGTCTAGGAAAATAAAGTAATATTTGTTTTCTGGTTTCCTTTGTAGAATTCAAAGTTTTGAGGGAAAACTTAGGAACACGATTATAAAATATTATGGATTGAATTCTATTCCCCCAAAGTACAATAAGTCTCTGACTCCCCGTATTTCGTACTATGACCTTATTGGTGAACACAGAATTAGGTGAGGTCCTGTGGAAGCAACATAGCCCCCAGTGCGATGTGACTGGAGTCCTCAGGAAGTGATTGGGGGGGTTGCAATGTTGCAGCTGTCCACCAAGAATCAGAGTGTTAGCAAATCACAGAGGATGAGCAGGGAGGGAGGAAGGGCTCCCTACAGTTTAGAGGTCTGGTCTGACTGGTACTTTGATTTTGGATTTCTAGCCTCTAGATAAATTCTGAATATTTTAAAATACCTATTTTGTGGTATGTTTTTATGATAGTCTCAGAAAACTAAAATGTAAGTCATAGCTGTTTACATTTACAGTTTTTCTACTGATGAATATTCATTGTATGTGGTGCTGGGTTTCGTAAAGATTTTTCCAAACCATACTTTGAAAATGGTTTTTCCTATCCTCCTATCCCCTGCCGTTTTCATTCCTACCCATTCTGGCCAAAAGTCTCTGACATTCCCCTAGTCAGATTCTCCTCTAGTTTTATGTCATATACACACAAGCTTGTACATTTAGATGAGAAGTATGATCCGCAAATGAGTGTAAATATGTGATACTCATCTTTCTGAGCCCGACTTAATTGCCGAGAATCTCCAGGACCCAGACGCCTCTCTCAGGCTGGTTTGCAGTCAATGCTACTTTTCTGATCCTGTAGGTAATTGCTGTTGTAGTGTTCTCAGTTAGTGCAGCTTGTTCTTGAGCTTAACAGAAATGGAATCATAATTACATTGCCCTTAGCTTGGGCTTTTTCCTGCTTAGCACACTGTGGAGTTCATTCATGCTGGTTCATACCTGCGACTCATGGCATTCAAAGAAAACAGCAGAGTCCTCTGTATAACTTGGAATAAAAATTGGTTCTTCTTTTGGCTTATTATGTAAATTGTTATTATTAATTGACTTGATTTTGCTAAATAATTTTTGCGAAGGAGAAATAACCAGGGCTGCCAGCATAAAAGGTTACAATGACTCTGATTTTAATTCTTTTTATGAGACAGGGTTTCTCTGTGTAACAGCCTTGGCTGTCCCGGAACTCTCTCTGTAGACCAGGCTTGCCTTGAACTCACAGAGATCCGCCTGCCTCTGTCTCCCAAGTGCTGGGATGAAAGGTGTGCGCCAGCACTGCCAGGTTAAAGATTAACTGACTCTGTTACTCGGTGGAGTGGAAGGAGGCAATGCAAAGCAGGGCAGAGCACACACTGCTGGGAAGGCCTCTTCGGAGCTTCCGCTGACAGCCAGACATTTCTCGGAGTAAAAAAGGACACCACAGTAGAATCCCTGTCATCCCCAGATCAGACTCCTAGAAATTTATATAAAGGAAAAAACTAGGGAAACATTTAGGTTCAAGGGTGTTGTGTTTTGTGTCATTTCTGATGACATGGGAAGAGAGCAAGGGAGGTGAGGAGAGAATCAGGCAGGGAGAGTTTTGACTATATGCATGAAGCCAGTGGTTCTCAGCCTTCCTACTGCTGTCTCCCTTTAAGGCATCTCCTCATGGTGTGGTGACCCTCAAGCATACTTCATAACTGTGATTTTGCTACTGTTGTGAATCGTAAAGTACATATCCTATATGCAGGATATCTGTTCTCATCTGACCTCAGCTTTAGCTTATTTTCTTTTATTTTTATTAAAAATTTCCATCTCCTCCCCTCCTACCACTTCCCTCCCCTCCTCTCCACCCATACCCCCACTCCCTCCCTCTCTAGGCCAAAGAGCAGTCAGGGTTCCCTACACTATGGGAAGCCCAAGGTCCTCCCAACTCCCCCCAGGTCCAGGAAGGTGAGCATCCACACTGACAAGGCTCACACAGAACCCGTCCATGCCGTAGAATCAAAGCCCATCACCATTGTCCTTGGCTTCTCAGTCAGCCTCCACCGTCAGCCACATTCAAAGAGTCTGGTTTGATCACATGTTCCATCAGTCCTATTCCAACTGGTCTTGGTGATCTCCCGTTAGATCTGTCCCACCGTCTCAGTGGGTGAATGCACCCCTCACAGTCCTGACTTTCTTGCTCATATTCTCCCTCCTTCTGCTCCTCATCAGGACCTTGGGAGCTCAGTCCAGTGCTCCAATGTGGGTCTCTGTCTCTATCTCCATTCATCACCAGATGAAGGTTCTATGGTAATATGCAAGATAATCATCAGTGTGGCTATAGGACAAGGCCAGTTCAGGCACCCTTTTCTCTTTTGCCCAATAAACAAGCTGGGGACATCTCCTTGGACACCTGGGAACTCGTCTAGAGTCCAGACTCTTGCCAACCCTAAAATGGCTCCCTTAATTAAGATATATACTTCCCTGCTCCTCCAACCACCCCTCCTCCATCCCAACCATGCCATTCCCTCAAGCTCTCCCCATCCTCTCCTTCTCCCTTCTCTCCCCGCATCTCCCCTTATCCCCATCTCACCCCCACCCCTGTGCTCCCAACCCCTGCCCAGCAATTTTGTCCATTTCCAATATGCAGGATGATAACAATATGTTTTTCTTTGGGTTCACCTTCTTATTTAGCTTCTCTAGGATCACGAATTATAGGCTCTTTGTCCTTTATTTATGGCTAGAATCCACTTATGAGTGAGTACATACCATATTCCTCTTTTTGAGTCTGGGTTACCTCACTCAGGATGGTGTTTTCTATTTCCATCCATTTGCATGCAAAATTCAAGATGTCATTTTTTACTGCTGAGTAGTATTCTACAGTGTATATGTGCCACACCTTCTTTATCCATTCTTCTATTGAGGGGCATCTAGGTTGTTTCCAGGTTCTGGCTATTACAAATAGTGCTGCTATGAACATTATTGAAAAAATGCTTTTGTAGTATGACTGGGCATCTCTTGAGTATATTCACAAAAATGGAATTGCTGGGTCCTGAGGTAGGTTGACTCCCAGTTTCCTGAGAAACCGCCACACTGATTTCCAAAGTGGTTGCATAAGTTTGCATTCCCACCAACAATGGATGAGTGTTCCCATTACTCCACATCCTCTCCAGCATAGGGTATCATTTGTGTTTTTGATTTTAGCCATTCTGAGAGGTGTAAGATGGTATCTTAGAGTTGTTTTGATTTGCATTTCCCTAATTGCTAAGGAGGTTGAGCATGACCTTAAGTGTCTTTTGGCCATTTGAACTTCTTCTGTTGAGAATTCTCTGTTCAGTTCAGAGCCCCATTTTTTAATTGGGTTAATTAGCGTTTTAAAGTCTAGTTTCTTGAGTTCTTTATATATTTTAGAGATCAGACCTTTGTCTGATGTGGGGTTGGTGAAGATCTTCTCCCAGTCAGTAGGTTGCCTTTTTGTCTTATTGACAGTGTCCTTTGCTTTACACAAGCTTCTCAGTTTCAGGAGGTCCCATTTATTCATTGTTGCTCTTATTGTCTGTGCTACTGGGGTTCTACGTAGGAAGTGGTCTCCTGTGCCCATGTGCTGTAGACTACCTCCCACTTTCTCTTCTATCAGATTCAGTGTGGTCAGATTAATATTGAGGTCTTCAATCCATTTGGACTTGAGTTTTGTGCATGAATCTACTTTCATTCTTCTACAAGTTGACAACCAGTTATGCCAGCACCATTTGTTAAAGATGCTTTCTTTCTTCCATTGTATACTTTTAGCTCCTTTGTCAAAAATCAGGTGTTCATAGGTTTCTGGGTTAATATCTGGGTCTTCTATTCGATTCCATTGTTCAACATCCCTGTTTTTGTGCCAATACCAAGCTGTTTTCATTACTGTGACTCTGTAATAGAGTTTGAAGTCAAGGATAGTAATGCCTCCTGAAGTACTTTTATTGTATAGGATTGTTTTGGCTATCCTGGGTTTTTTGTTTTTCAATATAAAGTTGATTACTGTTCTCTCAAGGTCTGTGAAGAATTTTGTTGGGATTTTGATGGGGATTGCATTGAATCTATAGATTGCTTTTGGTAGAATTGCCATTTTTACTATGTTGATCCTCCCAATCCATGAGCAAGGGAGATCCTTCCATTTTCTGGTATCCTATTCAATTTCTTTCTTCAAAGACTTAAAGTTCTTGTTAAATAGTTCTTTCACTTCCTTGGTTAGAGTTACCCCAAGATACTTTATACTATTTGTGGCTATTGTGAAAGGTGAAGTTTCTCTGATTTCTCTCTCTGCTTCTTTATCCTTTGTGTATAGGAGGGCAACTGATTTTTTAGAGTTGATCTTGTATCCTGCCACATTGCTAAAGGTGTTTATCAGCTGTAGGAGTTCTTTGGTAGAGTTTTTGGGGTCGCTTATGTATACTATCATGTCATCTGCAAATAATGAAAGTTTGATTTCTTCCTTTCCGATTCGAATCCCCTTGATCTCCTTATGCTGTCTTATTGCTATTGCTAGAACTTCAAGTACTATATTGAAGAGGAATGGCGAGAGTGGACTGCCTTGTCTTGTTCCTGATTTTAGTGGGATGGCTTTGAGTTTCTCTCCATTTAATTTAATGTTAGCTGTTGGCTTGCTGTATATTGCTTTTATTATATTTAGGAATGAACCTTGTATCCATAATCTCTCCAAGACCTTTATCATAAAGGGGTGTTGAATTTTGTCAAATGCTTTTTCAGCATCTAATGAAATGATCATATGGTTTTTTTTCTTCAGTTTATTTATATGATGGATTACATTGATAGATTTTCGTATGTTGAACTAGCCCTGCCTCTCTCGAATGAAGCCTACTTGACCATAATGTATGATTTTTTTGGATGTGTTCTTAGATTCGGTTTGCCAGTATTTTATTGAGAATTTTTGCATGGATGTTCATGAGTGAGATTGGTCTGTAATTCTCTTTCTTGGTTAAGTCTTTGTGTGGTTTTGGTATCAAGGTGACTGTAGCTTCGTAAAAGGAGTTTGGCAATGACTCATTGGTTTCTATTTTGTGGAACACATTAAGGAGTATAGGTATTAGCTCCCCTTGGAAGTTCTGGTAGAATTCTGCATTGAAACCATCTGGTCCAGGGCTTTTTTTGTTAGGTAGGTTTTTGATGGCAGCTTCTAATTCCTCGCGACTTACAGGTCTATTTAAACTGTTTTCCTGATCTTGATTTAACTTTGGTATATGGTACTTATCTAAAAAAGTGTCCATTTCTTTCATATTTTCCAATTTTGTGGCATACAGGCTTTTGTAGTAAGATCTAATGATTCTCTGAATTTCCTCTGTGTCTGTGGTTATGTCCTCCTTTTCATTTCTGATCTTGTTAATTTGTGTGTTCTCTCTCTGCCGTTTGATTAGTTTGGCTAGGGGTTTGTCAATCTTGTTAATTTTCTCCAAGCTTTTTGTTTCATTGATTCTTTGGATTGTTTTCTGTGTTTCTATTTTGTTGATTTCAGCCCTCAGTTTGATTAATTCCAGTCTTCTACTCCTCCTGGGTGAATATGCTTCTTTTTTTTTCTAGAGCTTTCAGCTGTGCTGTTAAGTCTCTAATGTGTGCTTTCTCCATTTTCTTTATGTGGGCACTTAGTGCTATGAACTTTCCTCTTAGCACTGCTTTCATAGTGTCCCATAGGTTTGGGTATGATGTGTCTTTGTTTTCATTAAATTCAAGGAAAACTTTAATTTCTTTCTTTATTTCTTCCTTGACCCAGGTGTGGTTCAGTAGTTGACTGTTCAGTTCCCATGAGTTTGTAGGCTTTCTGGGGTTAGAATTGTTGTTGAATTCTAGCTTTATTCCATGGTGATCCGATAGTACACAGGTGGTTACTACAATTTCTTTGTATCTATGGATGTTTGCTTTGTTACCGATTATGTGATCAATTTTTGAGAAGGTTCCATGTGATGCTGAGAAGAAGGTATATTCTTTTCTGTTTGGGTGGAATGTTCTATAGATGACTGTTAGGTCCATTTGGTTCATTACATCTGATAGTTCTCTTATTTCTCTGCTGAGTTTCTGTCTGGTTGACCTATCCATTGGTGAGAGTGGAGTGTTGGAATCTCCTACAATTAGAGTGTGGAGTTTGATGTATGCTTTGAGTTCTAGTAATGTTTCTTTTACATAAGTGGGTGCTTTTATATTAGGGGCATAGATATTCAGGATAGAGACTTCCTCCTGATGAATTGTTCCTGTTATGAGTATAAGGTGTCCATCTCCATCTCTTCTGATTGATTTTAGTTTGAAATCAATTTTGTTAGATATTAGTATCGCCACACCCGCTTGTTTCTTTGGTCCATTTGATTGGAAAACCTTTTCCCAACCCTTTACTCTGAGGTAGTGTCTGTCTTTAAGTTTGAGGTGTGTTTCTCGTAAACAGCAGAATGTTGGGTCCTGATTTCGTATCCATTCTCTTAGCCTGTGCTTTTTTATAGGTGAATTGAGCCCATTGATATTAAGTGATATTAAAGACCAGTGGTTGTTAACTCCGGTTATTTTTTCTGGTGGTAGAGTGTGTGTGTTTCCCTTTTTAGAGTTGTACTGGTGGAGGGTTGTCCGATGTTTGTGTTATTATGGGTGTTGTTGGCTTCCTTGGTTTGTGATTTTCCTTCTAGTATTCTCTGTAAGGCTGGGTTTGTGGCAACGTATTGTTTAAATCTGTTTTTGTCCTGGAATATCTTGTTTTCTCCATCGATGGTGAATGCAAGCTTTGCTGGATATAGTAGTCTGGGCTTGCATCATGGTCTCTTAGTGTCTGCAGTACATCTATCCAAGACCTTCTGGCTTTCATGGTTTCTATTGAGAAGTCAGGTGTAATTCTGATAGGTTTCCCTTTATATGTTACTTGACCTTTTCCCCTTGCAGCTCTTAATATTTGTTCTTTATTCTGTATGTTTTGTGTTTTGATTATTATATGGTGAGGGGATGCTTTTTTTTGATCCAGTCTATTTGGTGTTCTGTATGCTTCTTGTACCTTCATAGGAATATTCTTCTTTAGGTTGGGAAAGTTTTCTTCTATAATTTTGTTGAATATATTTTCTGGGCCTTTGAGTTATAATTCTTCTCCTTCTTCTACTCCTATTATTCTTTTTGTTTGTTTTTTTCACAGTATCCCAGATTTCCTGGATGTTTTGTGTTAAGAATTTGTTGGATTTGTTTTGTTCTTTAATCAATGAGTTTATTTCCTCTGTAGTGTCTGAGATTCTTTCTTCTATCTCTTGTATTCTGTTAGTAATACTTGTCTCTGCAGTTCCTGTTCGTTTACCCAGATTTTCCATATCCAGCCTTCCCTCGGTTTGTGTTTTCTTCATTACCTCCATTTCATTTTTCAAGTCTTGAACTGTTTCCCTAACCTGTTTGATTGTTTTTTCTTGTTTTTCTTGTTTTTCTTAGGTATCTTTGAGAGATTTATCCATTTCCTCAATCTTTTTGTTTGTCAACTCTATTTCTTTATGGCAGTTTTTCACCTCCTGTTTAAGGTCCTCTAATATTTTCATAATGTTCCGTTTAAAGTCGATTTCTTCTATTTCTTCTGGAGTAGGGTGTTCAGTTCTTCTTGTTTCATGATTCCATGTTTCTGATGATGTCATGTTGCCTTTCAGGTTGTTGGAAGGAATCTCTTCCTTCAAATAGAGCCAGGAGAGTCTTGGTGTCTTGGTCCAGTCTGCTGTGACTGACTCTCTGGGTGGATGTCCTCAGTGCAGGAGCAGGAACTGTTCCTGTCCCTCTGGATAAAACTCCTCAGCATTGAAACAGGGATACCTGGTATTCCAAGGTCACCTCAGACACACGGGTGGACGTCCTTATTTTCATTTTAGATCAATGAAGAAATATTTTGTAGAGCTTAAAAATTACCTGTGTTAGAAAATCATTTAACGATGTGACAATGCTGTCTGCATATTTTTTATTGGTGAGCTTGTTTTAAAATAATAAACAAGAAAAATTTATTTTTATGATAAAATCTGCTAATATACAGTAAAGGCAGATGATTAAGTAACAACGTGCTAATTAACAGTGATTAGTACTCAATGATAGGATTATGGATGAGGTAAATTTTGTTTTTTTCTAAATTTTCTTTTTCTGTGACAGGATCTTATTATGTAGTTCTATTTTGCCTGGAACTCATTGTGTAGAGCAGGCTAGCCTCAAATGCAATGAGATTTCCTCTCTCAGTCTCCTAAATGCTGACATTAAAGACATGTGCCACCATACCTGGTTTAGGCTTCTCAATTTTTTGGTATTGTGGTTGAAATGGGAAGCCAGGCAAGATAGTTCATTCTTCTAATTCCAGTATTCAGGAAGCAGAGAGAGGAGGATTGCAGGTTCAGGGCTGGTGTGGGCTGTGTAATGAGTTCCAGGCCTGTCTGAGATACACAGTGAGGCACTGTATTAAAAAAATGACAGGATTACCTGTTGTAAAGGTTGTGTTAGCTTTGCAATATGTGATGTGGATGAAAGTATAACAGCTTTGGGTAATTAACACAATCCATTTTGACATTGATCTGAAATAACCTTAAACTCAGTCAATTCTGTAGCATGTTATATGAGCAAGGAAACTCAAGTTTCCATGTTCATTTTATTGTTTGAGAATTTCATACATGAATGCATTTTATCCTACTCCATCCTCTCAACTTCTCCCCTGTCCTCTCCCAACATTTTGTTGACAGAGGTTTCTGTCCCATCCGGTCCCACAACCATTCAGTCCCAAGGAAACACACAGAGTTCTACATTAATTATAAACTAGTTGGCCTAGTAGCTCCTATTAACTAATTCATACATCTTACAGTAACCCATAATTCTTGTCTATGTTAGCTACATGGCTTGGTACCTTTATCAGTGAGGTGTTCTCATCTTGCTTCCTCTGTATCTGGGTGACGATTACAGACTGAGCCTTTCTTCTTCCCAGAATTCTCTTGTTCTTGTTGCCCCACCTCTACTTCCTGCTTGGTTACCCTGCCTATACTTCCTGCTTGGTCACGCTGCCTATACTTCCTGCTTGGCTACTGGCCAATCAGCATTTTATTAAGACAATACAAGTGACAGGGTACAAGACCATTGTCCCACAGCACCATTTTCCCTTCCAACTTTATGTGTGCTTTCTTTCTTGAAAGACCCAGTTGTGCTTTTTATTTATGTGTATGTCTCTGCCTGTGTGGGCATAAACCTGTGTGGGGGGGTGCCCCCAGAGGCTAGAAGAGGGTGTTAGATCTCCTTGAACTAGAGTTGCAGATGGCTGTGAGCCATCTCTTCACTGCTGAGCCATCTCTCCAACTCTTTGTGATCTTTTAAAAAAAACCCAAGTCCATTTAGTGTTGCTGATGAATGAAGGGGTGTAAGGCCATCAGCGAGACCTTGGGAAGTCTGTTAGGAGCCTCGTTCAGAGAAAGCTGATACTCTCCCTCCCCCATCAGTCATCAACTCCAGTAGCTCCTCAGCTAGGAATGGAACCTGATGAGCTCCTTGCCCATCTGTGTTGGGGTCATTGTTGACATTATCTTGCACAGGTCCTGTGCATTCAGCCGCAGCCACTGGGAGTTCAGGCACACAATGTCTCTGATGAGTGGAAAGTACGGTCTTGAAGCCGTCTTCTACTAGCACCCTTGGAAGACTTCCTGCTGCCCTCTTCTGTGATGATCCCTGTGATGATCCTGTGATCGCTCATGGGAAGGGATGTGTTACTGATGTTCTAGTTAAGGCACTTATCCTTTGCACTTTGATCAGTGGTGAATCTGTATTAATCATCACCTCCTGCAAAAAGAAGCTTCTCTGATTAAGGTTCAGAGCTGCATTAATCTATGGTTATATAGGTAAACACTTAGGTATAGTTTAATACTATGTCCATTTAGCTAGATGAAAGTAGAAAGTTCTCTCCAAGGGCCCATGACCTGCCTGGACACAGGTTCTTGACTCAGTTAACAGTACCAGGCATGAGCTCCAGTATTTGGAGTGGTAGCAATTGGTTTCTCCCCAGTTGTTTGTGCCACTGTTGTACCAATGCACCTATCTTGCTAGGTCACTGCCATGGCTTAAACAGTTCACAGCTGGGTAAGACTGCTGATGACTTTTTCTCTCCAGTAGTGTATATAGCATTACTTCCAACTCTAGGAAAACTAGTTGGCAGGGATGAAGTTTTCACTTTTCTTTCTCTTGATTACTACTTTTTAATCATAAAAAGATAATGTAAAGCTGTACCTTACTATCTACAAGATTCAAGTGTTCCAGAACCAACAACAAGAATCCATATATAAGTTCCTTATATATGGATCTGTAATCTCCATGCCTGCCTGGTATCTGTGTGGATGCTGGGGATTTGAACTTCAATCTTCACACTCCTGTGCCAAGTGCTTTACTGTGGAACCATCTCCCCATCTCTTCCTAACTATGCTTTTGATCTGTGGGCTTTCATCCACAGATGTTCAGCTATAAAAAGGGAGGCATGACTGTGTATTCAAATCTATAAAAATATACATTTTAACCTAACATGTGGGTGCTGCATTCACTGTCTAGTTCTGCAACGAAAGCCACAAAAAGTTCAGGTACACATTTTGAACCTCATGCGTAAAAAATATTTATTTTAATATAATATAAAGAATGAGGCAGAAAGATTGACCTGCATGGTCCACTTGTTGCTCTGTTTCTTCTGGGAAGAAATGACCAATCTCATTCTGGAATGGGGGAATAGGCATAGGTTTGTTGGAGGCAGAGAAGACTGAATCATTGAATCAAGTGAGAGATTGGAAGGGATGCAATGTTCTGAATAGTTTCATCTCCTCTAATGTATATATTAATGCCAGATAGCTAATACAATAATATGAAGAGGTGGATTCTTTAGGAGGTGCCAAGATCATGAAGATGGAGTCCTCATGAATGGGATTAGTGTCTTTATCAAAGGCCAGAGGAGGCAGGTATGGGACTATGCAGTTGAGAGTCTTATGAAGCAGGATCACAAATTTGGGGTCAAACTGGACTCTGTAATGATATGCCATCTCAAAAACACAGAAGCAACAATAACAGCAATAAATAATAGAATACTAGAACTAGAGACCTAACAAGACTTGCTTGCTGTTTCCACCATCTGAAAAGTCTCCACTATGGAACACTATCCCTTGTGGATCCCAGATTTGCTGGTGCCTTGCTCTTGAATTTTCCAGATTCCCAAACTGGGAATACTCAATTTCTCTTTACTCAGTCTGTTTTGTTATAGCAGTTCAAATAGACCAAGATCTAGTTGTTTTCTGGGCATTTTAATTTTAGATGTTTCAAAGATGAATGCCAAACCACCATAATCTTGGGTTTAGATTGATTGCAAAGAACAAGAACCAGCAGGTCACTGTGGATGCTCAGCGTCTGTGTGCAGTGAGTCACTGTGGATGCCTAGAGTTTGTGTGTAGTGGATCACTATGGATGACGAGGGTCTGTGTGCACTGGGTATGCCCAGGGTCTGTGTCCAATTGGTCACTTTGGATGCCCAGGGTCTGTGTCCAGTTGGTCACTGTAAATGCCCAGGGTTTGTGTCCAGTGGGTCACTTTGGATGCCCAGGGTCTGTGTGCAGTTGGTCACTGTGGATGTCCCAGGGTCTGTGTAAGGAAGCCATCTTTGTCTCTGGTGTTTCTTATTTTTGTGTTTTGTATTTTGTATATGTCTTTTTTTCTCTTGCAGATAAAAGCAGATGACTAGTTTGTGGAACTTTTTTTAACATCTGGCATTTGCAACAATCCTTGGTAATTTATTGGTTTTACTTTCCTCTGCTCTCAAGTTTAGTGTGTTTCTACTTAAAGTCAATAATTTATGGCATTTTGCAACAGAATAAAAATATTCTTTCCTTAATATTTTGCTTGTGTCTCTAATATTGACCTCTTAAGCTTTCTCTTTTCCTAGCCCCATCATCCATCTCTCTCTCTCTCTCTCTCTCTCTCTCTCTCTCTCTCTCTCTCTCTCTCTCTCTCTCTCTCTCTCTCGTTCTCTCTCTCGCTCTCTTATACACACACACTCACACTCACACACACACCCTTAAAGTCAATCTTATGGCAATATTAATGGCTTGAATTAGCTAAATCTTGTCTAGAAATTAAAATTATAAATCCTCTCCTCATTTTCTTCATCAGCAACCATTGTTCTTCAGATCAAGATTATGAGAGCAGCAAAAATCTCTCCTCTGCAGTCTCAGTTTTTTTTGTAGTTGTTTCCAGTGAACTTACTTCCCCTTTCTGATGTATGAAGTCCTTCTGTATTTGTGTTGCTTTTATTGGTTAATGAATAAAGAAACTTCTTTGGTGCTATAGCAGGGCAGAATAGAGCTAGGGGAAAACTAAACCGAATGCTGGGAGGAAGAAGTCAGAGTCAGGGAGATGCCATGTAGCTACCAGAGGAGAAAGACGTGAGCTGCCAGCTAGAACCTTGCTGGTAGGCCACACACTTCATGATAAAATATAAAATACTGGAAATGGGTTAATACTAGATGTAAGAGATAGCAGGCAATATGCTTAAGTCATTGGCCAAGCAGTGATTCAAATAATATAGTTTCTGAGTGATTATTTTGGGGCTGAGCAGCTAGGAACAAATAAGCCTCTGCCTACAAGACCTTTCTTAGTTCAGGTGTTGATCTTACTCATTTTTTTTTTAAAATTTGACAGAGATTGGTCTAGAAAACAAGAGCACAGAACTGCACTGTGATTGAATACGGGAACCCCGGCATGTGTGTGCTCACATGCTTCTTACCTGCTTCTTTATTCCCTATAAAATTTTCAGATGTAGTGAGTAACCTCCTTGTGTGTGATTTCAGAATCGGTGGCCTTGAGACTCCGGGACAGCTGGACGCCTTTCTCTTGCTGTCAGGATCATAGTCCAAACAGATAGACACTAGCTGCACTGGGGCTCAGTGCTGGGGACCCTTACTCTACCATCCTGAACTTTCTAATTGTTGTTAGAGCCTTCTCTGTTGTTACTGAGGGATTTAATTATTTCAAATTCAAATGAGAGACATGGTTTGGCCGGGTGGAGCCATTTTTTTTTCCTGTTCCCTGTGAGCTGCATTTTTTTATGCTTTTACCATTGATGTCTGCTTTTGTAATCTTATCTCTGCTTTTCCCAGTTGATTTTCCAGTGAGAGTGATCAAGTTTGTGGTTATATTCACGATGTAGGGCTGCCAAGTTTAGCAAATAAAAATACAGTACACCCGGTTAAATTAGAATTCCAGATAGACGGCAGAAAAGTTTTAGTATAAGTATATCCCGTGCAATATTGGAGACACATTTGTGCTGTAGGATTGTCACTGGTTATGAAAATTCAGGTTTAGCTGCGTGTCTTATCTGACAATACTATATACATCTAGTCTTCTGAGGGCAGAAGTAGTATTGTCAGATAAGACACACGGTATCTACTGAATAAACATTGTCTTAAAAACTCAGGAGCAAGGATTAAGGCACTCAACCATAAATCTTCATGACTACAAGTTGTTGGTGTGCAAAGGCTAACACTTCTGATGTAAGTGTCTGCTGTGGAATGGGTTAGACCCTCCTAGCCCCTGAGCTTTTATTATTTATGGATTTGCCCATTCCCCCAGCCCTCTCTCCGTCTTGCGCTGGCTCTCTCACACAGCATCCCGAACTTCACCAAAGGGAACTTTCTCGTAGTCCTTGCTCTGTAACAAGAGGCCTGTGTTGGTCTAGGACATTCCTGTTGTCTCAATGTCTAGCACAGTTAATGAATGAATGAGTGAATACATTTTAAAGTCCAGAGGCCATGTGAATAGGCAAATTTTAAGACTTCAATAACATTTTTCATCAGGAAAAATGCTTGGTTCTGGCAGACCTTGCCAAAATGAAAGAGGATGTAAAAGGATGCTTTTTATAAAGCACAAATGCTTCTCAGGTGTGCTGTTCAGTCTAGACTCTATAAACTTCCAGGCAAGGGATCTTCAAGAGAACTTGTCTCCCAGAAATAGCCACCTGCTCTGGGGGTATGTACGTTTCAGAGACTGCCTGTAACCTCTAGGTTTGGGTCCAGAGCAGGTCAAGAGATGGTATTGGGATGAAATACAAGTCCACAGCTTGTATTCTTCTGCAGCAAGCCCTGTTTTGTCTGTGCTCTGTAGCTGCAGAGGCAAACCCAGGCACAGGCTCTAGATCTTCAGAGGCTCAGAAAATTCTCCGAGTATATCTAAGGGATCTGGAGCCCTGGCAGAAGGAGACCATCAAAGTCTGCCTGTGATACATAGTAGCCCTGTTTTTACCATCTGCCTGGTGTACCCAGGCAGACCTTGGCTATATCCATGCTTGCCAGCCTTTCTGTCTAGAACAATCATAAATAAAGATGATGGCTAATTCTTCTTCTAGCACTCTGTGAGATGGTTTACGGTTTCTGTAATTAAACCACAGGCTCTGAAGGAGCGGAATGTTTTATGAGGAAGAGGAAAATCTGATAAAATGGCCTTGTCCTCATTTGGAGCAGTCTTTGAGTCAGGGTGTTATTCGCTAATATTTTTTTAGGAGAAATTATATGCTTATTTCTTTTAATAGAATAAAAAATTCAGCTAACTACTTATACTTTTTAATAGTTATAATAACTGGAGGTCATACAAGGTTAGAAATCAAGGATACTTATTTTGGGTTTTGGAAAAATTAATGAATTAGGAATAAGGTTTTGATGAACACACCCTGGTGTTCACAGGGTGGTATCTTTTCCAGCTGGCTACATCAGCATTCATCTTCCCATCAAAGCAGTAAATGGAGAAAAACCACATTGTTTATCACAAAAAGTTTCAGTGTGTTTTGGGCTTAAGTTAAAACATAAATAATCATAATAGGTAAGCAGAACTAGGGATGAGATATAGTGAGGAATTAGTGTCTCAGTTACTTCCCTAATCCATTTGGAAATGGGTGTTTACCTAAGGTTGTGCCATTTGAGCAGGGGATGGTCTTGTGACCAGCCCTTCCCTCCAGGTTGTCTCAATTTATGTCACATTTTATAGTTCCTGGGGGACTTGACTCCTTAGACAATTAAACTAGAATCTTGAGAAAGGGGAGTGGGTTTCCAAGCCTCGGCTTTGAAACAAAAGTCTTCAAGTGATTAAAGTGTTTTGCAATTCGTAAGCTTCTATTTTGGAATGTGCTAACTATTTGTAGACCTGGAATGTTGGCAGTAGAGACTAGAAAGCAAAACAAACAAAAAACCCGAATAATAACAACAAGAAAAACCCTGCGGGTCTTTGAGGGGTGGCTTGCCAGAAGGCGTGGGAGATCTAGGGAGATGGTGCTGGTATGAAGCCCTGTGTCCAATCATCTCCCACCAGCCCCACCTGTGTGGGCACTGCCTGACTCTCAGATGCAGCAATGGAGCTTTGTGCATCCCATGCATCGACACACAGACAGGCCAGCACTCTGTCTTGGCTTCCCCCTCTATCCTAGGAATGGTTTCCAATTCGTGATAACTTACTGAATGAGTGCTCCTCTGGTTCTCAAATGCAGACAGTGTAAGTCTGTGCATACCTGTATCAGTGAACAAAAAGAACAAAGGAGTCTTTTGAGACTTAATTTCTGCAAACTGATTGCGACCAAGTGTAAAATAAGAATCAATTCACTTTGCAGAAGCATGCTCCCCAGCAGGAGGGAATCAAATGGGGTCCTGTGCCTTTCTTCTGTATCATTGACCCTGGCAGACAAGAAGAAGGCAGGAGGAAGAAGGTGGAGTTCTTTCTATGGAAAGTGTGGAGCTTTGGTTGGTGTCCTTACTCAGTCTTGGTGGCTAATGGACGAGTGCTCCCACTTATTTCCACCAGAACTTACTGTCCATTCTTTTCAGGATTCCAGGATAACTTAGAGGAGGCAATGATTTGTTGGGCTGGAGAAACTTATGAGATTGTGTTATACACAGGAGCAGGTATATATTGGCTCAAGAATGACTCAGAGAGGGAAATTTCCATGAAGATTTTTGTGTTTCAGTAACGTGTCTAACATGTCTTCTATAGTATCCTCCTAATCTAACACTCTTAGTTATAGAACAACTCATGTTTCGTTAACAATGCCCCTGCTGTGTGTCTTCTCCTAAGGACATCTCTGACATCTGCCCTCCACTGCAGCAGGGCAAGCCATGCCCTGGAAGACCTTGGGTCTTTTATCTTTTATGAGTAATTAGGTCATGGGTTTCATCTTGAGAGAAAGCATGCAAATGACAGCATTTATCTAAAGCTACTGCTGCAATGCAAGAAGAAAAGAAAAAGTAATTTGCAAATATCTGTTCAAGACCATCTGATTCTGAGAAAACATTTTATATAAAAGATGGCTTAGACTTTTTATTAAGGTCATCTTCATTCATTATTAGTTATCTCTTTAATTAATTCAAAGGCTACTGCAACATTTGAGTAGAGGGAATTTCCCGCAGTTCCCTTTTATCTCATGATACAATGACAGTAGACGTTTTGGCACTGCAGTTTCAGCCTTGAGCAGCGGCTTAGGGGAATGAGGTGGGACCGTGTTCATTCTGTCTTAATTGATGACTGTGAGATCCAGGGAGTGAGCAAGGTCACTGCCACTTGCTCACCCGCATCAGTAGTTCTTGCAGGCCCAGCCTGTGAAGTACATTTTCTTGGCTTACTTAGTGCTCTGCAGGAAACACAGTCGAGGGAGAAGGGTTCACAATGTACCCCAAGATGAACAGTGAAGAGCATAGTGCTGAGATCAACTGGGAAACGGAGACGGTGGGGAGGTTCTGTTATACTGTTGCATAATGGCGATGGAGTATTTGACCTCTCGGGTTTGGGAGCAACAGTAGATGAACAGGTACTCTTGGAATAACAGAAACAAGAGCTCAAGGGAGACTTGGAGTCAGTGTAGCCAACCCTAGGAGCAAACAAGTTCAGCTAAGTCACAGATGGAGAGTCATTGTTGTGCTGAGGACATAACGTCTTGTCGCTCATTGTGCCTGATTCTGCTGGCCTAGAATCTTTTGTGTATTTTTTTTTTGTCTTTTTAACTAGGTTGTTACATTGAGAATTGTGGTTATGTTTTATCTTTATAGTCTTTTACCACTGCTGACACTTAATTCTTGCTTCCTAGATGGGAACAGAACATCAACAAGTTTCGCCACATACCTCCTTATTCTTTTTAGCACTAGAACAAACACATTTGATGATGCTTTGACTCTACAGTGGAAGAAGGACTTCAAGTCTTCCTATTGGTCCACAACTTTCTAAGCACAGACTACTTCCCATACACAGGACTGTTGGCTTGGTGGAGTCAGGAGGGGAAGGAAGGTGAGTTTTAAGATTTACTGTGTAAAAGCATTTGTATGCCTTTCAAAGCAATTGTAGAGTGGAGAAGAGAAAATTGTATTAAGGGCTGCAGATATATATTACATGGATAAAGGAATACAATAAGAAGAGCAGAGAAGAAGCAAGGCTACTAAAGCCATTGCGAACCAGCTCCAAGAGCCGTGAACTGGCCTCAGCACTCCAGGAATCCCTGCTGTAGGAAGAAGCAGTCTCCTCTGTAGAAGCAGACAATGATTCACACGTCACATCACCTTCTGTCTCACATCTTGGGTCAATGGCACCTGCTCAGACTTGTGAACTTGGAGGAAATTTCAGTCTATGAAAGCTAAAGAAAGTGTGGTTGTACCAACATGTATTATGGCTTTGTTTCCTTTGTTTTTATCGTTTAAAAAAAAGGACCCAGAAATCGAACCAAAGCCAAAACAAGAGAAGATGTCATTGAAAATATCAGCCTTTGGCTCAAAAACTCTGGCAACATGAACCAATGTCCTTGTATAGAGGGATGATAGTGCCAATTTACAATTATTTCCATCTGTTATATATCATGAATGAAGAATTTCAAATGTCATTTCAAGCTTCAAAAAATACCGAGGCAGGTGAGATGTCTCATTGGGTAAAGGTACTTGCCACCAAGGCTGATGACCTAAGTTTGATTCCCAGGACCCATATGGTGGAGGGAGTGAACCAACCCCTAAATGTTCTCTGCTATTTCCGGCAGTGACATGCATAGGCGAACAAGCATGTGTGTGCACCCTCATTAAATAATAAATGTGATAAAACTCCTTAAAAATATTAAAACAAGCACATTGCATAAAGCTCACTGCCTTTAAGCACAGAGCTCAGGGGCCTCACAAACATTCTCATTGTTGTGTATGAGGCTACCTTGTAAAATATCTCCTTTATTTGGTCACATTTCCCCCTTGAAATACAGATTCTCTCAAAGTCTCTGCGTATTCAGCTTAGCGAGGTGACTATGCTTGCAGAAAGAACTCTGACATCAACAAAATAATTCAGAATGATTTCATTCACATTTACTATTTGTTAGATAGGCAATGTTAAGTCAGCCTTAGTAGATTTTGGACAAGAGGCGTCCCAGAGGTCTGTTATAAGCAACGTCAATGGAAAATTCTTCCTTTTAGAGTGCCTTAATTCTAGTACACTGTTTAATCCACTTGGCCCATCTGTGTCATACTTGTTGAATTCCTTTACTAAATCTGGACAGACAGAGCTATATGCTCCTCCTGCTCTGGAGGCGTTCCCACCCCTCAGCCTCTGAGCAGCTGCTGAGAGAAGTATGTGCTGGCTCACCATGTGGAGTGTGCTCACTGGCTACAAGCCCGCATCTTCATGCTGGGGATGGATGCAGCAACACCTCCTTTACGCCCTGTTCTCACCCCAGCCCATGGCTGGCTCCCTGTTTGCTTTGATGCTCAGGAAGCTGTGACTGCAAGAACAGCCAGCGGTGTAAAAGCCTGCAGCATTGATGGATTCATTTTCTTAGGACAATATGCTGTTTTCTTGTCCACTTAGAGGAGACTGAGTCAAGAACAAGCTCTGACCTTGAGGGTCTGGTTTAATTGTTTATAGATCTCTTCCTCTGTGACCCTTTCCATTGGTAGTCTTCATTCCAACCATGGAGGGCTGGCCATTTTTATGGAGCAGTTTCTATTACTGAATCCTGAAAAAGTCAAGGCTATTGCCCTTTCTTCTCTCCACTTGAGCTTCGTTGTCCACTTTTGTCACTTTCTGCTATCAAGGAGTCAGCAAAAGTGGGCAACCAAGCTCAGTTTTCTCTTAATAGAAATCATTACACATTTCTTGATTTTTGAGTATACACTTAACTATTTGTCTTTTACTTACCCTCTCTTTTTTTGGGAAAAGATTATATCTTTATTGTCTTCTTTACAAAGAAAATCAATTTTCAGATGCTTCTTTGATAAGTGCAAATAATAGAACATCCTTTATGATGGTTGTACTTGCAAGAGCATTTCATTTTTTAAAATCAAAGGGATTGGATCTTATTGAGTTTAAGTTATCGTTTCCATAATGGGAAGTTTTTTTTGTGGTAGATTTTTTTTGTTATTGTTGTTTAAATTCTTACCTACATTCAAAATTTAGATAAATGTAGTGCAAAGTGACTTAATTATTCAGAACTTGAACAGCGAACTGGGCTCAGACAGGGTAGAGCTCATTTCTATGCTCCTTTTGAAGTGTAAGGGATGGTTTCTTGCATGTTTTGACAGTTCCTTTGCTTGCAAATGGAAGGGTCATGCTGACAGTAATGAGATTTCATACCATCCTTTATGTTTGATTTTGGAATAACTAACATGAGCGCTACTCCACAATCTCATGACTGCCTGACTACCGGAAAGGCCAACCTTTCAAATATGTCACAAGCCACCCACAAGACTGGGAGGGCAAACTCAGGAGTAGGAGAGACATGGTCAGCACCAATGGGCTAGATTTGGCTAGAACATACATTGTCCTTTCCAACTTTGACAGTTTGTCTTGTGTCCGGAGCCCACATCAGATACATGACTACAGTTAAATTCATCACCACAGTAAAGTTCATGGAAATGTTGTGGTGGGGGACAATTTTGTATGCTGTCAATTATGTGTTAAATAAATGCTGATTGGCCAATAGCCAGACAGGAACTAGAGGCAGGGAAATGAGAACAGGAGTATTCTGGGAAGAAGGGAGCTCCCTTGGGAGTCCTGCCCAGATCACTAAAGAAGCAGGATGTGATCTACCCCTCTGAAAAAGGTACTGAGCCATGTGGCTAACATAGAAAAGAATAATCGGTTAATATAAGATATAAGAGCTAATAAGAAGCCTGCGCTAGTGGGCCAATCAGTTTATAACTTACGGAGACCTCTGTGTGATTTTCTTTGGGCCTTGCTGGCTGTGGGAACTGGGCAGGACAGAAACCCCCAACAAGGAGGCCCTCCTGTTACAATGTTGCCTTCTACTTTCTGCATAGAAATGGAATAAAAGCCATCTGCTTTCTTCACAGCCTGAAATTGTAAAGATTATTTAAAAAACTGGGCATCGTTATAGCATAGTAGCTCTTGAAAGCAGTTTGTAGCTAAAGTCAAATCATGTTCTACTCCCACATGAATGACTTATGTAGTATGAATCTTTGTGAAGGCACCACCAGGCTTATGGCTTCCTCTGCTCTTTTTAGGTTGCACTTGTGACATTTGCTTCCCATTTTCCTTATGAATTGAAAAATTAGTGACAGTACTTATATGTTGTGAAGTACCCCTTCATGTTGAAACTTAGCTATGGGGCTGCCTGGAAAGATATAATTAGGAGCTTCTAATCTTCTTGCAGAGTACCCAAGTGTTGTGCTAGCACCCATGAGAGGTGGCTTACTACTGCCTATAACTACACCTCTAGGGGACCGATGATGGTCCTCAGATTCTTACACATGTGCACATTGCCTCCCCACAATACACATAATTTAAAAAAACTTTCAACTTAGCTCTGATTTTCAAAGACACCTCCTATAGTGGAATCATGGCCACCACCATCCGTCTTTATATGTCTGGCTTATTTGACTTAGCACACTTCAAGGCTCATTTAGGTTGTAGTGACTTGTCTGCCACCATGGAGGACTTGGCTCTGTGCTTCCCCTCTTGTTGTTTTCAGCCATCCTTGTTGGGAAGTTGATGAGCGGCCTGCAGCTTGTTGGACAATTTGGGACTATATTACTTCATTCAACAAAAAGAGCTAAGAAGCAGCGATGAGTTCATCTAGCTTTCCCGTATTCTTCCCTATCAGCCTTGAGAATCTATTGCTCTGCTAATTATTCTTTTTGGTATGATTCACCTGCTGGATAGATGAAAGAAATTTTTGTTCGATGAAAGTGATGTGTTTGCCAATGCAATTGTTGATAATTGAGCACAGCGTTCAGCAGGGTATCATTCATGCATAAAACTTGCTAATTACTCATGCCATCAAAATCTTAAAAGTTGATTTACGTTCTGAACATCCCCACTGCTTACTTTTTTTTTTTTTACTTATTTTTATTTTTAGTAAAAGTATTTTTTACACTCACTTTGGGTATATAGGTCGTGTCTGCTTCTGTTTATTGCTGAAGCCCAAACATTCAGGCTACAGTTGGCACTACAGAGAGGGAAGTGCAGCCAGAAACTGCTTTCTCTCCAGAGTGTTGATAAAGCTGTCAGCCAGGTTGTGGGGTGGAATTCTGGTGGGACTAGTGATCAGACTTTCTTAAGCTTAGCCCACTGGCAAGCAATGACACTGAAGGATTAAATCAAATATTCCGACTACCTGGTGTTCACTCTCATATGCATGCACACAGATACACACACACTCAAACATATGCATGCACAGATCTATGCACATGCACATACACCACGTTTACACATCCTGTCCCACTCATCCCACACCCATTTTGATTTCTCTATGCTATACTGTGGTTGTAGAAATCTCTAAATAGGACCAATAATAAAAACCGGATACAGCATGGCTTTATTATTTAGCATAACATTACTTTAAAAATAGATATTGTTAAGGCCTTGGGTTTTCCTTTCTGGCACATTACATAGGTAGCCAGCCTTGTAAAATAGATACAATGTTATCTGAAATGCTGTTTTATATTGCTTATTTGGGGGAACTGGGATCTTGTTGAAGTGGGTGTTTCTAGGGATGCTAAAGGTACAGTGGTTTGCCTGCTACTGAAAATTAAGACCTTATCATTCAGTGTGGTCCCTACCCAACACGGTCCCATCGTCTTGGAGCTCAAAGGGAAACTCTCAGGCTAACCTGTGCTTTATGAGGTTTCCTGTGGTTCGCAGCTGCACCTAAGCTTGAGCGATGCCTGCCAGGAACAGAATTTCGATTTGAGTTTGGAGGTAAATGAACTTTGAATTACCACACACTGTTCATTATTTATTTGCTAGTACACATTTATAGAGGGATTTATTTCGAGGAACTCCCATAATTGTTGTGAGTTGATAAGCTCAATATCTGTGGGCCAGAATGGCAGGCTGCAGTGAGTTGAGGAGACTTGTAGTTCAAGTTCAGAGGTGGCATCAACTTCAGCAAACACTGTACTCACTATCCCTTATCACCTGGCTGATTGACAGAGGGTCTGAGAGATGCACCTGAAGGCACTCTTTCTTCATGATGTCATTTTTAGTTGAAAATTGGCAGTATCCATTTCAGTAGTATTTCCAAGGGCCGTCAAAGTTATTCATATTTACTGCACCAGTTATAACTTTCCAGGAGGTCTTCGGGTACATGGACCATTTATGAAGCTGGGGCAGGTTATAACTGGTGTGTATTCTGGATTTTAACTTGGAAACATGTTTGAAACATGCTCCGAGTCTGAATGGTTATTGATCCAGCCCATCTTCTTCCATTGGCTTATTTTTTGTTTTGTTTTTCCAAAGAAATAATCGTAGCTTTGTGGAGTGATATAGTGACAAGGACAGAAGGATGTTAATCATTTATTTTGCTTTCTGTTTATTTTTGTGTGTTCACATGTGAAGGTGCCCTTCTCAGAGGCTTGAAGAAAGTGTCAGAGTGACAGGTACCTGTGAGTCTCCTCAACATGGGTGCTTGGAACAGAACTTGGGTCCTCTGGAAAAGTAGCAAGTACTCTATCTGCTGACCCATTTCTCCAGTCCCAACCTAAGGGTATTAAATGCAGTGTTATTTTGAAAAATGAAGCAAGCAACACTAGTTCAATGGTTAATGTTGCTGTCACAGAAACCTGAACACAAGCAACTTAGAGACTATTGGTGTGGGAGAATTGTCTGTATTCTGTCAATCATGTTTTTAAATAAACGCTGACTGGCCAGGCAGGAAGTATAGGTGGGTCAACCAAACAGGAAGTAGAGGCGGGGCAATGAGAACAGGAGAATTCTGGGAAGGAGGAAGCCCATTCCTCCACAGTCCTGCCCAGAACACAGAAGAAGCAAGATGTGACCTGACCCGCTGAAAAAGGTACCGAGCCATGTGGCTAACATATACTAGAATAATGGGCTAGTATAAGTTATAAGAACTAATAAGAAGCCTGAGATAATGGGCCAATCAGTTTATAACATATGTAGACTCTCTGTGTGGTTTCTTTGGGACTTAACCAGCTGTGGGAACTGGGCAGGACAAAATCCCCGACAAGCAGGCCCTCATGTTACAGACTATAAAGAGCTTGCTTTTCCTCAGTTTTGAAGGAGTAACTATCTTGCTGGGGAAGGGAGGGTGTGAGGCAGTGGTCCACACTATACTTCCAGCCAGGAAGGGAAAGAGACAAAGGCTAGCGCTAAGCTTGTTTTCTCTTATTTCTTCACTTTGAATCCCAGTCCATGGATTGGTTTGCCTGTACCCAATGTGAGTTTTTTTTTTTTTTTTCACCTCAATCAAATTACCTAGAAACAGACCCTCCCCAGCCCTCCCAGAGATTCATTTCCTGGGTGATACTAAATTGCAGCAAACTGAGTGACCACTGTATCATCTATGCAATGAGATATCACACAAGTATTTAAGAAGCTCATAAGGTAATAGTTAATGGCAGAAAAGTAGATGCAACATGTTAATTAAAAAGGCTTTGAAATTATATCTATATAGAAAATCAGTAGAAGTGACATTTCATAGTGTTGAGATGGATAGCTAAGTGTTGGGATTATGGTTGTGTTTTTTATAGTTAGCTGCTCTTAAAATTTGCATGACTTGTAAATTATATTAACAATATAACCAAGTGTTTAACTGTTTAACTGTAACTCAAGTTAATTTGCTACAAACTGGAGCCAGCTGTTCACAGGTAAGGGTTTTCATTTTGAAAGCTGCCTTAACAAATAAAAATACAACAAAAGCTGCCTTCATTAGGTGTTTATAACCAAACATGTTTTATGATCTGAAGATTATTGAGTCCATAGAAGCAAGGGGGGAATGGAACCAGTTAGAGTCATTGATGAGCAGATGGGAGAAACACATGAGAGTAAATTTTTATTGAATTCCAAAATGTTCTATAGAAAGAGACCTTGTGAAGAGTTAATCTGGAGAAAGTCCCAGGTGAACCTGTCATTCTTGCTGTAGGGCATATTAGAGTAAGAATTTAAAAAATATTCCTAGAACGATTTTGTTCTAAGATCGTTCCTTTATGTGTACATTTTTTGCTGGAATAAGAACCCTTTTTAAGATCTGGATCTGCCTTGTAGTAAATGGCATGAAATGTCATACTCCCAAGTATCATTTATATGACCTCAAAACTATTACTTTTTTGTAATAGAGGCATTTTTAAAAAATTCATTTTAAGTTTTAAAACTGGATGTGTGAAGGGTGTAGGTGAACTTACAAGGGTTGCTTTTTCTTCTTGTGGATCTAGGGGATGGAAATCAGGTTGTCACTTTGGTAGCAAGTACACTTACTAGTGGAGCCATCTGGTTGTCTCCAGTTTTCTTTTAATTAGCTCCTCTGAGCCAGCAAGTTTATCACATGCAATTAACAGGCGAACCTGCATCTTTGCAAGTCCCTCTGGAATGATGTACGTGGCTGTATTATTGGAAGCCATGCTGCGCAGTGAGGAATTTCAAGGATTGCTAACTCAACTTTGTCTCTCTAAAGGCAATCAAGTTGCTGATTAAATTGGCATTGCTCAATGCTGCAAATCTTGGCAATTCCAAAGATCCTAGCAGTATTACAGATTCCAAGACTGATTCTATGGTCCCTGGTTCTGGGACCCTTCTTGGGTTTCATACTGACTTTCTGGGTTGTTCCCTCTTGCTTTTCTGCCTCTGCTTATGTCTGGACACAGCTAGTGTCTTAGTCAGTGTTCTATTGCTGTCAAGAGGCACCATGATCAAGATAACTCTTGTAAGAGAAAGTGTTTAACTAGGGTTCCTGTACATTTCAGATGTTAGTCTGTTCTCATGGTGGGGAGCATGGTAGCATGCAGGTAGACGTGATACTAGATATGTAAGCAACGTTATTTCTTGTTTTCTTTATTATCCTGTAATGCTGTGTTATACAAAGCCGTGTTGAAGTCAATGGTCATACAGTAACACACACATCCGAAAAGGGTGCTTTTAATATGTTCCTTTACACTTTGACTGAACATTTTTATTTTGTAATATTTAGAACTTTTGTCATTAGATATTTATGTATGTATAGATTGTGCATGGTTTCATATAGTATAAATTATGCTTCATTTTAATTCTGAAACTTCAACAAATAGCTGACATTAGAAAAGAGTCCTTAAGTTCTTGTGTCTGGTAATCATGGGGCTTGACTTTTCCAATTGTTTTTCTTATTAGTAGTGTCTGAAACCATTGAGTTATTGAAGTAGTTTTAGTTTTTCGTTGGAAAGTTTCGCGGTATGCTTTGTGGCACAGTTGTCACATCTTAAGAGTCTTTTAGCTTGTGAGGGAACATGAAGTTCTAATAGAGAGGAGTTTCGCCCTTTAGCCAGGCCAACAACATCGAGACAGAGTTCCCTGTTCTTGTTGTCATGTCTTAGTAAATGATCTTCATACTTCAACAAAAGTAAGAAATCTCAGTCTGTGTCATGTGATGATTGCTCCATGTTGTGCCCTGGCTACATTCATATGTGTATATCCTGTCCTGGGACAGCAACAGAGGGAGGACGTTTGTGATGGACTTTCAGGCCATTGAAGATTTGCTGACCAAAGGAACAACAGCAAAGCCATTTGGCCAGCCACTGCCATCTGGTATTGGAGTCGCTGAGAAAAAGAACCCAGCCAAGAGCTAGATGGAAGGAGGACTTACACAGAGCGTGACCAGGTTTAGCGGAGGGTGTCAGCCCACCAAGGCCACCAGGTCCCTCCTGGCAGCTGATAATTGCTCTGCTTGTACAAATGTTGCGGTGCAGAGTAAACATGTAGGGCATAGAAGGACAAAGGGTTGTCCAGATACCTCATGGCACGTGTGCTTGTGTAGGACAAAGTAATATATGTTTAGTGAGAAGCAAGGGAAGCTAGTTCCACAGATAATTGCAGTTGTGTGTGTACTGCTCCTTTCTAAGAAGATAGTCACAGATGCCAAGTTGTTGCTCATTTCAAAAAAATCTCTTTTTTTGTTTTGTGCAATGAACCAAGTAGAAGTCTTTGTGATATAATTTTCGTGTTGAAAGAGGGAGGATTCATAATGTTCTCAAGTAAAGTGTCATGATTTTATTAGCTTTTATAATCTTTCCTAGTATCTCCTCCCCCCAAAATAAAGTACCCAAAGAAATTTCTCAGACTCATGGTATGAAGCACTACACAGTTAGGAAACAAACCATGAGTATTTAGTTCTCACTGTTTGTAGCTATATATATATTTTTTTCATACTTAAAATTCTGGAATCAGACCCCTTCTAAGGTAATGAGGCCCACATAGTGAGTGCGAGAAAGCCCCAGAATGTAAGTATGGCAAGCAAATTGCCTTGTCCTGGTAACTCAGAAATGGAAGTCTAATACCTCTGCCCACTACATCATGATATTGAAGTCACTGAGAAAAAGAACCCAGCCAGGAGCTAGATGGAAGGATGCCTTACTCACACATAACGTAGGGCATAGGTGAGCAAAGGGTTGTCCAGATATCTCATGGCACATGTGCTTGGGTAGGACAAAATAATACATATATTTAAGGAGAAACAAGGCAGGATACTTCCACACAAAGCCATAAGCCCCATGCAAGCTGTGAGGCCTCTCACGGTAGAGCAGGGCTCCGAAGTCCGCTGTTGTGTAGCGGGCAATGTTGAGGGAGATGAAGCGGGACACACAGAAGACTGTCTTTTCCAATAGTGGAGGAACGGAGAGAACTCATGCCAAGCTACACACCTCAGCACTTATGAAGATGAAATGTAACTAACACTCACCTAAGTGATAATGGCATGACTGATTGCAACTTCCTTGACTTTTAACACTCCTGTGGCTTTCTAGGGCAAAGATTATAGTGGCTCACCAAAAATGCAGCTATCTTGATGGCTGGAACATGGCATGTGGGAGGAGTGGGGGAGGAGAAATAATATGACAAAAATATAGTGCATGAAAAATTTAAAAATGAATTTGAAAACACTGTATATATATAAATTTCAAAGAATAACTTATTTTTAAAATAGAAGTATTGTATTTAATGTATTTTTTCTAAAAAATGTTGTCTCATCTGTGACTCCCAATACAAAGACATTGCCACCACACCAAATTAGTATATGACTCTAAATAAATTGATTCTATCACTCATTTCACTGCTGAGGCCATGAGTCTGAGGCATCTGGAGAATCAGCAGGGATTCTTTTTTTTTTATTAAAAATTTTCACCTCCTCCCTGCCTCCCATTTACCCCCTCCCCCTCCACTCCCCCTCCCTCTCCTGTCCAGAGAGTAGTAAGGGTTCCCTGCCCTGTGGGAATTCCAAGTTCCTCCCCCCTCCATCCAGGTCTAGGAAGGTGAGCATCCAAACAGGCCAGGCCCCTTCAAAGCCAGTATGCGTAGTAGGGTCCAAATCCAGTGTCATTGTCCTTGGCTTCTCAGCAGCCCTCATTGTCTGCCATGTTCAGGGAGACCGGTTTTATCTCATGCTTTTTCAGTCCCAGTCCAGCTGGGCTTGGTAAGCTCCGAATAGATCGGCCCCACCATCTCAGTGGATGGGAGCACTCCTCGCAGACCAGACTTCCTTGCTCATGTTTTCCCTCCTTCTCAGCAGGCATTCTTGATTTTTTTCAAGAATTTCAACAGAAGATCCATTTCTGATGTGTATTTCAAAAACGGAAAAACAATGATGCTAATGTGTGCACAAGCCATAGTTTGCGCCTCATTCTTTTAGGACATAAGCACCTTCGCCTCATGTCCATCTCTAGAAAGTTAATGTATTTTTGGATCTAATCTACATGGGAAGTAGAAAAGACAAGATCTCCTGAGTAACTTGGGAGCATGGAGATCATGGGAGAGGGTAGAAGGGGAGAGGAGAAGAAGAGAGGGGAGCGGAGAGGAAGGGAGGGGAGTGGAGAAAAATATATAGCTCAATAAAACAATAAAAAATTAATGTATTTTATTTTATTTTATTTTTTGGTTTTTCGAGACAGGGTTTCTCTGTGGCTTTGGAGCCTGTCCTGAAACTAGCTCTTGTAGACCAGGCTGGTCTCGAACTCACAGAGATCCGCCTGCCTCTGCCTCCCGAGTGCTGGGATTAAAGGCGTGCGCCACCACCGCCCGGCATTAATGTATTTTAAAAAATCAAATTTTGATAAGGATGAGGTGAGGGAGGGAGAAAGAGAGGGGGCAGAGAGGAGGGGGCGAGTGAGAGGAGGAGGAGGAGGCAGAAGAAACACTCTAAGGAAGGCATCTCATTGCTGGCCCCCAGAGTCACAGCTGGGATTTCATTTACTGTCATCCTTAGGATAATAAAATTTATTCTAAAACAATCTTCCAATACCACTGTGGAAGCCAGACTGGTTTTTTTTTTTCCTTTTCTAGAAATCAAATGACTTCTCTTAATGCTATTTGGTGGAGCCTGCTGATTATTTTACCATCTAGACATAGATATTTAATCTTAAGAACCAACTATTCCAAATTCAGATCATCCCCCCCCTTATGCTGCACTGTTTAAGAAATAGAATTGAAACACATCTTCATTTTTTTTAAACCAAATTTAATGTGCATTTTTAAATAGCACGATGCTTGAGCAGCAGTTTTTATGGTGTTTAGTCTGGTCGGAAGCAGTTGTCTTTTCTCTCTGCTTTTTCACCACTGCTGTGACGAGCTGCCTTCCTCTTCTCCTGCTTCCAGCTCCCCAGAAACTGCCATTGGCAAATGGAGGAAAATGCACCAGGCTAACAGTTGTGAAAAGGGTAAAAACACTAGGTTAATTAATTCTGAGTCCTTCGTGGTGAGAAGAAATACTGTATCTTAGCTTTTGTGAATAAAGACACCTGGAACTTATTTTAGAATGATTCAATGACTGCTGACTGATCTGGACTTTATTACTTCTTTTGAGTCTTCATAATTATGTATCAGATGTTCCCAAGAAAATATGAGTGATGTTGTTTTTATATGGTGGGTTTTAACCATCATGTATTTTATGTCTCTGTAATGTTTAAAACTATATTAATGCTGATGATAAAAATCAATATTGTTTACTTTAGCAAGTAGATATATCTATTATCTATCTATCTATCTATCTATCTATCTATCTATCTATCTATCTATCTATCTATCTATCCACATGTACACATATCTTTCTTTCTATATGTCTTCCTGCTTCCTTATTTGTCTATTTACCCACCTAATTACACACATACTTTCTTGCTCGCTCTCTCCCTCTCTCTCACACACAAATACCATTTGAAATAGTGGGGACGTCCATTATGGGCATTATTATTATCTACATCTAAAGGATGAAGAAACTTAACCACGGATAGGCGGAGTAATTATCACAAATAGTTGAGACATATAGAAAGGATCTCAATGTAGACTTGGTTCTCTTAATCACTATATTGTATACCTTTCATTTACAAATATTTCTTATTCTTTGCTGGTGTGGCTATCATCTGTTAGTGAATTAGAGTGGTTCAGTTGACAGTGGGTGTTGGAAGAGTGATGTTCATTAATAGAATAAATTTCCCTAGTGATATTCTTGGAATGAGTGTGGTGAGAAATTGTCATAATCATCTCATGGTGACTTCCATTCCTCCAGTCTTTCACTCCTTTGTAGGTGGGTCACAGGAAGGCTCCCAAATCTCCTCCAGGGAGAACTTTCTACCTGTCCCTTTCTTTCTTGTGTCCCCAGCTTTCCATTCACGGTCCAATATAATACATAAAATTAGTGGAGGAATGAAAGTGTCTTATTCTCGTTAGAGCATTGTAACTGATTATCTGGGTAGTTTGTATGTGATAGGGATCTGTTTTCTACACTTCTGGATGGGGAGATGATGAGCAAGCAAGCAAGGGAAGCATGAACGAGGCACAGGTGCATACATTTCCCCAGTATGTCTTAGGAATGGCCATTGGTTGGTGGGCAAAGAAGGCTATGAGGTGGTCTTGAAAAGATTTTGCAGCAACACAAAATTGAGACCGAGGCATTATTACTCTGGTGAATTCTGGGAAGTCATTGAAATAATGTGAGGCGTGACTATAAGTCTTTGGTTCGGTGCTTATTTAAAAATTGGAACAGAAAATCACAATGAAATCTTGGAGCAGTTCGTAAGCTTGTGGAATATACCAGGCAAAAGACAGATACTAAGAGCCAAATTGTAGTAGGGGTTGATGTAGTAGGGAGAGGAGACAGATATAACCAGTGACCATGAGTCTCAGCAGGAGGAGTCTAGCAACCACACTAGTGTGGGCTGAAGGGAGCTCTGAGTTCCGGGCCTCAGGCCTGGTGATGCTAAGGATGCTTATGCCACTGCTGGGAGAAAGCATGTTGCTCCGCATTCTGTTTTGCTAATGTTGAGTTTGAAGTCTAGAGAACACATTTCTGCTACTCCGAAGATGGGTATATCATGGGTTATAGTTTTGAAAGATCTTTATTGCTCCAAATCAGCGTCTAGATTATTTTTAAGTTGTGACATTGTGAACATTACAAAGAGTTTCTAAACAAGTAGTAAAATTTTTATGGTGCAATATAACACTCAATATTTTTCCTTGATTCTTTTGTTCCATGTCATCTTAATCTTTTCCTCTCTGCTCCCTGAAGGACATTAAGGAAGAAATGTTTTTCTTCCCGAGGACTCTGCCCAATTTGACGAGGTCCAAAGGAACAAGATGTTAAGGGAAATTTGAAAAGTTTTGCTCTGTTTTCAAGTTGGACTCAAAGGTTCAATGTGCATGCCCTAAGGTGTGTCTCTACCTAGGGTGCAGACTGACAGTGTCTGCTGCTCTCTTAATACGGCACCATTATGACTGACTCTAGATTGGATGGCCATAAGGCATTGCACAGTCAGCTCGCAACATAAGCAAGTTTTGAATATAAAACCCTCATATTGAAAACAGTCCTGTCCCTTGGTCTCTACTTCAGTATCTGCTCCCTTTCGTTATCTTCCCTGTTCCCAATTATTTGGGGTTTTACTTTCTGATTTTGCCCTCATGAAAGCATTTTTGATTTATCAACACTTAGGTCTCTTTTGTGTGTTGCAAAACAGATACTTTTACTACACATTTACAAAATCAGCACAGTTGTATCAAGTGGTTCTTCACGCCATGATTCTTCTCTTTTAATTTCCCCCCTTTTTTGAGGTAAGGTTTCAGTGTATCCCAAGATAGCCTCAAACTTTCAGTAAAGCCAAGGAGTGGATGACTTTGGACTCTTGATTCTTCTGCCTCAAGTTGTAATTGCTAGGATTATATGTGTGTACTACAGCCTCATGGCTAGGATTATATGTGTGTACTATAGTGTCACGGCTAGAATTATATGTGTGTACTACAGCATCATGGCTAGGATTATATGTGTGTACTACAGCATCACAGCTAGGATTATATGTGTGTACTACAGTATCACAGCTAGATTTTTTTCTCTTAGTCTTTAAAATTTGATTAGCTCCCAATTACATGTCCTTTAAAAGGGCTCTCTCTTTCTGTTTTATATGCATATGTAGACACATGTGTATAAATGTATAATATATAAAGTGATGCAAGTATTTTTCATTTTAAAATCTACACCCCCTTTAAATATCTATCATCTATCTATCTATCTATCTATCTATCTATCTATCTATCTATCTATCTATCCATCTGAGGCAAGATCTCTCTACATAGCCCTGGCTATCCTGGAATTCACTATGTACATTAGGCTGGCCTCAAACTCACAGAGATCTGCCTGACTCTGCCCCCAAGTTCTGGGATTAAAGGCATGCACCAGTATTTTATTTTTATTTTATATGTATAGGTGTCTGCTTTTATTCTTATTTTATATGCATAGGTGTTCTGCCTGCGTGTATGTGTGTGCAGGCATTGGATCCCCTGGGACTGGAGTCACAGACAGTTGTGAGCTGCCATGCTGGTGCTGGGAATGGGACTCAGGCCATCAAGAAAAGCAAGCAGTTCTTTTAACTGCTGAGTCATTTCTCTAGGCTCCAATATTTTATTTATTAAATTGAAAAAGTTTATCGTGTGTGTGTGTGTGTGTGTGTGTGTGTGTGTGTGTTGCAAACCACAGTACATGTGGAGGTCAGAGGACAGCTTTGTAGTTCTCTTCTGCTTTTCCATGGATTCTGGGGCTCCAAGTTGGGTCATCAGGGCTTACATTGCTCCGAAGGAAATACCTTTCCTAAGATATCTTGCCCACTACAACATTCCTTATTTTTTTTTTACTTCTTGGTGTCATAGGACCAAATACTAAGCCATCAGTGAGTCTATTCTGGCCACAGTTTGTTGTTCCCTAACTTAGGTCACTCAGTGATGATCAGATTGATAAAAAGCATGTTCTAAGTTATGAATGATAACTCTTAAGTGCAGCCATTTTCCTTTATGGCGGGATCACATGAACGAGCATGGAATAGTTAGTATGGGGAGTTGTCATCGTGTGAGCTGCTGTACCCAGTTCTGGCTGAAACCAGCGTCACTCTGTACCCTTTAGTCATGGAAGCAATGCTCTCCCATTTTTACCTAAGACATTTGTATCAGTGTGTGAAGTAGGCCCAGCAGAGAGGGGACAGAATCATTCTGTTAAGAGGTTTGACATGAACGAGGCTGATGAGAAATAGAGAACTATAACAATACTTAGACAGTAGTAAGGAGGCCTTTATGCTTGGTGCAAAGGCTGGGGCTAGGAAACCCTCTCAGATATTTAAAGTTGGATCAAGTCCTAAAGAGTCTAAGAAGTCTATCACAGGACTTTAGAGCCAGTGAGAAGATGGGTTGGTAAGGCCTTAGATCTAGTGTTATGGAGTTATGTTGTGAGTTGATAGTTTCTTCTTCAACACATTTGGGAGTATCTGAGACACAGGATGAGCACACAGGATTTACAGCACTCACTGTGAATATGATAAAACCCAACTCATGTTTAAACCAGTTAAGCCCTTGGCTCCTACAGACTTGCCCACCAATCTTGTATGAGCAGTTGGCCTGGTTTATCAAACATGCATGTTTGGGCTATCAGTAGAGGATCTTCATGCCATGGCACATAGTTTTCCTTTCCTGGTTTGAGCCATTTTGATTTGCAAATTCAGGGATCTGGCAGCAACATTATGGTTTTTGCTAGTGACAGTGTAGATTTGTCCATGACCATTCTCACTTACGCTTACTTTTGAGGAAAACATGAATCATGTGTTTTGTTTTTATTTTTTCACTCTTCTATCAGCTCTATTGCCCTCTGCCCAACCCGGACTTCCTTTTCTGCTGGTTTGATGTTGTTTGGAGGAACTCTTGCACACTGCCCACCTGTCATTAAACCAGGGGTAAGGCATGACTCAATCTTGTCCTAGGATTTTAACCTTGGCCTAATCCCAGCCCTAAATCCATACGTTGTTTCTAATCTCGTCATGGGAATTCTTGGCTAGACCATCGATTTCTTTAATAGGTTGTTAGGTGTGAGATGCGTGTCAGTTTCATAAACCTGTATTTGGGGGAAGAAGTTTAAGTAGCTCTCTGGCACTCCTGGGTGAGCCACGGAAAAGGCCAGAGTGTTGCTCCGTTGTTTTTTTTTCTTCCCCAAAGCCAGTTATCCTTTTATCAGTGTTCCTCAGTGAAATGGAGTTGATAATGTGTATATTTATAACTATAGCAGATATAAAAATTGGCGCATGCAGTTATTGTGTCTGAGGAGTTTCAGAATCTGCCATGGTGACTTACATATCAAGAAAAACCAGTGCTGTAGCCTGAGAGCCGCAGCGGGGACTAAATCAAATTCAAGGGCAGCAGGAGATGGCTGTTCTGGTCCAGTCAGACAAGGAGAATGAGCTTATTTCCCCTTCTTCAACTTTTATTTATAACTCATTAGAGTGGTTGATATCCACATGACAGAGGGTATTCTCCTTTATTGAGCAAACTAATTTAAATAAAAATCTCCCATGGAATCACCATAATAGACATATCCAAAAATAGTGTTTAATAGGCATCCCATACATCAGTCAAATGATCATATAAGATTAACTATCATAATTCCAGAAAGCTGAATTAATGACTGATTCTGAAAGATATTTACTAGTTAAATATCATTCAGCAGACTGGCTTTGACTTTTCCAAAAGTAATCAAGGGGAAGAGAGGGATGGGAAAGGTAGGGTAGGCTCCAGAATGAGCTCTCCTCTCCTTGATTTTTATCAGGGGTGTGATGGTATGGCTTCTGAATATAGAATTGTCTCCAGTAACAGAAGGATACCAAGATGGGCCTGATATGGATCACATGCACACATGCACATGCACACACACCCTATATTATATATACTTTTATTTCACCCATTTTGGAGCTCTGAGTCTTAGCTTTTAAGAACAGATGGCTCTCCGGCACTCTTTGGATTTGATCAATATTGTATCCAAAATATATTATTAAAAATCTGCACTGAAAAATATATAAGCTTTTCCTCTGACATTATTCCTCAAATGACACAGTATCACAATTATCCAAATAGCATTGGCAGCAATCAGTTATTATAAGCAATCTAAAGTTGATTGAAAACATGTGAGATGATGTGCACACGTGCAAACACTATTGATACTCATAGGGGTCCTGGGACCAATCACACATGAATACCAAGGGATAACTGCATTGCAATTCCACCTTCTGAAAGACAGACTCCTGTTCTTTCATAACCATACATAATTAATTAATTAATTAAATTTGGGCTTTATTTTTTTTGTTTTTACATCCCAACCAAAGTTTCCCTCTTCTCCTCCCAGCCGCCCCTCAACCTCCCCCACCTCTCTCCTCTGTTTCTCTTCAGATTCAGATACAGAAAGGGCCTCCCGTGGATATCAGTCAGCCATGATATATCAAGCTGCAGTGAGACTAGGTACCTCCTTCTTCTATTAAGTTTGGATGAGGCAATACAGTGTGAGGAATGGGTCTCCAAAGCAGGCAACAGAGTCAGAGACAGCCCCTGCTCTCACTGTTAGGAGTCCCACACGAAGACCAAGTTACAGAACTGTATCATCTATGTACAGGGCCTAGGTCAGTCCTGTGCAGTCTCCCTGGTTGTTGGCTTAGTTTCCGAGATCTCCTATGAGCCCAGGTTGTTTGGTTCTGTGTGTTTTCTTGTGGAGTCCTTGACTCCCCTGACTCCTACATTCCTTCCTCCACAGGATTCCCCATGCTCCGCCTAATGTTTGACTGAGGGTCTCTGCATCTAGTTCCATCTGTTGCTGGGTGAAGCCTCAATGATGACAGTTGGACTAGGCACCAATCTATGAGTATAGCAGAGTAATACTAGGAATCATTTCAGTATCTTTTTTTTGCCAGTCGTGTTTGGTTCTACCCTAGGTCTCTCTCGGGTGTTCTGCCTCTGGGCCCTGGCCCTCAGTGGTGAGCTCTGGGTCTTTGGGGTAGCCTTCCCTGGGTCCTGGCTCCCTCTCAATAACCATGCTTTTAACAATGCTCTTTCTGAATCAAGGGCTCAATACTGGCAGAATCAGGTTTGGACTGGTGATACCTCTTTCTCAGTGTCTTTCTAGGACTCAGCTTCATAGTAAGGACAGAATCACGTCTAAAGAAGTACTGTTGTTACCTGGGCTTTAGCCGTAATTTTATTTACCTGTAGCTTTAACTTACGGTTTAAACAGTAGTCCAACTTCTAACGGAAAGAAGCAGCAATCATTTCTTAAACCTTCCCAACATGGATAGGTGATTTTGTCTTAGGGCAGTATTTTTTTAAAGCAGCATCAATTCTTTTGGAACACCAGGACAGTATATCAACATGTACACACCCAGAGGAGCTGAACTGAGCCTCTGTAGACAGTCGCTGTTCCTCCGCAGATGAAAAATGTCTTCTTTCAAGTACTTTGGAGCTTTGCTTGGATCCAGTGTGTCTGGATGACTTAGGCTCTCCTCTTGTTTCGAGGAGATGGCGAGGCAGCCCAGACATGAAGGCTGACTTGACCTGGCTCTAGGGGGAGAAGTGAGTGACTCCAGTGTGTTCCTGGCTCATTTTCCTTAAGTTGCTGCCTGATTTAGACAGTTTTAATGGCTCTCTGTGAAACCACTCCAAACCTTTACGCTCCCTGTACTGCTCAAGTCATCGTGAACACCCTGACCTTTCCAGTAACCTTGCTGGAGCAGCAGATCAGTCAGGAGACAGGTAAGCAGCTGCCTTCTGAGACTGGCAAACACACATGTTTTGATAAAGCTATTGGCATGTTCCGTAGACTTTAACTACCCACGCTCCATTTTATCTTCTGGGGCTTCAAAAATATGTTTGAAATGGCAAAAAGATTTTTTTTATTGCTTTAAGCTTTGTTTGAGGCTGGTTTGAATGCAGGACTCAAGGAGACAGTGACTCCAGAGGGAAATCTGAATTTCCATTGCCTAGAAGCTTATTTAGATGTATTTAACATGGATGTTCTTACTGGGATTAGATTTTAAATGTAGACACTAATTTAAAGAACATACCCACTGCTGACTAGTACAAGGAATGATTAATATATTTCGTATAAAACTTTCAGTTATGAAAAGTTTTCAAGTGTAAAAAGATAGGATTCACTAAATATGAGATGCACGGGTCCTCCACGAATGATATTGCACCAGGCAGACGCTAGGCATCTGCCAATCACTACAGTTGAAAATGTGAGATCTGAAGGAGCCGAAGGAACTGAAAAATAATATTGTTCTTAAGCAACAAAGGGAGCCTCTTTATCCACGGATGTTTCTGATGTAAAGTGGTTCCACTTATAAATTTTGTATTTTTATAAAATGTTTCTTGCTAGAGTTTCAATAAGTAAAGTTTGCTTGTTAGATGAGCCATGTTAAATACTCCACATTTTCTTTTGTTGCGATAACTGAATACAGCAAAATAGAAGTCCTGCCTAGGCAACAGCAATTTCCAAAGAGGATACTTTGTACTACACTTTTATGGTATCAGCAGGTGTTCTTCTACATGATCAATACAACTGTCAATGAGCTGGAAAGTGTTATGGGTTTAGGGATAAAGGATTTAAGTTGTTGATCAGACAGATCCAGGTGTCTGTCTGCCTACTGTCTAGCTGTTCTATGGGGATGGGTGGTTTTTTACAGATTGTTTTCCAACAGAAACTCTTGAAGCTGCTAAAATTTCCCTCTCCCATAACTCCATAATTAAAACAAAGATATTTAGGGATATGGAATCTGTGGCTTTAGGAAGATGAATGATATCATGTTAAAATAATTATAATTGTTTTTCTGCAATACTGTATTTGAGACAATCCCATTGTTTGGATCAAGCTTGTTATATAGCCTGGATTGGCATCAACCTTTCTGTTCTCCTCCTTCAGCATCCCAAGTGCTGGGTTTACAGGTGTGTACACCACACATGGCTTCTATAAAACCTTAAACTGAGGTTTCAATGCAGTGAAATCTTTAAATAAAACATTATTATTTTCTTTTTTTGAGAAGTCATTATTTCACATTTTTGTGTAATGTAAAAATATCAAAATCACCCTCTCCAAAAAAATAGAATGGTGGTTACCAGGAGCTAGGGAGAAGGGTAAATGGTGAGATCTTGGTAAAATGTTATAAAATAGGAAGGATAAGGTCATGGAACATATTACACAACATGGAAAAACGATGTGCTGGGTACTTGAAAACTGCTGAGAGGGCATCCTGTCTGGAAGCACCTGTGGCCACTCTCTGTGGAGGCCCTTCCAATGGGTTGGGAGTTTTTGGAGAAGACACACCGTCTTGTTTTTTTAAGTTTTTTTTGTTTTGTTTTTTGGTTTTCATGCTGGGACTTTTACACCTTCAGCTAGTTTCTTATTTATTTATTGTCAAGGGAGGATGTACAAGGCATGGAGGTGGTTAAGACGGACTACTGTACCTTTACCATGCAACTGATGGAGCTTCCACAGTAAGGAGTACAGTGGCTTTCGGAAACTTTAGGGAAATAGTTTTCCTATCACTTCTATCTGTCTTGCTCCATCTTCCATTAGTCACAGCAGAGTAGATTCTTCTCCACAGTCTTTCTTAGTGCATGAGAGTTTTGTGATGAATGCCAGCCATATAGAAGGGGTAGGAAGGTATCTGAGAATTTGAGATCATAGTGTACCCTTCGCTTGGATGGAAATTTTTCATAAAGAAATAAAGGCAATGTATTTTAGGAATATAACTATATAATATGTGTAAAATTAAAGCACAGGGTAGGCTATTAAGGTCTATAAAAGCTGAATACAGTATAATCTTGAAATAGTATATTAAGTCTCTGACTGAATTGTATATCAAATTTATGTATATATTGTAGAAGAATTTATACTTTTTCATATCCCAAGAATGTAATATAGATCTTTACATTTTTCTCTTTGCTCAATTTTATGGAATTCTATAGAATTTATATATGTTTTTCCATCTAGAATTGCTGTTAACTGGGGTCTTAGGCATTTGTCTTTCTAGTTTCCATTTCCCAGGGACAGCTTTGTGTTTTAAACACAGTCATGACTTGACATGCACTTCTTCTCGTCCGTGAATGCCAGTAACTGGAAGCTTTGCTTCTCTCACGGTGTCCAAAGTCACCAAATGTGTCTTTCCTGTGGTTAAACTTTTTGAATATTATCTTCTTGAGTGATGCAACTCTTCTTTATCTTTGAGTCCTGATATTCTAGCTTCTATTTCATCCATTGTAATGGCTAGGCTTTCCTGTCGGTTTCCTGATCAAGTTATTGAGCTTTTCAATTCTATCTGAATTTTGGCTTGAGTTCTCTTCAATATTTTTATATCTTAAATTTTCAGATCATAACCTGCCTCATCATTTCATTCAGTCATGTGCATGTTTAGATTTTCGTGGACCTCACTCAGGTATTTACTGTTACCCTCTTTAAGTTCATTAAGGTGTTTCTTCATGTTTTCCCTAAACTCCTTGAGTTCTTTGATAAAGTTTGTGATGGTTTTTTAAAATTCTGTGTCCTTGGAATCATCTGGGTAATTCTCACTGGAGAATATTTCCATAGAACCAGTGCGGATTTTATGGGGCGTGGAAAATATCTTTGCCTTTCATGTTGTTGGTGCTTTTACAATGTGACCCAGGCACGTGCTCCTTTCATTGGCTGTGTGTCTGTTGTGAGAGTCTATTCTGCCTTAAGATGGACCAATGCAGGAACAGCATGCCTGAAGCTGGGTTTGTAGGCATGGTACTGTCAGGCAAGATTCTGGGGGAGCTTACAAGGCAAACCAGATAGATGAGCTGTGTGATCAGAGCTGGGCCTGATGGGACAGAGGCTTGAACTGACTTGGTTCTGTAGAACTAACGAGTCCACATTATTATTTGAGACAAAGTTTCTCCTTGAAACTGAGGATGATTGATTTGGCAGGAGTAGCTGACCAGGGAGCTCTGAGGGACCCATCTGTCCCCTTTCTCTAGTGCTAGGATTGCAGGGACTGCACCACCATGTCTGGCGGTTTATGTGGGTAATGAATATTTGAACTTAGGTCTTCATGCTGTGTACCAAGCAGTTCACTGACTGAATGATTTCCCCAGTCTCCCACCCTCAATGTCTAGTTTAAGTAGAATAAGCATAGGAAACTGCTTCCATAGGGTTTTGAGTATAATTACTTTGACAAAAGTGCTCTAGGATACGGTTGCTGCTGAGGGTATGTGTCTGAGGCTTTTGGTTCTTAAACCACATTCCTTTCATTAGAGAAAGCACCAGGCTTCAAGGATGCGTTTCTCTTTAGAAGAGAGGAGTTGAGCAGTTTGTGTTCTCAGCATGAATATGTTTTTGTGCTTATACACGAAGCATCTAGGAGAGCAGCCAAAAGATCCTTGCCCCTACGGAAGACTTTTTGTTTTGTTTTGACTTGGCAAACATTGACTTGGAAAAGCAACTGAAGGACTTTTGTGCCAATGTGAATCCTTTGTCTAGTCTGATCTTGTCTTTCATTCATGTCTTCAGAAATATAAATATGGCATGCATTAGCTAGTAACTCACTACTTTGCCCTCTTTCATTAAATAGAATAAACAATAACTTTAAAAATGTAAAGGCACAACCCCAGAGAAGCTAGGTAACAAAGAGAACCCTGAGAGGCATACATGGATCTCCTTGGGAAGGGGAAATAGACAAGAACTCCTGAGAAAATTGGGAACGTGATAGTGGTGGGGAAAGGAGGACAGAAGGGGAGGGGCAGGGGAAAAGAGAAAGGGGGAGTAGAACATGAGGGAACAGGATGGCTGGGGAAGGACAGAGAGGGAGAGTAAGGAAAGAGATATCTTGATTGAGGGAGCCATTATGGGGCTGGCAAGAAACCTGGCACAAATGAAATTCCCGGGAATCTGATGGAGGACTCCCATTGGCTAATAAAGAAACTGCCTGAATAGACAGAACAGGAAGAAGGAAGTGAGGTAGATGGCTCAGTCAGATGCTATGCCTCTCCTAAGTTAGACAGACTGCCGTGCCTCTCCTCAGAGAGAGATGCCATGAAGCCACCCACCAGGTCAGACATGCTGAATCTTTCCCGGTAAGACACCATTCGTGGTGTTACAAAGATTATTAGATATGGGTTAGTCAAGATGTGAGTAAGAGGCTGAAAATAATGGGCCAGGCAGTGTTTAAAAGAATACAATTTGTGTGATGTTATTTTGGGGTATAAGCTAGCCGGTGGCCGGGAGCTGGGCAGGATGAAATGCAGGCCTGCCCCCAGCTCCTCACTACAGGAATCCACAAGGATGACCCCAGCTAAGACCCCAAGCAATAGTGGATTGATGACTACCTTAATTGTCATCATAGCAATTTCATCCAGCAACTGATGGAAGCAGATGCAGAGATCCACAGCTAAGCACTGGGCAGAGCTCCCAGAGTCTAGTCCAAGAGAGGGAGGAGCAATATTATGAGCAAAGGGGTCAAGACCATGATGGGGAAACCCACAGAAACAGTTGACCTGAGCTAGTGGGAGCTCACAGACTCTGGACTGACAATAGGGGAACCTGCATAGGTTCAGCCTAGGCCCTCTGAATGTGGGTGACAGTTGTGTGGTTAGGACAGTCTGGGGGCCACTGGCAGTGGGACCAAGATTTATTCCTAGTGCATGAACTTGGTTTTTGGAACCCATTCTCTTTGGAGGGATACCTTGCTCAGCCCAGATATAAGGGGGAGGGCCTTGGTCCTGTCCCAGAGTGATATGCCAGATTTTGTTAACTCTCCATGGGAAGCCTCACCCTCTTTAAGGGTGTATGGGGGATGGGGTGGGTGGAAGGTGGGGGGAATCGGAGGAGGGGAAGGAGAGGGAACTGGGATTGGTATGTAATAAGAAAATTGGTGTGTAAATATGAAAAGATTGTTTAAAAATAAATAAAAAATGTAAAAGCATAATGTTACTGAGAGGCAGAGATGTTGAAGTGTAGGGACTTTTAAGAAGGGAGGAGATCTGAAAGAATATTTTAAAAATAAAAGTATAATCACAAAGCAGAAGTGCTAGCAAAAGCTGTTTCATTGCTTCTAGAATTGCTGAGTCAGATGGTTGATGTGAGAAGGTTACAGTGCATTTGAGAGAGAGAGAGAGAGAGAGAGAGAGAGAGAGAGAGAGAGAGAGAGAGAGAGAGAGCGAGAGCAAGCTACAAGACCCCAGGTGTAGATTTGTTACTGATAGGGAATAAATCATATCCTTTTCATTTTATGCTGAAATATTATATACTTAGAAACTGAAAAGGCAGCCCTAGTTATGTTGCTCCTAGATTAAATGGACCCAACAGATATCTGCAGAATAGTCCACCCAACGCGTGTAACAAACACACCCTCTCCGTGCCACCTGGGACCTTCTTCAGGAGAGATCAGAGGCAAGGCTGCAAAATGGGTCTCAGCTACTCACAGAACACTGAAACCATTTTGAATACCTTCTCTGGCCACAGTGCAATAAAAGCAGAAGTCAATAAAAGAGAGACTGAGGAGAGCAGAGATCATCTGGACAATGGAAGGAAGTATTTCCAAACTTTGCTTCCTGTAAAGAGTTCAAGCCCAAAAATACATAGAGGATTTTAAAAAAAAACTCCTGATAGCATTGAAAACAACCTGTTAAAAACAGGTAATTGAAATTTCCTAAAACAGGACATAAAGTGGCAAGCAGATACATGAGAAAATGCCGACTATCACCAATTGCTAGGAAAATGAAAATGAAAACCCTGGTGAAAGACCACGTTACTCCAGTAAGAATGAATGCTTAAAAATGAGACTGAAGGTATGTTCTGGCGAGATGTTAAAAGGAGAGAGCATGAAATGTAAAGTAGTGTTCTTTACGGAGGAGTATAAAGAATGCTTTAAAAATTAACCATGAGGCTATTGTAGACATCCAAAGAAAATGAAGTCAGACTACCAGTTGTAACAGTATTCACAATAGCTAATAAATAAAATAACCCAAGTCTCATGTCAGCTGATAATTGGACAAGGACAATTTAATACATATGAATGATAGGATACTATTTATCCACAGAGAGAATAAAGTCCTGTCATTTGGGACAGGATTATGCTATGCAAAATGAGCTAGGCATAGAGAGCTAAGTACTGCATGGTCTCGTTTGTGGTTAGAATTGTAAAAAGCCTAGCCTCACAGAAGCTAGGAGTAAACTAGAGGCTGCGAGAGCAGTGATAGGTGGTGTCCAGAGAAGGAACTCTGTGTCCTGTGCCATACATAGTTATGCAAGAGTAAGAAACTGTGAGATGCTTTTAAACATTAGAGTTAAACAGTTAATGGCAGTATACCATGTATTTTAAAATGCCTTTGAATGTTTTCTCTATTGAATGATAAATGCTTGAGGAGACACATATTTAACTTGATTTAAACACCACACAGCATATGCGCGTATTGAAGCATCGTGTGGCACTACATGATGATGTGCATGCTTTATCTTTTTATGTATCAGCTAAAATAAATTTAAAAGAAAAGCTCGCAGGTCTAATTTAGGCAAATTAAGCGTCTCTGAAATGGATCATGTACTTCCTGTGTCAGCGTCTCAAATGTCCTCCAGGTGACTGTCATGTGCATGTAGGGTTGAGAACCACTCCCTTACTCCAGCTACACCTTGAGAGACAATGCTTGCCCGACTGTCTTGGAGGCTGTTCAGATCTTGTTGTGTCACAGATCTTGACCATAGTATCTCCTGGTTGTAAAACTGGTCACATGAGATCTGTGCAGCGTGTTCTAGCTGTTAAACATCTGGCTGGGCTGACATGCAGAACTCTGACAAGTGTTCATTCTGACAAAGAGCCCTTCCACAAGAAGGTGTTATTCATTTCCTGAGATTTATTAAAGGCAACAATGACTTCATGAATCAGATGATGATCATTTTTCCTTTGATCAAGTAATGTGATATATTAATTCTTTAATGAAACATTTTTCGCATTTCTGGGATAAAACCAATTATGTCATCATATATCAGTCTTCAACCATAAATCTGGATTCAATGTCTCTGAATTAATTTACATGCTAATGTGATTGTTTTGGGGAAAACTTGACAGACTCATTAACAACATTGGCAATTTCTGTGGAAATCAGTTTCAAGGTTAAAAGGCGTGGCAGGTAGAAAGGAAACAGGCGGTTAGTGTGTCCTGTGAAGACAGTTTTTTTTACTTCCTCTGTTAGAGATATTAAACTTCCTTTATTAAAATAATTTTGTGAATAAAATATTGAAATCACGAGGAAATAAAAGCTAAAATGTTTCTACTTCAGTTCCAGGCTTTTGTTCAACAGGGTGAAATCTGATTAGTTTCTTTTGTCTGTTCCATGTCCTTCATCTTGTCCTTGCTTTTGCTCTCTATCCTGTAAGCACCTGCACTTACTTATGGGGCCACGTCACCTGATATGGTCATGAGGAATTAATCAGGCCATCTGAAGGGGCCACAGTACAGCCGAGGTTGTGACAATTTTATCACAGCAATCAGACTTCTTATACTTTCATCAGTAACAGAATGTAATGGCAATCGCCAGGATCAATGGAGCTTTAGTTACTAGGATATGGTGAAGTTTGCCATCTGTACAAGGTACACAAGATTAACGTCTAAGGCCAATGGTCCTGTCAAGCCTTCATGCTTTCTTGACTACTACGGGAGCATACAGAGAAAAGCAAAGTGGCCTGAATGCTTCCCTGTCTGAGGGAGTGTAATAGTTTCTTAGAAACTGGAAGGGACATTGTGCCCCAGGATCCATGGAGTCCAACCTGAAAGACCTATGATGTATGCCTCTCAAGGCAGCTAGGCCAAGCCAACTGCATGGTTCTCTGCACTATCCTAGGATTATACTCCTTTCAGGTTCATGAGACATGGACACATGAAATGAAAACATGCTGTTGGAGGAAATGGTGGCAAGGAAGTTGCTGGGTGTAGGGTTTCCATAAATCTTCAATTTCTAAACAGTTAACTATCTTTAAAACATCCATAAATCATAGGGCAGTAACTCATGTCTGTGTTTTTTTTTTTGCTCTGTCTGTATGTGTGACTGTTGGAGGAGCCAATATACAAGTGGAAAAACATAATTTTCCCTTTCATGCCTGATTTATTTGACTCAACATTGTGTTTTAATGATTGTAGCATGTAATGGAATTTTATTTTCTAAGTCTCAAGAATAGTCTCATATATATGTTGCAATTTACTGATATATTCATTCACTGATAAATATTTAAGTTGTTTTTGCCTTTTGGCTATTGTGAATAATACTGCTATGAACACAGGTAGGAAAGCTACCTGATTAAGTCTTTGTTTTCAATGTGTGTGTGTGTGTGTGTGTGTGTGTGTGTGAACTCTGAAAGGAATGAATTAAGTCCTATGGTAGTTTTTCTATGTCTAAATTTTTGAGAAACTACAAAACTTTTAATAGCCATTGTATAAATTTGCATTCCTATTTGCATAAGAATTCTAATTTCTCTATGTTTTTTCCCAACAGTTATATTTTTCTTTTCTGGGAACCAGAAATTTACCAATAGTCTTTCCTTAGTAAAGTGGTATTTCTTATAGTTTTGACTTGTGCTTGATTAATAATTAGTGATGTTGCTTCTCTGGTTCTGTACCCATTGGCACTAGTAAATATTTGGAGAAGCATTCAATTCCTTTTCCATTTTTAAATTGATTCTTCTTATAGTTGCTGAGTTGTGGTTAAGTCATTTAGAAAAGAGGGATACAACTGAATGCAAAGTCTCTTTGCAGACAAAACTCTTTCCACACGATGCTGAATTTCTGGGCGTTTCTTTCTGGATTTAGCTTGTGATTTCCTGTCAGGATTTTGTCACCATGCTTTTATGGTTACTGGGAAACTGGGGCTTTCATTTTTGCATCTGTTTCATGAAATACTTTCTGACCTACATTGTCTAGTTAACTAATTCATCTTTCAAAAAGTTAACATTTCTGGGCATAAAGTCTATGGTATTTTACTTAAATGTTTATAAGTTCTCAAATAATGATGCCTTCCAACATTTCATTGCAAGCAAATTTGCTTCCATCTAATTTAATGTGAAAAGCATCACAACATACCATGCTTCTCTACTGAAAAACGTCTCACAATCTCCCAGAGTGCTCTGGGCCTGAGGTGACTTAAGTACTGATTGTGATTTGTCCCCAGGATGAGGTTAATTAAATCTGGTTTCCTGCAGCTGTTTTAACAAATTACTGCAACCCTGTAGCCTAGGTGACAGACATTTGTTTTAATATATATTTTAACAGCTCAGGATGCTCAGAATTCCGGATTCATTTCACTGCCCTTGCATCACGGTTCTGGCTGTGCTTCCTTTGGAGGCTCTGTGGGAGAACGTCCATTTCTGCTTCTGGTATGAGATCCTTGCATCCCTGGTGTGTGATCCTTTCTTCTGTCTTCAAAGCCAGCAGCATAGCATCTAGCTTTAGTTGTCTCACTAATTTATTGTGTGTGTGTGTGTGTGTATGCTTGTGCCTGTGTGTGTAATGTGCCTTTGCCTCTCACAAAAATAACTGTGATTGGCTGTGCCCTGACATTCCATCTGAACTGGTGAGTGAATGCAGACCCTGGGGCAACCTGCCCTGGAAGAGAGCACAGACCCCCTACCCCCACTTCCCTCTGCAGGCTTGTGTCTCCCAAGCTTTCCCTAGTGTTCTCAGGTGTCCTGCTCCTGTTCTAAGGCCATCCACCCAAAGGGGTCAGACTCTGGCCTCCAGGCAGGTCTGAGGATTCCTGCGGAGGGGTGCTGGCTCCTTCAGATTGTGCTGCCAGGTTCGCTGTGTGGTATTCCATCCCGCCCTGCCCCCACCTTGGCCCTTTTGTCTGGGCTGCCACCCTGGGCTGCCTGGAATCCCTGATCCTGTGCCCTGACATTCCATCTGAACTGGTGAGTGAATGCGGACCCTGGGGCAACCTGCCCTGGAAGAGAGCACAGACCCCCTACCCCCACTTCCCTCTGCAGGCTTGTGTCTCCCAAGCTTTCCCTAGTGTTCTCAGGTGTCCTGCTCCTGTTCTAAGGCCATCCACCCAGAGGAGTCAGACTCTGGCCTCCAGGCAGGTCTGAGGATTCCTGCAAGGGAGTGCGGGCTTCTTCAGATTGTGAAGCAAGGAATAGGTCCTCCTCTGGCACTGGGGAGATCCAACCAGTTTCAGTCACAGCAAAGATTGGTCTAGGACACCAAACGCCTCCAGGCTCCTTTTGAAGGAAGAGATGGGCAGGCGCCAATGCAGGAGCTCCTCCAACAACATGAAAGGCAACATGACATCACCACAAGCCAGACATCCCGAAACAACAAGAATTGAATACCCTACCCCAGAAGATATAGAAGAAACCGACCTTAAACAGTACTTTATGAAAATAATAGAGGACCTTAAGCAGGAGGTAAAAAACTGCCATAAAGAAATGGAGATGACAAACAAAAAGGTAGAGGAAATAAATAAATCTCTCAAAGATACCCAAGAAAAACAAGAAAGACAAGAAAAAGCAATCAAGCAGGTAAGGGAAACAGTACAAGACCTGATAAATGAAATGGAGGTACTGAAGAAAACACAATCTGAGGGACGACTGGAAATGGAAACTCTGAGTAAACGAACAGAAACTTCAGAGATAAGTATTTCCAACCGAATACAAGAGATGGAAGAAAGAATCTCGGACTCTGAAGATACAATAGAGGAAATAAACTCACAGATTAAAGAACTAAACAAATCTAACAAATTCTTAACACAAAACATTCAGGAAATATGGGACACCATGAAAAGACCAAACCTAAGAATAATTGGGGTAGAAGAAGGAGAAGAATTACAACTCAAAGGCCCAGAAAACATATTCAACAAAATTATAGGAGAAAACTTCCCCAACCTAAAGAAGGATGTTCCTATGAAGGTACAAGAAGCCTACAGAACACCAAATAGACTGGATCAAAAGAAAGCATCCCCACGCCATATAATAATCAAACCACAAAACATACAGAATAAAGAACAGATATTAAGAGCTGCAAAGGAAAAAGGTCAAGTAACATATAAAGGGAAACCTATCAGAATTACACCTGATTTCTCAATGGAAACCATGAAAGCCAGAAGAGCTTGGATAGATGTGCTACAGACACTAAGGGAACATGGATGCAAGCCTAGACTATTATACCCAGCAAAGCTTGCATTCACCATTGATGGAGAAAACAAGATATTCCAGGACAAAAACAGATTTAAACAATACGCAGCCACAAATCCAGCCTTGCAGAAAGTAATAGAAGGAAAATCACAAACCAAGGAGTCCAACAACGCCCACAATAACTCAGGCTTCTAGCGACCCTTCACCAGCACAACTAGAAGAAGGGAAACACACAAACTCTACTACTAAAAATGACTGAAGTTAACAAGCACTGGTCATTAATATCACTTAATATCAATGGACTCAATTCACCTATAAAAAGGCACAGGCTAAGAGACTGGATACGAAAACAGAATCCAACATTTTGCTGTTTACAAGAAACACACCTCAACCACAAAGACAGACACCTACTCAGAGTAAAGGGTTGGGAAAAGGTTTATCAAGCAAATGGCCCTAAGAAACAAGCGGGTGTGGCCATACTAATTTCCAACAAAGTTGATTTTAAACTAAAATCAATCAGAAGAGATGGAAAGGGACACTTTATACTCATAACAGGAAAAATCCATCAGAATGAAGTCTCAATCCTGAATATCTATGCCCCTAATATAAAAGCTCCCACTTATGTAAAAGAAACACTTCTAGAACTCAAGGCAGCCATCAAACCACACACACTAATAGTTGGAGACTTCAACACTCCTCTCTCACCAATGGACAGGTCAATCAGACAGAAACCTAACAGAGAATTGAAAGACTTAATGGAGGTAATGAACCAAATGGACTTAACAGACATCTATAGAACATTCCACCCAAATAGGAAAGAATATACCTTCTTCTCAGCGGCTCATGGAACCTTTTCGAAAATTGACCATATACTTGGTAACAAAGCAAACTTCCACAGTTACAAAAAAATATTAGTAACCACCTGTGTCTTATCGGATCACCATGGATTAAAATTAGAATTCAACAACAATGCTACCCCCAGAAAGCCCACAAACTCATGGAAACTGAACAGTCAACTACTGACCCACACCTGGGTCAAGGAAGAAATAAAGAAAGAAATTAAAGTCTTTCTTGAATTTAATGAAAACAAAGACACAACATACTCAAACCTATGGGACACAATGAAAGCAGTGCTAAGAGGAAAGTTCATAGCACTAAGTGCCCACTTAAAGAAAACGGAGAAAGCACTCATTGGTGACTTAACAGCACACCTGAAAGCTCTGGAAAAAAAAGAAGCAGACTCACCTAGGAGAAGTAGAAGACTGGAAATAATCAAACTGAGGGCAGAAATCAACAAAATAGAAACACAGAAAACAATCCAAAGAATCAATGAAACAAGAAGCTGGTTCTTGGAGAAAATCAACAAGATTGACAAACCCTTAGCCAAAATAATCAAACGGCAGAGGGAGAACACGCAAATTAATAAGATCAGAAGTGAAAAGGGGGACATAACCACAGACACAGAGGAAATTCAGAGAATCATTAGATCTTACTACAAAAGCCTGTATGCCACAAAATTGGAAAATGTAAAAGAAATGGACAGTTTTTTAGATAAATACCATATACCAAAGATAAACCAGGACCAGATAAATGCTCTAAATAGTCCTGTTAGTCGCAAAGAATTAGAAACTGTTATCAGAAACCTCCCTACCAAAAAGAGCCCAGGACCAGATGGTTTCAATGCGGAATTCTACCAGAACTTCCAAGAAGACCTAATACCTATACTCCTTAAGGTATTTCATAATATAGAAACACAAGAGTCACTGCCAAATTCCTTCTATGAAGCTACAGTCACCCTGATACCTAAACCACACAAAGACTCAACCAAGAAAGAGAATTACAGGCCAATCTCACTCATGAACATTGACGCAAAAATTCTCAATAAAATACTGGCAAACCGAATCCAAGAACACATTAGAAAAATTATCCATTACGATCAAGTAGGCTTCATCCCAGAGATGCAGGGCTGGTTCAACATACGAAAATCTATCAATGTAATCCATCATATAAATAAACTGAAGGAAAAAAATCATATGGTCATCTCATTAGATGCTGAAAAAGCATTTGACAAAATTCAGCACCCTTTTATGATAAAGGTCTTGGAGAGATTAGGGATACAAGGGTCATTCCTAAATATAATAAAAGCTATTTACAGCAAGCCGACAGCTAACATCAAACTAAACGGAGAGAAACTCAAGGCTATCCCACTAAATTCAGGAACACGACAAGGCTGTCCACTCTCTCCTTATCTCTTCAATATAGTGCTTGAAGTTCTAGCAATAGCAATAAGACAACATAAGGGAATCAAGGGGATTCAATTTGGAAAGGAAGAAGTTAAACTTTCATTATTTGCAGATGATATGATAGTATACATAAGCGACCCCAAAAACTCCACCAAAGAACTCTTACAGCTGATAAACTCCTTCAGTAACGTGGCAGGTTACAAGATCAACTCCAAAAAATCAGTCGCCCTCCTATACACAAAGGATAAGGAAGCAGAGAGGGAAATCAAAGAAGTATCACCTTTCACAATAGCCACAAATAGCATAAGATATCTGGGACTATCTCTAACCAAGGAAGTGAAGGATTTATTTGACAAGAACTTTAAGTCTTTGAAGAAAGAAATTAAAGAGGATACCAGAAAATGGAAGGATCTCCCCTGCTCGTGGATTGGGAGGATCAACATAGTAAAAATGGCAATTCTACCAAAAGCAATCTATAGATTCAATGCAATCCCAATCAAGGTCCCATTAAAATTCTTCACAGAGATTGAGAGGACAATAATCAACTTTATATGGAAAAACAAGAAACCCAGGATAGCCAAAAAAATCTTATACAATAAAGGTTCTTCTGGAGGCATTACCATCCCTGACTTCAAACTCTATTACAAAGCTACAGTATTGAAAACAGCTTGGTATTGGCATAAAAACAGAGAAGTTGACCAATGGAATCGTATAGAAGACCCGGATCTTAAACCACAAACCTATGAACACCTGATTTTTGATAAAGGAGCCAAAAGTACACAATGGAAGAAAGAGGGCATCTTCAACAAATGGTGCTGGCATAACTGGATGTCAACCTGTAGAAGAATGAAAGTAGATCCATATCTATCACCATGCACAAAACTCAAGTCCAAATGGATTAAAGACCTCAATATTAGTTTGAACACATTGAGCTTGATAGAGGAGAAAGTGGGAAGTACTCTACAACAAATGGGCACAGGGAACCGTTTCCTACGCATAACCCCAGCTGCACAGACTTTAAGGGCAACATTGAACAAATGGGACCTCCTGAAGTTGAGCAGCTTCTGTAAAGCAAAGGACATTGTCACTAAGACACAAAGGCAGCCTACTGACTGGGAAAAGATTTTCACCAACCCTGCAACTGACAAAGGTCTGATCTCTAAAATATATAAGGAACTCAAGAGACTAGACGGTAAAATGCCAATTAACCCAATTAAAAAATGGGGCACAAAGAGGTTCCTTTGGAGTTGGTTAGTCATTTGGGCAATAAACTGCTCCTGCCTGGACTACTTGATTTTATGCTGTATAAACTGGACATTCAGGACCCTCAGAGAAATGACTGCTGAACTTACCTAAAGGTGAGATGATCCTTCGGGGTTCCTGCTTAATGAAAGAGACTGCCAGACACTCTGCAGGACACAGAAGAAAGTGACTGACAAACTGCCAATATAGGTGGAACTGTCTTTGAAATTTCCTGCTTCATGGAAAAGTCTGTCAGATACTATGAGCCTATGGGCTGAAGATGGATGCTCCAATGTTACAGAGGAACTTTGGGTGACTGTCTGTAGTGAGGAGCTGTGGGCCGGCTTCCTGCCGCCTGGCTCCTGGCCACCTGGCTAGTTTATGCCCCGAAATAACAACACACAAATTGTATTCATTTAAACACTGCCTGACCCATTAGTTTCAGCCTCTTACTCACATCTTGATTAACCCATATTTAATAATCTGTGTAGTACCACGATGTGGTGCCTTACCGGGAAGATTCTAGCGTACGTCCATCTTGGCCCAGAGCTTCATCGTGTCTTTCTCCCTGAGGAGAGGCACGGCAATCTGCCCCAGAAAGGCGAGGCATGGTGATTTATCTCACTTAGGAGAGGCATGGCATCTGACTGAGCCATCTACCTCACTTCCTTCTTCCTGTTCTGTCTACACCACCCACCTAAGGGCTGGCCCATTAAATGAGCCAGGCAGTTTCTTCATTAACCAATGAAATCAACTCAAAAAGAAGACCCTCCCACATCAACTGTCCTGGCAGTGAGATGTCTCTGTCAATTCTAGAGTTTTGGAAGTTATTTACAATGTGCTTCCTGTTAACTTAGGTAATATATCCTTCTGAGGTTTTTGATGGAGGTGAAAAATAGATAGTTTTCTTTAGTTATAATAAAAGATAAAGTAGATATTAATATTGTAATTAATTCTTCCTTGATAACTGTTTTGTTGTATGTAATCTTACTATGTTAAAGTTAAAACCTTCCTTTTTATTTAGACAGAAAAGGGGAAATGGTGTGAGAAATTCTTCAATCAATAAAACTGTTTCAGCCATGACTTAGTAGAATAGAGCAGGTGGGAAAACTAAGCTGAATACGGGGAGAAAGAAGGAAGAGTGAGAAGCCATGAAGCCACCATCGGAGACAGAGACAATGAAACCTTGCCAGTAAGCCATAGCCATGTGATGATATACAGATTAATAAAAATAGGTTAATTTAAGATATAAGCCTTAGCCAGAAATACGCTTAAGCTATTGGCCAAACAGTATTGCAAATAATATAGTTTCTGTGTGATTATTTCAAGTCAAAGTAGCCGGGAACAAATAAAAAGCCTCTGCCAACAACAGTTTATTTTTTGTTGGACATCTACTACTAGCCGTGAGGTCTACTCTTGATTGAGATTTATATACACAGTGAGACTCTACTGGATAAAACTAATTTTTCCCTTGCAAGCAGTTGTCAATTGGAGACAGGTTCTTGGTTAGGGATGTGAATCATGTCACTTCTCCCTTTCAGCTCTAGGATCCCATCTGTCTTGAACCTGTACATTCTGTCACAGTGTTCATGTATGCATTAGTTCTAGTTCATTACCCATCTCTTCTGACTTTTACAATCTTTCTACAAGATTCTCTTCTTCTACAGAGTTCTTTCAGCCCTGAGGGTAGGGGTTTGATAGATACATCCTATTTAGGACTGAGTGTTCCAAAGCCTCTCATTCTCTGCCCATTGTCTTCCTATATTAGTTCCCATCTACTGTAAGAGGAAAGTTTTTCTCATGATGACTGAGTGAGACACTGATCTATGAGAATAGCAGAATGTTATTAGGAACCATTTTATTGCTTTGTTCCTTTAGAAGAAGTATTTGGTTTTCTCATATGTCCATGGCCTATCTAGTCTCAGGTTCTTGGTCACATGAGCAGTGTCAAGCAAGGGTTCCATTTCATGGAGTGGGCTTTAAATCCAGACAGTGGTTGTTTATTCTCACAGTATTTGTGCCAAAGTTGCACCACTGTATCCTGTAGACAGTTTCTTTTGTAAACTGCAGGGTTTGTAGCTGGGTTGGTGGTTGTCTTTCTCCACTGGTAGCATGCAAAGTGCCTTCCATACCATAAATCCTAGCCCATAACAGTGAAGACTCAAGGTGGGCATCAGCATGACTTCTCTGTGTTCAATGAGATATTTAAGTGTTGTCTTCAGCAACAGGGACTTACCATCCATTTGTGGGAAGTAACTTATAGCTTTGGCAATAGTCTGAATTTTGGGGATATTTCCATGGGACCCCTTTGGGCAATAACTCAATTAGACATGACTCATTCCTGGCACTAGAAGTTTTTCTTGGTGGTAAAAGATGTCTAGTTGGGGTGTTGTCTCTGCTGTTATATAGTTATGGAGAGATTGGGTGGAGACTAGAACAAGGTTAAATGGGGAGATGGATGGGAGAAAGGTGTAAGAGAGGGAACACTAAGGGCCATTTGATGGGTCATATGGAAGCCTACTACTGTGGAAAGTTCTTAAGATATGTACACATGTGAAAGAAATCTATATGGCATTGTGGTCATGTTTTAAATGGCATGCTGTGTTAGTTTTATTTATTTCATTTCTCCTTTAAAAATCATGTCTCCATCTCAGTATATTTAGTGCATTCAACATTCTCTGTTCACTTTTTCCTTCTTTTTATAACATCCTCAGCTCACTGTGTTTTGTACCTTCAATACTAAATTTTAAAACAGGAGCTCTGTGCTATTTTAGAAAGTGGCAAGAAAAGGAGTAGGAGAAAGGAAAGGGAAGGACTGACACATAAAAACTAAATTTAGGTTGCAAAAGAGACTGGGATTTTAACACTGAATGCATTTTGTGAAGCTTGGCTTGCCTTAGCATTTCTCTTTTTAAGGGAAAATAATTTAAAGAAATTTTGTAAGTGATGTTTCCTCTTAGCTTACTTCAGTGGCTAGAATTCATGGCTACAGTTTATTGGAGATAATAACTTTTTCTATTTTCAACATCCCTTAAGACCAAGAACACAAAGAGGAGGTCTTTTTGTTGGGTAAGGGATGTTTGAAAAGAATTTGGGAAGGAGAAACAAAAATAACCCAAGTCCACAGTTGGCATTTGCTTTCCACTCTCGAGTGCAGGGACTGAACTAAAACTTGATTCATGAACAGTTTTTGAACTGAGTTAAGCATTTGTCAGAAAGGATAGATTTGATGGACAGGCATGATGATGTTTGAGAGGCACCTTGTGAAGCTCAGGGTTCAATGGAGGAGGCAGGTCAGAGAGCAGATATTTAAATTGTCAGATTAATTCTGCTCTGTACATGTGAAAGGTTTATTAGTGTAAAACTCATCTTCTGAGTGGCAGCTCATGGTTTTCTAAAAGCAACAACAGCAAAGCCATTTGTCTATGAAAAAATGGAAGACTTAAAGGTTGACAGTGTTTCATGGAAACTCCCACCTGTCAATATTAGGTGCTTATTTCCCAAGCAACTGGAATCTTATTCAGAAATTGCTTGTCTATGCCAATATCCTGTAGTGTTTACTCTATTTTTCCTGTCATTTTAAGACTTGTCAGGTCTTACATCAAGGTCTTTGATCCATTTGGAATTAATTTTTGTAGAAGATGAGAGGAAGGGATGTAGTTTCATTCTTCTCACATGCCTGTTCAGTTTTGTCAGTACTATTTCTTGAAAAGGCTGTCTTTTCCCCTTATATTTTTTGCAATCTTTGTGAATCTGTATGAAGATTCCTCAAGAAACAGAAAAAACTCCAGATAGACCTGCCATATGACCCAGCTATACCAAACTTGATTGTCACCCAAAGACTCCAAGTTGACATTTAACAGAAACACTAAAGTATTTATTGTAGTACTCGCATAACAGTTACATTTTGGAACTAACTTAGGTAACCAGTAATAGTGGAGCAGTGAAAATATGTTATATATATATATGTACACACACATATAATATGAAAGGCTTTTTTCAGCCACAAAAAGAATCAAATTATGGAATTTGCAGAACAGTGGATAAAACGAGATAATCCTATTAAGTGAGTTAAGTTACCTTCAGAATGATAAATGTCATATATTTTCTCTCACTTTTATGTACTTGATTTGATAGGTACATAAAATCACACACACACACACACACACACACACACACACACACACACACACGAGTGATGGTTTGAAAGTAGAAGTGAAACTGGCAAACAGTGGAAATGGGAAGAGCTGAAAAGGAGAGTACCAGAGTCTGGGGGACATGCTCAATATATACTTGCATAAAATGGCCTTGTATATTATTCATTATTGTTATTATTTAATAAGTACAACATATAATACACATAAAGTAAATATATAGTACATATAATGAAAAGTTGAAATGATTTTAGTTTTGAAATTTAGTTTATAAACATTTAGTCATAAGCTTTTTGACTTATTTCTAGAAGGATAAAATAAAAAAAATTAGGAGCAAACCTATTACCAATTTCTTTGTATTCAACACCTTGTGATTTGATGTTAGATTGAATTATTGCTGGAGTGTCTGTGATGAGCTCAAATGATGGACCACCTCTCTCACTAAAGTGATAACTTCCAAGTTATCTCAACCGAGATCAAATGATGAACCTCAACCGAGATCAAATGATGAACCGCCTCTCTCACTAAAATGATAACTTCCAAGTTATCTCAACCGAGATCAAGCACTGAAGGAAGAGCTGATGTAGCTCACCTACTAGACCATTTCGATTCTTAAACTTGTGAAACTTCCTGGAGATTTCTTGACTTAAACTGGTGGCTCATTCTTTTTCATAGGAGAATCTGGGACGGAAACAGGAGCCAAATGCAACAGATTATCCCGACTCTGCCCCTTAATGTATAAAACGGCGGCTGTCACAGTTGTTTATTTGTCAGCCAATAAAAATTTTGTGGTTTATCCTCCATTTATTATAAAACCATAAGTAACAGAGGAAAAGCAATGAAACTAAACTGAATATACAAGACCTACAGAGTACAGAATGTTCCTTTGACAGTTCAGAACAGATTTTTCTCCTTATCCCTCTCCTGTTCTCCTCCCCTTCAACCCCAACTCTCCCCTTTCCTTTATCTTTCCCTCTGTCTTCTTTTCCCTCATTATTAAGTTGGAAGATCAAAGATTATGCTTTACACGTTTCCAACAAATCCAGCTTCCCTAAGCATTACCGTATCTTAAGAATTTTCTAGGCATTTCTAGGATAAATATGACATGTGAAGCCAACTTAACTCCCTTTTAAACCACGCGACAGGAATAAGGCTACATTGGTAAAATGATCTCAGGCACATAGCTTATTAAAAATCACATGTTAAATGTATGTTTCACTGTCACATTTGAAAACCATCAACATTTGTTTAAGAGACTAGCTAGTATCCACAGCACACTCACAATGTACAGGATAAGAAAACATTCCTCCCCTGAAGCTTACAGAGTTCTTCAGGAATCTATTACGATGTGTGCACCATGGAGAAAAATACTGTGGCCTGAAGTAGAAATATGGCCACCCTGCTAAAGCAGAGCAAAGAGCAGAGTCCTCCTCACTTGTAAAGGCGTGGCCGTGAGGTCCTGTGCTGTGTGGCAATGCTGAATTTGCAGGAGTGCTGTGCAGGTTGGTGGTGTTCCAGACTAGTGTTTACATGAAGCCCTGTTTATGTGACTGTTAGCAGGATCTGGCACACACCTCTTTGAGGTTTATTGTAAGCAACATAAATCTGAGCTTGTGGAAGGAATCAACGATGGCAGCTTTCTACATCTGTTGGCACAATATCATGAACCTCAGTTTTATGTCTCAATCTAGAGAACCCGAGGTTGGTGAGCAGAGCTGCCTGACAGCTTGGGGTATAATTTCAGGCTTTCAACTCTACTTAATCCCATCCTTAACCCCACTTCACATCAATGATCTGTCATATCCAATCGTCATAAATTTTTCAAGTATGTTATTTCGTTGGAAAAAATTAGTCTTTGCTACTGGTGTTTTATAATCTCCTTTAACTTCCACACCATTATGAGAAATCTCATGTCCTTATTTAATTTTATTTGAAAATGTAAAAGTATTGTAACACCCCTAACATTAATAAGCAAATATTCCCTGCATTTCTCTATATTTATTAGTAGTCTTCCCTCACTTCAGTTTCATTGGGCCATCTGACCATATCTTTGGAGGTAGGTCATACACATTTCTCGGGACAGGTCAGTTCAGGACTAACGTGCTTCTACATCCACATCTATTTCATGTTTTGTTTATCTGCATAGCTCTAAGTAGAGGAGTTTTAGCTATGGATTTGTAAGCTTGCAGATTCTGGGCTGGGCTCACTGTTTAGCTACCTGCCTGGGATTATTTAGAGCAGAGAACGAAGCTATGCATTGGCATGAGTTGAACTACTGAGAGATCAGTGTTTGTTACTCTGCTTAAGCAAGAATTACTTTTCTCACACTGATGCCCCACATAGTCTACAAGCCAGAGAAGGTCATAAAAGGATGCTTTACATGGATACTTTATGATATTGAATTGAGTTTGGATTGAAATCATTGGATTTCCATGTTGTTCGAGGAGGGTGGCCCTTTGTCCTGGCCACCTGTCTAGCTTACACCGAAATAACCACATAGAAATTGTATTAATTAAATCACTGCCTGGCCCATTATCTCTAGCCTCTGATCGGCTAACTCTCATATCTTGATTTAACCCATTTCTATTAATCTGTATATCATCACGAGGTCGTGGCTTACCGGGAAAGATTCGGCATGTCTGATTCTGTAGACTCCATGAAGGTTCTCTTACTCTACTTTCTTCCTCCCAGAATTCAGTTCTGTGTCCTCTGCCTACCTAAGTTCCACTCTATCAACTAGGCCAAGGTAGTTTCTTTATTCATTATCCAATGAAAGCAACACATGAACAGAAGAAACTCCTACACCATTTCTGATTGGCTCTTCAGGAATTTCTGTAGGTGTGGAACTATTTCCTGCCTGGAGATGAGATTCAAAGTTCTTATTTCCCACTGGATTTTTAAAAATGCATTGCAGTTTTATAACAGTGATGCCAAAAGGCTTTGTTCCTAAAAATAATTTTAACTATTATTTTAGGCAAGCAAAAGTATTCTTTCCAAAGATTTGCTTTTAATATCTATTAAACTATTATAGCAGCATAATTTCATTGCAGGAGATGCTGCATTGCTTATATTAGTGCAATTCTTATAACATTTGATGTAATTAATCTCTTTTAGCATTTCCCTTATACTCCAAGTCATTCTTCATACTACCTCATGTTCCTTATAAATATTATTTTTGCCTTTTTATATTTCTGCTAGAGCATCCTTTCAGTTAAAATGATAACAATGAGAATTTCAGTCTTCTTCTCTGTAGGATTCTTATAGCCGTATGAAGAGGAAATGGGTGGAATCAGGGCTCTACATGTATGTGACTGTGAGCTCATGCACACAACAAGCAGGCTGACAGTTTAAAAACTCTTCTCAAAAAAAAATGGTTGGCACTTATCTGGCTTCTGAACCTCGACACACAAATAATAGAATCAAATATCATGAAATAAATTTGGGGTTCCCCATAATCCAGCTTAAGTATTATCTTGTGCACGAGGGCTATTGAGATTTGTAAGACTCAACTTAGAAATACCAGTTAGAACCTCCCAGATAAGAATGTCCCTCCAAGGGAAACAGAAAAGACAGAGAGTCTTGTAAACATAGAAAAAGAGTCATCAGAATGAGGGGCTGACTCAAGCTGTTGAGTGTAGCCTGTGAGTTGAAATAGGAAGAGTACTGAAAACTATACTTGATTTTAGAAACTTTGGTGTCCTTTATATTAGCACTTGGATTGTGATGAAATACAAGCAAATTGAAATGTTGGCAGAGTAAATTGGGAGTGAGAAAACGTGAGTGAGACAGGGAGACTACAAATGTTTTTAAATATGTGTGGCTACTTGGATAGGAAAAAGTAACAGCTGTGGAGGAGGTTCACGATGTACCTTAGACTGACAAGACAGCTGTAGATCTGATATCATTGCTGAGAAGCAAACTACACACATGTATTTATATACTCTCCTAGTTGCAGTTCCATTGCTGTGAAGAGTCACCATGACAGAGACAGATGATAGAAGAAAGCATTTAATTGGGGACTTGCTCGTGGTTTCAGAGGCTAAGTCATGATCATCATGAGATCTCTACATCCTGATGAGCAGGGAGAGAGAGAGAGAGAGAGAGAGAGAGAGAGAGAGAGAGAGAGAGAGAGAGAGAGAGAGAGAGAGAAAGAGACAGAGAGAGAGAGAGACAGAGAGACAGACAGAGAGACAGACACACAGATACACATATACAGACATACATACAGAGAATACAGACAGAGACAGAGACAGAGGGACACATATAGAGAGACAGACACACACAGAAACACACAGAGAGACACACACACAGACACACACACACAGACACACACACACACACACACACACACACACACACACACACACACACTGACTAGACCTGGTGTGGGCCTTTGAAGTCTCAGAATGTACTCCAGAGACATATTTCTTCAGAAAAGGACACATTTCCTCCACCAAGTTTACTTCTCCTAATTCTTCCAAACTCCACCAACTGGGAGCCAAGTATTCAAATATATGAGTTTATGGGGGTCATTCCCATTCAAACCACTACATACATGATGCTTAGGGATCATTAATTTCATTAAATGGCAACTTATGATGGTTTCTATAGCCTACATTCTCCTGATTCTAATTCCATGATACAGTTGTCTGATTTCTCTCTGAAGAGCCAAGGTAAAAACTGCACACAGTTTTTTTTAAGATTGAGAAAAACAATGAATATGCTTATTTTATCTTTATAGCAATATGTTCTGATGTAATTCTTAATGATTATACCACTGGCTTTGACAAAATTTGGCTTTCGTAGCCTTTTTGACAATGTGTATATTTTCTTCCAGATGACATATTTTTTTGGAAGAAGGCACAGTGAATGAGTAAGGTTTAGAAGAGAGCTGGGAGAACACTTTTTACGTGAAGTGCAGTGTTAAAATTATAACTAGCAGTGTTTTTTTCCCCTACTAGGTTAGGAGAAAGCCAGTTATAAATAGCAGGGATGCTGCAGATTGGCTTTTACCTTCTGTAAGCCTTTTTTCAACTGTTATCTGAAAATGTCCCTGAAGATGTATCTAGCCTAGGTGCCAGGCACTCAAGGCAGCTTTCTCATATTTGTGGTTTATATTGTATTGATAGTTGTTGACTTCTGGCATGGGTGGGAGTGAAGAAGGACTCGTTTTCCTTTAAGGGGCTGCCCACTGGGAGTTTGACCATGCTCTACTGAGTACATGGGCAACACAAATTGGACTTGGTCTTTTTTCTTCTTTTGTTTTGGGGGAGGTGATAAGTGTGTCATGGACCTAGGAAGACTGGGAAGTGAATGTGATCAAGGATGCATTATATGAAATTTCAAGATAATCAATAAAATATTGTGTTGAAAAACCAAACCAAACCAAAAAGCAAAAAAGAAAAAAAGAAGAAAAAAAACAAAAAACAAACAAACAAACAAAACACTCCTCTCAATGTTTATCTATTGCCTTCTGTTTGGAGTCTCTCTTGAATTATGTTGGACAAACTGGTGACTATGTCCTGCACAGGAGCTCCCTCTGTCCTTCTAGATAATTCTTCTTAAATAGATCTCCTTTGCTGGGGGTGGCTCCCAGCCCTCTGATGTCATCATTCAAAGCCTTGTCCTGTTGAACTTGACCCTGTTATCTTCCTGTTCCAAATTATTCTCCAAGCAGTCTTGCTGCTTGAGTGAAGCTGTCCTCCTCATTTCACTTAAGATGCATCTGGAGTTTTTCTCCTTTCTTGACTTTATTCTAGCTATGTGCCTCATTTGGAATGTTCTTCAGTTTGCTTCTTTGAGTTCTCCCCATATTTCAGGGCTGAATTCATGTTTCTGATGAAGTGTTTTTCAGATCGTTCAAGCCTGCACTGAAATCTTTACACCCTGTTGTGAACATTTATGAACTTTGAAGAGTTGAGTTTCCCTCTCAGATCTCTAGCAGGATTGTAAAGCAGGGGCCCCAATATGTATAATCACAAAGTCTCATGGCATTTTCTTTGTGTAAAGATGCTTAATAAACTTGATTAAAAGATCTATTTAATATTTGAGCTTTAATATTTGAGCAAACTTCTTCTTGTAGAAAAAAAAACATGCTACTGATCTTAGTTGGGAATAAAAGGGCTTGATTCCAATTTGTTACACATTACTTTCATTACAAGTATTGTCTTATCTAGCCTGTTTCCCACTCCAACTGTCTTTCTGTTTTGAGCTTCCTGACCTAAAACCCAGAACATTTTGATGCCACTTGATCATCCTATTAAGATTATAAATGGACAACTTTTAAAGAAACCAAAGCAAGGCATGGTGGTGGCTGTGCCATCCTCAGAGATACGTTTTCCATAGGCAGGTGCTAGGAAGGGAAGCTGAGTGCCAGCAGTTCATCTCTTCTGACAGAGCATGGTGCCTCCAAACAGTTCTGCAGTGGGCTAGCTCTAATTAGGAGGCAGCAGGTATGGTAGTTTGAAGTTATTGGCCCCATAATTCCATAATCCCATAATCTCATAATCCCATAATTATTTGGTTATTTAAATCTTGCTGTTATAGGGTTACTAGATTTTATTGGTGTTGTGTTGCTCTTTGTGGTGTTGTGTGTGTTCTTACCTTTTCTACCCATCTTTTCATTTAATTGGTATAGTTGGGGCTGTCTGTGATTCTGGTGATCAGTCTTCCAGGTGCCAGTGGATCCAAGGCTCAGATGGCTGCTCCTCGTGGTGCAGTCAGTGTCACAGTTCCAGTTACCCAGTTGGTCACTCCATGTTCCTGGAGGTTGCTCAGCGCTCCCAGGGTTTGCTCTGCTCCCATGGAGTTTGCTGTCTCAGGCCTGCTCTAGCCTAGGTTGCTGGCTCAGACCTGTTTCTGTAAATGTCCCTGGTCTGGATCTTCCCTATAGAGGTACCTGGCTTGGGGTTGGTCCTGCAAAGGTCTCTGGCTCCAATATACACTCTTAGAGGTCCCAGACGGATGCCTGGACCCACAGAGGTCCTGGCTCAGGCCTACTCCCCCGGAGGTCCCAGACTCATGCCTAGACCAGCAGAGGTCTCTGGTTTCTGCCTACTCCCTCAGGGGTTCCAGACTCACACCTGGATCCACAGAAGTCTTGGCTCAGTCCTAATTCCTTGGAGGTCCCATATTCATGCCTGGACCTGCAGGGGTCCTCGCTCAGATCTACTCCCTTGAAGGTCCCAGATTCACACCCGGACTCGCAGAGGTCTCTGGCTCCAGCCCACTCCCTCAAGGCTTGCTCCCCTATACCTGCTCCAGTGGAGTTTGCTGTCTCAGGTCTGCTATGACCTAGGTTGCTGGCTCAGTCCTGTTTCCATAAATGTCTGGATTGGCTCCCACTCACGTAGAGTTTGCTTTTTCAGGACAGCTCTGTCCTAGGTTGCTGGCTCAGTCCTGTTTCTGTGGAGTTTGCTGTCCCAGGCCTGCTCTGGCCCAGGTCGATGGCTCAGTCCTGCCTCCACAAATGTCCCTGATCTGGATCTGCTCCCATTCCTGCAGATCCAGATCAGGCACTATCTGGCCTAGGTTGCCAGCTCAGTCTGGCTCCTGTGGAGTTCTCTGCCTATGCCTGCTCTGGCCTAGATCGCTGGCTCAGTCTTGTTCCTCATGGTGTGTATTCTTAAAGTATGTTGATATGTATATTCATACACTATCTTTATTGTAACTAGGTCTTTTTGATCATAGTAAAAATATTATTTTTTTCTAATTCTTTTTTAATACTTAAAACATGACTAACCAAAATTTATACTATCATTCTACAAAGCTTTATTTTTCATATTTTTGTTATATATATTAATTACAAGGAACAATGGGGTTCATGGTGATATTTTCATACATGTATATCACATATTTTTCACATGTAAAGCCCTATTAACTCTCATATTTCTCTTCCACTCTTGCTGATTCCTTTACTTTTCCTAACTAACTAGTCTCTCTTCTATTCTCATATCTTTTCCTTTTGTGGCCTAGTGAGTATTTTTTAGGGGTGCTTACAGGAGGGTGTCTTTTTTTAAAAAAAAAGACAACTTTTTACTTTTGCTTTATGTGTATGTGTAATTTTCCTGCATGCATGTCTGTATAGCAAGTTAATGCCTGATGTCTATGGAGGCTGAAATAAATCATCCAATCCCCTAGAACTGAAGTTACATGTTATTATTACCCACCATGTGGGTTCTGGAAATCAAACTCAGGTTCTCTGGAGGAACAGTCAATGCTCATAACTACTGAGTTATCTCTCCAACTCTTGTAAGAGGTTATCTACAATGGCCTGGACACCTTCTCAGTGGCATGGTCATAGAAGAAAATATCTCTCTCCCTATAAACCATGATATACAGCCTCAGGAAGGGTTAGCACCTTGTTAACCATTCTCCCTTGCATGGCAGGAAATTGGCAGGCTCAATCTTGTGCATGATTTATTCAAGTAATGGCAGCTGCTGTCAGTTCAAGAATACAACAGCCATGCCATGCTTAGAAGATGTCATTCAGGATGTGCCATCTAGCTCTCTGGCTTCTGCATTGTTTCTGGCTCCTCGTTTACACTGCTCTCTACAATCCTTCAAGGGGATGATGATCTGCGCCATTTATGGCTGAGCATCAAATAGTAACTTGTTCTCTTAAAACCATCCTTGTAATGCGTGTCCTTGTACAAATGTATAATGTTCTACATTTATATCTGCTTGAATTAGTAGAGTTGAATTTAAAAGTTTCAATAGCAAGTTAATGTGAATTAGCACCTATCTTTTACACCATAGAAAAAGAATGGTAGGTCAATAGTATACAGAAGTATTTTAGGTTTACAGTAGTAATAAATGGCCACAGGGGATGCAGTTAGGGAGTAGAAGGTAATGCAGTAGCTTAACATTGGTTATTAAGGGAAACCTCTTCTGAAGGCCCCTAGTAAACCCACAGACTACTAGCTTCCAGCCATGCAGATACCCCTCAGTTCAGCAACAGTCTTTCTCATGAGTCACACCCAGTCTGAATTTATGATGTTTGACCTATTCTTGGAAGCATTTCAAAGTGTTCCATAGTAACAGTATCTTACATAGAACCCTATAGCTATTAGATAATTAGAGGAAAAGGGAAAGTTTCTCAGCATTTATATCATTATGGACAATAAATATTTTTTTCTGTAAATTGCTCATTTGTCTGTTAAATTAATTTTCCAGGAGTCTTATCATCATCAGATGTAAAGGAAGAAGCAGGTGACCTTTCTGTATGCTTGCTCACAGTGATAGCCATGAAACATTTTGATTTAAAGAGAAATAAAATATGTGAGGTACTTTTAAACAATTGAGACTGATTAATCTTTGTTTAATCCAGTGAGCTTAAAATAGACAACCAGAAAATAAATCCTGATAGTTTTCAGGGAAGGGGATGATGTGTTCATGTAATTACACAAAATGAGAAGAGATCTTAACTCCCTAGATGCTGGTGTGAACTGTAGAGTAACTTCAACTTTACACTGCCCCTGGCTTCCTCACACAGAAAACAGATATTCATCTGTGATGGCTTCTCAATTGATTTTTTTTTATTACACATGTGTGAACAAAAAGTGATTTCTACAATTCCTAAAATGTGCATCTAGATGCAGGGCTGGTGTCTGAGCAGGAAGACTATCATAGTACTAAGTACCTTCTCTGGTCTGAGAAGTTCTCTATCCAGGATCCCCAAGTTGTGAATTCTGCCTGGGACTGTCCTTTGACGACATTCTTCATGGTGCTCTAACATCAATAGTTTTGAGCTATGAAAATAGATAAGATTATGTGATTAGTAATAAAATGACTTGACTTGTCTCTTAACTAGTGGGGTTATTTGGCCAGTTTTCTAACCTCTCTTTGCTTCTGTTTCTGGTAGACAGTACAAAAGAAAGGAAATAGTCTTCATTGGGGCAAAATCCATGTACAAACAAAATGCATTTAAGTCATGTATTTCTGTTAAACCTCAAATAGAATACAGAGAATGGGAGAATGGAAGGGCCATTAGAGATGTGGGTGACGGGAATGCACTCTGCATATCAGAGAGGGGAAGGGGGCATTAGAGATGTGGGTCACAGGAGTGGAGTCTGTGTGTGTGACAAGAGGTGCCCTCACCACAGATAGCACTTAAGCTAGAGAGCCAGCTGTTTCCCCATCTCACCGAACTTCTCTCTTTTATCCTTAAACCTGAACAGTACCCCAAACACTCAGGGATGCTGAGACAGGGGTTTACCATAACTTGGGCAGCCCATTGTCCCCATCCTCCTGAAGGTTTTGTCCTGGCATGATGCACTCCCCCTCCCCCACCCTCCATCCCCATCTTACAGGCTCTGCCATTCCAGGAGTTTCTCTAACATGGCTGAATTGGTGACTGGTAAAGTAGACTCTATTTCTCTTTAAACATTTTAAACATTCGTGTGGATAAGGGGCATGTACAAGCTATGTGCCCTGTGAGGTCATAGGACAACTTAGGAAGTTGGTTCTCTCCTTCCACCATGGGTCCCATAGGAAATTGAGCTCAGATCTTCTCATGGCCTTAAGGCCAACCTGGAAGGCTATAGGCTTGGCTTCTTAATACTTTAGAAATAAATAGGTCTATCAGTGTGGGCCCTTGAAGAGGGTATGGCAGTCACAGATGTTTTGTTTAGTGAAACCTCTATGTAGTCCTGGCTTGCCTTGGATTTGATACATAGACCAGGCTAGCCCTGAACTTATGGTGAGCCTCTTGCCTCTGCTTCCCAAGTCCTGAGACTACATGCGTGAGTCACAACTCTAACATGTTCCCCAGCAGTGATCCCCTGGGCGATGCCTGCTCCCTCCCTCCAATGTACTCATCCCCACAAGCTACATAACCTTGAGAATCTTACCACCCCAACAGAGGGAGAGAAGGGACCTCTATGGTCTTCTGATATTTTAGGTTCAAGGATTGGGACCCCTTCTGCCCCAGTCTGGTCTCCAGGTGCTGCTAAGCATAGACCAGAGGAAGGAGCAACAAGACAGGCAAAGAGGACCAAGGGCTGTTTGGACTGGCACCAAAGATCCAAGCATCCTCCTTGGGAGCTAAAACCTCAGCTGCAGAGCCAGTACAGTCGAGGTAGATGCCTGATTCTGCCCCATCCCAGTCAGCTGGAGGGGGCACAGGGAGGGAGTGGCCAAGAAGCAGGTGGCACAACCGCCCTGACGCTGCAGGATGACAGGAGGGGGACTGCTGTGGACACTAAGTAAAAAAATGGGTCCAAACAGGCCGGACAGCCACGGGAGGGGCTGTTCATGAGGAGGTGTACGAGGGACCGTGGCTCACACCTCAAGGCCTCCCTGCTCAGCACCGTGCAGAGAACTAATGGCACACAACATGAACATGGAACACACATGACACGTACACGGCACACACATGACATGTACATGGCACACACATGGCACAAACACGACAAACACACGACAGGCACACAACACACACATGACACACATGGCAAACACATGGCACGCTCATGACAAGCACATGGCACATGCACACACACACAACACACATGGCACACACACGACACACGTGGCACACACATGGTGCACACACGACACACATGGAACACACACGATACACACGGCACACATGATGTGCACATGGCACACACATGACACGACACGAACACAGCACACACATGGCACACACTGAACACACACGGAACACCCATGGAGCACACATGGAACACACATGACAACATATGACACACCGCACACAAAGCACAGGCATGACACACATGACACACACGACACACATGACACACGCGGCAGAGATGACATGCACATGGCACACACATGACACACACATGACATGCACATGGCACACACAGCTACATATGACACACATGGCACACAAGGCACACAAGGCATACACATGGCACACACATGATACACAGAACACACACATGGCAAACACATGGCGCACACATTGCTTGTCCTAACTCAGGATGTAAATGCTTCATTCGTTTAACACTAAAATAGCACATTCTAGTAAGTAATGATTAATGTTTTATGTTAATAATATGATGGGGTTTCATTCCTTTTAGCCACAAGTGAGACTACTGTATATTGATTTCCTTTTGTTCTGTGTCACTTATTATTATAATTTTCCTTAGATAAAAGTCATTTTGAAACTCCCTTTATGACCTTCCTTCACTAGTATTTCACAATGTAATTCCCATTTTAGATCTAATGACTTTGTAAACATAACTCAGCATATTATTATTTGTCAGCAATAAAGGGACTGATAATTGATTTAATATATGGGCAAATTAGATGATAGAGGTGAAAGAGAAAAGATAAAAAAAATCTGTGCTCTCCTAGAAATAACAAATTATATCTATTTTTTGGTCAAGGGGCATTTGGTTGTTTCCAGGTTCTGGCTATGACAAGTAATGCTGCTATGTCCTTGTAGTATTATTGAGCATCCTTTGGGTATATACCCCAAAGTGGTATTTCTGGGTCTTGAGGTAGGTTGTTTCTAATTTTCTGAGAAATCGCTATGCTGATTTCCAGAATGGCTGTACCAGTGTGCACTTCTACAAGCAACGCCGGAGTGTTCCCTTTACTCCACAACCTCTTCAGCATAAGTTGTCATCAGTGTTTTTGATCTTGGCCATTTTGACAGGTGTAAGATGGAATCTCAGAGTTGTTTTGATTTGCATTTCTCTGATGACTAAGGATGTTAAGCATTTACTTAAGTGTCTTTCAGCCATTTTAGATTGCTCTGTTGAGAGTTTTCTGTTTAGGTCTGTACCCATTTTTTTTTTTGGATTATATGTTCTTTTGATGTTGGAGATCAGCCCTCTATCTAATGTGGGGCTAGTGCAGATCTTCTCTCATTCTGTAGGCTGCCATTTTGTCTTGTTGATGTGATACATTTCTACAATGGGGAACTACGCAGTGGAAAAAATAATGACATCCATTTGCATCAAATGGATGGATCTAGAAAACACCATATTAAGTGATATAACCCAGACCCAGAAAGACAAATATAATAGATACTCACTCATAAGTGGCTTTTAGACATAAAGCAAAGAAAAACCAGTTTACACTTCATCATTCCAGAGAACCTAGACAACAAAGAGGACCATAAGAGAGACATATATGGATCTAAAATACATGGGAAGTAGAAAAAGACAAGATCTCTTGAGTAAATTGGGAGTGTGAAGATTATGGGAGAGAGTAGAAGGGGGGGAGGAAGGGAGGGGAGTGGAGAAAAATATATAGCTCAATTAAAAAAAAAAAGAAATAACAAAACTCTGGTCCTGACATGGTGTCTGGCAATGGGTAGTTGCTGTAGGATTTGTTGAATCAGTTTCTATGGTTCTACAGTTTCTTAAGGGTTGGAAACAGGTAAAATATCCCTTAAAGAAAGATGTATTTTTTAAATCATTTTCTAATTATAGAAATCAGATGAATTCCCTAAATTCACCTGCCCTTAAGGCTAGAAGAAATTCCTCCATGTAGTTTCTGCTTTGCAGGGAACTCCTCCACTACTGCACACTTGCCCCTTATGGTTCAACTTCTGAGCAATTAATACAGAATATGGGAGAGTTTCTTAGTATTTACTTGTGAATTCAACTGCAAGAACCTCCGCTGTGGGAAAACTGAAAGCAAAGAAACCTTATAGGCAGAGGAGCAAAAGAAATGACAGGATCTCTCTCTCTCTCTCTCTCTCTCTCTCTCTCTCTCTCTCTCTCTCTCTCTCTCTCTCTCCCTCACACACACACACACACACACACACACACACACAGAGAGAGAGAGAGAGAGAGAGAGAGAGAGAGAGAGAGAGAGAGAGAGAGAGAGAGAGAGAGAGAGACAGGCATGTGAGTATTATGATTGGAATTCAATTTACTTGGAGCAAAATGGTTAGCTCTTGGCTCTGGAGGTTACCTGGCCAACTTCCAAATATCAGAGCCCATGATATTCTTATAATCAGAGGAAAATAACTGAGAAAAACTTTGCAAATCCAGGTCTTTGTGTTCTTTCCTTTGCCTGTCTGGTATTAATAAGACATTTTATATTCCATTTGCAATGCCTGGGGAGGTTGCCTGGTCATATGCGGTGTGCTGTAAGTACCGTAACATGAAAGTAAGTGGAGAAGATCAGCTCAGCATTTTGCTCTGGGCACTCTGGTGGCTTGAATGAGATTTCCCATAGTCACTAACATTTGAGTATGTGTTCCTTAGTTGGGGTTGTTTGGGCAGGTTTAGGAGGTGCGACCTCACTGGAGGAAAGTGTGTCACTAGGGGAAGGCTGAGAGGTTTCAAAGCCACATGCCATTCCCAGTTTTCTCTCTCCCTGCTTCCTGCTTGTGGTTCAAGATGTGGGCCCTCCGCTCTCAGCTTCTGGCTCCCGCCATTATATATGCTGCCTGCTGCCATGCTGTCCTTGCCACTATGAACCCTAAATTTTGGAAACAGAAAGCCCAGAAAAACTCTTCTATAAGTTGCCTTGGTCATGGTGTTTCAGCACAGAATTAGAAAAGCAACCAATATTTGTGGATGTATCACTCTACAGTTATGGGTAAGGGGTGACTTTCCCTAATGCTGTGCTTAGACACAGTGATTGTTTAACTTTACATATAATGATATTGAAGTCTGAATCATGGATAAAGTAATATTGAAGTTTGAAGCATAGATGAAATAAATATTAAATGAACAGTTTCCTTTTTCCTTGAGGTTATGTGAAATAGCCAGATTCATAGGCCATTTTTTTTTTAAAAAAACCTACCTCTATTTATTTCTTTTTCTGTTCCATACTTTTAAACAGGACTGTGTTTCAGTATTCAGACATTCAGGCAATGTTGACTTCATTAGTGTTGACAGAAAAGAAGCATAAAAATGAAAAACATTGTTGGCTTAACCTGAACATAACTGCATTACCTATTACTGACCAGTCTGTGTGCCAAAGATTTATACTTTGTCATTAAAATGGAGCACTTAAAAATAGTGCTAAAAATCAAATGTCTCCACACTGGCCTTTGCAGCAAATAAGGGTATTCATACTTTTAAAATATTTAAGTTGATAATTCGATTAATATGCACACCTTCTTATGTATAAGGAGTTCAGATCATATAAACACTGTACAGTCCAAAAAACCCTACTGAGAGTAAAACTAAATAGGCTTATGATAATACAGAGATCACATGTGTTCACAAATATCATAGACACACAAATTTAGCCAAATACTGTAAAGAAGTAGTTTTACATTATAAATAGCCAAAATGTCCGCATACCTTGCTCAAGGCAAACAAAACTGAACCTCAGTACTTAACTCCTGCAGTTTAGACATCCTGACAGTATACCAATAGAAGAGAAACTGCTTCTTTGAGATTTGTACTTGGCCATGACCATGGGTATTTCCTGTAACTGAGAGGGCATGTGAATTAGAAGATCATTAGACATTAAGTGTGCTATATCATACTCTTAAAAGTTAATATGAAATTAAGATATACAAGCATTCCCCGGATGAGTGACTCCTGACCTGAGCTGCATACTAGAAAGAACCACAGGAGTCCACAAGCCCTCTCAGTCAGAGAGCTTACAGCTTTGGAAGGAAGGATGTCCTCAAGGACCCTATGTGCCACTGAAATGGAATTTTATTTTATAAAGAGTCAGGATTAGACTGTATGCAGCTTCTTGTTGATTGATGGCTATGTTTGATCATGATATATTCGATATTGAACAACATCTGAGTAAAGACAATAAATTCAAATTTCAGCATGTCAATTACATGAATCAACTTTGACATATCTCATCATTTAGGACACACTTATGATAAACAAGTCGGATTCCAGTGTGGGAGTAAGTTCTCTGATGCAGGAACCTCTGTGTGGTTTTCTCTACTGTGTTCTCCAAAGGCTTTCTACAGTGTCCATGATAGTCTCAGCCCCCAAATAGTCTAGACTAAGTAAGAGACACAATGGGAAAGAGATATAGGTCATAAGCACCCACTGAAAAGCATCGGGTTAGTGTACTGTCGTGTTAAAATTTCTTCCAGGGATTTAAATTGCTTTAACGTCTGTTTTCGTTCAGTGTCCTCAAACTCCGTCAACTAAACATCCTGCCTTGGTTATTCTCTGCTTTTATCCCCGAATACCACATTTGTAAACAACAGCAGACTGCTTTCTGCTAAAAGGCAAAAATCCAACAAACTTGGTCTTGCAGATTTTAATTGGCTTTGTTTGAAACTCTGTAATCAGGCAGTAGCCTGAGCCAAAAATGGTTCTGAATACTCTTTGCCTCACATTCAGGATACACCATAATCTGAAAGAAGGAAGTGATGGTCAGAAAAATGGGAGAAAGATGCTGAGTCAGCCCGACTGGCTGTCTACTTTAACTGAGTTCTTGGCTGAAACTCTTTACTTCCTGTTAGTAGGTTATAGTCTGTTTATACATTAAGTGAGGTTACAGTTTGATATGCATAGAAGGCTAAACTTATACTCTAAATAGAGACAGATTTAGGTTTTTAAAACAGTGGTTCTGAAGGTTGTGAAGACCAGTGTTAAGATGTTGGTATCTGGTGAGGGACTTGCTGCTTCAGTGTAACTGAGTGGAGGGCATCACATGGTGAGGCAGGGCAAATGCATTTATTAAGGGCTCTTGTACATCCTTGTAAAGATGCTGGTGTGGATTTTAGAGTTCTGTCCTCCAGAACTCATCAGAGTTCTGTCCTCCAGAACTCATCTAATCCAGAATTCCTTGATAAACTATTATTTCCAAAACCATTAGCATGTAAATATGGAGATTAAATCTCCATCACATAGGTTTTTGAGGACTCAGCTAGATCACAGTACCCCTTCTTATGAAAGTGATTAACTATTGATCTTTCCCATAGTTCAGTAACCTGTAAGAATAGAAACTCCAGGAAGCCAAGAGCTTGACTTCATTTGTTACTGTACTCTCTATGGCCCTAGAAGAAAAGTCTCAACTATTTGTGAAAAGAATATCTGTTTTGGGCTTTTTAAACTATGTTCTAAGGTGAGCTAGGGATCCCTGGATAGACTTTAGTGTTGGGAGATGTTTGAGAGAGGATTCAGAGAGTAGTGAACAAGGGAGAGAAGCTAAGCAGTTAGGTAAACTCTGTCTCATGTTGATTTCAATTACAGTGCTTTTTTCATTGGGGTCGCCTCCCCCACCCTGTGTGTGTTGTAGATGTGTGCGTGTGTGTAGAAATGAGTATACAGGTAGAAGCCAAAGGTTAACTTCTGGTATCTTCTCTAACATTTTTTAACTTATTTCTTTTAAGATGCCTATTGTCTTTAATTGTTAAAAATACCTTCATTCAGCAACAATGATACTTTTTAGAATTGCAACACATAGTGAGAAAAAGCAAGTTTCTCAGTATTTTCAAATTACTGGCATGTTTCTCTTTGATATTCAAGCATAATAAATCAGTATTCCCAGAAATTTCAAAATATCACAATAGTAATTATTTTAACTATACTTTCAACACTATTCACACTATTACTTAAGTAGCAAAATGTTCTTGTCCAAAGAATAAAATACACCAAATTTTGTTATACTTACAAAGAAATATAGCCTACAGCAATATTCACAGAGGAAAACTGTAATTAAAAAATTCAGACTTTTACTTTCGAGATGTGATAATGATCTCCCCCATCCTACCTCCGTGTATATGTGTGTGTGTGTGTATGTGTGTGTGTATGCATATGCATTGTGTAACTAGTTCAGAGGGTCTCTGTTCGTATTGTTCTCCACTGTACTCTTTGAGACAAGGGTGTGAGATGAACAGAACTCTACTGTTTATACATTACTTACTCTGTGGCATTCAGTTATAGCAATAGAAAATAGACTAAGACAGACACTTTAGATTTGGGGGAAAGTTACTTTAGCAAAACCTAATAGTTCTGACCGTTTTACAGTTTTGGTTGTCTTAGTATCTTTGAATCTAGAACTCCTTATTGATTGGCTCGACAGGCTGGCCGGTAAACTTCAGGGATCCACTTGCCTCATCTTATAGCTCTGGCGTTAGGACTGAAGGGCATGCCTTCATACCAGGCTTTTATATAAGTCCTGGGAATCTGAACTCAGGGAGAGGATCTCTACTCACTGGCCATAGCCTCAGCCCACTATTAGTCGTAGTCTACACGAATAAGCTGAGAAATGGCAAATGTCTCCATCCCTTCCTACTGTTACAATATGCATCTTTGGTCCATGTCTTTCACCCTAGTAAAGTCTTCCCACTCTTCCCTTAGCAGTGGTGGTCCAAACTCCCCTCAGGGAAGATCCAGCTGTTGGAGTTCATCTTTGAGTGCACCTCTTCTCTGGACTCTTTGTTAAACAGAAAAGGGGAAGTGATGTGGGATTCCCTTCTGTATGCTGTGAAAACCTTTGGTTAATAAAGGAACTGGCTTGGCCTTTAGCAAGGTAGAACTTAGGCAGGAAAAGCTAGGCTGAATGATGGGAGAAAAAAAGGCAGAGTAAGGAGAAGCCATGTAGCCCTGCCAGAGACAGACACTGGAATTTTTAGCTGGTAAACCATAGCCATGTGGCAATACACAGATTAATAGAAATGGGTTAAATTAATATGTAAGAGTTAGCCAATAAGAAGCTAGTGCTTATAGGCCAAGCAGTGTTTTAAATAATATAGTTTCTATGTGATTATTTTGGGCCTGGACAGCTGGGAAAAGAACAAGCAGCCTCCTCTAACAAATTGGCACCCATGTGACCAACTAAATTCATGTAAAATCTGAGAGGCCTTGGAAAGGAATTCTAGACACTAAAAATGAAAGTTTATCTGCATTTATTCTCCCAAATGGGCTTTGCTTGATGGAAGTGTGCTGCGGCTCCCTTAAGAGAGGTTTTCCTGATTCAATGGCAGCAGGAAAAAAGCAGGAGTTTTGAAATGCCAGCTTTCTGGGCTATGGTGCCAACATGAACTCTGACTCTCTCTGGAGGTCTGGCAACAGAGTATTTAAATGGGGTTTGTGACCAGAGTGCTACAACTTGCTTAATGACAACATAGACTGGCTGTGTGCCTAAAAATGGGGCTGTGAGCATGGCTCTCAGAGGCAGCAAAGAGCTCCACTATGCAAGACTGGGCATGGCAAGCAGGCAGTGCCTTTACTGTAGTAATGCAGGCGCTTAAGTTCATAAGAAGGACTTAGCATTTTAAGAAGTGTTCCTGGACAGTAAAGAATTGCAGATACACAATAGGACAGATTCAGAAATAAAAGACCTCTAAATGGGTCACAGTGTTGGATAAATGTATGTAGGCTTGGGAGAGAGAAAAAACAGAGTATAGAGAGTTATTAAAAGAAGTAAATTATTAAAAAACAAAATATTTAAAGAGACAGAGTACAGACAGTCATAGATTAAAGGAGTAAAGACAATAAAATAAATATTAAAAAACAATAGAGTAAAAACAAGCCATGTAAAGGTGGACCATACACAGAGAGTCTGGATTATATATATTATTGTATAATTGTATAATATTGTATATTATTGTATTTTTGACTGTGAAGGAGCTAAATACAGAGAGACATTTCATAGTACAGACTGCTAAGCTAAACAAACATAATAGTATTTTGACTTTAAAATTTGGATCTAAGGATGTGTTGCTTTAGAAAAGAGGTTCTTCTTTTGTTTCCAGAGAGGATGAGAACCTGTGGAATCCTCTCAAGACTAATGTGGTTTGATGGACCAAGATCCCCTGAAATGTAACCTTAAAAAGTCCTCAAAAAATTACTTCACCCAATAAACAGCAGAAAGCAGTTTGGAGAAAAACTATTCCCATGCTCCCAAATATTGTTTAAATTTTTTTTTTACATTTAAAGAGGGATATGCTATAGAGATTTGTATTGTTATGGTTATTGGTTTATTGATACAAATTTAAAGTCAATTTTGTTATACTGTATATATGTATTTCTGATAGCAGAGCAGGGCAGGAAGAGCTAGGTGGGGAAAGCTAGGTTAGCTGGGAGAAAGAAAAGAAAAAAGGCAGAGTTAAGGAGAAGCCATGTAGCCTTGCCGGAGACAGACACCAGAACTTTAGCCAGTAAGCCACAGCCACATGGCAATATACAGATTAATAGAAATGGGTTAAATTAATATCTAGGAGTTAGCCAATAAGAAGTTTGAGCTAATGGGCCATGCAGTATTTTAAATAATGAAGTTTCTGTGTGATTATTTCGGGGCTAGGCAGCCAGGAAATGAACAAGCGGCCTCCTCCAACATTGCTCCTTATTCCCTGGTTGTCTTCATCACTCCCCAATGCCTCCACTGAGGCCTTCAAACACCTTTTCTTTGTTTTTGTTCAGCTTTAATAATTGCTTTTGGCAAGCATATTGGAAAAAGCTGGAGCACATGATTTTTGCCTTAATTTTACATTTTTTAAAATATCACTCAATTCCAGTTTTTTGGCCTTTATTCTATTTATTACAGTTTAAAGTCAGCATATTTTAGCCTTTAATCTATTTACCACATTTTAAATTCAGCTTATATTTCAAACAAGCTTCTTTTCTATTTAAAAGACAAGATTGAGAATTTCTTTAAAATCTCTCTCTTTTACTATAAATGGTTTCATGCACATATCTGGTATCTCATAAGGCAGTGCTTCCTTTCTTTATGTTACTTAACACTATTTTATTCATCAAAAATAAAAAAAAGAAATTTTCTCAGGGTCTGTGTTAAGAATTAGCAGAGAAATCCTCTGTGTTCCCTATATTCTTCAAATAGGGTGTGAAGTCAATCGCTCATCTTTTACACTGGAGGGGGTTGTTTTTGTTGGCCATCTCCTAGCTGGGTTTCAAAGGTCAATGAATCACTGGTTTATAATGGCCCTGCTGGTGTCCTCTTGTCTTGCAGTTGAATCCACTGACTCAGAAGGGAGTGTATCCCTGAAAACATTGAGAACAACTCTAGTTCTCTTTTACCAGAGACAGCCTTGCAAGGCAACAATCCTAAATGCATCAATTTCTTTGTTACTTCTGGCCTGCCATACCCATGTTTTAAAGATTCAGTATCTACTTAGATGTTTTTTGTAAGTCCCAATAACCTGAAATTATTGAGGGTTATAATCCATGAGCATTTTAAGTGTTCTGGTGTGTCAGGATAGCGGATCCCAAGGGTAGGATGAGGGAAGAGGAGGACTGGTGTGTTAGGTGGTCCTGTATTTAACACTGGTAACTTTGCAAGCTACCTAAGCATGGAAGACTGATTTAAACCTCTCTCTGCAGAGACCCTGGTAGACCAGTAGTACTGTCCTCAAAGAATTTTTGTAAGAACAAACTAACAGACACAATACAGTTAGTACATGTTGGTGCAATGAAAGTATTCAGTAATATTACCTGCTATAATGATTTTTTTAATTTTTATTTTTTTAAACAGTAATAACTGTTTTAGTCTATTGGCCATGCTTCTTGGGGTAATATGTGTATCCTGTACATTAAGCAAAGTGTTATAAGACATGCACCTGGATAAAATGGGAAGGATATAGCAAGAAAGAAACAGAAATGTTGTGTTGCAAAAACTATCTTTAGACCTTTCTACTATCAACCTAGGCTGCTGTTCACTGGTCATGAACTTCTGTATAGTGTAGGCAAAGCTCCATTGTAACTGACCTTGTAATTTGTGTTTCTTAACTGCACTTGGTATTTCAATCCTGTGATTAGTTATTAGCAAGCAATGTCATCTGGGTGTATCATATCTTCTCTTTGTGTGTTGTTTATCCCACCTGTAAAAAGAGGTTGGAATAGCTGCTCTCTTGGAGTTCAGCAGCTATATATTGCCTTGTGTAGATCTGTTAGAGGTATTGTTTTATAGTGGGTTATAAATCAATTCCCCTTCTCCCACCTTTTACTGTAAGTAACAATCTGATGTAGTGAACTTGGTTTCAGAGTGAGATCTGATCAGTTCACAGAGTTATAATTTAGACATGTGATCTTATAAACCCAGGTCATCACTATGTACAAATGCATGAAAAAGCCTTTAATTAAACACATGAAATGCATTAATCACATGCTCTTGAGAAAACTATAAAAGGACCCATTCCAGGCCCAGATGTGTGCTTGGAAAGAATTAGGCCAGAGAGAGAAGGAATGGAAGTTTCATCCATGATTACTCCCATCTGTTGTCCTAAAAATTTTTTAAAAGCCCAAAAACTAACCAACCATAATTTCCTAAATGGGCATTAGATGTGGGGGGAAAAATCTAAGAAGTTAATATCAAAGTTAGACTAAATACAACAAATTAATATAGGCCAGTAGCCCTACATTTTGAAACAGGATTTTAGATTTCACTTTTTTTGGAAGTCTAGACTCCTTGTTGCTATTCTTCTTTAACTTCATCTCTTAACTTGGATGCTTCAAACATGAACCTGGAACTCATTGCACATTACAGCAGATAAATCTACTCCATAAAGCCGAGTCAATGAGATTCTTTCACACAAACTTTCAAACACCTAATATAGTCACCTGGACACATTTGGGGCACACTAGTATCAGTTTTCCGGATTCATTCAAAGGGCAGAAACAACCCCAGTTTACAGTGGGGAGGACTTAGCAGATGGTATGCTCACAGATCTGAGTGTAATGTTCTATCACTGACATTAACAAAGAGAGTCGTTGGAGGGACCCTATATTGTTGGCTCTTGTATGCCTGTATTTAGAAATTATGAATCCATAGCCCAATGAGTCAACGGGATTCTCAGAGTTGGTTAATGAACTGTGTAGCCGCTACTCATAGCTGCAGCTTGTGGAGGTGCTTAAGTGGTTTTCACTCTTTGATTTTTAACTCTTTACTGCTGTTCGACATAACTTGCGATCCTACTGTAACGTTATGCTTTCATGACTGTGCTTAAACCTTCCTTAAGTATTTTCATTTAAGGCAGTTAATGAAAAAAAAATGAAAAGCTCCATTCTTTCTACAAAGTTGAAACAAATCATGGTGCTGAAAATGAAACATTTGAGCCCTTCTTACCGCAGAGCCTTTGGATACCTTATCAAAATGGTTTTAGATATTTAAAATTAGCAACTAAGTATTTTTTTTCTTCATGCGATAATTTTCTTCATGCTTCATGAAGGGAGCAAAGCACAGAGGGAGTTTCCTCTTCTGGAATTCCCAGGAGCAGGCGAATTTGGAGGCTCCCTTGGCTCCAGCTGCAGAGAATCACACTGGAAAGACTGTTGCCTCAAGTCACGGGGCACATGACCTACTCCAAGTGCGCTGGGGAGTTCTCTCCAACACCAGATGGTAGGAAAAGGCAGGACCAGGATTTAATCAGAGAAATGGTTTTGCTCTTGTTTTCTCCGATCTCTGATGATAAATCTGATTTAAGTATTATATGTTTTCTCTTAAATGCAAAATTTGTATTTAACTAGGTGTGTATGTATATTTAACATATGAGAAAGTACCTCCCAGTTCCTAATCATAAAACATTTGGGAAAACTGAAATCTATGCTTGTTTTACATGAGGACCAAATAAATATAAATAAATAAATAGGAATCTCCTGAGAGCAAGCTAAAAGAAAAATACCTTCAAATGAGAGATGTGAATAAAGTTAAAACCAAATGGCTCCATGTGTTCACAGATAAGATGACTCACGAGTTCGCTTTCCCACGAGAGCTAGAGGGATGCTTATGTCTACAGATACTGTATGGGGAAACTAGAATTGTTTGTCTAGTTTAAAACCAGACTACCTTGTTCCAACAACTGGCCTTAGAGGAACATGTTCAGAGAATCAGGACAGCCAGGAAGCCAGGGAAAGTGAAACCAAGCTATGATTGAGAGCCCACCACAGTGGGAGGACTGTGGTGGTGAGGGAGTCCACTTGCCTGGGATGTGGAGGGAACAGATAGTTGTATTTAGTGAAACATTATTCTGGGTGGGTGATGGTTATTATCTTATTCATATGCTGAAAAAAGCGGATAGTCCTCCCAAAGGTAGATGGGCTTTGTGCTATGTGTTGATGGCCTGGCTATAGCAAAACCACAAAGAGGGGATTCATTCTCTTTCTTCCCTTCTTCCCTCTTTCCTTTCACCCTCCCCTTTCTCCTTCCTTCTGTTCCTCCCTGTCTTTGAGCTAGAACAGGACTTCTTCTTGCCCTTCAACTTAGACTCAGACTGTGGCTCTCTAAATCTATGTCTCCAGCTTATCAAGCACAGAGATTGAGACAATCGGGTCCTCTGTAACCATCATATAAGTCAGTTCCTTATAATAAACTCTATTTTCCCATTCATAAGGACAGACACAAAGACACACAGACACACACACACACACACACACACATACACACACACACACCATACATCAGCTTGTAGATTTAGTCTTTCTGTGGAACTCTGACTAATTTATTGAAAAGACAGTTCTCAAATCCATTCTATTTTCTTCTTTGGAAGGAACCAAAATTTGAATGATACTTGAAAATTTTACTAGCAGCACTAGAATCTAGAAAAGCTTCTAGAGAAGTGCTTTTAAAGTTATGGGGAGAAGGTTTCTATTCTAGAATTCTAGATCTATCTGTGCGATGTGAAGATAAAATGAACTCCGGTGGCAGGAAGCTGTCAAATATTGTCTCCGTCATTGTTTTTCTTTGATGTCACAAGAGGGTGAAAAGTTAGTCTCCAGCGGCTTCCCCAGAGAAGTAAACAAATTTTCAGGAAGGGAAACCAGGGTGTTCTGCCCAGGGATGAAACATTTGGCTTTAGAGTGAGGGACATGAAGGTCCTACCTGAGTTTTCCTGATGAAAATAAAAAGCAGTGCTAGATGGCTAAATGTGTTAATGGAGTTTCATGACTCCGGTGAAACCAAGGCAAAAAATAATCAATTGTTGACTCAGGGAGCATCTCTGAAAAACAACTGCCCAAAAAGGCGAGTTTAAAAATATTTCTGTGTGGAGGCCCAAAAATGTGAGTCTATCGCCACCTTGTCTGATAATCTGAGAGTTGCTCAAAATGGTTGACAAGTGTAGCTGCATGTTCCAACTCAGGATACGTTTACTTGGTTCTTCTGACATTAAGATGGATCATACAAGTAGATCCACTCCATCCTGACTGATGGTCAGGATATGCAAGAGTACTTCAGCTCCTTCTTTTGTCAAATGAGGTTACCTGGGGAATGGCTGCCTTCAGGATACTTGGTCTAGAGTGCCTTCACTGCCTAAAGAAAAGATGCTAATGACTTGATGCTTCAAAGTGTTACAATTAACTGTTCAAGTTGTCCTTTGTATCATGTTAAAGAGGTCTTTTGTTCCATTTTCCCCTTTTGTTTTGGGGGAAAAAGTGTATAGAAAATTAAATGTGGATGTTTTCAGTATTCACTGGAACACCATCCTGGTACTATTCTATGGTTTCTGATTCTTTACTTATATTTCTAAATCCCCATGCCTGTACCCTGGCAAGAGGTGTTTTGTTGAGGCTGGTCCCTGACATTTCTGTTGAGCCAGTGGTCTGTGATAGAGTAGGCCGGATCCAGTGACCTCTGTGGGACCAGGCCAAAGCCAGTACTTCTGCAGGAACCGGCCCGAGCCAGCAACCTCTGTGGGACCAGTCCCAAGCCAATGACCTCCACCAGAGCAGGAACAAAGGAGTGACCACTGAGGGAGCAGGTCCAAGTCAGGAACCTCTGCAGAGTAGGCCCAAGTTAGGAACATCCACGGGAAGAGATTAGAGCCAGTGACCTCTGTTGGAGTAGGCTTGAGCAAGCAACCTCCACAGGAACAAGTACAAGGGAGTGACCACGGAGGGAACAGGCCCAAGCCAGAGAATTCTGTGGAACCAGGCCTGAGCCAAGGACCTTTATGGAAACCAGCCCCAGACAGGGATATTCACAGAACAGGCTTTTGCCAGCTACCTGCACTGGAGTAGGCCCAAGTTAGTGACCTCGGATGGAGCAGGTTTAAGCTAGCCACCTCCATGGGACCAGGTCCAAACCAGCAACCTCAGTTAGAGCAGGCTAAAGCAAGTGATCTTCATGGGAATAGGCCCGAATAACCTCCCATGAAGTCACACTTACAGAGTGACTCCCATGAGCACCAAGCAACCTCTGGGAAAGCTGAGTGACTTTTGGGGTGACTGGAACCATGACCCCAACTGCACCATGAGAAGCAATCACACGAGCCTTGGACCCACTGGCACCTGGAAGATTGATCATCAGAGACACAGCCACAACTATACCAATCAGAGGAAAAGATGGGTAGACAAGGTAAGAACACACTCAGTGCCACAAAGAGCAACACATCACCAACAAAAATTAGTGGCTATACAATAGCAAGACTTGCATACCCCAATATAGTTGAAGCAGAAGAAAATGGCCTAAAAAATTAAAGACCTCAATATTAATCTGAACACATTAAGCTTGATAGAGGAGAAAGTGGGAAGTACTCTACAACAAATGGGCACAGGGAACCGTTTCCTACGCATAACCCCAGCTGCACAGACATTAAGGGCAACATTGAATAAATGGGACCTCCTGAAGCTGAGCAGCTTCTGTAAAGCAAAGGACATTGTCACTAAGACACAAAGGCAGCCTACTGACTGGGAAAAGATCTTCACCAACCCTGCAACTGACAAAGGTCTGATCTCTAAAATATATAAGGAACTCAAGAGACTAGATGGTAAAATGCCAATTAACCCAATTAAAAAATGGGGCGCTGAACTGAACAGAGAATTCTCAACAGAAGAAGTTCAAATGGCCAAAAGACACTTAAGGTCATGCTCAACCTCCCTAGCTATCAGGGAAATGCAAATCAAAACAACTTTGAGATATCATCTTACACCTGTCAGATTGGCTAAAATCCAAAACACCAATAATAACCTTTGCTGGAGAGGTTGTGGGGTAAGGGGTACACTCATCCATTGCTGGTGGGAATGCACACTTGTGCAACCACTTTGGAAAGCAGTGTGGCGGTTTCTCAGGAAATTCGGGATCAACCTACCCCAGGACCCAGCAATTCCACTATTGGGAATCTACCCAAGAGATGCCCAATCATACTACAAAAGCATTTGCTCATCTATGTTCATAGCAGCATTATTTGTAATAGCCAGATCCTGGAAACAACCTAGATGCCCTTCAGTGGAAGAATGGATGAAGAAACTGTGGAATATATACATGCTAGAATACTACTCAGCGGTAAAAAACAATGACATCTTGAATTTTGCATGCAAATGGATGGAAATAGAAAACACTATTCTGAGTGAGGTAACCCAGACCCAAAAAGATGAAAATGGGATGTACTCACTCATAATCGGTTTCTAGCCATAATTAAAGGAAATCGAGCCTATAATTTGGGATCCTTGAGAAGATAATAAGAAGGTGAACTCCCAAAAGAAGATATAGTAATCCTCCTGGATATTGGAAGTAGACACGATCGCCAGGCAAAAATTGGGAACTTGAGGGTTGGGCGAGACGCGGCCAAGGGAAGATGGGGAGAGAAAAGCGTGAAGGGGAGAATGGGGGGAGCTCGGAGGAATGGGATGCTTGGGATACAGGAAGGGTGGATATGGGAGCAGGGAAGCATATATCTTAATTTAGGGAGCCACCTGAGGGTTGTCAAGAGACTTGACCCTAGAGGGGTTCCCAGGTTTCCAGGGAGACACCCCCAGTTAGTTCCTTGGGCAGCTGAGGAGAGGGAGCCTGAAAAGGGCAGTTCCTATAGCCATACTGATGAATTTCTTGCATATCACCATAGAACCTCCACCTGGCGATAAATGAAGAAAATGACAGAGCCCCACATTGGAGCACCGGACTGAGCTCCCAAGGTCCTGATGAGGAGCAGAAGGAGAGAGAACATGAGAAAGAAAGTCAGGACCGTGAGGGAACCTCCACCTGGCGATAGATGAAGAAAATGACTGAACCCCACATTGGAGCACTGGACTGAGCTCCCAAGGTCCTGATGAGGAGCAGAAGGAGAGAGAACATGAGAAAGAAAGCCAGGAACGTGAGGGGTGCGTTCACTCATGGAGACGGTGGGACAGAACTAAAGGGAGATCACCAACTCCAGTTGGAATGGGACTGATGGATCATGCGACCAAACCCGTCTCTCTGAATGTGGCCAACAGTAGGGGCTGACTGAGAAGCAAAGGACAATGGCGCTGGGCTCTGATTCTTCTGCATGGACGGGCTCTGTGGGAGCCTTCTCAGCTTGGTCGATCACCTTCCTGGACCTGGGGGGAGTTGGGAGGACCTTGGTCTTAGCATAGAGTAGGGAACCCTGATGGCTCCTTGGCCTTGAGAGGGAGGGAGGGGAGGTATAGGTGGAGGGGAGGGGAGGGAAGGGGGAGAAGGAGGGGAGGAAAGGGGGAGGAGGAGGGGAGGAAAGGGGGAGGAGGAGGGGAGGAGATGGAAATTTTTAAATATAAAAAATAAACCATGAAAAAAAATGGCCTAAAAATAACTTTAGGAGAATGTTTGAAGCCCTGAAAGAGGAAATAAAAAAATTCCTGAAAGAAATGGAGGAAAAGACAAATAAAAGAAATCAACAAACCACTTAAGGAAAACCAAGAAAAAGCAATCAAACAGATGAAAGAAATAATTCAAGATTTGAAAACTAAAATAGAGACAATAAAAAACACAAACTAAGTGAATTCTGGAACTGGAAAATATGGGAAAACAATCAGGAACCACAAATGCAAACATAAACAGCAAAATACAAGAGATGGAAGAGAGAATCTCAAGCACTGAAGATACAATAGATGAAATAGGCTAATTGATCAAATAAAATATTAAACCTAACAAAAGCTTAACAGAAAATATCCAGGAAATATGGGACACCATGAAAAGACCAAACCTAAGAATAATAGGGATAGAAGAAGTAGAGGGAATCCAATTCAAAAGCATGGAAAATATATTCAAGAAAATCGTACAAAAAAATTTTCCCAATTTAAAGAAAAATATGCCTATAAACATATAAGAAACTTAGAGAACACCAAATAGACTAGATAAAAAAGTCCCCTCATCACATAATGATCAGAACATTAAACATACAGAATAAAGAAAGAATATTAAGAGTTGCAAAGGAAAAAGGCCAAGTAACATATAAAGGCAAACCTATCACAATTACACCTGACTTCTCAATGGAAACAATGAAAGCCAGAAGGTCCTGATCACGTGTTACTCAGACATTAAGTGAGTATGGATGCCAGCCCAGACTACTATACCCAACAAAATTTTCAATCGCCATAGATGGACAGAACAAGATATTCCATGAGAGAACCAGATTTAACCAATACCTAGCCACAATCCTAGCCCTACACAAAATATTAGAAGAACAACTTCAACCCAAGGAAGTTAACTACATTCACAAAACACAAGACAATAGATGATCTCATAGCAGTAAATCCCAAAGAAGGGAAAAAATACACAGTAATATCACCACCAACAAAAACTAAAATAACAGGAACTATCAATCACTGGTCATTAATATCCCTTAATATAAATTCATTCAACTCATCTATAAAATGACACAGACTAACAGATTGAATACAAAAATAGAACCCATTCTTCTGCTGCATACAAGAAAAACACCTCAATCTCAAAGACAGATATTGATTCAGAGTAAAGGGTTGGGAAAATATTTTTCCAATCAAATGGACCTTAGAAACAAGCTGGTGTAGCTATCCTAATATCTAGCAAAATAGACTTCAAACTAAAATCAATCAAAAGAGACAAAGAAGGGCATTTCATATTAGTCACAGGAAAAAAATCCATCAAGAGGAAATCTCAATATTGAACATCTATGCCCCAAATACAAAGGTCCCCTCATATGTAAAAGAAACACTACTAAGACTGAAAGAATACATTAAACCCCACACACTAATAGTAGGAGACATCAACACCTCACTTTCACCACTGAACAGTTCTGTCAGACAGAAGCTTACCAGAGAAATAAGGGAAAGAACAGATATTATAACTCAAATGGACTTAACAGACATCTATAGAACATTCTATCCAAACATAAAAGAATATACCTTCTCAGCACCTCATAGAATTTTCTCAAAAACTGACCACATACTAGGTAACAAAGCAAACATCAACAGATACAAAAAATTTAGAGCAACCCCATGTATCTTATCGGATCACCATATCTTAAAATTAGAATTCAATAGCAACACTAATTCCAGAAAGCCCACAAACATATGGAAATTAAACAATGCTCATCTGAATCCCCAATGGGCCAAGGAAGAAATGAAGGGAGAAATTAAAGACTTCCTAAAATTCAATGAAAAAGAGAAAGGGAACCTTCATATACTGTTGGTGGTATTTTAACTTGGTGTGGCCATCACAGAAAAGAATGCAGAGTTACCTAAAAAAAACTAAGGGAGCTATGATATAAACCAATTCTGCCATCTCTGGGTAACTACACAAACTGAAATCAGGATCTTGAAGAGAGGTCTGCATTCCCTGCTCATTCCCACACTGCACACTAGTCTCAAGATACAGAAACAGTCTAGGTGGTCATCAGTGAACAGATGAATTGTGTGTATGAGTGATAGTATTCACCCATACTAAATAAGGAAAATATACCATTTCTCATGCCATGAATGAGCTTGGAGTACACTCTTCTAAGTGATGTAATTCAGGTTCAGAAAGACAAAAACTAAATGATTACTAGCATGTAGATTCTAACAGAATTTTTTGGTGGGGGGTCTGCTTGTTCATTTACTGGCTGTCCAGACTCCTGAAATAATCACACAGAAACTGTATTAATTAAATACTGCTTGGCCTATTAGCTCTAGATTCTTATTGGCTAGCTCTTATATCTTGAATTAACCCATTTCTATTATTTTATACTTTACCTTGAGGCTACTGGTTTATCGGCAAGGTTCTGGCATGTCTGTCCCCAGTGGTGGCTACATGGCTTCTGTGACTCTGCCTTCTTTCTCCCAGCATTCAATTTAGTTTTCTCTACTCTGCCCTTCACAGGCCAAAGCAATTCTTTTATTTATTAACCAATAAAAGCAACACATATACGGAAGGAGTTCCCACACCATTTTCCCTTTTCTGTTTAAATGAAAAGGAAGGTTTTAACTTTAACATAGTAAAGTTACATAAACAGTTGTCAAGCAAGAATTATAGTTACAATATGTATATCTACTTTTTAAATCATAACTAAGTTTGTATTTTTATTTGTGTCATCATTTGTGTTAAGTATTACACACACACACATATATACATATATACATATATATATATATATATATATATATATATATATATATATATATATATATATATATATAAAATCAAATTTAATTATTGCCCCAAAGCAGAAGCAGACAAAGGAACTACAAATGTTTATCACTACTAACTTCCTGTCACCAGCTCTTGCCTTAGTTCTCTGTGTGTCTCTTTCTCTGTTACAGCCTTGAGCTACATGAGTCCTTCTCTTCTATTGAGTCCTTTTTATCTTTTCTGGTCTGCTTCAGTTGCACTGAGTACCCACTGTGTGTGACACTCAGGTTTTGTGCTCTGTCTCTTTAAATTTAACTGTCCTATGAAAGCCTTTGACACCTTTATCTCACCAGTGTCTCCTCACATGAAAACTTACTAACTTCTTCCTATTTAAATGACTATTGTGCTTATTACATCCAGGCGCTCATTCTACCTAAACACACCTTGCCAGTATTAATGAACATTTAGGGCAATTTTCCAAGATCTTCTCTTATGGGGACAGCAGTAGAAAACCTATTAATTAAAGACTGCTCAGTTTGTGTCTCTCCTATAGGCTGCATGCTCAGCAGATCAGGCCTATTGTGGTATTTCAAGTTCATGTTGAAGTCTAGACTAACATTGTTCCCCCAGATGCCTCCTCCTTCCGTGTTCACTTTCATTTACCATGACATCTGTTGGGTTACCTTGAAGCTGGATCCCTCATTTGTATTTCTTATATCCCATTTCCCCTCAGGGTTTATCAATTTTGCTTTCTAAATAACCCGTATTTCTGCCTGGATTTGAGTCAAATGCCAGCATTGTTCTTCTGGATCATTTAAGTAGAGAATTTACTGATCTTGTACTGACTCTCAGCATCATTCAGAGTGTATCATACCCTGTGATAAGGGCAGCTTTTCAAAATCAAATTCAATGACTTCATAGATCCCTGTATCTTTAATCTCTGTTAGCTTAGAATACTGTTTCTAGGCTAAATACCCTAATCCCTTTTATGGCTTGGAATGCTTTGTGAGTCTGGCTCATTTCCCCTCACACCCTCTGGGTCAGCCTAATTATTACCTAACACTATTACCTAATACTATTTACCCTTTGTTGATGCCTGGATTACCTTCTGTATATAGCTGACCCCTACTGTCCTTTTGGCTTTCTTTGTCTTTGGTATTTCTTTAGAGAAAAATTTCCCAACTTTCCCAAATCACTCAAATCTTCCTACTTCAGTTTTGAGAGCTTTAGGCATCCAATGCCTATTACAGCACACAGTATGCCTGTAATAGTGTATTTATTTGATTCAAGCATCTCTCCCTCTAAGACCTGCACTGTCTAGTATAATTATTACTAGCCAAGTATGGCAATTAAAAGTAAACAAAATGAATTCAGTTTCCTAGATGCTAGACATTCAAGTGTTCAGGAGCCACATGTGGATAGCTGCCCCCCACACATGTGGATAGCATCTACTGTGTGGGGCAGCACAGAACAATGAGCTGTTCCATTGCCGGACAGAGCAGTCTCAGCATGTACAGACTCTCAACAGAAGTGGCCATTTTCTGTTGTCACTTTTTGTCTTTCCGATTGTGTCCCTAGTGCCAAGTGACATATTTGAAGGAAATCCAAAGCATTCATTAAACAAATGAATAGAATGAGTTGATGAATGAGCTCCTCAGAAGGCTGTCATGACAATGTGGTGCTGTCAAGAATTTTCTAGACTGGGAAAGCTTTCCAGGTCAGCCCCTGTAGGCAATGGTCAGCTCTAAGTGTTTCTCAAATGTTCTTTTTTTTTTCTTTTGATATGCCTGCATAGTGCTTTGCGTGCTGACTTAAAATTACCTTTTGGCAAGATGTAGTCTGGAGACCCTTCATAAACATCCTACAAGAGGATGCATTAAGGGAACAAAAATTAGCTGAGTCTGCACTGTATGGGATTTGGCAGTGAATCATTGTGCCTGAGATCCATTCTTAGATCTGCAGGAATGTTTCAAATCATACAAGGGTCATTCTTAAATTTTACTTCATTCTATTGTAGTTTGACTTTAGAGAAATGCAGAATTGCAGAAGCACAGTCTATAAAGGGTTTACAAGGGATCCTGATCTCATGAAACTCATGTCAAACATCAAAATGTTTTCTCCTTTTTTGAATAGGCAACTGGTCAAGTATGGAACATGGATTGAATCTAGCCCAGTGCCTTGTTGTATAATTAGTTTTATTAGAAAAAGGCACACCTGTTTATTTACTGATATACGACTGTTTTTCTCTCATGAAAGCAAGGTTGTGTTGTCAAAACATAGACCACATAGCTCACAAAGACTAAAGCCTTTACTTCCTGGTTTTTTTTTTTTTTTGGTTTTTCGAGACAGGGTTTCTCTGTGGCTTTGGAGCCTGTCCTGGAACTAGCTCTTGTAGACCAGGCTGGTCTCGAACTCACAGAGATCCGCCTGCCTCTGCCTCCTGAGTGCTGGTATTAAAGGCGTGTGCCACCACCGCCCGGCTCCTGGTTTTATTTAGAAAAAGGTGTCAATCCCTGACTTTAATCCACAAAGGATCAAATATTTATTATGGTGTTCAAACTTAGCTACCAATCAGTGCACACTGCTGACAAAAATAATCATTTGTTTTCTTTATTACCCATTCTCCTGTCCTCTGTCCAAAAATACTTACATTTTCTAAAGTGCAAAATTAAAAAGAAAAATAAGGGACCTGGCCTATCTTTTGGGGACAACCTAACACATGTTAGGCCATGCCAGTGATGTCCCTGGAGGAGGCAAAACGCTCTTTTCATGCTGTGCACTTGTGTTGAGTGCCTTCAGAGTATGGTGTCAGAACACGGAGGTGGGTCTTCTCTAGGTGGACCTAGAGAAGGATGCGGGAGTCAAGAGACTCTGCCAAGGGAGCATGCGCGGATGTGCAGTGGGTGAAGGGGCTGGTGGGCAAGACTACCGAAGGGAAAGCTCTTAATGGAGGAGGGTGATAGGTGAGAGCAGAATCTGACACGATGCCCAGAGAGAGAAAGACACTAAGTCAAGGAAACCTTATGGAAATTTCCCAAGAATGTCGGGTCCAGAGTCACAAAGCAGTAGAGACGCTGGGCTTTAAGGAGAACCAAGTGCAATCCTTTCTGGAAGGAAGGGGAGAGCAGCAGGAGGACAGAGGGCAGGAGGGCAGGGGGCAGGAGGGCAGGGGGCAGGAGGGCGGGAGGGCCTCTGCTGTGTGACCTCAGACAGGTTCACTCACGTGTAAAATGAGGTTAGGGATCACGGCACGTTTTTAGGGTTATTGTGAGTGCTGCGTCTGCTGCAGCTGAAAGCTGTACTTGATATACAACGTGCTCTTACTATTCATTAAATTGCAGTACACTCTCTCTCCCTCCTTCCCTCCCTCCCTCCCTCCCTCCCTCCCTCCCTCCCTCCCTCCCTCCCTCCCTTCCTGTCTCTCTGTCTCTCTTTCCCCTTTCTTCCCCCTTTCCTCCCCATCTCCTCTTCCCCTGTCCTCTTCTTCTTAGAAGCCGAGGCTGGATAATTAGTAGATGAAGTAGAATAAGACTGGATTTGGTCATTAAAGGTAAACTCATATAGAAATGTGTGTTCCATGGGACACTTGCTGACACTGTGCCTTCTATTAAAGACTCGGTGCTCTTTAAATAAATGACTATGTAGAGTGAGGTATGTTCTTGCTTTTAGGGTATTTTTCTCTTTAAACTAGGCTATAAAATAGAGAGTTGTGTTTCTGGCAGGAATCTTCATCTCACTGATAGCAATTCCTGCCTTTCAGAAGAGCAAAATTAATACTAAGCAGAAAGGGAGAAGTCAAAGGAAAGAACTCAGGCAGGATATTTGATTTCTGTCTTTAAAGTTTTATGTTTATGCACAACATAAAACTTTGTCCTAAATATTTTAAATGTATGGTGCAGCAGTGTTAAGCATTTTCATATTGGGCACAATCCAAGCTCCAGATCTCCTTTCATCCTGTAGAACTGAAACCCAGTACCATTAAGTAACAACTTCCCATCCATTCCTCCCCAAAGCCCCTGGTACCACAATTTTAGGCTTTTATAATTTTTAAAAAGATTTTGTAATATTAATAATAAAAAATGTAATATGTAATTATAAATAAACATTTATTTACTTGTGTGTGTGTGCACATGCCACGGCACCCATGCAGAGGTCTGAGGACAGCTTGTAGGAGTCAGCTCTAGCTCTCCAGCACGTGAGTTCTAGGGATGAGACTCAGGTTGTTAGGTTGGGCAGCAAGTGCCTTTCCCTGCTGCTGGGCCATCTCACCAGCCTGTGTTCCTATAAACGTGGATGACTCTGGGTACCTCAGGCAAGAGCGATCATATGTGGCTGCCTTCTTTTCCTTTGCACGCTGTCCTCAAGTCTCACTTATGTTGTAGCACAGGTCAGATTTTTCTTTCTTCACAAGGTAGAATGATAATCCCTACATGTAGAGACCTCATTTTGTCTGTCAGCAGATCTGAGGCCACTTCTACCCTTTGGCTTTTGTAAGTAAAGCTGCTTGGGACCTGAAGTGTGTAACATTCAGTTGTGGATTTTTTCCTAGGACGTGAATCCCTTACTCCTCAAGAGAGTAACATAAACTTGGGCTTTGAACCAGGAGACTCAGTGTCCAAATCTGGTTTCTCCTCTTATTAAGAACTTGGGGATGAGAGCATGAGGGAACTGGATGGTTGACGGGGGGAGAGGGACGAAGTAGGAGAACAATGAGAGATCTTGGTAGAGAGAGCCACTATGGGGTTAGGGAGAAACTTGATGCAAGGGAAACTCCCAAGAATCCACAACAATAACCCCAGATAAGACTCTTAGCAATAGTGGAGAGGGAGCCTGAACTGGCTTCCCCTGTCATCAGGTTGGTGAATACCCCAACTATTGTCATAGAGCCTTCTTCCAGCAACTGATGGAACCAGATGCAGAAATCCACAACCAAGCACCAGGCAGAACACAAGGAATCCAATTGAAGAGAAAGGGGAGGGATTATATGAACAAAGGAGGTCAAGATCACGATGGAGAAATCTGCAGAGACAGCTGAACCAAGCCCGTGGGAACTCATAAACTCTAGACCAGCAGCTGTGGAGCCTCCATGGGATCAAACTAGGCCCTCCATATGTGGCACCTGGCAGTAGGATCAGGATCTATCCCTGTCTCATGAGCTAGCTTATTGGAGCCCATTCCCTATGGTGGGGTGCCATGTTCAGCCTTAATGCAGGGAGGGGGAGGGGCTTGGTCCTGCCCCAGCTTACTCTGCCAGACTTACTCTATTGACTTCCCATGGGAGCCCTTACCTGTTGGAAGGAGTGAATAAGTGTTGGCTGAGGGGGAGGCAAGGGGTGGCAGAAGGGGTTAGGTGGGGGGAAGAACTGTGAATGGAATGCAAAATAAAATTAAAATTAAAAAATAAATTAAATAAAAAAGAACTCACGGGCAGATTCCTAATGTTCTCTGAGCTTATTTCTTGCTCTGTAACAAAGAAATAGTGAATTTAAATGAGTGGTTTGGGGAGTTAAATAAAACTTTATTTTGAAGCTTTAGCACAATGCTTGGCATGTAACAAATTTGTCAGGATCATCTCCTGTGACACGTCACCTTTTATACTCTGATCATGTATGCACATATTCTTCCCTTATTTTTTTTATAAGGAGAGCGACACACGTTTATGAGGCCTGGGAGTGGCTTGCTTCATTAGCACTTATAAAACAAACTCCTCAGGGTCCCAGCAGAGTTGGTCCAATGTTGCTTAACTAAATACCTTTGACTGAGAGATTTAGGGCTCTTCTGAAAGAACTTTGACATATCCAATAGTCTGTATTTAAACTGCCTCTCTTAAAGGCAGAGGATAGCATTTGTTTTTCCATGTCGTTGTCAAATACTTGAATTCGGTTCAACACAAACTTTGAGCAGTGCCAGCTTTGACCAACGCAGATCCGCTAGTGCCTCTGGTTGAGCCAGCTTCTTGATCTTGAGTATATGAAGCAAATGGGCTCTGCACATACTCGTGTTGGCAGCAAGCGTTTGATTTCACCCCTCCTGGGGGAGGGTCGCTGAAATCAATGCCTCTTTGTGGTACATTCTGCACCCTAAAGAACATTATAGTTTGATGGCTATACCAGCAATGATACATTTATTTAAATTCAATTTGAGTGTTTAAAAGATCAGTAAAATACAATTTTATAAATTTAGAAGAATGTGCAGCAAATTTGTAATTTTAGATCTTGGCAAATTATTGTTATTTTAAAAAATGCCAGATATACCTTACTTGAAAAATTAGCTTTAATGGTTATTTGTTTTGTAGAGAGAAGAATATTTTAAAAAGAATGGCCTGAGTGGGGAAGAAAAATAATCACCCCCAAAATACATTTTAGTAAAAAAGGCATGAAAAATCGACAAGCCAATACAAATGACATTTGTTCTTAAGATTTTGCTCATGAAAGAGTACAAAACTCATTTTTTAATTATCATATTTCAACGAGATAGTAGCTCTCACCGGAACAAATAAACTAAAGGCCTTATTTTTTTATTCTTAAAGAGAAACAAATGACCTCACACAGATGTGGGTCACAGTCACTGTCAGGAATCCCATCTCATTTTACATAATGACTGAATTATCAAAATATTTTGCAGACCAAATCAGGGATCCTGAGAAGTGCTACAAGGAGCTCTGAGTTGGAGGGAAGAAGGTGCTGCTGAAGGAATGTGCTCCGAGATGCATCTCCTCCTTAATCTCCAGTACACAGGGTGTAATTTTCTCTGTATGTCGCATCATAACAGAGCTTACTGGGGTCCAGGGCCAACTAATTTTCCACTTGAGCAACTCACTCCTTATTCAACTGGGCAGTGATTCCCAGAGAGATGAATTGTAACAAAAATGTTTCTCAACAAGTGGACAAACTTCTCAGTAAATATCCAAATCTGATGGTCCACATGCTGGGGACTTGCAGATACTGGCTCTTTGCAAGCTTATGAAGTATCCGTGCTCGAATCCAAGCTGTGCTTTGTGGTGACCTCACCTTCCCTAGAGCTTATGGAGCTGATGGTCATTTTCCAACTGAACGTTCCTGGATATTCTGCTCTCATCACTCCATTCCCCTTCTCTATTTTACCTACCTTCCCAGCCTGCCTTGTTGGGCTCCTCCGCTCTTCCTCTTCTGTGTTGATGCTGCCCAGGGTCTTGCTACAAGTCATATTTCCATCTGTCTGCTAATGTCTCCAGCTGGTTGCTCCTCATGAGCTCAGTAAACACAAAGCTGACATGGTTGTTTCTCCCCTCCATCATGCTGTACCCAAACCTCTTCTAAAATGATTTTGTTTTCCTTGACACTATAATATTTATATTCTTTACATCACAGACCACAGATTCCCCTTTGACATAGGAATCCCAGTCAGTAAACACTGCTAGCCTCTCTACTTTCGTTCCTACTGTCCCTAGTGCTATCAAGTTAAAGGACTGTCCTTTCCAGCCTGGGTCATCAATTTGCAAAAAGCTAACAGATGTCTTTGCATAATCATTCTTGTTCACCCCTAACAACCGTATACATAAAAGTATTCTTATTTTCATCTTTTATTTGTAGCTTCTGGGTAAAAGACCAATAAAATTTCTCTCCTACTAAATAAACATTCTTCAAAGATTTTCCTATCCTTGCAGGATCAATTCTATACTCCTGAGTAAGGAACAGTATTATTGAGATCTGTAGCTTGTTGTCCCTTTCCTTTTAGTACTATAGAATTTGGGGGAAATAGGGATATGGAACTTTCCCCACTTATATTTGTATCTCAAAATTTTAGGATCCCTTCCATTCCTTGAATTTACCATGTTTTCTTTTGGATTCTTACAAAACCAAAGATGCTTGTCTCTTCACTGGTGGATTTCTACAGAATTGCCAATTCTGACTGAGAAGTGACCTCACTTTAGGGTCCTTCTTTCTCATCAGTGTGGTGGGTGCTCTTTTTACTGCCCTTTAGTACCCAGCGCTCATCATAGCTTAGAATACCTGTTTTTTTTTCCAGTTCCGTGGTGTGGTTATTTGATCCTGCTCTCTAGTCTTTACAAAGAGTCTCACTGAGAGTAGCACCTGTGACTTCTTTTTGTATCTACTCAAATGTCTAGCATACTCCACAGCATAAACAGAGTCTCAGTTTTAAACAAGAAGGCGATGGTGGTGTACACCGTTAATCCCAGCACTTGGGAGGTAGCAGCAGGTGGATCTATGTGACTTTAAGGCCAGCCTGGTCTACAGAGTGAGTTCCAGGACAGTTTCCAAAGCTACGCAGAGAAACCCTGTCTCAAAAAAAAAAACAAAAGAAAAGAGGAGTAAATGGTTCTTCATTGTTTAAAATGTGATGCTCAAAAGAAGAATGAACCAGGCAAAGGATTTGGTGGGCACACCACTCCTCAGCATCAGAGCAAGTCAGAATCTTTGGAAGATTATGTGCCCCACAATGGTTGAAAATAAGATAAATGACTTGAAATCTAAAATACATATTTAAAATTTAGCAATACAGGCAAAACTACACAAAACAATGTTTGGACTGAAACTGATTTATGTCCATTGGTGGTGTGGCCAGAATCTTGCCGGTAGGCCACAAACCTTGTGGTAAAATATAAAATAATAGAAATGGGTTTATTTAAGATATAAGCATAAGCCAGAAATATGCTTAAGCTGTTGGTCAAACAGTATTATTGCAAATAATACAGTTTCTGTGTGTTTATTATGGGACTTTGCAGGACAGAAACTTCCTCCAACACATTAGTGGACAAAAGGAGAAAGTGTGACAGATCAAATGTTGGTGATTATTTGGAAAATAGGGATCCAAACATTCTTGGAGGTCCTTTGGGAGGTAACTTGGTGATGAGGAGCAAAGTCACTTTTTGATTAGTAACTTAAGAATTTTGAGCAGTAGCTAACTTCCAGAGAAGCTCTAGCACATGCACATTGAATTTTCACAGCTGTGGGCAATTGTGCAAATGGAAATGGCTTAACTGTACAGTGGCAGAAAAGAGAACAACACACCAGCTGCCCGCTCATAGAGTCAGCTGGAGTTGCCAGTGTTCATCTGGGTCCACATCAGTAGCAGTGTTCAGCAACCAAAGCAAAGAAGAATTTATTTTTGTACTAACTGTAAAATTATGAACATATAAAATAAATTTTATGAAAATGCTTGTTAAATATTTTAAGGTATGCAGGGAATATAAACACTAAATGATTGGTGATCCATCCATTTGGGAAGGTAGGAGAGAGGATTTAGGGAAGGAATATGTAGGGGTTTATTTCAAATAAACTATGAAAGAAGCTACACAAAAGAATCTTAATTTTAATGAACAAGTGATATCAATTGGTCATACTTAGAGAAATATGAAAAAGGAGCATGAGAATCAATAGTATATTTTAGGGTTGAATAGTAAAAATAACATGTTTTCAAAAAGGTAAGGATCAGATCAAACTCAATGCCTTATGCAATTGTGGGTGGGTTCACAAAAAAGTTCAGGTTTTGGCTGGTTCACAAAGACCTGCCTTGACTTTCTCTGCTATCAGAGGAAGTGTTGAAAACTGTGTACTCTGACTTCCTGGATATGCCCCACTTCAACAGTGCCAGGTAAACAGCCTCACTGGCATTTCCAAGGGCAGCTGAAACACACAGAGCATGGAATGAGCGCTAATGTTCCTTTCTGGGTATTTCTTTTCAGCCAATCTTTCAATGCTTTGGTGTGCCTTAGTTCAATTCTGTAACTATCTGTATTTCATCCCTACATGATTGTTCCTGTCTCCATATTTAAAGCTCAAATCCAGATATTTCCTCTGAGCTCCAGACATCAGAGAGCCAACTGCTCACCTAAAATTGCCCCCGAACCTCTGATGGGAAAAGCAAAGACTAGTATTGAGTTAATGCTCTTTCCATGCACCTACTCCAAAGTGTTCCTGTGGTGAATAGCTTCTTATAGGTCACAGGAATCAATGATATCATCTATCCAAATATACCTAGCTAGAGCAAAGCATCTCCACTTATTGTCTATAGCCAATATTAGGATAACCTTTTCTTATCCCACCTTGAAATTGTATTCATAGCAAATCCATTGCTACTTTTAGATTTCTTTTCTTTTAAATACTGGCCCTTGTATCCTATTATCTTCTCGTAATCAACACTGTTCCTTCTAATCTCCTTTTAGTTAGTTCCTGCTCTATTAACCCATTCTTTATACTATGTCTGAAATGATCCTTCAAAGAGAAAAATCTTAATGTTTCACCCCTCCCTAAAGTGTTTTTTTTTCCAAGTGTTCTTCATGTCTAGCCTAGAATCCTTCCCTAGATCTAAGAATCTGGCCTCTTTCTGCTTGGAAGCCTTTGTCATTGCAATTATTATTATTATTATTATTATTATTATTATTATTATTATTTTCTTTCTTTTTGTTTTTATTTATTTAATATATTTCAATAAAATCGAATTACATTGCTTCTCCCTCCCTTCCCACCTTGCAGTCCCTTCCAGATACTCTATCTCCAACCCTTCCCAGACCCACACTCCCATTCTCAAGTTGAAAGCCTCTTTTTCTTTGATTATTAAGAAATGAGAGATGGTTCAGACTCTGTATCCTGGAGCTACAAAGACACCAAACATTTGAATATAGATTTTTGTTCTCTTCTTGCTCATGTTCTTCTTGTTCTTCTTCTTGTTGTTCTTCTTTATTACTATTAATTATTCTGTTCTTGGATAATAGTCTTAAATGTATATTAATCTTATCAGAGCTAAATATGCAGGTATGTTTTCATTTCATCCTTCATTTTTCTAATTTGGAAGAGCATTCCCCTTGAAAATGACCAAATACCTATGCATGCTAGGTAGGTTTGGTTTTAAAGGCTGAAGAGATGGTGCTTAAGGATCCATGCTGAGATTATTTTCTCGGACAAACTCCTTATTCAAACAAATGGTCACAGGCTTGTTCTCCTTGTGTTGAAATTCATACAGTTGACATTAGACTTGTTACACATGAAATCTCTTACTTTTCTCATTGTGCAACTATTACACAAGATGCAACTGAAGGTGGAAGCAAATACTGTTTCTCACAGTCTGATGGGGGATGGTCCATCAGGGTAGAGAAGGCAGACGTTTGAAGCAATTCACACTATTGTTGACTTCACCATCAGAAAGCACAAAGGATGAGAAGTATGGCCTTGGCTATAAAAAGACCAAGTTCTGCGATAGTGATCTACTTCTACCAAGGCTTCACCCCTAAAGGTTTCCCAATCTTTTAAAATGGTGCTACCAACTGGAGACCATGCACTCAAATATCTCCATCTGTGGGAGACACTTTACATTAGAACCCCAAGTCTTTCCTAGAGCTTATTCTTAGAAAGTATTTTGGTAGGTTGGATGAAAGATCACATGGTCTTAGTACACATTAATCAAATGATCCCCATGTATCAGAACAAAACTGACAGCCAAGGTGAACAAGGATGAATAGGGGCTCTCACAAGCAGATGAAGCTGACAACCACTGCCGTGCTGAAAGTAGGGACTGAAGAAGAACCATGTGAACTTTCCTAGAGTTTGTGAGTAGATACATCCTGAAGAGTAGTTGGAAGGAAGACCAAGGTCTGTCTCTCTATACTAGAGAATGGTCCAACCGTCCTCCAGTTTATGTAGTGCAATGGTATTTGAGCATTCTGTATGGTTGAAATGCTAAAGAAATGATCCAAAAGTTCACTTTGAAAATAATCAGTGTTGCCAGGCGGTGGTGGTGCATGCCTTTAATCCCAGCACTCGGGAGGCAGAGGGAGGGCGGATCTCCGTGAGTTTGAGTCCAACCTGGTCTCAAGAACTAGTTTCAGAATAGGCTCCAAAGCTACAGAGAAACTCTGTCTCGAATCCCCCGATTCCAAAAAAGATCAATGTCTTCAAAGAAGATTCAATCAAGGGAATAAATCAGGTAAGAAAGAAAATTTTGAATTTGGACTTTTGTTAGCAATATAGAGGAGAAATTCAGAAAAAAAGAAATCGAATTCTGGAAGACAACAACAACAAAACAAACAACTCAGAAATGTTGGAAACGAGCAACTTTGAAACAGCATTCAAATAAAAAAATATAGTAGAAACAATCATCAATAAACTGGATAAAGCAGAAGAAAAGATATCAGGGTAACAATAAAAACAAGGAGATGGCTGTGTGTGTACATGTATGCATTGCAAATACATACATACACGCAAATATATATGCATATATATGTATGTATTTATTTGCTCACATGAAAAAGTTTCTACAAATGAGGTTGGCATGTTGAGATGTTGAGAAGAGTGAGCCTGGAGTTCCTTGAGGGGATGTGATTCTGAGCAGAGGTGACAGCAAGCATGAAGATCCTATGCAGCTTACAGCTTGGCATATCTGAGGAAGAGATTGCAAAGGAGTTGGTGTCTCAGAAGCAGAGTGAGGACGGGGATGTGGGAGTATTCTGGGAGGAGATCAGAGATGTAGCCGGCTCAGTGTACAAGTGGAGTATCATGTATGAGATTTTGGCTTTGAATCTGAGAGATCTGGGAACTCATAACAGAATTTAGTACTGTTTTGTTTGTTTGTTTGTTTTTAGTTTGTTTTTGCCTTTAACTGGATGACCTTGGTTGCCAGAAGGGAATTTTTGGAGGTGTGAACAGAAACAGAAAAAATGGTTAAGAGTTGCCCAGAGTTGGGGGTGATAGCTCAGTTGGTAAGATGGTTGCCTTGTAAGCACATAGAACTGAGTTTCATTCTCAGAACTTGTATTTTAAAAGCCAGTCATGGTCGCATATGCTTATAAACCCAGTACTGGAGGCAGACACAGACAAATCCTTGGGCTTAGTGGCCAGACTTTAGTTTAGCCGAATTGGTAAGTCCAGCTCCTTGAACTTGAAGAGACCTTGTTTCAAAAGCTAGGTGGATAATTACTGTGGAACCATTTTCAAGGTTGGTCCCTGGTCTCTACATAAATCTTACACACACACACACACACACACACACACACACACACACAGTGCACACATACGTGAGTGCATAGTCGTTTCCAATTGATAGTTGTTTCCCTCTCTGAACTGATAATAAAATACAATTTCATATAGTTTCCTTTTTCAAAAGACAGATTTTTTCCACTGTTTACTATTCACCTCGTGAAACACAGCCCGTTTCTCTTTGATTCTCTTTGTATTTTCCTATGTACATTATCCCTAAATGTAAGGGCTCGGGCTAGTGTAATAATATTAGAAATGGTGAATGATAATTGCATTTTAGATAAATTCGAAGATGAAATGGGTAGGATTTGCTGTTGGGCTAGAGTTATGAAAGGAAGAGCAGCTGAGAACAACAGAAGCCAGCCTGAACCACTGAAGAGTTGGGAACAACGCTAAAGGAGATGCAGATGGAGATGCAAGCCTTCAGTAAGGCCATTCCTCTCCCTTAGGATCTTCCATTCTTGCAGTTTCTGGAAAGAATCCTACCTTAGACTATTCAGCCATCTTCTGGTCTGGCTGACAACTAGAATCTGGCTCTCTGGGGTGGAAGAGAATTTCCTAGCATCAAGGGTATTTGGAAGAGGAATGAGAAGGGGCACTAAATCCAAAACATCTATTTGACTGCTTAGACAAGGGCTAGCCCTGTTCCTTGAGAAACTACTGTCTCTCTAGAGGCCCAACAGCTGTAGGTGATTCCTGACTTGGCAGAAGTTGCAATAGATCTTAAGGACATAAAACTGAGTCTCTTCCATTTTTGCTCAGTGAACGAATAGAGCTACATGAAATAATGACCCAAAGAAGGTCATAGCTGGAAGCATCTTCAGCTAGAGCCCAAGACTCAGAGTCGTGAGATTGGAGAAGTGCTATAGCTTCTACGTGGGATACAAAGAGCAACAAAGATGGATGAGAATCAGAGTGTCTGCCTCCCAGTCCAGTCTCTTATTGCTGTACCAGTCTGTGAGCCAATTAAAGTCCCAGGTGTGCCCCAATTTGGAGCAAATTACCTATTCTCAGTCGTTAAGTTCATAAAACTTTTACTATGCAAAACTTTCATGGGTCTTGCAGTTTTACCCTGAGGATAAAACAGGTCGTTGGCTGAATTGCTGGTCCCAGCAAATGGGAACTAGAATAATAGTCCTTGTTTTCCTGTGGAGATGGAATATCATTGTCACATTCAGGAAATGATGGATATCAGTATAGTGACTGGAACAGGGCTGCAGTTAATGAGCAGAACAGTTAGTACCATGAATAGAAAGATTGTTATTCTGCAGATAAATGGTATAGGAATAGTTCTCTGGAGGAATTTCCTCGTTCTTGTCCTGTCACATTTGCAGTTGAAGAGAAAAAGGCTTAACTTCAATTTCTGCAATCTTTAGAGGATTCCAAAAGAGGCACTAAGGTGTAGTGGAGAGAGCCAACTTCTGGGGAAGAAAGAAAAGTGATGTCCCAGTCCTGACAAGTCGAGATTTGTTTGTTCTCACTGCTCCATCGTAAACATCCAGGGAGAAGTTTAGGAATCGCCCCAGACTGGCTATGGGGTCATTTCTGATTACTGAAGAGCTGTTATATCTATGTGTCATTGAGAGTCATTCTCTTGTTGTTTTCCTCAACTGAACTCGTTCTTAACTTCTCTCCCATTGTCGCTGCTCTTGATCCCTCTCCCTCTCTCAGGCCCTCCCCCCTCTTTCTCTCTCATCTTTGAGCTGTCTGTAAAATCAGGCAGAATGGAACATTTCAGAGTGTGGGCAAACATTTATTTAGTCCTATATATTACCTATAACATCCAAGCATGGTTTTCAATTTGGATCTTGAAGTTACTAAGAAGCAAAGGCTTAATTATGCGCCAATTGGCTGAACCTTGTGCTTCTTTATGTTTAAAAGGGAAGTACTCCATATCTCTATAGATTTCTTACCTCAGCTCAGTACTCTGGGACCTCCAAGGAAGCAGAATGCACACGTGTGATTTGGAGCCTGAGACATCTATGATCTGTTGCCCACAAGCTGAGGAACTAGGAAAGCCCATGATGTAATTTAGTGAGAGTCTGAAGGCTCTAGAACCAGTAATGTCAATGGCAGGACAAGGTAGATGTTCCAACTTAAATAAACAAGAGTAAACCTGCCCTTTCTTGTCCTTTTTACTATATTTGAGTTCTCATAGGAGTGGGTGATAGCACGTTGATGAAAGCAAGTCTTACTTCAAAGAACAGCTTTACAGACACAGTCAGTGTGAACAATTTACCTGGTGTCTGAGTATCCCTTAGCTGCAACAAACTGACACAGAAGATTAAACTGCATAAATCTCTTCCTGTTAACTTGACACCCATATTCAACAATATCTGATGTCCAAATAAGGACATTTGGATACTTATGTCCAAATAAGGTCAAAGCAAAGCCATAATTCTGCTTGACACACTGTAAGTAAGTATCCTGTGACTACCAAAATCTGATAGTTCCCATCCTCAAAGAAAAGACACGATTGTTAAATGTTTACTTTCCTCCCTGGTATGCTATAACTTGAATAATATAATGTAAACTTGGTATTACTTAAATATTGATATAAAGTCAATAAATCTTATGGTGAAAAATAAGGACAGAAAGAAAATAGCTCCATGAAGAAAATTGTCCCAGCCTTAGTAGGCATAATTCCCTAGCTGGTGCTGTAACTGTCTTTCAAGAGCTAGCCCACTATTCCATCAAGCCATCTGCCCTGACATGGTAGAAAGCGTGGGAATATCTTTGCATTCCACGAGAGAAGGTCCACTGACACACTTTTTTGGTGTCTCAGGGTGGAATAGTTCCTTTATTTTACCCAGGCTCATTGCCCTGAAGTCTACGCATTTGTTCCTATGACATAGATCCCCAAGGACCTGGGAAGAGTTGATCTTTTTTCCTTGGAAGCTCTGTGATAAACCTCTGATAATTGAAGACATTGAATTAATTTTCTGGGAAACCATGTGACTTATTTCTCTTGTTGATATGGCAGAATCTATGGGAGAGTATGACAAGCCATACAAAACAGCTCGCTGGTTAGACTCTCAGTTATCTGCTGCATTCAGCTAGATTCTTTTTCATGTAATCTGTTGTGAAAATTGATTTAGTTCCTACCATTTGCCCGAGAACTGACAGAGTTCTGGATATGTATGGTGTATTTTCCCAATGCTCTAGTCTCACTCAAAAGGTATGTGAATGGCTGGGTGATGTGTTGCGGAGACGTACTGGGTTTTTACATTCTTAAGGGGGTATGCTATTCACATGAAGAGGCAAATCGATATTCTTCTTTTTTTCAGCAATCCTATATAAATTTGAGATTTTCAGTTTAAATTTGAAGGTACTATGAATACCTAAACATCCTGAGCATGCAGCAGGTATTCTGGCCATGTCCAGGTTTTCCTCATGGTCCTCTGAGTGCTTCTCTGGAGGAAACGTTTGAAGAGAGCTCTCACCATGTTTTCTCACTTGAAGCAACTTGGAGGAGAGAGACAGTGGTGTCTAATCTGAGGTACTTTTTTGTTGCTGTTTTCTTTGCAATCTGTTTGCCCATTCGGTCTTGCTCCTGGCACCTCACCTTTTGTTCTTCCTTTATGAAGGACTAATTACAAATAGTTTTCCACAGGTTAAATTGATTCTACGCAGCAACATGATTGTCCCAAGACAAGCAACAAAGGCATAGACCCAGAATTTGAAACCTGATGAGATTTGGAGGGAAGCTGATAGCCGAAGCCACATTCTGTCTCTTAGATTATTCCATATTAAGTTTCTGTTTCCCCAAGAAGACAGATGGAAAACTGCTGGTTCACAATAGCCTCCTTAACCGAGACAGAGATGCTCATGCATGCAGCAGTTGCTTGGGATCTTTGCTCTGCATCCATTAGAGTTTTTGTTGTTGTTGTTTGTTTTTGTTTTTTTTTTCTTATTGCACTTAGCTGTGAGGAAGGTTTAAATAGCATTGAGACAGACTGTGGTCCTTCAGTTGTGATACCTGGTTCATACTCAATCAGGACTGGCTTTTGCTGCTGCTGCTGCTGCTCCTGCTAGTGTGTGTGTGTGTGTGTGTGTGTGTGTGTGCGAGCGTGTGATTTGACACACCCGTAGAAACACATGCACACACACATAAAATTTTGTCTCATAATTCTCTCATTTACTTAAGAGATCAAGATAGGGATAATTATTTCGAGAAAGAAGAAAATTATATTTCCATCAGAATACTTTTTAAAATTGATTTTTATTGACTTCTACATTTTTCTCTGCTGCCTTCCCTGCCTGTTGCTTGAACATGTGTTCCTTCTCTTTGTGGAACCCAGACCCAGAAAGACAATTATCACATGTACTCAGTCATACGTGGTTTTTAAACATAAAGCAGAGAAAACCAGCCTACAAATCACAATCCCCGAGAATTTAGACAACAATGAGGATCCTAAGAGAGACATACAAAGATCTAATCTACATGGGAAGTAGAAAAAGACAAGATCTCCTGAGTAAATTGGGAGCATGGGGCCCAGTTACTGGGCCTCACTGTCCTGCAGTTTACATTCACCAATCTCATTCTTTTTAAAAGGAAGGGTTTTAAATGTATCTAAGCACAATAAGAATTTGATTATACATTTAAGGTTTATTAAAATGCTGCTATACTCAATATATTGTTCAGCAACTTGTTTTTGTCATTTGACTTTTCAGTTCCTTTACATTGTTACACATAATTGTTGTTCATGCAGAAGCAGTATAGTATATTTTCCAAGACCATACAAAAGTATACTATATATTTTAATATTATATTATATCTTATTGATGACTTTGAGCTATTCCAGTTTTTGAATCATAATACTATTCAGTATTGCTTCACAAGGTAAATACACACACATAATTGTATAATTTCTACTAATCTAGTAATTGAAAATGGCATTTGATTAGTAACCAAGGAAACACAGGAGATTAGGCCAATTAAATCAGGCATTTAACATATGGTATTATCCATTTCTAATTTTTCTTTTGTGAAATAGCTATCAAGTCTATTGTTCATGTTTCAAATTTTATTCTTTTTGTACATTTTTGTGTCTGTTTGTTGCTTAGCTTCTGTTAATCATGTGTAGCTATTAACTATTTGTGACTTTTTCTTTCACTTTTTGGTATCTATTGATGACCAGGCATTCTGAGTTTTAACATGTATGAATTTATTATTTTTCACGAGTGCTTTCTATTATTATGATGACCTGAGGGTATAATGATGCTCTTTCCTGTTTTCACCTAAAGTTTCAATATTTTGCTACTTCTAACGATGTCTTTAGTCCATCTGACCTTTAACTTTTATATCTGCTGTGAGGTAAGAAGTCAGTTCTATGTTGTTTATGGCAGAGACACACAATTCCTTCTATACCCATTGATCAAGTGGCTCCTTTCCTAACCAGTCACATGCAAATAAGTTTATGTCAGTTCACAATTCTCCGTGTGTGTGTGTGTGTGTGTGTGTGTGTGTGTGTTTCTGCTTCAGAACTCTCCACTCCATCTTTGAAAAAATCCGAACAAAATCTTGTATTATAATTAGTGTTGAATTTGATCATTTTCTCCCTGTAACACTGAAATTATATGGTCTTTCTTCATGAATCCATTGCTATAAAGAGACATTCATAAGCTATTGAACCACCGTGGCTTCCTGGAATGACCACAACTCGATTTTGATGTTGCTATGTATATTGTTTTACTCCTGGGTTTGAGTTACCAAAACTTTGCTGAGTATTTTTTCTTTTTGAGACAGAATCCAGGCTGGTCTAGCACTCCCTATGAAGCCTAGGTTGGACTTGAACTGATGGCAGTCATTCTCTTATGTAGCACTTTTTATTTGAATTTGAGAGTAAATTTGTGTGTAATTTTGCTGTTTCAGCTGTTGTTTTTTAATTAGGTCTTATGTTATTTTGCCTCATAGAGTGCCCTGGGGAATGGGGACTCGTCTCCTCTCTAGTAGAGCTTAGGATGATCCTTTTTTCAAATAATTCATTTTAAAAGTAGTTTGACTTCAGAAAAAAAAGTAGTTTGACTTCAGAACTATACAATTATTTCACAGACTCCTTTACATACCCATGTACATACATACCCTCATATGCACTTGTATGCACAGGAAAGTGCACACATGCACACACATGTGTGTGCACAAATGCACGCATGCATACATATGTGCAAAAACATGCATGAGCACACACACACACTCATAGTTGTCTGGGGAGAACTGGCTTTGTTTTACTTGACTTGTGAATTTCTCAGTTATTGAAACAGCACCCACTTTGGTTCCATTCCCAAGGAAATAATACTGTATTTAGGTAGTCAAGGGAAGTTTCCTTCCCTCCTATATCCCGAGATGCTCATACTGAGATGTGGCTATTGCACAATATAAGGAGTACTGAGACATACATGTCCATGTATATATTCCATTGTTATAGGCATTCATTTTCTTTAGCATAACACACACACAAAACCTTGATGCTTATTATGTTGTTTTTTTCAAAGAATTTATATACTGAATTTGTGTTTTCTGCATCTGACTAGATCTATGTTACTCAGCTGCTGGATTTATCAGCAGCAATCATATTGGGAAACAGTAGCCAGCGTTTCCAAAGTCACAGGTCTCTCTAGCCTCTGTAGACTTTATATTTTGTAAACAATCTAATGTTAGAAGGAGATTCAGCAACAAAGTGAATTCATTTTTTGAGGCGTTAGCACAAGGCTGCCAGGGCATCAATTAGCTATTTTCCTCACAGCAACCACAGGCCTCGCTGTCCCTTCCCATCTCTGATTTAGCAAGCGCTTAACACTGAGGAGGGACAAGGTCTGCCTGTCTCAGCAATTGACAGATTGTGTTCCGAGTCTGCAGAAAGGGAAGGTTTGTACAGAGGAACAAGTAAGATGCAATTGCCAGGTTTTCTTACCCCATTCCACCCCCATGCGTTCCTCTAAGCCCAATCTCTAGTCTTCATGCTACCTTGCCAGCAAAACTCATCATCACTTCTAAGGAAATGTTTTTCCCTGAAGGATAAATGGACACCCAGAAACCAAGTCCTGAATTATCCAATAATGGAGTTTCTGTTCTGTATTTGAGATAATAGAGCAGTAGGAGGTGTTTTGATTGTTGTGTAGGTTTATAATTGTATACATTCGCTGTGGTGCTAGGATTAGGGGAGTAACAGGGACTCTGAAAGCAACTTGAAATACTTTCTGTAAACGAGATAAAAATATGTTGGGGTTCATGGGCCATGTGATCTCTTCTGTAACTATCATTTATCTTTTCTGTCAAGAAACCATAAATAAAATGACAATACTTTGATAAACATGCATGGCTGTATTCCAAAACAATTTTATAGAATTTATTAAAGCAGACATTGAATCAGATTTGTCCCGGGCACAGCCTTCCATCTCCTCTCCAGACACCCTGTTTAGGTTGCCATCATTTTTAATTGTATTATATTAATTGCACAATCATTGAAGTATCATTATATTCCCATATATGCATACAATGTAGTTTAATAACATTTACTCTGCCATTGGTTTTTCTTATCCTCTCTCTCCATTTCTCTTTCCATAACCCTAATAATCCTCATTTTCCTTTCATGTTCTCTTATTTTTCCTGAGATTCCACATAAGAGAGAAAATTGATGTTTGTCTTAGTGAGACTAGCAAATCTCACTTAGCACAATGACCTACAAGTCCACTTGTGTTCCTACAGACAAGACAATTTCATTTTTCATGACTGAATTGGATTCACAATGTATATATTGCACGCTTTTCACCGGTAGTACTATTGATCACTGGTCTGGCTAGTCACTTGTTGATGGATCAGCCTGTGCCTGGCTCCAGTGATCTTTGAGCTATATTTGCCCTGAAAAACTCCATTTCACAAGCAGCCTTTGACTCCATTTTTGGGTGCAAATGCAGGATGATTCTGTACTTAACTAAGCATATATTGGCTCCACCTAGGAGACAGATCAAGAAATAACACATTCTTAAAACTTAAAAGGGCACTACCTTTCAAACATGCCAAAGTAGATTGAGATGATAATAACAAAAAGTGATATTAAAACCTATTAGGAAAAACCAACCCCAAGAGCTTCTGGAACCCACTAGACCAAAGGAGGGTGAAACATACTCAGCTGGACTTAATGAAAAAAAAAAAAACACCCATTATTGTGGGTTTTGGCTATTATTAAATCCTCATCAGATTCATGTAATGTTGTACAATCTGTCAGTGAATGACTAGTGCCACAGGGTGAGTCTAAAATGATTAAAGATGAACCTGGATTTAACATCAAGTTTGGTTATCTGAAGGCTTGGATTTTAGAACACTTGCTAGGAAAATCACCTTAGGGATCGAAGCCAGGAGGATCTACTCAGCTGCGACTACAGAGTCAGAGGAAGGAACCTGGCTGCTATTATGGGAGCTGTTCACCAAGCTATCATACAGGGAAATGAATTGGCTGCTGGGTTAGAGTGACCAAGAGCTGACCCTAGGATCTAAAGGATCCTGAAGTCCCAGTGTTCACGTAGCTATCACACATAGGGAAATGAATTGGCTGCCGGGTTAGAGTGACCAAGAGCTGACCCTTGAATCTAAAGTCTCAGCATTCACCTAACACACGTATGGTGCCACTCTTAATGAGTTTATCATCTCCACTTAAACAGTTCTGATTTTGGTTTGCCATCCAAAGAAGTTTATAACATTTTGTAGACCGCAATTATTAAATATCTCCTTTGTTTCATTTTACTTCTGTAAGATGGCAGACATTTGCTCTTCTTTCCAAAGACCTGAAATGGATTCCATGAAAGAGTTCTCTCTTTCTGGATGGTTTTAGGAATGTGAATAAACAAAAAAAAATTCGTTTCTGACACTTTGTCCTTATCTCCCATAAATCCTCACGGTTGTTGTATCCAGTTATTTTTATTGTCACCCTCTATGCTCCAGGTGCCACAATAGGTAGTGGAGACACAAGATGAGAGATGATTTCTGTTCACAAGGTGAAGGAAGGGACTCAGACATTACCGTAACGACTGTGATTGTAATTTTTATAATTCAGCACCTTCTTTACCAGTACAGAGGGAAGAGGGGGTAATTACTCACCCAGATACCGTGTCAAGCAGAGTTTTTTTCTTGTAGCAAATTGTCCAAGGATACATTTTTTAGAAATATCTTTAAACCTTCCTTACCTTTTGTGGCTGGTAGTTGATTCCAAACCCACTTCCTTTATGAGTTTCGAGTTGAGTCTGGTTCTGCTTTCTCCATTTTGTTTGAGTAAGTTCATCTTCTATTCATTGGCCTGAGTATAAACATTACAAGATGGACAGGTCATATGGCATCTCAAGGAGTTCACACAGGAGAACTTGCCCCTTAATCCCTCAACTACCACCCAAAATACGAAAACTATCAGTGGAGAAAACATCAAAACTGAAGATTCTAGAAAATATGGTTTGAATCTTAAAGATTAAATCATAGTCCTGATCTGGAATATTAAACTATATGGAATAGTTTAATTTTTTTCTTCCTTTTGGAGATGCTTGGAATTACTCATACACTGCTAGTCCAGCTACCGACTGGTAGTTACTCAACAGATATCATCATTCATTATTTACAACCCAGCAATGCTTGAGCATGCATGGGCAGCCTGTCTATGACCGTTCTCCAGTTGTTCCCACCCTGGGCAGTGCTAGATGCTTGTGTTATTGTCAAACCCAAGGTTCCACAGTCTTCCTTTATGCTGTCTATCCAGCATTCTTTGGGTCTTCCTCTTTTCCTTATCCCGTGCACTCCTCCAAGCAGTGCTATCTTCAAGTGTCTGCCATCGTTCATTCTCATAACATAGCCGAGTATCTCAAGTGCTGTTGCTGTATCCTGTAGTTTACTTCATTTTTGTAGATGGAGATGTTTAATGTCATTGTTGTGCAGCCTATCTCTTCGTGTGATGCTTAGAATCCTGTGAAGCATGGCATCTCAAACACATTCAGCCGCTGTTCTGAGGAGCGTTTCATTGACCAGGTTTCAGAATTGTAAAGAAGGCATCTCAAGACAAATGTTTCATATACTGGTGATTTTGTTGTTGTTGTTGTTATGTCTCTTGCTGACCAAACCTTTCTTACTTCCTGGAATTCAGCCCTCACTATCCTATCTGCCTCTTAACATCTGAAATAGTTCCCTCTTTCACCGACACCATGAAACCCAATATGGACAAACTCAACAGGTATAACCTCTTTTTATTCAATTGTGCATTTACATAACACTGAAGCACAGCGCTGTGCAGCTTTCAGTAAAAGCAATGAGCCTACTAGCAACTAGAGAGCAGGTAAGAATTCTGAATGTGGTTAGTGCTCTCTCTCTCTCTTTTGTCTATTTTTCCTCTTTGGGTATCTGTCACAAACTTTACTGACAATAAATTATTTGAACAAAATTTAATAAATGTGATAAACAAGAGAAACTAAGGTGAGCATTACTTTAGCTGCTGGATTCTTTACTGCAGGAGCACACCATGGCTAGATGCAGGTGAGCATTATGATAGCTGTTGCAGTCTTCACTGCAGGAACATTCCATAGCTAGATGCAGGTCCTCTAAGGCCACAGCAATATCATAGCATTTATTCTATAACCTCAACACTTAGAGAAACATTTTGCTTTCTCAAAGTCTGAAAGCAGGCATTCATCTGCTGGAAGGCAACTGTCTGTCCTCCATGGTGAAGGAGCACGAACTGGAAACATTGTTGAACCTTGTCGTGTCTTCTCTAAACTGAAAGGAGTGCTAGCAGTTCTTGTTGGACCAAGAAGAAGAGTTAATTTTTTTTTCTAGTAGGAATTCCAGGAAAAGAAAAAAAAAAAAACTCATTAAAACCCTTAACCCTTCTTCTCTGTGTGACTCATACTTTCCTTTTTTCTTCTGACAAACACAGCATCTTTGTATTGGGACATCAGGTTGCCTAAGGTCTCTTCTTCTCTGTCTCCCAGAGACAGAGCCACAGAGTCAGCTAAGGAGAATGCATGCCTGCAGCCCACACCTGCTGACTCCATCCTTTCTGAGAGACTTTCTTACTCGCTTTTAGACTAAGGGCCTTTGTGAAGGAGCCCAGCCTATTTTAACATTTCCTGCTTCATTTGCAGCTAGGAGCCAAAAGTGTAGCCCCAGTTTCTTGCAAGATGTTTTATGAGCAAAGAATCATGTGTCCTGTAATCATTCTAATATGACCCTCGGGCTTCACACTTTGGGGACAGAGAAGAGAAGTGCAATTTCTCCCCTGGATCCAGCTCAGGAGGCGTGGATTCTGAGATGTGTATGCTTTCACTGGGATGGTAGTTTCCTAAAGACCAAGCGGGGCGGGGAGGCCCCACAGAACACACACATCTTAATTTGGCAAATGACACATTGTGGGTGTAAGCATGTCTAAGACTAGAGAATAGCAGGAAAAGCGGCTCCTTCAGTCATGTGACCCACCCGTGCCTCTTGCCCTGTCTCTTGCATCATTTCTCTCCTCCCATGAGGCTCTGTGGGCTTCCAAGATGTCTTTTTGTATATTTTGTTTTTTCCCTCTTCTCAAAAGTGGGCTATGAACAAAGTATCAGTGATTCCCCTACTCTGCCTTAAAATAGCTCACATTTTCTCCATTTCAAGTAACTTCACATTTAAACGGGTCTTACACCAAAGGTTTGTGTTTCCCAGTACATCCCACTGATAGAAGATGAAGTCAGAACCTCCCATGGTAAGACAGTCTATTCTGATCCTAATTATAAATTTTTATGGTCATCACCATACAGAGTTCACATGACACATTTTAGTTTTTGGATCTTATCTTTCTTTTCATGAAGTAGAAGGAGACAACAATCTAAGGAAGATTTCCACTCATTACTCCAAAAATGATAGTTAAGTATTTATAGAGTTATTATGTAAAAGTAATTATGTATAAATTAATAACTTAGAGAACTTAGAGAGAAAGCTAAACTGGAAAATGCAGTGGATTCTGAGATCTTTAGAGCTGAAAAGCCAGCAAGAGCTAGATCAGGAAAGCAAAGTCCAGACAAGGGCTCTGATATCCAGCTAAGTTTTACTGAACTGGAGGTGCTAGAGAAAAGGTAATTGACAACAAATTAGGAGACAACTACAGTAATCCAATAGCAAAAGATGCAGACACAAGGACATGGAATAGGGGAGAGCTCACAAGACTCCACAAGCTTATAAGCAGCTAAGCAATGCTTAGAGAGGGAGAAAGAGTCTTCCCCAAGGAAAAGCATACCAATTAGCTACCTAATGCCAAATGGTAGGTTCTGGAAAAAATATTTGCATACAAGTAACATTTTACAGCCTGAGTAGCTTGGCAGTTTGTATTTATTTATTTAGGAATATGTATACACACACACACACACACACACACACACACACACACACACACACACGCGCGCGCGCATGCGCGCGCGCGTTTACTTCAAAATAGAATATGGGGACAGTACTTAGAAGGGTTTGGAGGGAGGAAATGGAAGAGGAAAATAATGTAAATATAATCTCAAAAAATAAAAAAGATATTTAGCTTATGTTGTAGTAAGTCATTGAATTTGTGGCAACTTTTATAGCACAGGAAATACTACACTCAGTTTGTGTGTGAGGAATTAAAGAATATTTCTTTATTGCTTGGTTCCCATTCCCACTAATTTAACTTACTTTTTTCATTTATCAATCGGTCCAACTTTTAATGCTTTTATTTTGTTAAAGCCTTTCTTAGGTCACATTTTGCTATCACAAAATGCCTGAGTATAAAGACAAGATATTTATTGGGCTTATATTTCCAATTGCTGAAAAGTTTAAGCAGCAGGATGCCCTCATCTGTCAAAGGTTCCATTTCAGCCTGATGGGTGGCATCACACAATGAGAACACAAGCAGGAGAAGTCACTTGGTTAGCGAGGAAACTAGGAGTGGGGCAACACTGGCTGTAAACTCTCATAACAACCCAGTCCCACAAGACCTAAATGGTTCATGGACTTCCAGTTCCCTTGAGATGGATACTAATCTCTTCTGTTGGTTGTACTCCCCAGTGTCTAATTACTAACTGCATAGATCCCTTTGCCCAATACCTGAATCAATTGATTTCTTATTCAAGGAATTTAGTTTAATGTGACTTTTCATGGAGACAAACCATATTCACACATCAAAGAAGAATTAGATATTTCCAATATTTCTGGTTCTTTAATTGTGTAATTCCAAAAACCAGCATCTTCAGAAATATTTTCTACACTCTTCTCTCCCCAAACTGGGGAAAGCTAGAGACTCTTGAGTTTCCACGTATCCCTGAGGTCTTTATGGATATTGGGCAAATAATTATGGAACATGTCAGTTTAGCTGGTTTATTAATTGGGAGAATTCTTTTACCTGCCCAGGAATGACAACCCAAGTGAGAGGGCTGGGCGATACAAGATGCTATGATCCTTACTTATCATGTCAGGCAGCTTCAGATCGGCGTAAAGAACTTCATGAACGTGGGGTGAGAGTTTCCTCCAACATGGAGTATTTCAATATTCCACCCTGCTGTGAAGCTCCTTAAATAGGAAGGTGAACTACTCAAAATAGCTTCCAGAAGTCCCCGAAACTGTCCAGATTCACTAAGCTCCTTCTTCCATGAGCAAGCAATAAAGACTACTGAGAGGTGCTCTCAGACAAGACAAGCTATAAAGAAGACTCTGAGACCAGACCAGCTGCCTGGAATAAGAAGAAACCAGCTGAGCGACAGGGAAGAGGTTTAGACCAATCGAGTCACTTGCGAGGGACTCTCTCCAACTTGTTGAGCGGCCTGCAGACTGTGCAACATTCTCTAGTTTCCCAACTTTTGTGAGCTGTCACCCATGCTGGGATGGGCTTTGGTGATACAGCTGTCTCTGAGTCATTTCTGCCCCTGTCAGTAACGTGTCACTGATATTCAGGTAAGGGACCCCAGTAAAACCCACGCTTCACCAAGCTGGACTTTGGTGGCCTCTGTATTCTGGTCCGTTATGGGCTCCTTATCTGGGGTGGGTAGTCACGTGTATTGTGTCTCCCCAGGAAAAGTTTTGTCACACAACAGTGAATATAGAAGATACTGTGCTGAGAGACACGTGGGATTTTTGGTATAAGAAACACTAGTCCTCTGGGAAGACTTCCAAACCCTCCTGATGTCATCTTATGTGATGATCCAAATGAGTGTTATTGCTAGGGAAAAAAAAAGCATTTTGTAAGTTAAAGGGTACCAGTTTGTAGTTCAGAGAGCGAGAGCTGATGATACACCCAGTTACAGAGTTGCCACATCTCATCCCCTGGACTCTCTATTAGACCCTCCCTGTTGCTTTCTACACATTTTTATATTTTATGCCTTCTTCCTGAAATTACTATCAGATGTTTTGGGTGAATCATGTAATTTCAAGGAAGGCTATGCCCTTTTATTTTAACATGGAAAAGTGGCGGGGGGAGGGATTTTCCTGGGATAGTAATTGAGAAGAAATTCTCTAGAGAGTCAATCCTTTCTTCTACCAAGATTCTGTTTGATTGTGGGTAGGTGGCCTATGGCCCGAGTAGAATCATTTTTGTCATGTAGAGTGGAACTATAGCAAGCTAAAAACAAACAAAGACAAACAAGCCACAAAATTTGTGTTTCTGTACACGAATTGGCAGTAACTCGGGTGGTTTCTTGTTTCTTTAAATTACTGTGGTTCTTTGGGCTGGTACTAGACCAAGAATAAGGTACTAAAAGCAAGGTTAAAGGGGGATGGGCATACAACTCGGGGCTAAGAACCTTGTTTGTTTAGAGGATCTGGGTTTGATTCCTAGCACCCAAATGGTGGCTAACAGTTCCAGGGGATCCAATGCCTTCGTCCAGCTTCTGTGAGACCAGACATGCATGAACCTACCAGACGTAGGTTCAGGTAAAACACCCCTCCATACACATGTAATGAAGAAAATAAAGAAATCTGAAAAAATTAAAAGCAAGCTACAAAGAAGGGATAGTTGAAATTGAAAAGACAAAGACAGGGGAAAGTAAGGTCTTCTATAGTGTCTAATGCCACCCAGGATGAGTTGAAAACCATAGCCCCATGAAGTCCTCAGGATGTTCCTGGTTTTAACTTCCCGCAGTCTGTCTTCCTCAAACGCCTATCAAGAACCCCTTTTTGTTCCATCCTCCAGTCTGTCCTGAATGTCCTCATGGAGTCGAAGGTGGATTTCCTGGTAATATCTACCTCTGAGCATTAAAATAAAGGTCTCTAAGGGATGTGTATATTTTATTTATCTGCCAAAGAATGCTCTAAAATAAAGTTTTGGATATGAAATAGCAAATAAGGAATGCATTTGGTACTGCAAGTCCCAGGAGAGCGTGAAGCACAGAGCTAGAGACTATAGCACTGACTGTGCTTACTGGGCAAGTCACTTAGGCTGGCTGGGCCATCCCTTCTCTACCAAAAACCGAAAGCTTTCATGGGGCTGTTAATGAAGGTCAGACAGTGTAATATGAAAATGAAGGAGATTGGAAAGAGAAATAAGCTTGACCAGTCTGAGGGAACGACTAGGGGAGTAGGAGGGCATTAACTTTCATTTCTTAGTGGGTTCTCCACATGTTGAAGAGAAAGACAAATCCTTTTTGGAAAAAAAAATGAGAGAAAAGATTTGGAAAACAAGAACAAAGGAAAGAGATTTAGAAGCAACTGTGAGGCAGTGGAATTGTGTTTTCTTTAAAAGGTGGATAGTTAGGATTGTCTATGTAATTAGCTTCTTCTCTTAATACGAAGTCTTCTATAAAATTTATGTTATTGGCGCATTTGTGCTCTCAATTGAGAATGGGGGAGGTCATTCTGAGATCTCATCATCTGACCTTGAGGAATATCGCATGTATTCATTGAGCTCCAGTCTCTTCTGGTAAAATATCAGAGGTGTAGGCGATTTTTGACTTAGGTGAGATAGTGTATTTGTCATTCATGTAGTGTTGAGAGACTGTGAACAGCACTGCTGTTTAAAAGGTTATTGTCAACGCTTTTGTTGTATGATTGGGCATCTCTTGGGTATATTCCCAAGAGTGGAATTGCTGGATCCTGAAGTAGGTTGACTCCCAGTTTCCTGAGAAACCACTACACTAATTTCCAAAGTGGTTGCACAAGTTTGCATTCCCACCAACAATGGATGAGTGTTCTCCTTACTCCACGTCCTTTCCAGCATAGACTATCATTGGTGTTTTTGATTTTAGCCATTCTGACAGGTGTAAGATGGTATCTCAGAGTTGTTTTGATTTGCATGTTCCTGATAGCTAAGGAAGCTGAATATGACCTTAAGTGTCTTTTGGCCATTTGAAATTCAAATTGTATTTCAAAAGTTGAACCCATGTTCTGTCCCAGTTATACCCCACCTCCGACCCCAGACACTATTGTTTTTAGGCAGGAAAAGGAATAGAAAATAAGGCCTCATGAATGAGAAATACTTCTCTCCTTTGTTTCAGGATACATCGTCAGTTGGATTTGGAGTATGTCTTTTCTTTTGAAATAGTCCCATTTTTCATTTTGGTGTATTTTTTACTATAGGCCCTGAGTGCCTACCTTCACAGTTGTGTCAAAATCCTTTCATTGTTAGAACCCTGTTTGCAATCTTCTTTGTCCCATATCAGATATGGGAAGCTTTCAGAGAAAAGTCATTCTAAAGAACTGGGCATTGAGTTTATGAGGCCGTGATCATGAAAGACCCCATCTTTTTCTTTAAAGTAGAACAGGCCCTTCTACACCTCACAGGTGATGGGTGTTAGAACCAGTTTGAGTAGGAGATACTCCTACCAAGGCTGGATCTCCAGGGTCACCCCCTGACTGTCTGTCCTCTTCTGTTCCCCAGACCTTACATTCCTATGCTGCGGTCTGACTCTCAGGATCCAGCCTTGATTCCTCTACCTGCTCAGATTCCCTTCTCTGGCATTAGCCTTGATTTCTCACTGAACTCTTGACTCAATCCATGTTACATCCTTTAAAGTCAATAGGAGACAATCTTTTTACCTATATAAAATTTGGTAGATCCTTAGCACCTTGAAGAAAGTAGGATTTGGATACAAAGGAGAATCCATTGCTTGAATGTGTATCTAAAAGTTGATATGTTGGAAACTTAGTCCCCAGTGAGCAATTGTTGCGGGATGGGCTTAATAAAAGATTGGTTTTGTGGTATAGCTCTGCCATAAGAATGGATTATTGTCATAATTAGAGACTGAAATGATGAGATAATAAAAGTATTATAAATGTCAATCTATTCCTTTCTCTCACCTGCTCTTTCACCTCATGCTAGAATTCGGTTCAAATGTCATATGTAAGCACTAATTGCTTTGGTCATCACCACTGAATCCATAGAAAAAAAATGTCTATTTTTTTTTTTTTTACAAATTACCTACTTTTTCTGTTGCATCTGTAGAAACTAAACTCAATCAGAGACCGCTTTCACAACCCAGAGATGAACCATTTAATGGCTGTTTGGTCTTTCCAGGCCAAAGCAAGAATTTTCTTCATTCTTTTATAAAAGTTGTTAGTCACTTCAAGGAGGTAAAGCCTGAAGCTAGAGTTCAAGATGCCTTCGGAGAGATTGAAGAAAGCCCTGTAAACGCAACTCAAACACTTATGTGCTTTTCTGCACTCTGCAAAGCGTGTGCGAGAAAGTTTCATACCCTGGCCAATTGTACCCTCACCGAAGCAGGATGCTTGTCCAGTGGATCATAAGTCTCTTTCAACGCAGTAATTACAGACGTGAGGTTTGGGCTGCAAGGCAGAATGCTGGGTTTCCCATTTAAAATGAGTCACATTAAAAGTATTTTTATTAGCATCCCTAAAAACCACAGCATACCTTCAGATATTATTAATTGAAAATGTATGTAAGCTTTTTTAAAAAAAAATCCTTTACCACGGTTCCTAACATACTACTGACTAAAAATAGCGGACTATTAGGTTGAATTGTTGCAAAGAGTTTACTTCCAAGATTTGGAAGATTTATGCAAGTTTCATTTGAAGCCCAGGGATTAATATCGAGCAATTAAAAGACCAGCAGAGAATGATTGAAAATCATGACCCCCTATTTAGACCTGTATTCTAGGCGCATGCGCCTCATTCCCATCTCCCTGGAGAACACGTGCACGCTGACGTGAGGTGAGTGTTGTAACGAACACTGTTAGTGTCCACTGTTTGTAGAAAGGAAAACAGAGACCAGGTCCCCAGGTTTTAACTTCACACATGTGTAAGACTTTCCTGACACAGTTCCTATGCATGCGGACAGCTGGCTGTGTTTTACCTTGTTCCAGAAGAAATGAAAACAACTATAAAGTCACATAAATTAAGGCGCTGAGTAAAATAAGCACGGTTTGAGGCCGTGGGTGAAAAACAGAGGCAGGAGTGATGTTTAAAAAATGCACGTCAGAGCCGGGCGGTGGTGGCGCACGCCTTTAGTCCCAGCGCTCGGGAGACAGAGGCAGGCGGATCTCTGTGAGTTAGCAGTCGGCCTGGTCCACAGATCTAGTTGCAGGACAGCCGAGGCCGTTACACAGAGAAATCCTGTCACAAAACACCAAAAAAGGCACATCATAGACCTATACCTGAATGTGGGTGGGAGATAAATTTGTCACTGGTTTTCGAGGAATCTGAACAGATAGAGAAACGAGGTTACAGTACTACAAAGAGAAACACAGTTGCTAAAATAGCCAGTCAGAACAGTTTTAGAGAGAAAAGCAGTCAGTGACTTTCTGTAGTGTTACAATAAGAAAGCATATATGGTTTAATAATAAGCAAAATCTAGCAACACAGCACACACTGTGAGGGTCACAGCTAATTCTTACACTGGGCTTCTATATAGGTATTATAATGAAGTACTCAGCTAAAGCAGATCTAATAAGATATTTGAAAGTGGCCCAATTATTGTCGGTTCTGCAGAAGTCTGAGACTTTTACCATGTGCACAAGCAAAGCACGCATTTGTTCATGGATGCTGGTGTGACACATTATATAAGCCGATTTGATAGGCAGATACTGTAGTTTGAAACTTCAGTTCATGTGAGCATACTCCATTAGAAGCTGTTAGGAGGAGCTGCCGTCGCAAAGTTAGTAACAGGGGTCCAAGAGAAAACAACGCTTAAATCACCCCTCGACACACATGGCCTTTGGTTTTCTGCAGAATAATTCAATTCCCCCATATTGTAAAGCAGATCATATTTCATACCGACAGTCTAAAACCAGCAACTCTTAATCTCACTTTTAAAACACAAAATAGCCGAGCTACTTGCCTTTTGGCAATTTCAAAGTCAAGGCAAGGTCCAGTGTGTTACTCACAGTAACAGCAGTGGCTTAAATAATGTTTTCATCAGAGCTTAGATTCCCAGTCTCCACAGCAAGGGCAACACAAATAAACATAGGTGATACCCATATATGACATGGGTAATAATACAGAACAGGAACAAATCTTTCATGCTGGGAGACGACCATGTATTCTGCTTGCTCTAGACAGATGCTGCATTTATAGTAACAGTTCTGCCTTCCAAGGCTAAGGCAGTGCGCCTTTTCTGAGGATGTAGCCTTTAACCTCGGGAATTGGTGCCTCTACTCAGAGATCTGCAGAAGCAGGAGGACCCTCAGAGAACTGACTTTTAACAACCGCTTTCCAGGCTGCATTCAAGTGTTCTCTTCATTAATCCAGGACTGTCCATTAGAGAATTCTCGGGAATCTGTGAGCTGTATTTCCTTTGATACTTGCTTCACATGTCCACTTACATTCTTCTAGACAGTGAGGACAATGATAATCAAGAACAGATGACCTATATTTTCATAAAATGACAGTAATTATGACATTTTGTATGCCTTTCAAAGTTCTTCCTAAGGATTCTTTTGGCATAATTTTCCACAGATATTAGTGACAATGACTTTAGTAGTCTATCATCCTACAGTGTTTGGAATTTGGCATTTCTATGTTTCCAAGTAAGACACCATGCCTTAAACAGTCATCCAAAGAGTGGAGATGGAGAAACCTAACGGAGTTGCACAAAGAATTCCAAAGTCACCTCCACTGAGCCCAAGGTTAGGTTCAATTTTTCCCTGCGAGGAGCCTAAAGCCTTGCTGTGATTATGTGACCTAAGCCCCAAGGCGTACTCATGTGAGAAAGGATGTGTTCATCCTGTTTGTGTTGGGACTCTGAAGACAGGAAATCTTCTAGGCACTGTGCTAAAATGTCCTATGTGTGAGGTCCCTTTCTCCAAGCCACCCCCCACCTCTCTGGCCTGAGCTCTCCTACTGTCAGTGTGTCTGTTGAATGCTTGTTTGTCCTGCTGGCTGGAATAGTGCAACCATCTTTCCCTGACATAATATTAGAGGCTGGCCTCTATTTCACTGGTGTCTACTTGGTTCCAAGCGGCAAACACTGACTTCTAATGTGAACTGGGCTTCCTCTGCTGGGCAAGCTGGGTCTGATCCCTGAATTCTGTTACCTATGCCTCACACCAGGTCTCACACTTTTTTTTTCTTAATTGTTTTTATTGAGCTCTACATTTTTTCTCTGCTCCCCTTGCTTCCTCCCTTCTCCCCTTCCACCATCCTTCCCCGTTCTCCACGCTCCCAATTTACTCGGGAGATTTTGTCTTTTTCTCCTTCCTAGGTAGATCCCTGTATGTCTCTCTTAGGGTTCTCTTTGTTGTCCAGGTTCTCTGGGGTTGCAGTCCCACACTGTTTGGAAGAACGAGCCTTCCTTCTGATGTTTCTGTTCCGTTTGTTTCCTCTAACACGGGCCTCACTGGCGTAGCCTGGTGGCTAAGCGCTGTAGAGCGCAGAGGCCGCAGGGACATCTGGCTGAGTGTGAATCTCGGGGTTGAGGGAGCTGCCTGTTTAAGCAGAAAATCAGGGGTGAGGAACATGTTAAATACTCCAGCCCCTTCCGAAGCCAGCGCCAGAACATTCCTATGGTGAGGGCTCAGGCAGCCAGCAACAAATGACCTCAATCCGTGCCTCCTCTCTATTTGGAAGATGGCACGGCCTCTTGAGGTGTCCTTCTTACTTTTGGAAATTCTGCCATCAAACTTCATTTGAATGATGTCATTCTACCTCCCTTCAAATGATTTTGGTTTAGTTATAGCAACGCCGGAGATAAGCTATTTGCAATGAATTGATATGAACAGAGAAACACTCAGAGCATCAGGTGAAGCTGGCCGTTCCAGCAGTGTGCCTGTGTTTGCCACAATGTGGTGTAGCAGAGAGGACACACGCGGGACTTCCCTATAAATGGCCCTGCTATGATTCTTCTTCATTAAGGGCTTTGCTGCGGTTCTCCTTTATGACTGTCTTCAGCAATCGCTATCGTATACGCTTTCTGTGTGCCAGACACTATAGTAAATGCAAAAACGCTACGGGTGAATTTATGAAACTGGTTCTGCATGTGTGTCCGCGTGTTTGTGTGTATGTGTACTTGTGCACAGATATGTTCGTGTGCCTGTGTGTGTCCAAGAGCCTCTGGAGGCCAGAGGCTGACACTGGGTGTCTCTCCAGTTGCTCTCACCCTGTTTTTTGAGACAAGGTTTCGCAGAACCTAGAACTCACCCATTCAGTGAGATTGGCTGCATCCTAAGCTCCAGGGCTCATCCTGTCTCTGTCTCCCCATTGGTGGGATTGTAGATGCTTGCTGTGGTGTTTGACTTCTTACGTGGGTGGTATATCTGAAGAACTAAGGTCCTTATGCTTGAGTAACAGGCTCTCTACTGACCAAGCCATCTTCCCAGCCCTCATCTTTATCTTAGAATTTATCGTTTAATAAGGTAGACTGTAGGGGCTGTGGTCACGTGGCCTACTTAAATGCCAGCATCACTTACTTGTGCCATGACACTGAAACTATTCTTTCACTTCCCTTTGCTCAGTTTTCTATCAAAAACGAGAGTGGTCACAATGCCTATGTCATAGATGGGTCTGAAGAATGAATGCCTTAGTAATGTGTAAATTGGTTAGATCAATGTCTGTCATGGAGCAAGCCCTGGATAATAAACAGTGTTGATAACATAGCAAAGACGCTCAAAGCAATTAAGGGGGCCCTTCCAAAGCCTGTATTCATTGCTATTCTGCAGACTGTTTGGTTGGGACACCCCTTTTTCTATGCCTCAGCTTTCCTTACTGTGAAAACAGAAATTGCTAACACCATAGCTCCTGCATAGCCACCATGCCAAAGGTTGTTGCAGAGGCCAACCCATTGTGGGGATAAGGTCATGTGCTACCTCTCTGTCTCTACACCTACACCTATGGAATATGTGCATATACATATATACACGTGTGTGTGTGTTTGTATGTGTGTATACATGTGTATACAGTATACAACTGCATAATTTAGGACCCTCTTTTGAAGTTTCTTATAACATTAGACCTGCAGAATAGTTCAAAGTATATTTACATAAATTTATTCCCATTTAAAAGGGAAGAATTGGATAGGTTTCCTGGCTAATTAAAAGCAGTTTCCTTCTTAATAAAATTTCATTTTATACTTTAGTGTTTTAATGGGCTTAATCATACCTTTTTATTCTTTAAACTAGTTCATTAAATGTTTCAAAGTTGCCTGGATAGTAGTTCTTCCCTGAACAGGTTTGTCATAATTGGTCATAATTTTAGTTCTTGTGTCAGGGAACAGAGAAGAGGCAGACAGTCACAGTGCTGGAGAGGGAAATGTGAGGATATGTTTTTGCTGTTGTGCCTACTTTTTTTTTTCCTGAGTGTGTGGGAAAGGGTGTGATGTCATCCTGTCTCCACCCCCTGTGAGTAAGCCCACAGCAGAGCTCAGTGCAGCCGCCCGCCTCTATCAGTGGAGGACGTCCACTTAAATGCAGTTCCAGGCTTGCCAGGCACCCGGGAGCATCACTCCTCCTGTGACCAGGCAAATGCAACATGCTCTCCAGCCTGGGGTGTCTGCTTCTCTGTGGAAGTATTGCCCTTGCCCTGGGAAATGCACAGAAATTGCCAAAAGGCAAGTAGCTCGGCTATTTTGTGTTTTAAAAGTGAGATTAAGAGTTGCTGGTTTTAGACTGTCGGTATGAAATATGATCTGCTTTACAATATGGGGGAATTGAATTATTCTGCAGAAAACCAAAGGCCATGTGTGTCGAGGGGTGATTTAAGCGTTGTTTTCTCTTGGACCCCTGTTACTAACTTTGCGACAGCAGCTCCTCCTAACAGCTTCTAATGGAGTATGCTCACATGAACTGAAGTTTCAAACTACAGTATCTGCCTATCAAATCGGCTTATATAAATGGCTGTTGTAATTTGTTAGTTATTTGGTGCTTTCAGTCCTGTCCAGAGACAATGACTGGTTGGCTTAAGCTTTGAGAGAAGCTTGTTCGGAAAGCTTGAATCTTTTGCATAAATCTCAAGCCTACCTGAGGCTAAGGACTCAGGGAGGGTAGCCAGGTCAGATCCAAGTACAGCTAAGTAGCTGTCAGGGCTCTCCCGTTGAGTTTGGAAGAGGGTTTGGTTTGCTGGACAGGACACTCCCCCTTCTCATGCCTAAGTTGTTTATTTTAGTGTTGGTATTTTGTTTACAAGAGTCATCAAAAGAGAAGTAAATTTTCTAAACTTAGACCCTAGAAGCAGTCCTTAGAACGAATTAACACTAAATCAGGAGGCTCTCGCCTTGTCCTGTCTGCGGGCATGAATGCTGAGTGCTCTTTCGCTGCCTTGCAGAGACACTTCAGGTCTGTGGAGGCATTTTATGGCTTTAGATTGCTGTAGTCAGCAGGATCGAGGAAAACAGGCTGGGATTTACCGTACAGTTTTGATGGGAAGTGTCAGAGGTGACACCCAGGCACAGACTCATCAAAACAGAGTCCCAAAGAGAAGCTGAGGGTCAGACTGCTGAGAGACATTGCTGTGTCCTCTCTCTGGAGCTTCAGCCTAGGGTCATCTTGTCTCAGATGCAAAGTGTCCTTCCTTTTGGTGGGTAAAGTGAAACGTGAATCCAGTATGTGACGGCAGAAGCATTTGGCTCGCGAGTGTCTCCCATGAGGATGGGGACTGCAGTCAATGGCGAAGGAAACCTCTGTTCAGATCAAAGGATTATGCAAGGAGAAAGAAATCAAGCACCATTAGATTTTTCTTCTACCATGAGTTTTGTTCCTTGACCATAATAAACTGTAACTTAATCCATAATTAATTGTTTGCATTGATGTGGCTTTTAACACTGTTGCCATTTGAGAGGAGCCTGTCAATTTTCTTTGTTTTGTTTTTAGTTTCAATTTGTACAGGTGTTTTTATTTTTCTCTGTATTTACTGTGTAGGGATGATAAACAAATTTGGTCCCTACAGACTTAGGACAGGCCCAAGAGCCTTAATTTTCCTGTCACAGATCTAGAAATAAGCCTCTTGGTACAAGGTGCCTTTGCTTGTAATGATAAAGAAGAATATTTATTTGTCAATAATTGGAGCCAAACTGTTGTCAAGTTTATTGCCCATCAATGTGTTTGCATCAAGTTTCCTTTGTAATGTTTTAACAATCTGTAGTTTGGTAAGATCAACAAAACACAATCTACAGCTATTATAAAATAAATGATAAATCCCTTTATTTCCTTAAAAGGTTTTGAGGAAGTTTCTTAAACTGGCCACTTTGCTGAAATGTGTTTGAGAATGTCCTCTAATAGTTGAGGGGTGGGAGGCAGACGCTTTCCTTCAAAAACTTTGGGAGCTTTTCATGCTTGCTTTTTTTGGTGTGTGTGTGGGGGGGGGATCCCCACAAAGGATGCTACCATCCTAGATGATCTAAACATTTCTCAAGGGAAAAAACCTTGTCTAGTCTTTGAACCCATTGTTTCCCAAACCCATTTGAATGATAGTCCCTGTCTAGCCAAACAGCTATGGTATCTTTCCAGAGGCTGTGTGTGACGGATCGCATTTGAAAAGGGGCTGAGATGGGCTATTGCTTACTGCTTTGGAGTTGAGGGTCACCTGTGACTGAAGAAGGGCATGGCAGTGAAGAGCTAGACATTAGCGACTGCTGGACATGGTCCAGTCCAGGTGTTTGCATTTATGTGCCAGTAAAAAAATGCATGCAGGTTTTACTAGCAGGGTTTTATTAATAGGGGTCATACTTAACTTTTGCTATGTGAGGATGCTCAAAGCTAGGGGAAAAATCCTTGCTGTTCAGAAAAGCAAGCAATTTTCATAAGTTTAGAAATAAATGTGTTTAATAAGACAAATTTGTTGGGCCGTTGTCTACCTTTTTCTCATTTTATTGAAGATCAATTAACAACTTCATCACAGGCCAGTATTTGGAAAATACTGACCTATCTTAACTATTTATATAGATGAGGACACCCACAATAGGGGAGAGTTAGTAACTTTCCCGTGTTAATGGTGGAGCTGGAACCAAATACTAGTCCTGCCAGGTAGATAGGGTCTTTGACTTATTCCAGGAATCAGGTCTGCACTGCACATGGGAATGTGCCTCTCCCTTGAGTCAGACCTTTCCTCCTAAGGTAGAGGAAATTAGATTACAGCACCTTTAAAAACATCTTTCAGCATTTCTCAAGAACATGCCGTCATTTTATATATGAATTATATATAAACATGTTCATTTGGTTATTTATAAGAACTCACTTGTTACATGTCCTATCTATTCTCAAATAAGTTGTTAGAAATTTTTGTTTTTAAAAGTTTCAACTTTACTAATGCGTCTTTCCTTGTCTTCATAAGTTAGTGGCTATGTGCTTCGGCAATTTGTTTGTTTAGATCTCATATCCAAACAGTTGTGTGGAACAGCAAGCGAGGGGGCATGTTCTTCATAGAGAGGCAATAAGATTGCCAAGCACTGCTCCATTTGATAACACAGGGGTTTGGCGTCTACTGCCTTGTGTCCTGACCATCCTTGGCCCAAACGACAGACTCAAAATGGAATGTAATAATGCAACTCTGGGACCTGGAGTCGTGAGCACATGGCAGAGGGAGTGTGCAGTTGGTTCTTTGCCTTGAGTTCTTACTCAAAAGAGTAGACATCCTTGACAAGATAGATGTGCAGACAGCTGGAGGGATGACCTGGCAGTTAAGAACACATCCTAGTCAGAGGACCTGAGTTAAGTTCCGAGCACCCATGGGGAGCCATTCACAACTGCTATAGGAAAGCATATAACCCTGCATATAACCAGGTCTGGAGGACCCAAAGCCTCCTTTTGGCCTCCGTGGGTACTGGCACACATACTCATATCCATAACTAGAGTCTCTCTCCCTCTCTCAATTAAAAAAAAATCATCTTTTTAAAAAAGGAGACGGATGAGTCACAATAACCATGAGAGCTATTAACGGTTGCCTATTATTCTCATAGGTAGTATTTTTTGACTGAGTGATGTGGTAATTTAGTGTTACATATTTTTTTGGTGCAGGAAGTCTAAGCCCTTATATGAAGCAGGTATCTTATTACTCCCATTTTATAAAGTTTCTGATTATGTCTCCAGGTGTTTAAGTAATTACTCCAAGAGAAGTAAAAGTCCCTAGCTTTAACTTCGGTGTAGCATCAGCTCCCTGATTCCTGTAAAGATACACCGGCTTGTTCTAGTAAAAAGCTACATGCCCTGTGTAGCTCACGGAGACTGGGGGGAGGGGGGGGGGGCAATTCATGGTGCTTGTTTTCAGGTAGCTGACTGGTTAGTTGGGTGGATTGGACAGAAGAGGAAATTCCAAGGCATCGAGATCTTCCTCCTTTAGCTTGAAGCCCCTGAGCTTTGAGAATAGTTGGAAGGACTCAGTTCAGACCAGGGACTGAAGCATCTGAAAGACACCAAACCCGGCTGAGAGAGAAGAGCATTTGGAGGCAAGGGAGAGTTTGGATGAGAGGTGAGGGTACCTGCCTCTTACTTTCCACAGAGCTCTTCTGAATAAACGAATATGTCACTTAAAACACTTGGCCTATCTCTAAAGGATAGGTGATATTTGTGAGGAAGTGGGAAAATGAGGTTACCAGCCACTGGGTAAAGGGCTAGTTTTTTTTTTTTATGTTTTTGTTTTTACAGATAGAAGTCTCTCTGTGTAGCTCTGGCTGTCTCAGAACTCATTATGTAGACCAGGCTGGCCTAACTCAAAGATCCTCCCGCCTCTGCTTCCAGAGTGCTGGGATTAAGTTGTGTGCTGCCACCACTGGGTAAGGGCTGGTTTAATTAGAATATTTGTGTATTTCTGGGACAGTATTAAAGAGTACATAGAAAGAAATGATTCAACTGAGAAAAGGTTGTAAAAGCACAGGAAATTTATTTAGTGGTTTTTATAGTTCTAGTTCTCATGACTTTTTGATGCATTTGGTTATTTAAGTACGAGTTATTGAACATGTAGGTAAAGCTGAATGAGACTAATTGAGTTTTAAAATAATCAAATATACTTCAGTTGAGGCTAAGTTTAGATACCAATGTATACGTTCATCAGTTATACATTCAACAGACTGCTCTAAAGGGTTCTGAGGTACAAAAATATTAAAGAATTTAGCTCTCTGTTTCTCTATAAGTTAATAGGTGACAAGGGAATGTTTGATAATACAGTTCATCAATACCATAACACAAAACATGAAATGTTTCTATAGGTTAGTGGCTGGCAAAAAGTTTGTCCAAGGCAGTAGTTCTCATCTTTCCTAAAGCTGCAACCCTTTAATATAGTTACTCATGTTGCAGTGACCCCTTCAACCATAAAATTATTTTTGTTGCTACTTCATAACTGAAGTTTTGTTAATGTGATTAATTGTAATGTAAGTATCTGGTATGCAGGGTATCTGATATGTGACCCCTGTGAAAAGGTTGTTCAACCCCCCCAATATAAGACACCCCTGTCTAAGGCCAGGGCAGGGTATCTAATGAAGGGAGAGCCACTGATGTCACATGACCCACTCAGTCGGCTCTATGTGGGTCACCAGCATAGAGAAAAAAAAGAATTATTTTTGGCTGGGCGGTGGTGGCGCACGCCTTTAATCCCAGCACTCGGGAGGCAGAGGCAGGCGGATCTCTGTGAGTTCGAGACCAGCCTGGTCTACAAGAGCTAGCTCCAGGACAGGCTCTAAAGCTGCAGAGAAACCCTGTCTCGAAAAACCAAAAAAAAAAAAAAAAAAAAGAATTCTTTTTGTTTGTTCTCTGATTGGTACTGGCACAAGCAGGTGCAAAAGAAAGAGGTGAACTTGATCAGAGTGATCTGAAAATAAATGTAAAATTAGGACATGAGATAATATGAGAGATTACTAGAATAGTAAAATAAAAACAAAAATGTCTTTCAACAAGCATAATAAACTAAAATAAATAGCACCAACTAAAAAAGGAAATTGCTAAGTATAAAATGGAAGAACAATGGTTTATCTACGTAGATTTTATTAAAATAACATTAAACATATAACTAAATTTTTACATTACCTAGCATGATGATTAATGCCATGTTAATATAAAGTATCCTCTCACCTATGAGATGTTTTATTACCTGCAATAGTATATTATCTGCTGCTGCATAAAACTTTCCATGAAGTAGGCAGCTCAAAAAATGCATTTATTGTTGCAATGTTTCTGGCTTAATGGGCATTCTTATTCAAGGTCTTATATGAGGCTGTGGTGAAGTTTCTAGAACTGGTTTCTACCTGTGAAGGATCTACTTCTAAAATAATATGGTTGAAAAGACAGTCCACGGAAGGTCACTGGTGTGAGGGTTTAGCTGGCTTTTGGACACAAGTCACCTCAGCCCTTGATTGGCCTTTCTTCTGTGGCCATGTGCCTAGACAAGTCTGCAGTTAGGACATAAATCACAACCTTATGTAGTATATTTATCGAAGCAAATGTCTGAAACTTTTGTTGTGTTCTTTTGGTTAGAAGCAGTTCAGGAGTTAGACGTAGTTACATTTCTTGGCTTAACTTAAAACGAACCCACCGTAAAGGATCAAAAGGCTGTTTTGTGTCCTGACGTCATACAGTGTAACTGTGAACACAGGAAACTTGACTCCAGGGACCACACTGGGTTGAGCATTAACACTCCATCAGCTTCCCACAGAATTCAGCACTTAGTGACAGACGCTTCACACATTAGGTGCTGGTTAGTGTCCCTATATGGCTGCAGTTAATTCTGAGCAATCCTTGAGAAATGACAGGATACCTTAGAAACGCTGAAGTGCCCAATGTGAACCAGTCAATGCCTGGATCCCTTGGTCTATGTGGAGAGATGCATGAAGCATATATTCCCAAATGAAAGCCTCTTTTTGTGTATGTAGCATTTCTTAAAAGGGACAACTTAAGAAACCATAGACTTCTTTTTAATTATTTTTTAAATTTTATTAATAATTTCCACCTCCTCCCCTCCTCCCATTTCCCTCCCCCTCCCCTAACCTTCCCTCCGTGTTCCCTGCCCTGTGGGAAGTCCAAGGTCCTCCTCCCGCCCCCCAGGTCCAGGAAGGTGCGCATCTAAACAGACTAGGCTCCCACAAAGCCGGTCCATGCAGTAGAATCAAAACCCAGTACCATTGTCCTTGGCTTCTCAGTCAGCCCTCATTGTCCTTCACATTCAGAGTCCGGTTTGATCCCATGCTCCATCAGTCCCAGTCCAGCTAGCCTTGGTGAGCTCCCATTAGATCAGCCCCACCGTCTCAGTGGGTGGGCGCACCCCTCGCAGTCCTGACTTCACTGCTCATGTTCTCCCTTCTTCT